>NC_134089.1:140763281-141388281 GCF_000715075.1 Nicotiana tabacum
TATGTTTAGTATAGTCAACTCGATAAACGTCGTCGATTAGTTTTCTATAACTAATGGATCAAATGAGCTAATAATTTCACATGACTAATTGAACCATGTCACTGACTGAATGCCCGACATTGTTTGAAATGGGTTTGTTTGCATTGCAAAAACGACTGAAAAGGTTCAGTCCAGGGCAGTCCTAAATTTGAACTTTCAGAAGTTCAAAATGCCCTGATGCTGCAATGGGTTTAGGGCAGTAATAATCAAGGTTTAACAAGGGTAGTCTGGGGTTCGAAAAGAACAGAAAAGCTTAGTTTAAGTGAGCTGACAAGTAGGGTACTAAATTAGGATTAAACTAATGCCAATGGGGAACAAGACACAAGAGTATGGGGGTTAAAATGAATACGTAAATGAACCCATAACTCTTGAACAAAAGGAATAAGCCAGGCGTGGGGAACAAAATGGCTGACATCAAAACACTGCTTAGGCATGGGATTTAATAGGTATGGGCAGTCTGCAATTGGCAGAATCCAGGCAGCTTGACTGCACTGGTTTGTTGGCTTATAAATAAACTGTTTTCAGAACTTAAAAGGGGCTGGAAATTTTAGTCTTGAGAGAGGTCTAGTGAGTTGAAGAAAGCTGGAAAAAAAACAGAAAGAAATTTCCAGAAATACTGTAACTGAACACTGTCCAAAAACTGCACAAAGAAACCAAGTTGGTTATCCTTACTGGGGCTGTTATTGTTCCATTAAGAGAAGTCTGTGTATCTTCAGCTGTGATTGCTACTACATTGAGTTTCTGTGTGCTGTACATTGAGTTTTAGTCTCCCTGATTGTTTGAAACTGTGCTGGTTGTTTGCTGAGCTTTGGTGGTTATTGAATTTCTGTTGGCTATAGCACAAAATATTCTGGTTCTTTTCTCGATTGGTCTTGTTTCCCATCCTGTTTCCTGGGATTATTTGTCTGTTTCTCGACCAACGTGTGAACTCCATCTTTGTGGCTGTTTGATTGTTGTTGTGTTGGGCTGTATTATCTGTTGTTGTTGTGCTTGCTGCGTACCACTCAGCTGATCATTTTCTTCCTCCTTTTGTTCTCTATACCAGGTACACAAATATACTACTAGTGTAACTTGAAAAGTTTGAGCATGAATGTAAAGGAGAGGATCTGCAGATGTTTATATATACATAGACTGTTACATTAAATATTATGTACTGTATAATAATTTTCATTCATGTTTGGATAATAGAAGTAGCCTGCATGCTTAGTATATATCAATGTAGATTAGTTGAATGTTAGTTTATATATGTATGCTGTTAGGTGAAAATATTCCCAATGCAATAGGTTGTATCTTAGACTTAGTTTAATTGTGTCGTATATTCTTTAATGTAGGCCAAGCATGAAAACTATCCACTATTAGTTAAGTTCTTTCCCTTCTGATAAATGGTCTCATATAACTGGTAAACCATACTCTAGAACAAAGAACACAAAGCTTGCAGTCTCAACCTCATGAAGGTCAAGCCCGGGTCAAAACAGACCAAGCAGGCCCGCATCGAACAAACAGTGGCCCAGGTCTGGCCCATCCCGCATGAGCTGGATTTGGGCCCGTAATGTTCAATCAGCTGTCCGTGTGCGTAGTCACGTTTTCTGTATTCTGTAAAAGCATTTTGAATCCATCTATAAATAAATCTGCAAGCGTGTAATTAACTAGGACTATTTCTATTTTCAATTAGTAGAGACAAACGCGACAAGAGACGTAGTTGCTATAGGATATCCTTTTAAAATAAGAATGAGACGAGCCCCGACAAACAAAATGTATAAAGCTGTGAGGCCCTCTCAAAATGTATGGTTTAATTAGAATTCGGAAGGACCGTTTAGCGAATTTCACGGTCTTCCCAAAATAATAACGCGATAGTCTCTTTAGGCCCGTGTTTAATATTTTACTTTCTTAAGCCTGGGTGTGCATTTCATGCGACCCAAATCCAAATCTCAAAACATCAAATAAAATGCGTTCTGGATTGTGGGTGCATTTCATGTGACGCAGTCCAAAGACGTGTTTTAAGCGATGTTCACATTCTTGTAAAATAATAATAATAAAGCGGTTAAAAGTTAAAATTGGCACATTGGTTCATAATTGTATGTAAAATCAGATAAATAAGCCGAATATAATAGTTGAGCGACCGTGCTAGAACCACGGAACTCGGGAATGCCTAACACCTTCTCCCGGGTTAACAGAATTTCTTATCCGGATTTCTGGTACGCAGACTGTAATATGGAGTCATTCTTTTCCTCTATTCGGGATTAAAATTGGTGACTTGGGACACCCTAAATCTCCCAAGTGGCAACTCTGAAATAAATAAACCAATCCCGTTTCGGTTGTCCTTTAATTGGAAAAAAACTCCCTTGTACCCTCTCGGGTACGTAAAAAGGAGGTGTGACAGCTCTGGCGACTCCGCTGGGGATTTGAAGACCCAGAACCACTGGTTCAGGGTTAGAAATTCGAGCTTAGAATAAATTGTTATGTTCAGCTTTATCTGATTTTGTTACATGATCTGTGTTTAATGTGCTAATTGGTTGCCTTTTACCGCTTTGATATTACGTGAGCTGTATATAAACTGTGCCGAAACCCATATCCTTTCTGAGTCTTCTAAATCATGAAGAAGGGTGTACTTCGTATGACTTCTTTTCTGTATAGTGTCAAATCCTAATTTAGAACGAGGTTCGGACAAGTTGCTAAGCCGGTGAAGCTTCTGTATTCCTGGTACGCTGCCCCCCCTCGGCTCGAGCTGTCCGCTCGGGTAAGCCAGGTCTAGAACAAACACCCAGGTTCTGAACCTAGAATAACTCAACTTCATGCCGGATCCCTAGTAGGAACGCTTATTTGCATCATGTGCATTTTTGACTTAGGGGACTCAACACAGGGGTTGGGTCCGTCTAGGAATAGCAACCTGAAACAGAAAAGGCCATCCTGATGCATCCTGCTCACTGCTTGTGCATTTATTTGCTTCAAACATGCATGATGACTAGTTTTGAATGTTGGGACAAAGTTCAGATAGAAGAGAAAATGGGTATATTTATTTTAATAGTTTGTTTTACTAAAAATAAAGGAAAAGAGAAAAGAGAAAAATAGCAAGCTGAGAATGAGGAATGAGTTTTATTTTAGTTTACTTTATTTTTTTTAAAAAATAAAAAAATAAAATAAAAATAATAATAATAAATAAATAAGCTAGTTGGTTTATTACCCGAACTACGTCGGTTTGATTCTCACCGGATGTGGGATACGTAGGCAACCCTCATCGGGTCCAACTCCCTTTTTCATTTTACCAATAATGATATACCATAAAGTATATATATATATATATATATATATATATATATATATATATATATATATATATATATATATATATATATATATATATATATATATATACACATGTATATAAATACATATATTGTTTTCTTGATTGTTTTCAAAGATTTTTGTTTAGAGTCAAAATAAAGGTTTTGTTTTCGCCTAAAAAGTCACCTTAATAAATGTGCAGGATGAGCACAGAGCAAAATGAACCATTCTCGGCCCTCAGCGAGGTCCCTCTACAACTCCACATGTGGTGGAATGACTTGGAAACCGATAGCAAAGGGATAGTAGGAAGAATATTGGGAGGTTTTGTCAATTTGTTGGGTGTTAGGCCGAGGACAGATATTCTTGAAGCTCTAATACCATTTTGGGACCCAACCCGCAATGTATTCCGCTTTGTTGACTTTGAACTTTCACCAACACTTGAGGAAGTCGCCGGATATGCGGGATTGAATGAGAGGTTAAGAGGGCAATATTTACTTTCGCCAAGGCCAGTGTCTCCGCATGCGTTTCTGTATCTACTAAGCATTAGTCGGAAGATACAACATGACGATTTATCAAAAGGATGTTGTGATCTCCATTTCTTGTATCAGCGGTACGGAGCTCCGCAGGGTTTCGAGGAACCAAACCTTGGACTGACTCACGGCGGGAACAGAAACAAATGGGAAGCAAGACGTACTTTGGCTTTCATCACAGCGTTCTTGGGAGTCGTGTTCTGTCCAAGGAAGGATAAAAAGATAGAGAAAGGCCTGGTAGGGATGGACGACGTTGCAATCAAAAGAACCAACAGTATTGTGGTTCCTTTGATTTTGTCCGAAATCTACCGAGCTCTGACTATATGCCGAGAAGGAGGCAAGTTCTTCCAAGGTTGCAATCTGTTACTTCAGCTATGGATGCAAGAACACCTCCATCACCAAGTAGGATACATTAACCACGGGTTGACCGAGAGGAATTGTATCAGCGGATTCGAGAAGCGCATAGCAGGAGCCAGATTTCCTGAAGGTGTCGAAGCATGGTTTACACGGTTAAGGTCAACAACAGCTGACCAAATTGAATGGGCATTTGGTTGGTTGATTGATACTGAGGTGATCTACATGTCGGCTGAAGAATGTCATGTTCTCTTAATGGGACTTCGCAGCATCCAGCCATATGCCCCTCATCGGGTATTACGACAGCTGGGCAGGTTTCAAGTAATCCCTACTGATGAAGATCTGAGCAAGCACGCTTTGAAGCTGAGCCCGGGAGTCATATTTCCCGAGGGGAAGATTAGAAAGCTGTGGCACGAATGTAGATTCTTGGAACCCAAGACCATGGTGCGAGAACTAGCTAAAGGTGAGGTAGACCCAAAGTACGATGCTTGGTTCGAAAGAAGGTTTCAGATTAGGCAAAGACCTGCTAAAAGAGCCCACGTCCAACACTTCACAGATGATTCACAGGAGCAATGGGGATGGTTAAAAAGGGAGGAAGGTTACCGGTTTGAAATCGGGAAACTAAAGCAACAAGTTGAAAGGCTTGTATTTGAGAACAATGTGCAATACGCCTCGGAGCAGGCTGAAAGAAACAAGCTAGCCCAAGAAAACCAAACCCTGAAGGCCCGCCTTCGCCAAGCCAGTAAGAATAACGTTGACCGACAGAAGTGTCGCTCTGACGAAAGATTGATAGCAAGTTTGAGAAATCAGGTCGTCCAAAGCCAAGAAGAATTAGAACAATCAGAAGCTTGCATAGCAAGGATGAAGGTTAGATGGGCAAAGTACACAATGGCCCGGAAGCAGCGTCTGCAACAAGTCATAAGGGATTATGAAATGAGCATCGGGATATTAAGGAAGACGAACTCCACTCTACATGATCGGATCGTCAAACAAGCACGAGATGCTCAGGCCGGCAGAAGACATTGTTACGATGCAATGGCCTGCATGGAAAGACAAATGGAGTTGTTCCAAGATCGACTTGCCGACAATGCTCAGGCACTGGGATTGAAGAACCGACAAATCAGGCAATTGTTCATTGAAAGGGACAACATTTGAGGAAGAATTGACGAAATTGGGCATTACATCTTCATGAAATGCTTAGCATGTGAGCGAGCACCTCGGAAGACCCTTCTTGTTTCCATCATGGGCTGCGTCCACCGGATTATGAACGACCTGAAGAGCTTGCAGAGGGACCTCACACCAAGGGCCTCAAAAAGGCCGAGTGATGCCTCGCGGGCCCTTAAGTTGGAATATTAATCTTTGGTCGATGTCTTGTTTATTTAGCTTTGTCGCTTTCCCATATGTTGTTCTCTTTTCTTTTAATCAGATAGGAATCTGTACTATTGCTATTATTTGTTTGAAGTAATGTGTAATAGCAAAATTTTGAGAATGAATTTTCCAAAAAGAATTTTGTGTTTCTTTGCTTTAAGGCAGAACTACGCCTGGTCTGATTCGCGCGGGGACGTGATACGTAGGCAATCCCCATAATATTCGACCGCTTTTAATAAAGAAAGAAAAGAAAATACAAATAAAAAGGACAAATGAGCAAGCCGGGATGACGCATGTTGTTTGAAGCAAAGCATGTAGAAACGGTTAACTGCCTAGGAGCATTGCATCCTTTACGTGTTGTGATCAAATCTGTTAAACTCTAACGCTAACAAAGTTTGTTGTTGTCTGATTCCAGACAAGTTAGTTGTTAAAGAACTCTGGCAACACACTCCTATCAAACCAGATCCAAAGTACCGGTAGCAACAAGCATGACTACTTCAGAGAATAGTAATGAGGAAGAAAGGCCGATGAGCCAGTTGTTAAAGGAAGCGATGGAAAAGATCGAAAGGATGGGACTAGAGATGAATGCAATGCAGCTAGCCCTAGCCAAAGCACAAAAGACCCCTGAGCCACTGGGACACATGCCGGAATACCCTCACTCCGGCCCTTCCACAAGCCTCCCAAATCCCCGTTATCATCAATAAAGAAGCCCTCATGATTCCCAAGCTCCACCACCCCATCAACCTCTCCCAACACCCAGTATTCCCACTTTTGTGGGACCCACATCAGCCCTCTTGCAAAGAGCGACCAGTGAGCCATTGTTTCAGGCTCACGATACACAATACTATCCCCCCGAGCCTACGTTTCATGCTCCCGAGCCACATGCCTACAATCCGCACTTGGAAGTACCGGCAGAGATTGAAAAGCCGGTTAAAGCCCCTGAACAGGATGAGGTATTGAGAAAGTTCAAAAGCCTGGAGCAGTCCTTCAGGAACCTGCACGGACTGGGCAACCAAGTCAGCGTAGCTTACAAAGATCTATGCCCTTTCCCGGACGTCCAGCTCCCGGCTGGGTTCAAGATGCCTAAGTTTGATTTATATGAAGGGCACGGTGATCCCATGGCACATTTGCGGGGATTCTGTAGCAAAATGAGAGGGGCAGGCGGCAAGGATGAGCTACTGATAGCTTATTTCGGCCAAAGTCTGAGCGGATCTGCACTAGAATGGTATACCAGGCAGGATTCCAGCAGGTGGTACACGTGGGATGATCTGGCGCAGGCTTTTGCAGGTCATTTCCAGTACAATCTCGAGATAGTCCCTGACCGTCTCACATTATTAAGAACTGGGAAGAAACCCGGGGAAAGTTTTCGCGAGTTCGGATTCTGATGGAGAGAACAAGCAGCTAGAGTCGATCCTCCCATGAGAGAGGGAGAGATGGTTGACTATTTCTTACAAACATTGGACCCAACCTACTTTGGTCACTTGGTGACAACGGTTGGAAAATCCTTCAACGAGGTGGTCAAAATAGGGGTCATGATAGAAGAGGGTCTGAGGTCTGACAAAATCTTGAACTACTCGGCACTCAAGGCCACAACCCAGGATATTCAGAGCGGTACGGGAAGTGCGCTGAGAAGAAAGAAAGAAGAGGTTGCCACGATCGAGGCAGGCAGTTGGTCCAGGGCTGGCAAACCACACTACAACCAACCCAGACCTCACAGGTCAAACTACCCATACAACCCACCCCAAAATTTCTATCCACCTCGAGAACCTCATTGTTCCGTACACCAAGCCCAGGCATACACTCCGCCTCCGGTTCGACCGCAATGGTGCGCGTCGGCTCCCCAGAACATATATGCACCACCACAAAACACCTATCCTCCACCGAGGGCATATAGAAACCCTTCAGGGGCAGGCTTTTGGGGAAATCCAGATGCTAGGAATGACAGGTTGCGGAAACAAAGAACTTTCACGGAGTTGGGAGAAACCTACACTGCTTTGTTCCACAAGCTGAGGCAATTGGGTTTGGTTAGTCCTGTCTAGACTCGAGAACCAAATCCCCCACCTCAGAATTTGGATCGATCAATAAGTTGTGAATACTGCTCCGGGATGCTCGGGCATGATACCGAGAAGTGTTGGAAATTGAGGCATGCCATACAGGATCTTATTGACACCAATAAGATCGAGGTCCAGACACCGGAAGCTCCTAACATCAACCAGAACCCACTGCCAGCGCACCACGAGACTCACATGATTGAGTTAGTATATGAGGGAGGAGAGTTGAGAAAACCCTCACAAACAGTGATGATGATCCAGGCCGCCCCGAAGGAAGTCTCAACCAGTGGAGGAACGAGGGTACAGTCGCAGGGAGAAGGCGTCAAGCCAGTAGTGATATTGGGTAAGAGCCCGTCTGCCATAACAAGCAAACCCGAGCCAAACAAGTTGGTAATATCAGGGATTCCGCCCGCACCTGCAGTTGTGTTGAAGGGGGCATATAGAGAATTGGTCACCATAAAGCCTGTAGTCCAGCTGCCGATGATTGATAGCAAGGTTGTGCCTTGGAAATATGAAAAAGCGGTGGTGATATACAAAGGAAAACAGGTGGAAGAAGTCAGTTGTGAAGCGCAAGGGTTGACTCGATCAGGTCGTTGTTTTTCTCCAGTGGAGCTAAGAAGAACCAACCTGGCTGCAACCAAGAAACCTGTGTCCGAAGAAGAGGTTGAGGAGTTCCTGAGGAAGATGAAAGTGCAGGACTACTCCGTGGTCGAATAGCTGAGAAAAACACCGGCCCAGATCTCGTTGCTGTCATTACTGATCCATTTTGAGGAGCATCGACGGACTTTGATGAAGATATTGAACGAAGCTCATGTACCCAACGAGATTTCTGTAAACCACCTAGAAACCATTGCCAACAAGATTTTCGAGGTAAACAGGGTAACATTCTCAGATGATGATCTGCCGGTGGAAGGTACGGAGCATAATAAAGCTCCATACCTAGCTGTCAAATGTGAAGACTCGGTGGTAACTCGAGTATTGGTGGATAACGGCTCAAGTGCCAATATTTGTCCACTATCTACCCTGAACCAGTTAAAGATCGACCACGGAAGAATCCACAAGAATAACATCTATGTCCGAGGATTCGACGGAAACGGAACAGCCACTGTGGGGGATGTTGTACTTGAATTGACCATCGGTCCAGTCCTGTTTACCATGGAGTTCCAGGTGTTAGATGCCACAGTGTCTTACAACCTACTGTTAGGACGACCATGGATTCATGCATCCAAAGTAGTGCCCTCCACCCTACATCAGATGGTAAAGTTCGAGTGGGAAAGACAAGAGGTCATGCTACACGGCGAGGACCCGGCGTGCACCATGGGTGGCGCCATTGTACCTTTCATAGAGACCGCTGACGACAAAGGTCCTTGGGTCTACCAAATTTTCGATACAGGGTCGACCAACAAAATTTCTGAAGGAGAAATCATCCCGCACCCTAGGGTAGCTGCCGCAACAGTCATGATGATCTCAGAAATGCTGGGGAATGGATTTGTGCCGGGAAAGGGCCTGGGAGTCGAGCTGCAGGGGATTGTCCAACCTGTCACCTTGCCTAAAAATCTGGAAACTTTCGGATTGGGGTTCAGACCAACCGCAGCAGATAGGAAGCAAGCGCGAAAAATGAGGAGGAAGGTGTGGTTTCTGCCTAAACCGGTGCCACGTCTCTCAAGGTCTTTTGTCAAAGCAAGTGCCAAGGGGTCACCGGTCCCAAAGATTCTAGGACCATTGATCGGTATAAATGAGGACCTGAATCAGAGTTTTGAGAGGCTATTCGCTGATGTCAGTGTGGTAGAAGCTGGAGAAGGTTCTAGAAAAACAGAGATACAGTTTGTGGGGCCTGAGGCCAAGACCAACAATTGGACAGTTACTCCTCTTCCTGTCCGAGGGGAGTCTTGGTAGTAGGCTTTGATTTATGTTTTGTGTGTTTTGTTTTGTTCGGATTATTCCAGGGTGTAATCCAAATTTTACTTTCGTTTTTGTAAAAGTGTGAACCCTTTTATCCCGCAAGTTTAATAAAGTTCTCTTCTTTTGTCCCATTTTAATTTTGTTTTATTCTTTTTTTTCTTTCTGAACAGTTCTCTTTTTACTGGTTCTAATGACATGGCATGCACAGCGGATCTTCGACCTAGTCTAATAAATCAATCTGAATCCGACTCAATGATGCAAGAGGTCGTTTGCGACGATGAATTTGAATATGACGAAGATAAGGCCTTCGAAGAGATAAACCGAGAACTATGCCAATTTGAAGAAAAACCCAAGCCTAACCTAAATGACACTGAGGCTGTAAATCTAGGAGACGCTGATAATGTCCAAGAAACCAAAATCAGCATCCACATTGAGCCGAATGTCAGGGAAGAATAGATCAAAACCCTCATGGAATTCAAGGATGTTTTTGCATGGTCATATGACGATATGCCTGGATTAAGCACCAATTTAGTGGTTCACAAATTGCCCACTGACCCGGCATACCCTCCGGTCAAGCAAAAGCTAAGGAAGTTTAAAACAGAAATGAGTGTAAAGATCAAAGAAGAGGTGATTAAGCAGTTGCAGGCGAAGGTCATTCGGGTCACTCGATATCCTGAGTGGTTGGCCAATGTGGTACTAGTTCCAAAGAAGGATGGGAAAATCAGGGTGTGCGTCGACTACCGCAACCTCAGCAAAGCAAGTCCCAAGGACAATTTTCCATTGCCCAACATCCATATCTTGATCGATAATTGCGCTGGGCGCGAGATCGGATCCTTTGTAGATTGTTATGCCGGTTATCATCAGATCCTAATGGACGAGGAGGATGCGGAAAAGACAACATTTATTACGCCATGGGGAACTTACTGCTATCGAGTAATGCCGTTCGGATTGAAGAACGCCGGGGCAACGTACATGCGAGCAATGACTGTTGTGTTTCATGACATGATACACAAAGAAATCGAGGTGTACATCGATGATGTGATCATAAAGTCTTGGCGTCAGGAGGACCATGTAGCAGACCTAAGGAGATTTTTCCAAAGACTCCGAAGGTATGATATCAAGCTCAACCCGGCCAAATGCGCATTCGGGGTTCCATCAGGAAAGCTGCTAGGGTTCATCGTCAGTCGACGGGGGATTGAGTTAGACCCATCCAAAATTGAATCCATCCGAGATTTGCCACCGCCAAGGAACAAAACAGAGGTAATGAGTTTGCTGGGTAGACTCAATTACATCAGCAGGTTCATCGCTCAACTCACAGCAACTTGTGAGCCCATATTTCGGTTGCTGAGAAAGGATGCTGCGGTAGGTTGGACGGCAGAGTGTCAGGAGGCCTTTGACCAAATCAAAGGGTATCTGTCTAATCCACCCGTATTGGTCCCGCTTAAGCCTGGGAAGCCCTTAATTCTTTACCTGATGGTCCTGGAAAATTCGTTTGGTTGTGTACTGGGGCAACATGACGACACAGGAAGGAAGGAGCAGGCCATCTACTATCTTAGCAAGAAATTCACAGTACATGAGGTCAAGTACACTCAACTCGAGAAAACATGTTGCGCCCTAACTTGGGTAGCTCAGAAGTTGAAGCACTACCTATCTTCGTATACTACTTATCTCATATCCCGTTCGGACCCATTGAAGTATATCTTTCAGAAACCTATGCCCACGGGAAGTTTGGCAAAATGGCAAATTCTGCTCACAGAGTTTGATATCGTCTATGTGACGAGGACAGCCATGAAAGCCCAGGCGCTGGCCGATCATTTGGCAGAGAATCCTGTTGATGAAAAATACGAGCCTTTAAGAACGTATTTTCCCGACGAGGAGGTAATGCATACAAATGAGTTAGAGTTACCCGAGGAACCGGGTTGGAAGCTTTTCTTCGATGGAGCTGCAAACGCGAAAGGGGTTGGAATAGGAGCAGTACTTATTTCTGAAACAGGACGCCATTATCCTGTTACGGCTCAACTACGCTTCTATTGCACCAATAATATGGCCGAGTATGAAGCTTGCATTCTGGGTCTGTGCTTGGGTGCGGACATGGATGTCCCAGACGTCTTGGTCTTGGGAGACTCGGACCTCTTGGTACATCAGATTCAGGGTGAATGGGAAACGCGAGATCTAAAGCTCATACCATATCGACAATGCTTGCATGATCTGAGCAAGCAATTTCGATCGGTGAAGTTCAAACATATCCCGAGAGTTCACAATGAGGTTGCGGATGCCTTGGCCACCTTAGCATCAATGCTGCACCACCCTGACAAAATGTATGTTGATCCTCTGCACATCCAGGTCCGTGATCAGCACGCTTACTGCAATGCCATAGAAGAAGAAGCAGATGGCGAACCCTGGTTTCATGATATCAAGGAATACCTCAGAATGGGGATATATCCAGAACATGCCTCTGGAGACCAAAAAAGTGCCATTCGGCGTTTTGTCGAATGGTTTTTTCCTCAGCGGAGGAGTATTGTACAAAAGAACCCCGGATTTGGGATTGTTGAGATGCATAGATGCCGGTCAAGCCACGACGGTTATGGCAGAGGTACATGCTGGAGTTTGTGGGCCACACATGAGCGGATATGTATTGGCAAGGAAGATCCTTCGAACAGGGTGTTATTGGCTCACCATGGAACACGACTGTATCACTTTCGTGAGGAAATGCCATCAGTGCCAGATACATGGAGATTTGATTCATTCTCCGCCAACAGAGTTACATACGATGTCAGCACCCTGGCCGTTTGTGGCATGGGGCATGGATGTCATTGGACCTATTGAGCCGGCAGCATCCAACGGTCATAGGTTCATTCTAGTGACCATTGATTACTTCACCAAATGGGTTGAGGCTAAAACCTTCAAGTCGGTAACTAAAAAGGCAGTGGTGGATTTTGTGCACTCCTATATCATCTGCAGATTTGGGATCCCAAAAGTAATCATCACGGATAACAGTGCGAATCTTAATAGTAGCCTAATGAGAGAGGTATGCCAACAATTCAAGATTACACACCGCAATTCCACCCCATATCGTCCCAAGGCGAATGGAGCGGTCGAAGCAGCCAATAAGAACATCAAGAAGATACTGCGAAAGATGGTGGAAGGGTCCAGACATTGGCACGAGAGATTACCCTTTGCTTTGTTGGGTTACCGCACTACTGTCCGGACTTCCAAAGGTACAACTCCTTATTTGTTGGTGTACAAAACTGAGGCCGTAATACCAGCGGAGGTTGAAATTTCGTCCCTCCGGATTGTCGCTGAAGCCGGGATTGATGATGAGGAATGGGTCAAAGCTCGATTGGAACAGTTGAGCTTGATAGATGAGAAAAGATTGGCAGCAGTGTGCCATGGTCAGCTATACCAGAAGAGAATGGCGAGAACATATAATAAGAAGGTGCGCCCCAGGAAGTTTGAAGTAGGGCAGCAGGTATTGAAGAAGATCCTCCCACATCAGGTCGAGGCAAAAGGCAAATTCGCCCCAAATTGGCAAGGGCCTTACATCGTGACCAGAGTATTGTCCAACGGTGCTTTGTGTTTGACAGATATCGAGCGGAGATGTGTCGACATGGCTATCAATTCTGATGCAGTCAAGAGATATTATGCGTAATTTCTTTAATTATGGCAATTTTTGGTTCGTTTGTTTGTATCTGGTATTTATTGGATAATGAGATGACGGAGGCAATTCTTTCTTCTATCCAAACACTTTAACCCTTGTTTCCCCCTTTTGAGCCTTAAGTTATTCTTTCATACCCCTCTTTTGGAATCACTAACGGAAAAGATATGAAAAGAGAAAGAAGAAAAGATAATTTTTAAGAAAAAATAAAAAAAAAATGAAAAAAAAAGAAGAAAAAAAGGAAAAAAAAAAAGAAAAAGAAGAAGATAAAAACCACGAGGTGGGAACTACGTTTGACCTGATTCCTCGAAGAGGATACGTAGGCGCCTCACGGCTCGGTCATAGTGTGCATAATAGGCATAGTGTGCGTAACGCACGTAGCTCAACATAAGTGTAAAAAAAAAAAAAATCCCCAAGCAAGAAAACTGGGGCAGAGGTTATGTTTTAAGTTCCAACAAAGGTTTGATTCCAAAAGTTGTAGCAGATCACCCGTCGAAATTATTTCATTTTTCAATAAGCCTTTCTTTACCCCCACACCAAAACCAACATCGACGTCCAAAAGACCTCCCGATCAATATCCAAGAGATGCCAAGTTAGGCAAATAAAGCCGAGAATAATACCCCGATCTCCAGCAAAGAAGAGGATCATAAGACTGGGAAGGAATTGATGGTCAAAGGAATCTTCAGAAGAGAGGGTCGTATCGACAACACCCCGATTCCTCGATGAAAAATAAAATGAGAGAGTCTTATCGGTGAAAACCTTCACAGGCACCGAAAGGCGACGTAAGATGAGAGATATAAAATGAGAGAGTCTTATTGGTGAAAACCTTCACAGGCACCATAAGGCGCCGGGAGATGAGAGAAAAGAGAGAGTCTCATTAGTGAAAACCCCTCGAAGGGCACTATGAGGCGACAAGACAGATCAACAAAAAGCGACCACATTCGCAACGAAATGGACACTCATTTATCATCCCCAGCAAGTCAGACCATCGGGCAAATCGATTGATACAACTAGACTGGGTCGGGAATCTATGGTGCACGTCATGATCACGGGGACCAGTCATGTCCTCCAGATAAGTTCTTCTGAATTTCTTCTCCCACCAAATATTGGTTCAGAAAGATTTTCTCCTTTTTCTATCTTTTATTTCTCTTCCTAAAAATTTGTCTTGAAAAGGATTTTTCAAAGCTTACTACCAGAGACCGAAGGGGAATTCATCCAATGCAGGATAACACAAACAGTCTTAAAGGTTGGCCCCAGGCAATGCAGTGTTGTGCCCTGCGGTTTTGGAGGAGGTAAACTCCTAAAGGGAGTGGTTTCGGGAGTAAGAGCAGACTCCCACAGCATGTACTGTAAAGAGAAAGCAGAAAAGGGGATAAATTGAAAACCAATCCCCAGCAGGCCGGATACCCCCAGCAAGCAATTTTGTCCACCAACCAATTATGGAGGCATAGAGCAAGAAAAGGGGAAGAGAGAAAAATCATCCGCCGGAAAGGCACCTCCTCCCACCACGATTAAAACTAACTAAATCCTTTTGTCTGCTGCAGGAAAACAAAGGATTGACAATGGCAGCAGGACGCAACGCCAGGGAAATCACCAAAACCGGGGCAAAAAATTTTCTGCCGATTGTCAAAAATTTTCTCGGAAGAACGGGGAAACAATTTCAATACATTTAAGTTCTAGGTCGCCCAACAGTAAAATGCGGGAATACATTTAAGTTCTAGGTCGCCCACCAGTAAAATGCGGGAATACATTTAAGTTCTAGGTCGCCCACCAGTAAAATGCGGGAATACATTTAAGTTCTAGGTCGCCCACCAGTAAAATGCGGGAATACATTTAAGTTCTAGGTCGCCCACCAGTAAAATGTGGGAATACTTTTAAGTTCTAGGTCGCCCACCAGTAAAATGCGGGAATACTTTTAAGTTCTAGGTCGCCCACCAGTAAAATGCGGGAATACATTTAAGTTCTAGGTCGCCCACCAGTAAAATGCGGGAATACTTTTAAGTTCTAGGTCGCCCACCAGTAAAATGCGGGAATACTTTTAAGTTCTAGGTCGCCCACCAGTAAAATGCGGGAATACTTTTAAGTTCTAGGTCGCCCACCAGTAAAATGCGGGAATACTTTTAAGTTCTAGGTCGCCCACCAGTAAAATGCGGGAATACATTTAAGTTCTAGGTCGCCCACCAGTAAAATGCGGGAATACATTTAAGTTCTAGGTCGCCCACCAGTAAAATGCGGGAATACATTTAAGTTCTAGGTCGCCCACCAGTAAAATGCGGGAATACATTTAAATTCTAGGTCGCCCACCAGTAAAATGCGGGAATACATTTAAGTTCTAGGTCGCCCACCAGTAAAATGCGGGAATACTTTTAAGTTCTAGGTCGCCCACCAGTAAAATGCGGGAATACTTTTAAGTTCTAGGTCGCCCACCAGTAAAATGCGGGAATACTTTTAAGTTCTAGGTCGCCCACCAGTAAAATGCGGGAATACTTTTAAGTTCTAGGTCGCCCACCAGTAAAATGCGGGAATACATTTAAGTTCTAGGTCGCCCACCAGTAAAATGCGGGAATACATTTAAGTTCTAGGTCGCCCACCAGTAAAATGCGGGAATACTTTTAAGTTCTAGGTCGCCCACCAGTAAAATGCGGGAATACTTTTAAGTTCTAGGTCGCCCACCAGTAAAATGCGGGAATACATTTAAGTTCTAGGTCGCCCACCAGTAAAATGCGGGAATACATTTAAGTTCTAGGTCGCCCACCAGTAAAATGCGGGAATACATTTAAGTTCTAGGTCGCCCACCAGTAAAATGCGGGAATACTTTTAAGTTCTAGGTCGCCCACCAGTAAAATGCGGGAATACTTTTAAGTTCTAGGTCGCCCACCAGTAAAATGCGGGAATACTTTTAAGTTCTAGGTCGCCCACCAGTAAAATGCGGGAATACTTTTAAGTTCTAGGTCGCCCACCAGTAAAATGCGGGAATACATTTAAGTTCTAGGTCGCCCACCAGTAAAATGCGGGAATACTTTTAAGTTCTAGGTCGCCCACCAGTAAAATGCGGGAATACATTTAAGTTCTAGGTTGCCCACTAGTAAAATGCGGGAATACTTTTCAGCTCTAGATTTTGGAAATCAGTAACCCCACCTGAAGGCGGAAGGTTACAATAGAGATCCCCTGGCAGGAAACAATAAAATCCCCAGCACCAAGAAGCAGAAGGCTGCAAAGGCAAGCGCGCGATTCAAAAGGAAGAAGGAATGCACAATTTGGGAACGTTATAGCATGCCCAACATAACAATTTTGATGAAGAAAGCCATACCACTGAAGAAACCATTGAAAGGCTTAAAGAAGAGGGCCATGTTCCCAGCAGATCAAGCGAAGTGATGAAAACTGACATTCAGAAAAGGCGAAGGACCAGTATCATCCCCCAAGTTCACAAAATAAAGGCATCGGAGGAAAGCGCTAGCCGACAAGAAAGCAAGGCAACAAGAACGAGTCGAGGATAGATGAGATCTCATGATCCATAGTCTAGCTTAGCTTCTTGTTTTTCCTTTCAGAACAATGTAACAAGGAGATCGGTGAGCGGTAGCATCCTGCAGCAACATGCAACAGCGCACAACAACAGCGAGCTCTACAGTCACACGGTAGTCCCAGCTACCAAAATTTCCCGAACTATATTGGCCTGATTCCTGTTCAGCCCAGGATATGTAGGAAACCTCTGAAGTAAAGGTTTGGTCAAATCTTTTTCAAAAAATGCTTCACGCAGAGTACTCAGACGAGCAAAAATCGCCCGCTTTATCTTTGCGCGAAAACCCTTCGTGTCTTCGGGAAAAGAGGGGCAGCTGTAAGCACGTGATTTTTGCTTCACGGACAAACGCTCCAAAAAGAAAACAAAAATAGTGACCAGTGACCTCGCTGTACAAATTTCCAATTTTTTCGTGACATGTGCTGTTAGTCATTTGTGGGTCTGTCCATTTTGCATTTAATCTTACCGATAAAAATACAAAGTATGTATGTCATGGTAATTAAACCATAATTCGGTCATTAAAAAAAAAGAAGAAAATTCACAAAAAATATGTGTGCATCTTTTATTTCAGGTTGTGATTTAACCATTTAGAATTTTTTAGTATGTGTGTAAATAATTGTGTTAAGTATTGATTAGTTGGATGTAGCAAGTTCATTTTAATTTAGTTGTATTTTTAAAATTGGAAAACAAAAGAAAAAGAATGCAAATGGTGCAGTAAATCGGACTTGGGCCTATTTTTGAATTGAGGCCCAAGTTCAGCCCACATCAGCCACGTCCAAGGACCCGGTCCAGACCAGGCCTGCCCAGGCACCTCCCGAAACGACGCCGCATAGGGCGTCTGATATGAGCCGTTCAACCATACCCATCCAACGGTCCACATCCGCACCCGTAACCCGACCTGTTTAGCCGATCCTACCCAACCCCTCACTTAAATCCAAACGACCCCGTTTTAATGCCAAACGACCTCGTCTCACCCCTCACCATCAGATCCAAGCCGTTGAGATCATCTGATCTAACGTCCCGGATCCAATCCTCTACTCCGTATATAAACCTTCCCTCACACCCCACGCCCCCTATCCGAACCCCCCTTCACTCATCTCCTTCACCAAGCCCTGAACCCCCGAAACCCTAGCAGCCACCCTAGTTTCCCTTTCACCAGAACCCGGCGGCATGAACGCCGGTGACCACCTCCTGAACACCCTAGGACCACCTCACTCTTCTGAACATGGATCTGTTACCCCTAGCCTCGAATCACCTTCCTTCGTCTCGAATCTTCATTTGAAGATTCGAGTCGAACTCTGACTTATACCAAACCTCACCATCTTCGTACTAGACACTCCCCTGACCTTCCTCGTGACCAAACCAGACTTGGTTTGGTCCGAATCTACCCAAAACTCCTAAAAAACCAGATCTGAAGATCCAAAACCTAGAACACGAATAGCCTTGGAATCCGGCCGGTCTTAACAGGGGTTTGAGGTCTAATAGACCTTAATCAAGGTGTTCTCGTGTGAGAACACCCTGATTAAAGTTTGTTCGGCCTCAAATGGTCGAAGCTAAGATGGATTTGGGTCAGTTTGGTTTAAACTTTTTCGGTAAGTTTTCCCTTCTCTTTATTTTAGTTTTGATTGAGTTGTTAGCATGCTTTGTTGTGACTGTTTGTTATTGTCTGATAATTTTCTAATTTCTTCCGTCTCTGTCAAAGACCTTTTATTTGGTCGGTTGACTTTCTATGTGTGTTCTGAATGTACTCTGTGATATACATGCTCGTCAATTAGATTAATAGTCAAATAAGTTAACTCATATAGGTTCCCAGTAATTGAACAAAAAATATTTGAAGTCATTCGGGACCCTGTACGTGTTGTTTATATGAGCGACTGATTATTACCTATTATGTTTAGTATAGTCGACTCGATAAACGTCGTCGATTAGTTTTCTATAACAATGGATCAAATGAGCTAATAATTACACATGACTAATTGAACCATGTCAATGACTGAATGCCCGACATTGTTTGAAATGGGTTTGTTTGCATTGCAAAAATGACTGAAAAGGTTCAGTCCAGGGCAGTCCTGAATTTGAACTTTCAGAAGTTCAAAATGCCCTGATGCTGCAATGGGTTTAGGGCAGTAATAATCAAGGTTTAACAAGGGTAGTCTGGGGTTCGAAAAGAACAGAAAAGCTTAGTTTAAGTGAGCTGACAAGTAGGGTACTAAATTAGGATTAAACTAATGCCAATGGGGAACAAGACACAAGAGTATGGGGTTAAAATGAATACGTAAATGAACCCATAACTCTTGAACAAAAGGAATAAGCCAGGCATGGGGAACAAAATGGCTGGCATCAAAACGATGCTTAGGCATGGGATTTAATAGGTATGGGCAGTCTGCAATTGGCAGAATCCAGGCAGCTTGACTGCACTGGTTTGTTGGCTTATAAATAAACTGTTTTCAGAACTTAAAAGGGGCTGGAAATTTTAGTCTTGAGAGAGGTCTAGTGAGTTGAAGAAAGCTGGAAAAAAAACAGAAAGAAATTTCCAGAAATACTTTAACTTAACACTGTCCAAAAACTGCACAAAGAAACCAAGTTGGTTATCCTAGCTGGGGCTGTTATTGTTCCATTAAGAGAAGTCTGTGTATCTTCAGCTGTGATTGCTACTACATTGAGTTTCTGTGTGCTGTACATTGAGTTTTAGTCTCCCTGATTGTTTGAAACTGTGCTGGTTGTTTGCTGAGCTTTGGTGGTTATTGAATTTTTGTTGGCTATAGCACAAATATTCTGGTTCTTTTCTCGATTGGTCTTGTTTCCCATCCCGTTTCCTGGGATTATTTGTCTGTTGCTCGACCAACGTGTGAACTCCATCTTTGTGGCTGTTTGATTGTTGCTGTGTTGGGCTGTATTATCTGTTGTTGCTGTGCTTGCTGCGTACCACTCAACTGATCATTTTCTTCCTCCTTTTGTTCTCTATACCAGGTACACAAATATACTACCATTGTAACTTGAAAAGTTTGAGCATGAATGTAAAGGAGAGGATCTGCAGATGTTTATATATACATAGACTGTTACATTAAATATCATGTACTGTATAATAATTTTCATTCCTGTTTGGATAATAGAAGTAGCCTGCATGCTTAGTATATATCAATGTAGATTAGTTGAATGTTAGTTTATATATGTATGCTGTTAGGTGAAAATATTCCCAATGCAATGGGTTGTATCTTAGACTTAGTTTAATTGTGTCGTATATTCTTTAATGTAGGCTAAGCATGAAAACTATCCACTATTAGTTAAGTTCTTTCCCTTCTAATAAATGGTCTCATATAACTGGTAAACCATACTCTAGAACAAAGAACACAAAGCTTGCAGTCTCAACCTCATGAAGGTCGAGCCCGGGTCAAAACAGACCAAGCAGGCCCGCATCGAACAAACAGTGGCCCAGGTCTGGCCCTTCCCGCATGAGCTGGATTTGGGCCCGTAATGTTCAATCAGCTGTCCGTATGCGTAGTCACGTTTTCTGTATTCTGTAAAAGCATTTTGAATCCTGCTATAAATAAATCTGCAAGCATGTAATTAACTAGGACTATTTCTGTTTTCAATTAGTAGAGACAAACGCGACAAGAAACGTAGTTGCTATAGGGTATCCTTTTAAAATAAGAATGAGACGAGCCCCGACAAACAAAATGTATAAAGCTGCGGGGCCGTCACAAAATGTATGGTTTAATTAGAATTCGGAAGAGCCGTTTAGCGAATTTCACGGTCTTCCCAAAATAATAATGCGATAGTCTCTTTAGGCCCGTGTTTAATATTTTACTTTCTTAAGCCTGGGTGTGCATTTCATGCGACCCAAATCCAAATCTCAAAACATCAAATAAAATGCGTTCCGGATTGTGGGTGCATTTCATATGATACAGTCCAAAGACGTGTTTTAAGCGATGTTCACATTCTTGTAAAACAATAATAATAAAGCGGTTAAAAGTTAAAATTGGCACATTGGTTCATAATTGTATTTAAAATCAGATAAATAAGCCGAATATAATAGTTGAGCGACCGTGCTAGAACCACGAAACTCGGGAATGCCTAACACCTTCTCCCGGGTTAACAGAATTCCTTATCCGGATTTCTGGTACGCAAACTGTAATATGGAGTCATTCTTTTCCTCGATTCGGGATTAAAATTGGTGACTTGGGACACCCTAAATCTCCCAAGTGGCGACTCTGAAATAAATAAACCAATCCTGTTTCGATTGTCCTTTAATTGGAAAAAACTCCCTTGTACCCTCTCGGGTACGTAAAAAGGAGGTGTAACAGTTCTATATTGGACTGTCATGCTAAGACAGTGACGTTGGCTTTGCCGGATGTACCACAGATTGAATGGTTCGACTGATTTTGTCCCTAGTAGGGTGATTTCATTTTTGAAGGACCCACAGATGGTTGGGAAAGGTTAACTCTCATACTTAGTTTTTATGAGGGATGTCAGTGCACATACTCCTAGTATAGTTTCAGTCCCGGTAGTGATGGACTTTCCGGATGTGTTTCCTGCAGACCTGTCAGGCATGCCCCCGGAAAGGAATATTGATTTTGGTATTGATTTGGTGTTGGGCACTCAGCCCATTTCTATTTTACCATATCGTATGGCACCGATGGAGTTGAAGGAGTTGAAGGAACAACTTCAGGAACTCCTTGATAAGGGGTTTATTTGGCCTAGTCTGTTGCCATAGAGTGCGCCTGTTCTATTTATGAAGAAAAAGGATGGCACGATGAGGATGTGCATTGATTACAGGCAGTTGAACAAAGTCACAATCAAGAACAAGTATCCTTTGCCTTGTATTGTTGATTTATTTGACCAACTTCAGGGAGCGAAAGTGTTCCCCAAGATTAATCTCCAATCAGGGTATCACCAATTGAAGATTAGAGACTTAGATATTCTTAAGACGACTTTCATTATGAGTTCCTTGTGATATCTTTTGGGCTGACCAATGCCCCAGCAACGTTCATGCATTTGATGAATAGCATGTTTCAGCCTTATCTCGACATGTTCGTTATCGTATTCATTGATGATATTCTGGTATACTCGCATAATCAGGTGGAGCACGCGGAGCATTTAAGAGTTGTGTTGCAGAGATTGAGGGAGGAGAAGCTTTGAGCAAAGTTCTCCAAGTGTGAGTTTTGGCTCAGTTCAGTGGCTTTCCTAGGACATGTGGTGTCCAGTGAGGGTATTCAGGTTGATCCGAAGAAGATAGAGGCAGTTTAGAGCTGGCCCAGACCATCCTCAGCCACAGAGATTCACAGTTTTCTTGGTTTGGCAGGTTATTACCGTCGGTTCGTTCAAGGATTTTCATCTATTACATCACCCTTGACCAAATTGACTCAAAAAGGTGCTTCGTTCAGGTGGTCGGATGAGTGTGAGGCGAGCTTTCAGAAGCTCAAGACTACATTGACCACAACTCCAGTATTGGTTTTGCCATCAGCTTCAGGTTCATATACAGTGTATTGTCATTCTTCGAGAGTTGGTATTGGGTATGTGTTGATGTAGGGGGTAGAGTGATTGCTTATGCTTCTCGTCAGTTGAAGCCCCTTGAAAAGAACTACCTTGTTCATGATCTAGAGTTGGCTGCCATTGTTCATGTGTTGAGGATTTGGAGGCATTATTTGTATGGTGTGTCTTGTGAGGTGTTTACTGATCATCGTAGCCTCCAACACTTATTTAAATTGAAGGATCTCAATTTGAGGCAGCGGAGATGGTTGGAGCTACTAAACGATTATGGTATCACTATCTTGTATGATTCGGGAAAGGCTAATGTAGTGGTTGATGCCTTGAGTAGGAAGGCGATGAGTATGGGCAGTTTGACATATATTCATGTTGGGGAGAGACCTCTTGTAGTTGATGTTCAGGCCTTGGCCAATAGGTTCATGAGGTTGGATATTTCGTAGCCCAGTCGGGTCTTAGCTTGTGTGGTTTCTCGATCTTCCTTGTTTGATCACATCAGAGAGCGCCAGTATTATAATCCTCATTTGCTTGTCCTCAAGGACAGGGTTCAGCACGACGATGCTAGAGATGTGACTATTGGTAAGGATGGGGTATTGAGGATGCATGACCGGATATGTGTGCCCAATGTAGATGGGCTTCGGGAGTTGATTCTAGAGGAGGCTCATAGCTCGCGGTATTCCATCCATCCGGGTGCCGTGAAGATGTATTAGGATTTGAGACAACATTATTGGTGGAGAAGAATGAAGAAGGATATTGTGGGATTTGTAGCTCGGCGTCTCAATTGTTAGTAGGTGAAATATGAGCTTCAGAGACCGGGTGGCTTGCTTCAGCAGATAGATATTCTAGAGTGGAAGCGGGAGTGGATCACCATGGATTTTGTAGTTGGGCTCCCACAGACTTTGTAGAAGTTTGATGCTATTTGGGTGATTGTGGATTAGTTGACCAAGTCCGTGCACTTCATTCCTGTGTGAACTACCTATTGTTCAGAGTGGTTAGCGGAGATTTACATCGGAGAGATTGTTCGCCTGCATGGGGTTCTAGTTTCAATCATTTCAGATAGGGATACTCAGTTTACTTCACAGTTTTGGAGGATCGCGCAGCGAGAGTTGGGTGCTCATGTGGATTTGAGCATAGATTTTCACCCTCAGACGGACGAGCAGTCCGAGTGCACTATTCAAATATTGGAGGACATGTTGCGTGCTTGTGTAATTGATTTTAGAGGGTCATGGGATCAGTTTCTACCGCTCGCGGAGTTTGCATACAACAATGGTTATCAGTCGAGTATTCAGATGGATCTATATGAGGCTTTATATGGGAGACAGTATAGATCTCCAGTTGGTTGGTTTGAGCTAGGCGAGGCTAGGATTTTGGAGACAGACTTAGTATTGGATGCTTTAGACAAGGTAAGAGTGATTCAGGAGCAGCTTCGTACAGCGCAGTCGAGACAGAAGATTTATGCTGACAAGAAGGTCTGTGATGTGTCTTACATGGTTGGGGAGAATGTTCTACTAAAGGTTTCACCCGTGAAGGGTGTTATGAGATTTGGGAAGAAGGGTAAATTGAGTCCTCAGTTCATTGGTCCTTTTGAGGTGCTTCAGAGGATTGGGGAGGTGGCTTATGAGCTTGCTTTGCCACCCAGCTTGTCGAGTGTGCATCTGGTATTTCATGTTTCTATGTTTCGGAAGTATATTGGTGATCTGTCTCATGTTTTGGATTTCAGCACGGTTCAGTTAGAAGGTGATTTGACTTATGATGTGGAGCCAATAGTTGTTTTGGAGCGTCATATTTGAAACTTGAGATCAAAGTATATAGCTTCAGTGAAAGTGCAGTGAAGAGGTCGGCCAGTGGCGGAGGCCACCTAGGAGACCAAGCAGGAGATACAGAGCAGATATCCTCACCTATTTGAGGCTTCAGGTATGTTTCTTGACTCGTTCGAGAACAAACATTTATTTAAGAGGGGGAGGATGTAATGACCTGGCCGATCGTTTCATGGGTTACCACTCCATTTTCACCATTTATGATTCTTTATGTGTTGTTCAATTGTATTATGTGGTATCGGGTTGTTTGGTTAGGGTTCAGAGTGGTTGTGTAGAGGAATGAGACACTTAGTCTCTTTTGAGTAAGCTTAAGTTGGAAAAGTTAACTGGATGTTGACTTATGGGAAGAAGGTCTCAAATGTGAATTCTGATGGTTCGGATAGCTTCGTCAGGTGTTTTGGGACTTAGAAGCGTGAACGGAATGTATTTTGGAGGTCCGTGGTAGATTTAGGCTTGAACTGGTGAAATTGGAATTTTGACGTTTTCCGGTTGGTAGTGGAAATTTTGAGATCAGGGTTGGAAATGAATTCCCGAAAATTGAGTAGGTTTGTTATGTCATTTTTGATGTGTGTGAAAAATTTCAAATAATTCGGGGGAGGTTTGATAGACCTTTTGATGATATGTGACTTGTTCGTATTTTTGGATGAGGTTCTGGGGGCCTCGGGATGATTTCGGATGGTTATCGGAAAGTTTGGAAGTTGGAGAATGCAGCTGAAGCTACTAGTTCTGTCATAACCGCATATGCGGTTAGGGGACCGCAGGTGCAAAGACCGCAGAAGCGAGGAAGGTTGCAGATGCGGTTGGGCAGCGCAGAAGCGGGAGTTGAGGCACACCTGCGAGCCCACAGGTGCGATGAGCCCGCAGGTGCGGACGAGGGGTTTTAAGTGAAAATCCGCAGATGCAGAGATTTTTCCGTAAGTGCGGACCACATATGCAATAATTTGTGCGCATGTGCAAAAATGCCTGGGCAGAAACTATATAAACCCGCTTTTGTGAATTTCAGCTTTGTTCCACCATTTTTGAGACGGGTTGAGAGCTTTTTGAGAGGATTTGAAGAGGAATTCAAGGGATAAAGCTTGGAGGTATGATTTTTGAACCCAATACTTCATTCTATGGCATTATCTTACTGATTATGCTTGAAATTATTGGAATTTAAGGGTTTAAAATTGGAGAACTAGGGCTTAGTATTGGAGAGTTTCCGTTGGGGATTTGAGGGGCCATTTAGGGTCCGATTTTGATGTTCTTGGTATGTATCGACTCGTGGGAGGATAAAGATTCTATTGATGTGATTTTTATCGGATTCTAAGATGTGGGCCCGGGGGTCGGGTTTGTCCAATTTTGGAATTTATGGTGTAATTTGATTATTTTCGCGTGGGCTTTGTTCCCTTAGCTTATATTGATGTTATGATTCTGATTTTGGATTTATTCAAGGTGAGTTGAGGCCGAGTCGAGAGGCAAGGGCATCGCGGAGTAGGATTTTATCTGGTTTGAGGTAAGGAAGGATTGTAAATCTAGACTTGAGGGTATGAAACCCCGGAAGTTTGTACTGTTTTGATAAATGAGGTGACGGGCATGTAGGCATGCACCTGTAGGGATTGTGATTTGGGACGTCCCGTGGCAACTGTAAAGTTACATATTTTGATAAACTTTATATGATATCCATGTGTTTTAGAAATGAATCTGTTAACTTGGGCGGAATGCCATGTTCTGGGCCTTGTACCGAACTATTTGGACCATTAGGGGTGTTTTACTACTTTTCTCACACTGTTTTGATTTGAAAGCATATCCTCAGTCATGATTTTACCTGTTTATTATTGATTCAGTTTCATTACTCTTCTTTCAAATATAAGAAAACTGTTTAAGCTGAGTTCCCTAATTTTCACTGAAATGATCGAGTGGCTGTGAGGTTAATGACTGAGAGAGTGGTCGAGGACCCGATGGTGAGTATTATATATATATTTATGGATCGGGCTATGAGCCGCAGTGATATTTATATATGTATATGGATCGGGCTGCATGCTGCAACGATATTTATATATATATGGATCGGGTTACATGCCACAGCGATATGTTGGATCGGGCTGCGCGCCACAGCGATATAGCGCTTGGGATGTAGGAGCCCCTCCGGAGTCTGTACACTCCTAGTGAGCATAGTCGACTATACATTATGGATCGGGTTATGCGCCGCATCGGTTATTATTATGAGATATCTATTGAGTGGGAGTGTTGGGTGTGAGCATTGACTGACGAGAGTCGAGTCACGAGTGACTGAGAGGCTTGCCCGAGGGGTTATACTTATGAGTGATACTTTGCCCGAGGGGCTTGTTTATGAGATGCTATGTTTTCACTGTTCTTTCATACTGAGCCTTTATTGAAAAATGTTGAATAAATGCTTTAAAGGATTTTCATTGAAACTGGAGTTTTTACGAGACATTTGGTTATCGAACTGCAGATTTTGACTTCGATATTTCTTTTGAGATTCTTAATAAAGTATGCATATGATTTTAAATGCTCGTCACTGCACTCAAACTTTATTTAATTTGGTTACTTACTAAGTTGGCGTATTCACGTTACTCCCTGCACCTTGTGTGTAGATCCAGGTAGTAGAGAATCAGAGTGAGAGCTTTCAGCAGCTTCTGTGTATTTTCGGAATTAGCAAGGTAGTTGCACGGTGTTCACAGCCCTGCCTTTCTCCTTCCTATCCTAGTACTTTATATTTCAGACTTGTTTTGTATTAAGCAGACAATGTTGAGTTGTACTTAGTGGCTCATGACTAGTGACACAAGATTCGCACTATGTTGATGTATTTACGTACTTGTTTCCACATATTTTTATATAGATTATAAATGAGAGATTTGAGACTTATCTGATTAGAAAAATGAATTTATAAAAGAACTCGTATTGTAAATGTTGAATCGGCTTGCCTAGTAATGTGATAGGTGCCATCACGACCAGGGTGGTTTGGGGTCGTGACATAAAGTCATACAGTTAGTTAAACAATGTAGTAAATACCTAAATGTAAAACCTTAAGTTCAGACAAAAAACTCACTTCATCCAAGATTTGACAACATTGGTGGTAACTAAAAAAATTGACTTGGTGGTCATTTTGCCTGTTAGTCTACTTTTTTATATATTTTTGCATTGAATTTTGTGATTCTATTATGATGCTCTTAATTTGCTAATTGAATTTAAAAAGAATAAGCAAAATATCTATATGTAGTAGACATGGAGTATATATTAACACCACAACCTACAATTTCTCTTTCAAATCATTGTGTTGTCATATTTCACTAGATACACATAAACTTGAGTTGTTCTGGTTACTTCCTATAATTATTCTATGCCATATGAACATAATGCTAAGAAAGTGAAGATGCACAAATGATACATTGGCAATACGTCTAGCATACCAGCCCGAGGGCGTAGTTCAAGTGGCAAATATTGAGGAATTGTAGCTTATCCCACAAGTTTGAGTCTTGTGCCATGCGAACTAAGTGCGGTATTTAAATTTCATGAGTATAGAAGGTTGCAGTTGGTCCCAAGGATTCGCCAATATCTAGGTCATCAAAAAGGAAAAAATACATTTCATGTACCATCCAGTCTTGTTTATTTATTTTATTATTATACTGTTGTGAGATCTTTCAATTATAAAATTCTTCTTTTAACTTGGTTATAACACACCATAAGCATATGTCCTCATACCTTGAGACTTGAGTCAACAAAACCTAAAGTTCTATTATCTACTTAATTCGCCTCCCTATGATTATAAGTAGAACAAATGAGCTTGAATTTTAGTTGCTTATGCTCTAGTGAAATGAATATGAAGAGGTTGTTCGGCAGATGAACTTTATTTAAGTAGTTTTCTTCAAGTTCAGGACATATCTACATTGATAATTTTAGCAAAGATTATTATGCATTGTCAAACTACTCTCCTAAAGGATAGAAAAAGAACTAGATATTATGCATCCTTGTTAGAAGAAACGGAAAATTCATATCAATAGTTAGATTTTGCTAATTTTATAATATCCAAGAACATATTTTATCCTCATATATGAACTCCAAATGCAAGGAAGTTAATAGATAAAGTATTATATTCTAACCCGGAATCTGAATGTAAAAATTTACATATAACAACAGTCAAACATACAATAAAAAGGGGCAAACTTACATGTCTTTCTCCATCTTGGTCCATCTTTAGCCACAATATTCCTGCAAAAGGAAGAAAGAGTTCAAAGCTAAATTCTTTCTATAACATAATTCTGATTTTATTAAGTTTTGTTAGCTCAATATGTGGAAAACTGTAATGTCAGCTTCAATCCACTTTAGAACCTTAGCCGCCTCTAAGAATTTTCCCCTGAGAAAAAAGATGTTAAAACACATTAGGAGGTATTATCAATTTATTATACTTTGACATGTATGAACTTACATATTGACAGAACATAATTGAAACCGTTTTTCCAATTACTTGAAACATAAGAAATTCCTAGGAATCTTAAAGCGGATGAATACAATTCAGAATTTAAGTCAAACATTCAAAAATAATTTTTCCACTTATCAAATAATTCATAAATAGAAAAACACATAAAGTGCTCTGTGTATCAGGCTAGACCTACGAAAGTTTTACAGTCACAAAATATTGTGATAACAAATGAATATATTATGCACCAAAATTGAGATAGAAAATACACCAAAAGGAAATTGCAGAAGCAAACTCACAAAACCCAGGAAAAAAGTCAAAGAAGACATACAAAATATGTTGATAGACGCAAATCAAATACTCAAAAAAACTTCAGCAGAAGCAAAGAGAACAAAACAATAGAAATGGACCCAAGAGAGATATCAAGATAGCAATGTAAATGTAATATATTGTCTCTATTGGATTAAAAGACACGTGGAATCATCATGCTTTAGAAGCAAATGGAAGAGACAAGTACTCTTTTCAGTACAAAAGTGCATTGGTAAGTATGTAAAGTCTATACTATATGTCCTAAAACAGCCAGGTCGAAACCTTAACTTTTCTATTTGATAGAAAAATAAGAAAAGAGATAATATTATCAAGTTATTAAAGTCCAATTATCTCAGAATGTATCAAATGTATCAAATATACTCTACCCTATCCCCCTTCCCCGAATAAAAACAAGCATTATCCCTAATGCTTAGCAAAATAAGAGTAAAAGAGTGAAGAAAACTCTCTATAGCTCCTTGGACATTATTGTGTCCCCAACAATATCATCGCCCTATGGCTCAGCCAAATGAATCTCATCATCATCGACTCTAGGTGTGGCTGGTTTGGCGAACATTTGACGCGCTGCCTCAGCAGTGTCGGCAGTAAGGTCTGGCACTTCAGATTGGTCAGCTGGTGCTACCGATACAAATGGGGCTGCAGGATCTGGAGCCGACTAGTTCGGGTCAAGTAACATGTCAAATGGAAGATCTCCGGCTGGAGCAATTCTGTTCACTTCTCTTCGGAGCTTGTCCACTGACTTCTTGCTATCCATGGATTTTCTCATCTTCTTTACTTCCTTTCCTAGATCTTCGATCACTGACCCGTCATGTACCAATGTAGCCATAATTGTGTTCTAGTTCTCTAGGAGCTTCTTCAATGTCTCTTCAACGGCCGGGGGAAACTGAGGTGCCTGAGTAGTAGATTGTGCTACAACAATATTGGATAAGTCAGACATCGTTGTAGTAGTTGTATGCATCTATTTGTTAAGACTCTCCAATGTCTCGAAGACTCGCAGTACAGAAAGTGAGACTGTAGGCATTGGGCCTGGCTTCAAAGCCGAGGTGAAAGTTGTGGCAAGAACTGCATTAGGGGCTGTAGATAATGGCAGGGGCATAACTGAGGTACTAAAGAAAGGCTCGGCCGAAGTGGATAGAATATCAACTGTCTCAGTAACTACCACAACTAGCTCATTAGACTTTCCTGTGGTGGTAGAAGGCTGACCTTTCCTTTTCGGGTTGTTCGCATCCCTCAGTGAGTACCAAGAGAAAGGCTTCTTCAGCCTCCCATTTGTATCATAATCCCTCGGCTCTACCCATGCATTAGTGAGATATTCTATAATAGTGTTGGAATACATGTAGGACAAGTCAACTAGTCAAGCAATCATTAAGATGTTGGCTAACATCACGACACCCACATTGATAGGGTACCCAACCATAATAGAAGCAAGCAGAATTGCCCCGATGGACCAGAAGGTGAGTAATTGCCCCGATGGACCAGAAGGTGAGTCTCATTCTGGCTCGAGTCCAGTCTGCTGTAGACAAAGGTTTGCCAACCCTTCGCCTCGAAACTCAAAGTGTTCTGGTGAATAGGAACACCAGTGGCAATCCATGGTGGTGGTGGCCCTAGTGTATCTAAAATCTCCGCTCTTCAAGGTCATGCTGCGTCTCCCAGTGTATACTTCTCCAAATATTCCTTCGGCTTAACATCTTCGAAGCCCAAGTATGTGTTGAGTGTATGCTTATCAAATCTCACTTTGAGGTTGCACACTTTGGTTACCTTTGTCCTCTTTTTCATATGAGCCACATTTGCGTAGAATTCACGGACAAGATACTCTTTGGCATCCACTACACTGTGAGTGAACCACATCCACCCCTTGCATTTACTGAACTGTCTCAACACTGCTGGGTTGTACCTCTCCAAATCTTTCAGCAGAAACTGTCGCTTAAGGGTTAGCGACCTTTCTGGACACCATGTATGGAAGCTAGTGAAAGCTTCCAGGTTGACGAATTGGTCCTCCCACTTTGTTTCAAATGTATTTGTCAAAGATATTTCATCTTTTCTTTGTACAAGGACAAACTTGCATAAGCATGGTACCAGAATTCATCCAATTCATTCAAATGTGCAAACCTCAAGTTAGTGCCTGCATCCCAATAAAGATTCAACTTCTTTAGAGCCCACATGGCCTTGTGCTCTAGTTCCATCGGAAGATGACAAGCTTTTTCAAACACTCACCAGTATGGCGATATTCCGATAGGTGTTTTGTAATTTGTTCGGTAAGACCATAATGCATCATCAAGCTTCTTGGACCAATCTGTCCGATTAACATTTACCTTTTTGGATAAAATACTCTTTATCTCCCGGTTGGAGACTTCGACTTGACTGCTAGCTTGTGGATGATAGAGAGTCATGACTTTATGAGTAACACCATACTTGCTAAGTAAAGTGTCAAAAGCCTTATTGCAAAACTGTGAGCCTCACATTGCTTATAATAGCCTACGGAGTACCAAACCTTGTGAAAATATTCTTCTTCAAGAACGTCACCACACTTTTTGACACATAATCCACCGCGACCAAGATGTAGGTTTTTAGATAAGAACTCAAAATGGACCAATGAAGTCAATACCCCACACATCAATAATATTAATCTCCAAAATGATAGTGAGCGGCATTTCATTTTTCTTTGAGATTCCACCGGCCCTTTGACATTCATTACATCTTTGTAAAGAAGGGGCCAATAGAAACCACAACTAAGCACTTTGGTTTTCGTTGTCGCTCTACCATGATGACCACCATATGGTGAAGAATGACAAGCCCCAAGAATTTTAACTTGTTCTTCTTCCAGTACACATCTTCTAATCACCCCATCTGTACAAATCTGGAATAGGTATGGCTCATCCCAATAGTAATCTTGACAATCTTGTTTGAGCTTCTTCATTTGGTTTGAAGAGAACTCATCCGGAATGATTCCACACACAAGAAAATTTCTAAATTCATAAACAATGGCACCTATTTCATTGAAATAACCAATGATTGCTCATCAGGGAAGGAGTAATTGATTTCAAGGCCATCATGCGGCCTCCCCCCCTCCAAATGAGACAAGTGGTCCGCCACTTGGTTTTTACAACCTTTTCTATCTTAGATGTCAATATCAAACTTTTGCAACAAAATCCCCCATTTCATCAACCGAGCTTTGGAGTCGTTCTTTCTCATAAGATACCGAAGCGCCGCATGATCCGTGTGGACAATGACTTTTGCACCCATCAAGTATGGGCAACACTTCTCAATTGCATACACAATGGCAAAGATCTCTTTCTTTATAACGGTATAGTTGATGTTACACCCCATATTTTCGTACGTGAAAGTACGCCATAAATAAATTGATGAAAGCTCATAAATGAGATGTTATATCCTGTATTTTTGTACGTTAAAGTATTGTTGTAAGTTAATTGATGTAAGCTCGGGAATGAGATTATTTTGGGATTATAAGTATTATGCTATTTCAAACAAGGCATAGGTAAATCCGTGAAGGTGAGAGGGTAAGCAAATAAAAAAAAGACGAGTTTCGTTGAAGTTTGACATTTTGAGATAAAATGCGGTTCAAGCTATAATACCCCGTCTTTATGGACTAGTGTCATACAAGGTACCACATGACCATGATAGTAAGATGTATAAGGTGTATTAAAAGTGAGTAGTATATTAAGTAATTTGAGATAATTCTTAATTATGTGGATAATTGGGTAATTATTAATTTAATGGGAGATTAGCAAGATAATTAAGAATGGGTGGATAAGCCTAAAAGGCTCTCTAACATAGCAACACCCCTTATCCCCATTTATGACTCTTAAAACCATTGTTAATAAGATGGAAAGATTAAGGGATAAGTGGCTAAGCCACCACATGAAGTGGGGCCCACAACCATTAAATATAAGGCCTCTATACTTTAGCATATATCAAATGCTAAAGTATGATCTTCAAGAATTCAAGAACATAAGTTTTCATGATCTTCAAGAATTCAAGATCGTAAGCTTTCATGATATTCATGAATTCAAGAACGTAAGCTTTCAGGATCTTCAAGAATTCAATTGCGTGAGATTTCATGGATCTTCAAAAATTCAAAAACATGAGATTTCATAGCATCTTAAGAAACATGAGATTTTACAATTATAAGGAAGTACGCTGCAATATTTCTCAAGAATATCATACGAATTTTTCCCTACTCCAATCTTGTTGTCACGTGTTTTGTCGCAATTAACGTATGTTAGAAGGATTATCAAGAGAATCGACTCAGGTACGTTAAGGCTATCCCTTCTTCTTTTTTGCATGATCTATACGACACAAACGAAACGAGCAAAATGCACAACTTCCATAAATGACTCTATTCATAGAAGTATTAGAGGTGCCTATGTTCTTGAATTCTCATATGTCTTATTATTTTATCATTTATTCATGGGTCTCAAAAAATACGTAAGTTGATAAAGTTTATTTCATGATATTAATCAGAGGTATAATGGTCTTATGACGTTCCAAGAGATTTTATTGACATACTTCTCATGCATTGCATTCATTTATACATATACATTGACCCATGACCAGATGGCATTATATACGCGTATATATATATATATATATATATATATATATATATATATATGGGATATGGGAAAAGGTTACGGCGTTATATATGCACCACCACCTGATCAGTTGGTATACGTTGATGATTTTGCCCATAGTAGCCGAGATGATATGATGGGATGCCCTCATAGGCTTGATGATGTTATGTACACCTATACCTATGCATGACATGACATTTATACGCATGTGCATGGAATTATAAATGTTTCAAAATCTACAAAGTTATTTAGATTTACATGCGGAATTCTTTATTATATGTTTCATTTATGTCTCTTATGTATTGATCTTTTGCCTAGGGACGCTATGTTTTATGCCCGTAGGTCCCGATAGACAGGTCGAGAGTCCTCCAAGTAGGCTATCAGCTCAGCGGAAGATGTTGGTGTGCTCCATTTGCTCCAGAGTTTCTTGTTTGATCAGTATGATTTAGACGTGTATTGTTTGGTATGGCGGGGCCGTGTCCCAACCTTTATGATAAGCATGTACTTTTAGAGACTTGTAGATAGATGTCATATATACAGATACTTGTATGGCCTTGTCGGCCTATATTTTAAGTATATAATGGATCACATTGGCATTATAGGCCCGTATGTCACAAGTATGAGTTTCTATATCAAATTAGGTCATTCAATGTCCGGTATTCCCTCATGTTTACTCTGGTTATCTCATGACGCCTCTTCTGGCCCACTTACGTATGATGATGTAATAAGAAAGATATATTACGTTGGTACTCGGTTGTGTAAGGTACCGGTGCCCGTAGAGGCCCATTGGCTTGGGTCATGACATAAGTGGTATTAGAGAAACTATGTCCTAGGGAGTCTACAAGCCGTATCTAGTAGAGTCTTGTTTATGGGTGTGTCGTGAACCACACTTATAAGTAGGAGGCTACAAGGCATTTAGGACTATCACTCTTTCTTCTTACTCTAGATCGTGTTATAGAGCTCACCTATAAGAATTCAAACTCCTAACTTCTAATCGTAATGAGACGATACCTACATCCAGAAAGACAAGTTGTAAGAGATTGAATGTGGCTATGGAAGAGTCGAGTTACGGGAACATGATTTTTCATGATGCTTATGATGAGTAAATGTTAGGTCTTTAGTAGATTATGTGTGTACTAAGACATGTAAGCCTCTTGTTAAGGAGCCTTAAGGTAAAAATATCTATCCACCACTATCGTGAAAGGCAATGAGAGATTCAGAAGATAGATACAAGTTTGGACAAGTAAAGAAAGGTACGAGCCACCCAGTTAATGAAGATTATCAGCATTTACAATTCAGGCAGATTAATATAAGCCTTTTGAGTTACCTTCAACAATAACAGAGGTATATACAATTGATAACACTCATTTCAGTTATGCCCTATGGGGGCTGACATGTATAGTTTAAAAGAAGACGAGATATCAGGATCCGACTGGGGTTAGAGTAACCCAAAATAGTGAAAGGATTATTTGTGTTAGTTGGCATTTTTCAAGGATATTGCAAATTTGGTAACAGGTCTCCTTATGAGATATCTAGATGGTGCACTCTAAAATAGTACAGCTAGATATGAGCACTACAAAGATAGGCACTGGAAGCCTGGAAGGGATAAATATTATCTTAGTGTTGCTCCCGTCCCTAGTAGAGAGAGAATGTTTGGCAACCTGAAGGGCCAGTGGATGGAGCAAGTGGAGCTAAAGGCAAAAGAATGTCTTGTTGAAGTTTTCAGAATAAAGTGATAGACACAAATGTTAGAAGGGAAATACAAAGAGAGTAAATGAAGCATTATGAGTAAGACGTGATACATGGATGACAACGGTAGATAAAAAATATAATAGTATTACGGAGTCTATAGTCAAGTGAGGGAAAGGACGAGAGGTGACAAGCCTTGAACAACAAAAGAGTATAAGACATAAAGTCATATCCTCATTTCAAGAAAATAAGTTCGTTACTCCAATGCAACTACCAAAAAGAAAAGTTAAACCCCAGAATAATAGAAATAAGTATGGATTGGTGAACAAGATAAACGAAAAATGAATTAGGGACTCAGTGATTTGATAATAGTCGACATCATGAGAATTCAGAGATTGCGTTCCGGTGATAGTAGAATGGACGACAAAAGAATAACCTTTAAAAGTCATTCAGGAAGATGCTTTCCTAAAGCAAGAAAGGTAAACAAAGTTAAGCTTAAGGGATTATATGTGCCAGTTACACCCTCGCGATTAAGGAAATTTGTTATCCTTGGTCCAAAATAATTAACGCAAGGCGAGTAAGGGTCATCGATGATGTGAAAAGATGCCAAAGACAAAGAGGTAAAACATCTATAGGTAGATAATTCTAAATATTATTACTCCCCTAAAGGGGGAATATGGAGTGATGTGACATTAAGTTAGAATTAAGTGGTTCTAGTAACTATGGAATGGTAAGGGAAGAATGTGATTAAAAATGAGGAAGGAATGAGATTGCACTTATTTGAATCCTACAGATATGCTACGATTCCACAACATTATGAAAACATAATGTCAAAGAGATGAAGTAAGGGTTCCTGCCTGAGATGGTATTCATAAATAAGGAGCCAGTAAGAGATGTAAGTTAAGACAAAGGAAATAACCCAAGAGAGATTACGCAGAATATTGATATGAGAATGGGCCAACGAGTAGTTAGTAGTTGATTCAAGAAGAGCATGGTTATGGATAGATAAGAGGATACAAACAAATCAATAGATTGGGCAAGATAAATAGAGTGAACCCCAATATGGGGAATTCAGTCTCGTAGATATGACATCGTGACTCTTAAGAAATATGTTTATCCTGAAAATGGTAATAACAATTAAATTTATTTATGGTACTCTAAAATTACGTGATCTATTTTTATGCTAGTTGTTAAGCAGTCAATGCTATGTATGTAAGACTTAGAAACGAAATAATAGTTAAGGATAGGGCGATAATCAAACTATTGGGTCAATTATAAGGGCCGCGAGCCTGTCGATTCGGGGCCTCGAGGTCAATTTCGGAGCTTGGCAGGGAGCTATCGAGGGGGGCGGAATACGACTAATAGTTAAAATAGAATTAGCGAAGGCTCTTTATGGCCAATGATAAGCATTAAATGATGAACAATAACGAAGATAATAAATGGGAGCAATAATATCAAGAGAATATGTTAGAGAGCGAAAGAGAATGTTCTTGTATATTTTGTGTGGAGAAATTGGATCAACAGAAGTTTACAAAATGACAAGGATCCCTTTATATAGGAGGGAATCCCAGCATTGTACAAAATTCATTAATTACAAAGATATAGGGATGGGACAGCTAGGTGACGCCCTGATTCGGGTTTAGAGTAGTCCACTAGGCTCTGTCAGTCCTGGCCACGTGCCTTGGGAACTCCCCATCTCTATCATAGCCATGGTCAATGTTATCCCAAGGTCGAGCGTCGACGAACCTCGAGGGAGGAAACTCAAACATAACCTTGTAGCCTCGAGAGTTCGAGACGGCCTTCTCAGGTGCCTCGATGATGAGAAATTGGACCCTCTAATTTCACCGTATACAAATAGTCCCTGCGTTTCTTATAGAGGAGCGATGAGAAATGATTATGAGCTTTTAACCCGAGGGCATCATCATTGTGACATCAGCCTACCAGAGCATTAAATGCCATGCCCAAAAACTGCGCAAGGGTTGCCGTCAAATGTGACTATCGAGAAGCCCACGAACCGCTACTAGTTCGTCCCTTCTGCTTCCCACAAGGTTACTATAAATTCACCAATTGTTGGATAACTCTTACTTTCCCAACTACTCCAGATTTGCAAAGCTAGACCCATCCCTACTTGCATCCTTTCTTCTTTTTTCTTAGAGAAATTTCGCCATCATCATGGCCAGAACCTTCAAGATGGTTCCTCGAAAGGACGAGGTTGCCTCTTCATCTTGAAAGTCTAAAGGGAAACCCAAAGTGATACCTACCTTGGAGAAATGTACTCCTACCAAGCTTGATATGTCGAAGGAATTTACCATTGATAACACCTTATCCACATCGGGCCGATGCAAACACGTGTCCTGATACATTAGTGTTGTGACCAACATAAAGACGATAAAGACTGACTACCAATGGAACGAGGCAGTAGAGGTGGAGATTCCCAGCCCTGAATAAGATATAACAAATCACAAGGTTGGCTTCCTTTACGTGTATACTTACCCATTCACTTTGGGTCCTGTCAATTCCTCTGAATCCTCTCCTCTAGAGATAGATCTGGTTATCCTCGATTTTTGTGACAAATATCAAGTGACGCTCGGCCAAATCTATCCTTCTTTCTGGAGGATAGTCTTGATGCTCCACCATTTCACTGAAGGGGTTGTGGGTGAGACCTTTACCCTCAACCATTTGATTAGGTTGTACAACCTTTGATTTTATCAAGGTTTGATCAAGCTTCACCATCGACCAAAAAATTATTTTTCTCGATCACCGACGAGGGGAAGGACCGAGGGTGGAAGAGTAGGTTTGTCCAGGTGAAAACCTCAGACATAATTCCGGTCGGGAGGATGCCTTTCCCAGAGAAGTGGAACACACAACATAAGCATTTTTTCCTTAGTCATATTTTGTGATCTTCTTTCCTTTCTTCCGAAATAATGACCTCTTTGTGTTTCCTGCAACCACCGCTTGTTACTCCGAAGTGGTCTCGGATTTGTCGGGGTGGATCGAACGGTTTGACATCGCATTCCTATATCATGTTCTATCTTGGACCGACCTGGCTAAGAAGCTATGGGTGGCCAAGAATCACGGTAAAGCTTCCTTACCACCTATGCCTTAGATTTATGTTTCTCCCCATATCGTTTGTGCTAATAAATTACGGTTACTACGCTCGTGCAAGCCTTGGTGAGAATATGCTGATGAGGCCACCCGTGGTGGTGAGACGGAGACTTCGGAGCCCGGAAAGGGCAAGAAATAGAAAGGTAAGGCAATTGCCGATCCTCCCGTGGCAAATAAACCTAAGTCACGCGAGCCTCGAGCAGTTGCTAGGACCTCAGCTTCAACTTCCGGAGCAAGTCCCGGCGTTGAGGATGATGATGATGATGAGTACCAGCTGGTAGGAGGATGAGGTCGAGCACGGGAGCCACACAAGTGCCTCGACCGAAGGCTACTGAATCGGGAATGGCCGACTCAAGCCGGTTCCATAGATCGAAGACCCTCGAGGAGTTTGGTGCAGTTTCCGCTGGGGGGACCATTGTTGCTGACCCTGAAGGGTCTCGACCCGAAGATTTCCAAGAGCAGGAGTTGCTCCTCGGGGATATTGGTGACATAGATGATTTCATTTTCGGCTCTCATTTCTCGTCAGGGGAGATAAGGGATGCTCAAGATGCAAAAGCCGCCAAAGACAGGGGTCCTCTGAAAGGGGGAGGCACGCACGGCAATATTCTTGACGATGTTAGCGAGAACGTCGATCTTGACGCTCCTGGCTCTCTCAAGGTGGCGGAGAGGTTCATGTAGCAGGTGATAGCTGCTTTAAGTATATTTCCTTTAGTCTCGAGCATCTTTCTTCATTGTTTTAACTCTATGTTTTGCTGTAGTGTAAGGGGATTTATGATCATGTCCTCTCCAGGTTTAACGAGGAGCTTTCATGTCATGAGAAGGAACTTGAGAAGCTGTTTTTGAGACCGCGAAAGTCGGAAGCTCGCTCTGCCCGGAAGGAGAAAGAGTCAGGTGAGCTCCACGCTACTTTGGAGGGAGCACTCCGAGAAAAAACTACCCTTGCCGAGCAGGTATTTTGTTATGCATGGGTATTTTCTTCGCTCCCATAATTTGATACTGACGGTTTTACTTTTCCCTTCGTAAATCGGTCAAAGGGATTTGCTGATTGGGCAAAAGGATAAGGAGATCCACGGGTTGAAGGAACAAAATGAGGTGGCTACCTCAGAGTTGGCATCGACCCACGATCTTCTCCAAAATACTCGAAAGTAGGTTGTCACGCTGGTTGCGGCCAAGTCCGAGATCGAAGGAAATGTTGATATATACTTGTAGGACGCAGCCACGGTGAATCAAATAGACTGTGATGTATCGATAAAGGCCGAGCATAAACTAGCTTGGGACATCGAACATGCTAGGGCGGAGGCGAGGAGAGAAACCTTGGAGGAGATCAAGGTCAAAGGCATCGATCTGTCAGTTGGAATTATGGATGCTCGAGAGTTGGAGAGAAAGTTGGCACTTTTGATCGCTCCAGATGAGGATCCTGGAGATGGTTTAGAAGAGAGTGGCGATGAAGAGTAGGCCTTGTGTTGCTTTTGCTTTATTCCTTTTTCCTTTCTGTGCATGTACTCTCGGGGGAGTGAGTTTTGTAAAGACGTCCCTTGTAAACATATTTCTGTCAATGAAAAAGGGTTTTTCGGCCCCAAGTTTTTCCATACTTCATATCTTTCTGTTCTTGCAGAGCTAATCTTTGAATTGAAATATTAATCCTATGGAGCCCATTATTGGAATAATTGGGACCCCTGAAATTGGGTCCTATATTGAAGTTAGGTTGATGGATGCTTTGGGGCCGGTGCTTGCGATGTCATGAAGCCCCCGAGGTCTCGAAACCTCTCAACTCTCTTGAGGTAGTAGTATTCATGTGATTTAATAAAAGGGGGCCTTGGGGTTATCCCGGGTGGTCCCGCCAGTACATTTCCCCAAGGAAAAAGTGACGTTACCATGGCCAGGATTAATTGGCCCTTTGGGTAGGCGAGCAACCGCTGCTTTGCCCCTATATATTCATTCACTTGCTTCCTAAGTGGAGATTTTGCTACTCTGAGGAAGCATTTCTCTCATAGAACTTGGTGTTTTGCGCTATTTCTCTCGTCGCTTTAACTCAAAATTTTTGCCCAGATCTATACCCTCCTCCTCTTATTCTATCGTAGTCATAACTGCTACGTCGATATCCACCCATAAAGGAGAGGGGAGTTCTACTTTTGTTCTGCGTCCGGTCGGTAGTACACTACCGGTGCCCGGTGAGCGGGCCTCGCGGTACTTTGTATCAAGGAAAGACTTTACTTTGGAGAGACCTCCCAACGTCCAAGGACATTGGGAGCACGCGTCGAGGTTCATCTCATCACTAGGGGAAGAGCACCTCGAAATGATCAGAAAATACTATGGATGGGGAGAAGGGGTGGTGCTACAAGTACCTTCCTCTAAGGATAGCATCATGACCTACGTCGAGGGGTTTTTGAGTGTGTATACGCACACTTTTACATCGGGCCCCCTCGATCGGGTCGTGCTTGAGTTCTGTCAGAGATATCAGGTTACCTTGGCGCTGGCTCACCCATCCCTTTGGAAGATAGTATAGACGATAAGATACTTTGCAGAGAAGGTCAGGCTCGACTTTACCCTCAGTCATCTCGTGAGGTTATATCAGCTGCTGCATTATCGAGGTTTGATTACTCTGCAATGTCAATCTACTCAGTCTCCTACTGTTGACGATGAAGAGAACGAAGACCGAGGATGGATGAGCCGATTCATTTGAGCTCGGACGATCGATATCATTCCTGGAGAGTTTCTGCCCTATCCTGAGAAATGGAATTTCACACGTAAGTGTCATACCTATATTTTTATCACTTTGTCCGGAGGCGAGCTCACTAGCGGCATTTTTCTGCATATATATTTTTAGCGACTTTTTGGTTACCGAATGAGGTCCCAATTTGACCGAGTGGTCTCGTAAGCTGGCCACTTGTTCGACCTATGATAAGCATAGGTGGCGAGACCTGTCTAAGGGGAGATGGGAGGCAAAGCATCATGGATGGCGCTTGGTGGCTTATTTCCCCAGAATGGTACTTTTCTTTTTAGCGTACTAACTTAGCTTCCACAGGTGTTTGATTTTTCCTAGATGAGGCCAAGTACTCTGGGGAGGAGGAGAGACTGCCGACCTTGGGGTCGAGGGTCGATGATAAACGAAAAGAATCTCCGGTGTGTGAGGAGGCTCGCAGCAGGGCGAGTCCTTCTCAATGGCTCAAGAGAGGCGATTTGACCGATCATTCAGTTTCGGAGGCTTCGATTCTAGAAAGAACATTCCTCGTTTCTACTGATGGCACTTCAAAGAGTGAAGATCATGTGGTGCCTTATTCTTCTCCTGAATAAAGGCGCTCCGGGGGATACTAAGCCATCCGACATTGGCTCGGCCTTTGGTAAGCCTCAGCGGCTCGGCTTTATGGTAAGTTTGGTAACTGGCATAGGACTATTCCGGCTTCACACTCTTCCTTTCTCATTGAATTTTCTTTTGCAGGCCTTTGACATGATCAAATCCGATCTACTTCGCTATGAGGCTCGATTGTAGAAAGCTTCGGATAGGGAGAAATCCCTTAAGCTTCTTTTCGTGAAAAAAGAAAGCGAGTTGGTATCCTTGCGGTGTGAGGCGGATCGAAGATGGAATCGCGGGAGCTGTCTCGAGAGATAGGTATTTTGTATTTCATGTTGAAGTATGCTCCTTCTTTCATATTCGGAGGTTAATGTTTGGATATTTTAGTGACAGAGCGAAACGGAGGAGCTAGAACGACTTTGCGGCGATGTTGGCAGGGTCAAACGTGAGTTCGAGGAGCTGTAAGCCCATGTAGATGCCCAAGTTGTGGCCAAGGAGAGTGCACTGGCTAAAGTTTCCACCCTGGAGATGTAAATCCGGACCGCTCGTGTGAGTGATTCTACGCGGGCGAACATGATCGCAAGGCTCGACTCTGAGCTCTCGAAGGCAAAGACCGAGGTGGTGAATGCCCGGGCCGAGGCTGTGATGAGCAGCGCCATGGCGGATTAGAGAGCAGTGGCCTATTTGAAAAGTGCTGACACTGCTAGAGCTGAGCTAAGGAGAACTCTTGGTTGTGCAGACAGCAGTAAAGCGTATGTAAAGTGTAAATCTCGAAGGGAAACTCTCGAGGAAGTTCATGCCAGGGGTTTCGATCTTTCAGAAGAGATTGAGCAAGACAAGGCGGAGGAGTATGATGCCAAGTTCCTTCTGTATGATGCCGAACACGGCAAGGACGGGGCCGTCGAGCCGTAGTCCCTAAGGGGGACGTCTATTTTCTTTCTTTGTCTTTGTATATAGTGCTTTCTCAGTACACTGTAAATAGAGCTTGTATTTTATTACATGTATGTACAAGGGGGAAACCTCACAATTTTTGTATCTTCCGGGTTCTTCTTTGCCGAGATTCTAGCAAGATCAATCGACTTTTGAGGTTGTAGGAATCCGTAGATTTGTGATACAACCCTAGGTCTTGTTGGGCTGTCTCGTAGGCTCTTATGCGCTTGGTCGATGTGACCTTTTATGTGGGATGGGGACAATGGCTCTTACGCCTTGCTCTTAGGCATATTTAGTCAACTATTTTGGGTTTAGTCTCTGAATCGGGTTACGACTCGAGCTCATTCAACCCTCAAGCTTTGTGTTTGTGTGGGCTGGCGATAATGGCTCTTACGCCTTGGGTCGAAGCGACCTTTTATGTGTGTGGCCCTGAGGCTTATTAGGATGACGACAATGGCTCTTACGTGTTTGGTCGATGTGACCTTTTATGTGGGCTTTGACTCTTTTAGGTGCGATGATCGAGCACCTTGGGAGGTTTGGCTTTGAGCCTGAGTATCTCGAAGCTGATGTTTAGAAGCTAATGTGGTCGAAGCTCTTTTGCATGTATCGAGGGTAGCCAATTTAACTAGTTCTTTCCGAAGGAGATTCAAAGTAATTGAAGGCCTATAATTTTGTAGCGATGGTCGGCCGTCCCCGAGTTACATTAGTTTAGCTGGTACAGCCGTGTGACCGTAGTCATTTCTATTCGGCTGGAGCCTTTGAGTCCCGAGTGAGATAGTTTCGGCATATATATCGAGGGTATGCATTTTTAGGGGTCTTAAATGTTTGATATATAGCGGAAACTTTGAGATCGGGTTTATGCCTTTAGTAAGGTCTTATAAGTTTTACATGCCTTTGAGGTCTTACAGGTTTGGATACTTGGTACAAGCATTGTTCATGCCTTGCTTGATGTCTTACAGATATAGTTGCTTCCTTATGTAGGTCTTACGAGACCGAGTCTACCCGCTCAGGGTCTTATGACCTCGGGTTTTTTAATGAATGGCAATTGGCGATAGTCCCCGAGTCATCGAGGGTACCTTGGCTTAGAAGCCGTTACTTGTAAACTTTGTATTGCCTTATTGAGGGCTTATAATTTCAGAGATCCCGGCCCTGAGGTCATGCATTTTTTGAGATTTTGGCGCCAGTCCCCGAGTATTCGGGGCACTTTCGACCTTGGAGACATTTTGTGATTTTCCTGTTGCTGCATTGAGGGCTTACGAGCTTGGAGTCCCGACCCGGAGGTCTTTCAAGTGTTGAATTATTGATGCCAGTCCCCGAGTGTTCGAGACGTTTTCGGCGGAGAAGTCACTTTTGCAGAGGTGCCGAGCTTCTTTTGGAGCGTGAGATGCTTTGATAAAGATATCCTTCAATTATTTGGTACAAGTGTACAGATTTTCACCGTTAGGGGCCCGGCTATATGGACACGGTTCGTTCGATCGTTTGGCCTGGTACATTACTTTCCTATCACGACCCCATTTGACGTATCTTGGCTTTTCCGAGTGGATGGCCTCCTAGGAGGATGTCCCTCAGTGCACGAGGCTGATTGCAAAAGATGCCTTGAATACTTGTTGAGTCTTCCTTAGGTAGCATGCAGATGTTTCCTCGTTAAAAACCTTGCCGGTAAAACCCTTTTCGGCATAAAATCTCGGTTGAAGGAAAAGAGTGCAACAGATGCTTTAAAACCTTAAGGTTTTCGAGCTAGGTTAGCGCTTTGACTGCTTCGGTCGGGCGCCTACGTAAGGGTTAATTATTGAATATAAAATAAAAAGGGAGATGGTTATACCTCAGTGGAGATGGTGATTTTGATCCTTGGTATTCGTTTGGATGACGCGGTACGATCCTTTATATGGACGCGACCGAGGGCGCATCTCATGGTCGTTATATTAGAAGATCATGTGGATGACGTGTTGTGGCTCGTCTGCCTTGTCCCTTTTGGGTGTTTCCCTTTCTCGAGACAGATTTTTGGCTCGGTCGCTAAGGAATTCCCAATGAAGGCCATTGTTGAGTAACCGGGCCACTTCTTCCCGGAGTTGCCGGAAATCTTCGGTCCTGTGTCCGTGCATGTTTTGAAATTCTCTTACTAAATTATAGTTCCTTTGTGGAGGATCTGATTGCATAGGCCTGGGCCATCTGGCGTCTCTGATTTTGCTGATGGCGAACATGATGTCTGACACATCGACATTAAAGTTGTACTCTGATACGCGAGGTGCCTCTATTGGCCACACGTTTCTACCAAATTCAGCTCTGTTGATGAGTCCATGAGGTTTCTGTCCTTGATCTATCCTTCGATCATTGCAAGGTGGATTGCACCTCGGGGCGTTCCTCCTCTCTTCGGTGTACAGCTGGTATCTTTCTTTGTTTGGCTTTGGCTCCTTCGCCAGAAGCCTGCTTGGGTATATTGAGCCCGAGGGGGCTCCTAGCTGGTTGTCTTCAACCCTAATCTTCGATTGGTATCGGTTTTGGACATCCAACCAGGTTGGTGGGATATTCGACCAGATTCTCTTTCAGCTGCCTCGAAGCCATCGAGCTTTGCTCGTACAAATCTTGAGAGAAGGCCTGCACCGCCCAGTCATCAGAGACTGGTGGTAGTTCCATTAATTCCGTTTGAAAGCGAGATATGAATTCTTGCAGCATCTTGTTCTCCCTTTGCTTGATCTTGAAGACGTTGGATTTCCTCATTGCTACTTTGATGGCACCGGCACGTGCTTTTATGAAAGAGTATTCTAGCATGGCAAATGAGTCTATGGAGCTAGGAGCTAGGTTGTGATACCACATAATTGTCCCCTTCGAGAGTGTTTCCCCAAACTTCTTCAATAGGACAGACTCGATCTCGTCATCCTTTATGTCGTTGCCCTTTACTGTGCAAGTGTAAGCAGTAATGTGCTCATTAAAGTCTGAGGTCCTATTGTATTTTTGGAGTTCTGGCATGATAACTTCTTTGGAATGGGTTTCGGGGCCACTTCCTCTGGGAACGGCCTTTGTAAGAACTTTTTCGAATCCACAACTTTCAGGACCGGGGGTGCGTCCGAAATTTGGTCGACCCTGGAGTTGTAGGTCTCGACCTTCTTGTAGTATGCTTCTATCATTTTCTTGCCCGATTAGATCCTTCTGGTGAGGTCCTGGAGCATTTTTATGATGGCGGCATCGGTTATCGACTCATTCTTTCTCGATCTCTCCGATACCTATTCGGCTGGGGGAGCTGTTCCCGGTGCTATCGTGCTGGGAGTTTTCTGGTGACTTTGTAGCTGAGCAATAGCTAGCTGTTGTGCCTACAACATTTCAAAAATAACATGAAGTCTAACCTCACGCTCTTCCCTGGTCGGGGTTTTCTGAGCTTCTTGTGGAGCTCCCTAACGCACGCTCCTACTGGTATTCGAGCTTATATCGATGCGTTGGGCATCGCATGAGACCACTTCCATGGGGATTGGTTTTGACGCATTACCAGGGTTTTGTGGTGTCATACTAACGCCTGGAACATCCACGTCGTTCTCTCTGTGGTCCTCGAGATTGTTTTTTTCACCTCCATTCACTGAGTTAGACATTTTGACCTCAAATCGAAGATCTTGGACAAGAAAAAGCGTGAAAGATAACTTGCGTTGTGTGACGAAACCAGGAAGAAAATAATCACTATTATTTTTAGCCCCACGGTAGGCGCCAAACTATTTACCGTGAAAATGGTAATAACAATTAAATTTGTTTATGTGACTCTAAAAATACTTGATCTATTTTTATGCTAGTTGTTAAGCAGTCAATGCTATGTATGTGAAACATAGAAATGAAATAAGAGTTCAGGATAGGGCGATAATCAAACCGTTGTGTCAATTATTGGGGCCTCGATTCTATCGATTCGGGGCCTCGAGGTCGATTCCGGAGCTTGGCAGGGATCTATCAAGGGGGGGGAAATACGGCTAATAGTTATAATAGAATTAGCGGAGGCTCTTTATGGTCAATGATAAGTAATATACGATGAACAATAATGAAGATAATAAATGAGAGCAATAATATCAAGAGAATATGTTAGAGAGCGAAAGAGAATGTTCTTGTATATTTTGTGTGGAGCAATTGGATCAACAAAGGTTTACAAAATGACAAGGATACCATTTATATAGGAAGGGAATCCCAACATAGTACAAAATTCATTAATTACAAATATATGGGTATGGGACAGCTAGGTGACGCCCTGATTCGGGTTCAGAGTAGTCCACTAGGCCCTGTCAATCCTGGCCACGTGCCTTGGGATCTCCCCATCTCTATCACAGCCGCATTCAATGGTATCCCAAGGTCGAGCATCGACGAACCTCGAGGGAGGAAACTCGACCATAACCTTGTAGCCTCGAGACTTCAAGATGATCTTCTGAGGTGCCTTGATGACGAGAAATTGGACCCTCCGATTTCACCGTATACAAAATATTCAGATAGTACTTGGGTTAGTTAAATATACCGTAAAAGTGTTATGAAAAAAAAGAGTCCCAGTAGGAAGACAATCAAAATATAAACTCAGAAGCAACCCCACAAGTACAAAGGCATGGAGGTAAGTAAATACAGATAATTATAGACGAGGAATGACATAAAACTTTTCGTTGAGTATATGATGTAATAAGCTCGCATCCTTACAAGAGTCAGAGGGTCCTCCCTAAGTACTACAACAAAAGACTAGCTGAGAGAATAAGGAAGAAGGCCTCAACCTAAGCAAAGTGACCTAAAGAGGAAAAGGTCTTGTAACAACAGTCTCACAACAACATTATATGCACCCCATAAGAAAGTGGCACCTATCGTGGCTAATGAACGGGAAGAAGAAAAAAAATCAAAAGTTGATATTCAAGATCATAGGGGTTGTATGGAAGTCCAATATGTGTGGGCACTAAGATAAGCCAAGTATTCATGCAACAAGTGGCAGGACGACCAGAAAAAGCAATTGCTTGTATTTAAATAATGTTTAGAATGAAGTAAATGAATTATTCGATCAATGATCCAGAGTTAGTTACGTTATGAACGCACTCAAGAGTTTGGAGTACTATCTATGCTGCATATATATTGACAATCATATAGCTGTAAAAGACTTCGGTATAAGTTAAAAGAATTGAGTCCAGGTCACAGACAAAAGAATTGAATTGTTAGAAGACTTTATCATGGATATTCCCTAGCGTCCATAGAAGGCTAAAGTAGTAACTAATACCACGAGCCGCAGATCGGAAGATATCTTAAGCCTACATAAAGTTGACCAGAGGAAAGAAGAAACTAAAAAGTTACATGAACTAAGTAAATCATGAGTCTGATTAATGGACCCAGAAAATTATAGACATCATGATTGAGAACATTACAGGATCACCCTTGATATCAGAGGAACAAGGCATATAGTACAACAACCATATTCTATAACGGCTCTAAGATAAAACCGGTTAGAAGAGTACCAGCCTCATAAGAAGTCAGTATGAATCTCCCATCGGATTCTGTATGTACTAGAGGTGCAAGTATTATAATAGAGCTTCAAGTCGTGGAGGTGAATTTTACCTATGTGGAAAGGAAGTCATGAAAGTGATAGAAGATGTGATGCGAGATCTTAAGGTAAGTAAGGTAAAAGGTGAACAACGTACGAGATACTCAGGTGCAGAAGGTTGTGAATAATCTGTACTTCATATAGAAGGCTAGAAGCATTGGGATTCAGTATCCAGGAAGGATAGCGGTGTCATTGGTGGTATATCTTCAAGCCTGTGGTTTCTAGGTATCGAGAGGCCTAGTCAAAAGAGTAAAGAAGAGTTAGAGACAATGTGATGTCTCACTTGATGTTCCAAAATAACATAAGGAAATATATGGTGCAAGCAAGTTGAAGGAAGGTTGCGAGTAGTAGTAATAGATATGTGTAGGTCGCAAGCTAAAGTATAGTACATCGACAAAGTTTTAGGAAGACATGAGTAAGGATGATAAAAGGCGAGTGAGAAGGTGGCCAGAATGGATAAATCCTTGGGATTAAGCTCATGAAAATAAGAGAGCTGATAGTTTCTATAAGTTATAGAAAGCTTAGTGTAGCCTGAACGAACTCAAAAGAGTCTAAGACTAATAGAATTTAGAAGAGATGGAATGCTTCCCTGATAGTACAATGAGGATGTAATTGTGATAGATAAAGGATGACGTTTGGGCTTTCGATTGAGTAATGATTTGAAGAGGATTTCATGAATTATACGAGATTTAAATACCCACATAAGGTGAATCACATTGGGATGCTATGAAATATGGTTATGAAAGTATAATATCGCCCCCAGGTGGATCAATCTAATCATTTCAGATGTTCCCCGATGAGACGTGGGCTATAGCGGTAGTATTACATAGAAGGTCAAGTTATCAGTGGTAGATTATAGATCAATATGGAGGTGAATCAACAATGGATAGATAAAAGTTATAAAGTATGAAATGAGATTTGGTCGTCATTCTTAAGATGAACAGTAACATGGAAGCATTAAAGGACTTAGACTTATACATATAGAATAAGCGACGAGAGTAAGCTGGAATTTGGTAGCAGACCTCAGCAACGATAAATCAAAATAAGAGGTATGGTATAGTAAGACCTACCTTGATGCATTAAAGTAATGCGGATAGATAAACGGATCTATGAAATAAGATATAGCAATATCTGTAAGTTCAACAAAGTACCGAGCAAAGAACTTCGGTATACCTATAGATGTCCAGAGGGACATCTTATTAATCTCTATATATGTTTACAAAGTGAGGCCTAGAGATTGGCTAAAAGATGGAGGAGAAAGGAGAGAAGAGTCGCATAGGCGCACTTACAAAGTCAGAGTCGTACATGTTGCATGATAAAAGATAGCAACAGTTACAAGATTGGAAGGACTCCAACAACAAGTCATGCTATGAGAAAGAGTCCTAAAGGGGGAGAATGCCATGGACTTTGGGATTCATTCACAGAACAGTTGCCTAGATGGCATGAGGAGTACTAAAGTATTCGCTAGAGCTATGGGTTATGAGAATGATAAGTGCATCAGTCAACATTCGACAATGAATGTTCCAAAGGGGGAATGATTTTACACCCAATATTTTCGTACGTGAAAGTACACCATAAATAAATTGATGAAAGTTCGGAAATGAGATGTTACATGCCGCATTTTTGCATGTTAAAGATTCGTTGTATGTTAATCAGCGTAAGCTCGGGAATGAGATTACTTTGGGACTATAAGTATTATGTTATTTCAAATAAGTTATAGGTAAATTCGTGAAGGTGGGAGGGTAAGCAAATCGAAAATAGATGAGTTTCGTGGATGTTTGACATTTTGAGATAAAATGCGGTCCAAGCTATAATACTCCGTATTTATGGACTAGTGTCATACAAGGTACCACATGACCATGATAGTAAAATGTATAAGGTATATTAAAAGTGAGTAGTATTTTAAGTAATTTGAGATAATTCTTAATTATGTGGATAATTGGGTAATTATTGGTTTAATGGGAGATTAACAAAATAATTAAGAATGGGTGGATAAGCCTAAAAGGCTCTCTAACGTGGAAGCACCCCTTATCCTCATTTATGACTCTTAAAACCATTTTGATAAGATGGAAAGATTAAGGGCTATGTGGCTAAGCCACCACATGAAGTGGGGCCCACACCTACTAAATATAAGGCCTCTCTACTTTATCACATATCAAATGCTAAAGTATGATCTTCAAGAATTCAAGAACGTAAGATTTCATGATCTTCAAGAATTCAAGAACGTAACCTTTCATGATCTTCATGAATTCAATAGTGTGAGCTTTCATGGATCTTCAAGGATAAAAAACGTGAGATTTCGTAGCAGCTTAAGCAACGTGGGATTTTGCAATTATAAGGGAGGATGGTGCAATCTTTCTCAAGAATATCATATGGATTTTCCCCTACTCCAATCTTGTCGTCACGTGTTTTTTCGCAATTAACGTATGTTAGAGGGATTTATCAAGAGAATCGACTCAGGTATGTTAAGGCTATCCCTTATTTCTTTTTGGCATGATCTATATGACACAAATGGAACGAGCAAAATGCACAACTTCCATAAATGACTCTATTCATAGAAGTATTAGAGGTGCCTATGTTCTTGAATTCCCACACGTCTTATTGTTCCATCATTTGTTCATTGTATTGGGAAAAATTAAGTTTATATATGGAATTCATTATAAGATGACACATCATGACACGTGGACCAGTCAAAGAAGGATAGGTGATGAAGAATAATCAAAGAGGCAGGAGCTTCAACAGGCACGGGCAGATGTTCAGGGAAAAAGCAAGGAGGATAGGTGCTTGAACCTCTTTATGATGGAATGGAACGGATCTTATCTTACTCTTTTATGATTAAGGGAGGCATCTTCAAAGCTTTGTTTTCCTACCCTAATTAGTTAAGGCAGCTAGCTTTAACTGTTATCCACTATAATTTGAGGTAATATAATATGTAACAATAACACCGTTTGACCTCAAGTAAACTCAATCATCAACTATTTTTGGATAGCCTTATCAGAGATGATAGTCACTTGCAAACAGTGTTTCTGCGTTTTCTGCATTTCTGCACATTAATTTTGAATTTCTGCAAAGCCTTCTGCATTTTTGCATAGCATTTCGGCAATTTCTGCGTTTCTGCACAGTGTTTCTGCATTTTCTGCTTACTGTACATTATTTCTGCATTTCTGTACTCTGTTTCTATAGTTTTTGCATTTTTGCGCAGCGGTTCTACTCTTTTTTCACAGTGTTTTTGCATTTCTGCATTTTCTGCATTTTTGTACAATGTTTCAGCATTTCTACACAATATTTTTGCATTTTCTGCATTTTTGGATGTTACTTTAGGATTTCTATACAGTGTTCTGCATTTTTGTGTGGCATCCCGGTAATTTCTGGGTTACTGCACAGCATTTCAGCATTTTTTGCACAGTATTTCTGCATTTTTGTGCTGTGTTTCTACAGTTTTTGCATTTTTGCGCAGCAGTTTTGCATTTTTTCACGGTGTTTTTGCATTTCTACATAACATTTCTGCATTTTCTGCATTTCTACATAACGTTTCTGCATTTTCTGTATTTCTTTTCTGTGTTTCTGCATTTCTGCACATTACTTTAGGATTTCTGTACAGTGTTCTGCATTTTTGCGTGGCGTTCCGGCAATTCTGTATTTCTGCACAGTGTTTCGGCATTTTCTGCACAGTTTTTCTGCATTTCTGTGCTGTGTTTCTACAGTTTCTGCACTTTTGCGCAGCGGTTCTACACAAAAAGAAGTTGGCGAGGATGAGTGTAACGACCCGACCGGTTGCTTTGAGCTTTTGCATTTTGCCCGCCAGTTCTCGGGCATGACTTGCCCCGTGTGGTGTATTATGACTTATGTAAATTGTTGGTATTGGGTTTCAGGTTAATCAGAATAGATTTGGAAGAACAGTCTCAGTTGAAAGCTTAAAATTTTAAAGATTTGACCAAAATTTGACTTATGTGTATTTGATCTCAGATGGGAATTTTTATGATTTGGTTAGCTCCGTTAGGTGATTTGGGACATAGGAGCGTAATCGGAATGCAATTTGGAAGTCCGTGGAAGGTTTAGGCTTGGATTGGCGAAATTGAGATTTCGGCGCTTTCCGGTCGATAGGTGAGATTTTGATATAGGAGTCGGAATGGAATTCCGAGAGTGCCAGTAGTTTCGTTGTGTCATTTGGGATGTGCGTGCAAAATTTCAGGTCATTCGGACAAGATTTGATAGATTTTTTGATCGAAAGCATAATTTAAGAGTTCTTAGAGTTCTTAGGCTTGAATCCGAAGTTGATTATGTGTTTTGATGTTGTTCGGAGTGATTCAAAAACTCGATTAGGTGTTAATGATGTTATGGGAGGTGTTGGTGTGTTTGGGTTGAGGTCTGATGGATCCGGGTGTGTTTCCGGTGAGTTTTGAGCGAGTACGGACATTTCGGAACTTAGAAAATGGATGGTGGCAGAATTTTTAGTGCTGGACGCGGTAGAATTAGTGCTGGGCGCGCTGGCTTAGTGTTGGGCGCGTAAAAGTGATTGCGGCCGCAGTCATGAAGATTTGCAGATCATCGGTCCAACTTCGGAAGCTCATATCTTTTGATCCACAAAGAATTTTGAGATGATTCAAAAACATAATTTGTAGCCCTTCGTGTCTAGTTTCCAAAAAGGTAGCAATTTGGACACCAGTAGCAAAAGTTATGGCCAAAATACTAAAGTCTGTCACTGCAGAGGAAGGGATGTGCGGCCGCGGTTGTGTTTGCGCGGACCGCACTGGCTTGCGCGGACCGCGGACGATTTGGTGCGGCCCGCGGAGGCTGAAACCTAAGGGGTAATGAGGTTTTGGGTTTTATTTAATATTTTGACCTAGAGAGCTCGGATTTTGGCGATTTTTCGAAGGTTTTTCAAGAAATTCATCGGGGTAAGTGATTTTAACTCAGATTTGGCTAGAATACATGAATCTATCACTGAATTCATCATTTAATTTGTGATTTGGGATGGAATTTGGGAAGAAAATTGTGAAACCTTTCAAAAATGTAAAATGATGATTTGAAGGACCAAATGGTATCAGAATTGGATAATTTTGGTATGGTTAGACTTGTGAGGGTATGAGGATTCTGAAAATGTAAATTTTACCCGATTCCGAGACGTGAGCCCAGGGCTCAAGATTTGCTAATTTCAGGATTTTTGATATTTTTCGAATGTTTTCGCTTGGGCTTTGTTACCTTAGCATATTGTGACGTATTCGTTCTGATTTTGGATAGATTCGACGCGCGTGGAGGCCAATTCGAGAGGTAAAGGCGTCGCGAGCTAGAGAATTAGCCAGTTCGAGGTGAGTAATGGTTGTAAATGATGTCCAGAGGGTTTGAACCCCCGGATTGCACATTGTAATGCTATATTGAGGCAAGATACGCGCTGGATGATGAGCGTGGGGTCTTTCACTACTGGGGATTGTGACTTGGTCCATCCCGATTGATGATTTTACCGAATATTTGACTGAAATTCATTTGTTATCATCATGATTTGGGTTGATTTCCATATTTGGACTTCGTGCCAACTATTTGAACCCTTCGGTGATTTTTATCACTGTTTCCACACTGCTTGACTTATTATTTGAACTCAGTCCTGTTGATATCTACTGATTTACAAGCTCAGCCATTTTTACTCAGATTTGAAACTAAAATGATATTTTTACATCATGTTTTGGGCTGAGAACTACTGTTTTACTAATGCCCAAGGGGCTTATGATGATTTTCGGACTGAGTGAGGCCGAGGGCCATATGTGAGGATATGTTGAGTGATATGAGGTCGAGGGCCTGAGTTACTATTTATGCCATGCGGTGGCTTGAGTGATGTGAGGCCGAGTGATATGAGGCTGAGGGCCTGAGATACTTTATATGCCACGCAGTGGCTTGAGTGATGTGAGGATATGTTGAGTGATGATGCCACGAAGTGGCTTGATATAGCGCTTGGGCCGTAAGGGGCCCTTCTGGAGTCTGCACACCCACAATGAGCGCGGGAACCCATTGTTCTGAGTGATTGATGCTATGCCCGAGGGGCTGATATGAGTGATTGTGAGGTAGCCTGAGGGGCTGATACTATTCTGAGAGTGAGCCCGAGGGGATGATACTTTTCTGAGTGATTGATACTGAGCCCGAGGGGCTGATACTATACTAAGAATGAGCCCGAGGGACTGATACTATGCTGAGCGATTGATACTGTGCCCGAGGGGCAGATTTTTACTTGTTATTTACCTGTTAAATTACCGATTTTACTTGTTTTAAAAGGAATATCATTTGATTTCTTCACCGGTTTACTGCTTTAAGTGATTTTACTGCTTGATATGGAATTGCTTTATGCCTTTACGTGTTTTCATACTTTCAGCCATTATTTATAATTATTACTCACTGAGTCAGAGTACTCACATTACTCTCTGCACCTTGTGTGCAGATTCAGGTATGTTTTAGCTGATCGGAGGCAGAGTCATCAGAGTTTAGCAAGGTAGCTACCGGCATTCGCAGCACTGCTTTTCTCTCTCCTCATTTAATTAGTCTGTATTTGTACACTCCAGGCTTTTAGTTGTATTTATACCTTAGTAGATGCTCGTGACTTGTGACACCCCGGTTAGGGCTGTGTCGGGATGGTTCTTGCGATTATTATCGTTAAATTCTACAATTTTTAAGTACTATATTATATGTTATTATTGTTTATAATGATTAACTTTTTAAAGAAGGTGTTTCGTTTTGGTCTAGCTGGCCTTGTCTTCACGAGAGGCGCCGTCATGACCGGGTTCGGGGATTGGGTCGTGACAAGTTGGTATTAGATCCTAGGTTACATAGGTCTCATGAGTCATGAGTAGGTTTAGTAGAGTCTCGCGGATCGGTACGGAGACGTCTGTATTTCTCCTCGAGAGGCTGCAGAACCTTTAGGAAAACTTCATATTCTTGAATTCTTATTGTGCGTCCTTGATTCAGCTTGAAAAATAACTCTTGAAATTCCTTCCACGCGTTCGTATACGCGCATGAGAGCTCAGTATCAGATGTACATCGATGGCTTGTGATTCCCTGATCGAGGGTCAAGGTATGATCTCTATGAGTTTGATGTTGGGTCAGTCTAGAGGACTTGAGGCCGGATCTTTGCCTATGGCTTGAGCACCGAGGTGCTGATTGTGTAAGCAAGTGTTTTGAACTTATATTATTGTCCCTATTAGTAGAAGTGATGGCTGACAATTATGTGATGAGTATGTTAGTACTGCGAGAGGTATCTATATGACTTGGAAGTGACGAGGAAGGTCTGATGGATGATAGATTAACTATTAAGTGTTTGATTTCTATTGTGGTTGGATGTGTAGCCCCGAGTTATGGGTGCATGAAGAATCTTTTCATGTCTCCTAGTTGGAGTGAAGTAAATTTCATATTGCGGTATGAGTTCAGACTCAGGAAAATTAAGTGACTGTGTAATGTGTATGACGATGGAAGGTATACAGAAATGTTATAATGAGGCGAAGCAGGCGGGTTGTCTCTTGCGGTGTTCTGAGATTGTGTGATCCTTATATTGTCTGTTAGAAGATCTCATTCACAAGTGAAACATATGTGTTGAAATTTAAATTTGGGTCACTTGATAGAGTGGGCTTAACTGTTACGAGAGTGAATGCGAGATTTACATAGAGTTAAAGTACTTGATGGTCGGTGTTTCAAGAGCTTATGAAGGACTGAGTCTAATCTCACTATGGTATTATGGAAGCAATAAAGTATACGTGTTATAAGTTATGGTGCATGTTTTGATCTATGGCTTTAAGCCAAGTGGGGGAGTCCGCTATTGAATAGTTGATTGCACGATTATATGCTCTAATGGTTCCAGTTTGAGGCGTATTTGTGAATCAGTTATGGCTCGAGTAAAGGAAATTTCAATAAAGGTTATGTTATGCCTTGTGGGTGTACGAGAATCGAGGAATGACTTGAATTGTGGTTGGTAAGGAATGCTCGGTGCATAGGGCAGGAAGTTGCTTGGTTATATCGAAATAAGGTCACATTCTGCAGTGTCAGAGCGCAAATGAAGCACAGGTTGTTCGGTTCGTTTAATAAATCTAACTACGGTTTAAGTAGAGTGGATGCCTCTAGAGAATGGTCCTATTGTGTTCAAAATTTTGCATGTAACAATTGGATATTTTCAAGTTGTATGTGTGGTTAGGAACTGAGTTTTCCTTGGAAGACGTCAAGACTTGTGGTGTTTTCTATATTAATTGTGGGATTCTATGTACTAATATTAGGAGGTAACGAATTTAGATCCGCAGGAAGTTCTTCAGAGCGAAGTATTTCGAATGTAGTGCTTTTGGGAACATTTAAGAGAGAATATCAAGTTGAAAATGAATCAGAAGGAAATTTAGATAGATGGGGTAGCTTGATAGTAGGCTAGATCAGTATGGCAAGGATATGATTAGTTCCTTGGGTGTGTACGGGGTAATGAGTTCCTACAGGTATTTCGCGGCAATGCTCTTAGGTTTTGATGGCTTCGTAGCTTAGTCGAGTTAGAAGATTTAGTCTTGGCAGGTCTGGTTTGTGCAAGGGGAACTCGGAGAGTCCTTGATGTTTTCTACCTTGGTTGGAGATGTATATTTTCTATGGGAATGAGGAGCATGTGATGTATATTGTTTCTTTGCTAGATGGGATCAATGGAAAGTTCTTGGCTAGTAGAATGCATAGTGGCTTGCAGTTTGGAAGGGATATGAAGTTCTCATGGGTATCCTAGAATGGTAGGGGTTATGCAGTACGTTATAAATGATTGGGAAATGTGTGCTTGAGGTTGCAGTTTAGTTTTGAATGGAAAGTCATATAATTCTTAGGTAGCACGGGCAGTTTCAGATAATTAGAGGAACGAGTTTCAGATAATTAGAGGAACGAGCTTCAGATAATTAGTGGAAGGGTCTTCGGATGATTAAGGAAATGGTATTGCTAATTTGGGGTGATTTGACGAGGGCATATGTTACAGAAAGGGCAATGTGATTAAGTTGGTGATACATCGGTAGTATTGCGGCATTTTCTAGTTAGAACGACTGCTGATACTCGTGTTTGCTTGGTGGCACAGAGGAATTCTAGATTATCTCTCGTGGAATGATTGAGTATTCGAGGTGTGGTATGCATCAGACGGCGTAATTGGAACCAGATATGTGGATTCATGGGCCATATGGAGTTGGAGACGGGAAGTTTTCATATTCAGGCTATGTGGAGGTTGTGAGTCGTGTGTATCGGCACTGTTTAGTGACTATCGGGATTTGGAGACCCGAGAGGATCTTTTGTTGCTTGGTATGTGGATGTGATATTGGGTTCAGACTGGTTGTCTCCGTATTGTGTCATTCTAGACTATTGCACTAAGGCGACATTGTTGGCTATGCCGGAAATGTCACGGATTGAGTGGAGAGGTCCATAGGATTATGCCCTAGTGGAGTGGTTTTATATTTTGAAGGCCCGACGGATGGCTGGGAAGGATTATCTTCCTTATTTGGGCTTTCATGATGGATGTTAGTGTAGAAGCTCCTACCATTGATTTAGTTTAGGTGGTGAGGGACTTTTCGGATATATTTCTTGTGGATGGGCATGTCGTCGGGCAAGGTTGTTGATTTCAGTATTGATTTGATGTCGGGCACTATATCGTATGGCACCGGCATAGTTAAAGGAGTTGAAGAGAAACTCCAGGACTTTTGTGATAAGGAGCTCGTTGCAGGTCAATATGGATGCGTGTTTTAATTTGAGTCGGCTTGGTTGACTCTGAATTGTACTGTTGAGGGGTGTATTGATTCGATTTTTATTGAGCTTATTAGTAATCTGGGGAGATCCATGAGTTACCTTTTTGTGTTGAGAGATGTTATGATTTGTTGGTTATAGGTACATGTGGTGCGGTTCTATTGGGGTCTCGTAGTGGAAGTCGAGCGGGAAGAGTAATTGGGTGTTGCTCAGTGAATGGCGTATCGATTATGTCCTTTCGGGTTTGCATGGTGTATGTTATTTACTTCACCGTGAGTATGATGAATTGCTTTGGTTCCAGATATCAAATTGCGCGTGGTAGTGACTTAAGGTGGTTCATATGGGGCAGTATTGGATAGGATCGCACATCGTAGCGAAGTTATGTGGAGGTATGACCTTGTGGGTTAGACTCGTGTGTTTTGTTCCTATGATGTGAGACGGGTTCTAAGCCTTGTGTTGTGGTGGTACCGGTGAGCTTGAGGTACAGCTCTTTCATTTGAGTCATTTTCATGATTTGAGTATGTTCGGACTGCTGTGTATTGATGCGTGTATTGTGCAAGTTGTGGCTTAGGCCTGTATGGATGTGTCATGTCACCAGAGTAATGTGTTGGATTAGAGGAGATCGTTGGGGATCATTAATAAATACGAACGGATGTGATTTCAGCATGTTAGAAGGATAGTATCGAGCTTCGGTTCGGAAATTTGCTGTGGTATTTGCCAAGGAAGAAGTGGCTTCATGAATGGTTGATCTGGAAAATGGTTATGGATTACCGCGTGTCTTAGTGATCATTGGCAGTATATGAAAGTGTTGGGATGAGACTCTAATTAATAAGAGTTTTTCTATCGGTATGCGGATGTTGTGTGCAGTTGCTGTGGTTAGAAGTCATCACTACAAGTGTCGAGTTATGTGGTATATCATGTGATTACACCGGAGATAGCATATAGTTTGTTACCGCTTGTTTGGACTTATTCATAGTATAAATGTGAAATTCTGATCGTGTCGATGATTTTAGAAGAGGAAATGTGGTTCCATAATTCATGGACTAGGATGGATTGTGAAATTTCCGTTATATTGTGTTATCAAACCTATGCGAGATAGGGTGACATGGGATCACCCCCGGGCATGTTCATGGTGAAGTTATTCAGCAATTGGTTGGCTTTTGGAACAGCTCTTGGCATGTTCGAGGACGAACGTATGTTTAAGTGGGGGAGGATGTAACGACCCGACCGATCGCTTTGAGCTTTTGCATTTCGCCCGCCATTTCTCGGGCATGACTTGCCCCGTGTGGTGTATTATGACTTATGTAAATCATTGGTGTTGGGTTTCAGGTTAACCAGAATGAATTTGGAAGAACAGTCTCAGTTGAAAGCTTAAAATTTGAAAGATTTGACCAAAATTTGACTTATGTGTATTTGATCTCGGATGGGAATTTTCATGATTTGGTTAGCTCCGTTAGGTGATTTGGGGCTTAGGAGCGTGATCAAAATGCATTTTGGAAGTCCGTGGAAGGCTTGGATTTGCGAAATTGAGATTTCGGCGCTTTCCGGTCGATAGGTGAGATTTTAATATAGGGGTCGGAATGGAATTCCGAGAGTGCCAGTAGTTTCGTTGTGTCATTCGGGATGTGGGTGCAAAATTTCAGGTCATTCGGACGAGATTTGATAGATTTTTTGAACGAAAGCATAATTTAAGAGTTCTTGGAGTTCTTAGGCTTGAATCCGAAGTTGATTTTGTGTTTTGATGTTGTTCGGAGTGATTCGAAAACTCGTCTAGGTGTTAATGATGTTATGGGAGGTGTTGGTATGTTTGGTTTGAGGTCTGATGGCTCCGGGTGTGTTTCGGGTGAGTTTTGAACGAGTATGGACATTTCGGAACTTAGAAAATGGATGGGGGCAGAATTTTTAGTGCTGGCCGCGGTAGAATTAGCGCAAAGTGACCACAGCCACGGTCATGAAGATCTACACATCGTCGGTCCAACTTCGGAAGTTCATATCTTTTGATTCACAAGGAATTTTGAGATGATTCAAAAACAAAGGTTGTAGCCCTTCGTATTTAGTTTCCAGAAAGGTAAGGATATTGCAATTTGGACATCTGTAGAAAAGGTTATGGCCAAACTACTAAAGACTGTCACTGCAGAGGAAGGGATGTGCGGCCGTGGTTGTGTTTGCGCGGACCGCACTGGCTTGCGCAGACCGCGGTCGATTTGGTGCGGCCTGCAGAGGCTGAAACCTGAGGGGTACCCTATAAATATGAGGTTTTGGGTTTTATTTAATATTTTGACCTAGAGAGCTCAGATTTTGGCGATATTTTGAAGGTTTTTCAGGAAATTCATCGGGGTAAGTGATTTTAACTCAGATTTGGCTAGAATACATGAATCTATCACTGAATTCATCATTTAATTCGTGATTTGAGATGGAATTTGGGAAGAAAATTGTGAAACCTTTCAAAAATATAAAATGATGATTTGAAGGACCAAATGGTATCAGAATTGTATAATTTTGGTATGGTTAGACTTATGAGGGTATGAGGATTCTGAAAATGTAAATTTTATCCGATTCCGAGACGTGGGCCCGGGGCTCGGGATTTGCTATTTTCGGGATTTTTGATTATTTTTTGAATGTTTTCACTTGGGATTTGTTCCCTTAGCATATTGTGACGTATTCGTTCTGATTTTAGGTAGATTCGACGCGCATAGAGGCCAATTCGAGGGGTAAAGGCGTCACGAGCTAGAGAATTAGCCAGTTCGAGGTGAGTAATGGTTGTAAATGATATGCTGAGGGTTTGAAACCCTGGATTGCACATCGTAGTGCTATATTGAGCAAGATACGCGCTGGATGATGAGCGTGGGGTCTTTCACTACTGGGGATTGTGACTTGGTCCATCCCGATTGATGATTTTACCGAATATTTGACTGAAATCCATTTGTTATCATCATGATTTGGGCCGATTCTCAGATTTGGGCTTCGTGCCAACTATTTGAACCCTTCGGTGATTTTTATCACTGTTTCCTCACTGCTTGACTTATTATTTGAACTCAGTCCTGTTGATATCTACTGTTTTACAAGCTCAGCAACTTTTACTCAGATTTGAAACTAAAATGATATTTTTACATCATGTTTTGGGCTGAGAACTACTGTTTTACTAATGCCCAAGGGGCTTATGATGATTTCCGGACTGAGTGAGGCCGAGGTCCATATGTGAGGATATGCTGAGTGATATGAGGTCGAGGGCCTGAGTTACTATTTATGCTACGCGGTGGCTTGAGTGATGTGAGGCCGAGTGATATGAGGCTGAGGGCCTGAGATACTTTATATGCCACGCGGTGGCTTGAGTGGTGTGAGGATATGCTGAGTGATGATGCCACGAGGTGGCTTGATATAGCGCTTGGGCCGTAAGGGGGCCCTCCGGAGTCTGCACACCCACAGTGAGCGCGAGTACCCATTGTTCTGAGTGATTGATGCTATGCCCGAGGGGCTGATATGAGTGATTGTGAGGTAGCCCGAGGGGCTGATACTATTCTGAGAGTGAGCCCGAGGGGTTGATACTTTTCTGAGTGATTGATACTGAGCTCGAGGGGCTGATACTGTACTAAGAGTGAGCCTGAGGGGCTGATACTATGCTAAGCGATTGATACTGTGCCCAAGTGGTGGATTTTTACTTGTTATTTACCTATTAAATTACCGGTTTTACTTGTTTTAAAAGGAATATCATTTGATTTCTTCACTAATTTACTGCTTTAAATGATTTTACTGCTTGATATGGAATTGCTCTGTGCCTTTACGTATTTTCATACTTTCAGCCATTATTTATAATTATAACTCACTAAGTCGGAGTACTCACATTACTCCATGCATCTTGTGTGCAGATTCAGGTATGTTTTGGTTGATCGGAGGCAGAGTCATCAGAGTTTAGCAAGGTAGCTGCCAGCGTTCGCATCACTGCTTTTCTCTCTCCTCATTTAATTAGTCTGTATTTGCACACTCCAGGCTTTCAGTTATATTTATACCCTAGTAGATGCTCGTGACTTGTGACACCCCGGTTAGGGCTGTGTCGGGATGGTTCTTGCGGTTATTATCGTTAAATTCCGCAATTTATGAGTACTATATTATATGTTATTACTGTTTATGATGATTAACTGTTTAAAGAAGTTATTCCATTTTGGTCTGGCTGGCCTTGTCTTCACGAGAGGCGCCGTCACGACCGGGTTCGGTGATTGGGTCATGACAATGAGTGTGTTAGAGACGAAGCTATGGATGTTGATTCTGCTACAGGTGGTATGTCTTAAACTTAGTAATTTTGTGTGTTTATTGTATTTTTTTCCTTATGTCTTGGTTTTTACATTAGGGACATTAGATAAGAAGAAAGTTCAAGGTCAAACAAAATGTAAGATGATTCACGCAAGAAATTTTGAGGAAAGATAGGAAGTGACATTTAATAAAGGACAAGCTGTTGGACCAACCGGCAAAAGAGTGTCTGAGTTAAGCAACTTTATAGGAACAATTTCCAGGAATACCAAATTTATCACCTTGTTGTTCACTATCTAGCATGTTGTCACTGATGATATTAAACAACGAATGTTGAAATATGTCAACGTAAGGACGATCAATTTTCAATTGTGTATCTTATTGTATTTCTTACTAAACGTAGATAACATATATGTTATTTTTCATAGACCAAGTTCATCATTCCAGCAGAAGGAAAGAAGTAGGTGATGGATGTTCTTCGCGATACTTGGAGGCGACACATGAGAAATATTAAGAAGAATCATTTTGATGGGTATCATACTATTGAAGATATGTTAAAACAACGTCCCGCTGAAATACCAGAAGTTCAATTCCTCCAATTGATTGAGTATTGGAGGGATTCAGATGTTCAAGTGAGATTAAACTGTGTGTTTCTACTCTTGAACATATTGTTGCATTATTTATTTATTTTTCCATTTTTTATTTATTAATTGGTAAATTTCTTTTGATGTTAGGCCATGTGCAAATTAAATTCTGAAAATAGAAAAAAAACAAAAATGGAGGCATCGGATGGGACCTATTAATTTTGCAAGAGTACGCGTGGCATTAGTAATATTTATTCGATACTTTGTGAAAAATATGGCTTTCATTTCTTTACATATTTTTTTTGAATACATTTATGTTTGTTATTTATTTCTCTAATATAATTTGTAGTGTGCAAGTAAAGAGAATAACGAGAAACCATCTAAGTTTGAAATGTTTATTGCAACTCGTATAAAACAAGGGAAGCAAGTTCATGAAGATGCTCAAATTGCAATAGTAAGTCATGTTGCAACTAATATATTATTTGGGACTTAGATTCTTTATATGGTTCTCACAATTTTTTTTTGACAGTCTGAACTTCAGAACCGTCAAAACTCTGGGGAAACATCGGATGAAGCATTTAGGGCGGTGTTTGGAAAGGAGCAGCATGGTCGAATATGATGATATGGTAGATCAGTGACAATAAGTTTTCTAAAAAAAGATGATAAAATCAATAAGCTTCAACAAAAGTATAACAATGAAGTCTCTACTTTGAAAGCAGAAATGCAAGAAATGAGAGAAGAAATGCAAGAATTGAGGCAATTGCGTCAGTACTTTAATCTATTGGTGCAAAACAATCCTGAACTTTTTAGTTCAAATATACAAGGGTTTGTCGGATCTAACCAACCTTCTCCAGTTGATGCAAGTAGCGCACAAGCTATAAGGAAAAAATATCTCCCACATTCTTCTGGATCAACCCATGGTCCAATTCTTGAAAAGGTATTTAGACTCCAATTTGTCTTGCAAACTGTTATAATAGATATTAAGTTCATTAAATTGATCAATTCTTTAATTAACCTCAAAAGTATTATGGATCATTCATTGGTTATGGAAAGATTTGGGGTCTATATATATGTTAAAAAAAGGGACTATTTTCTGAAGCCGACGAACTCAACTTTTGAAGTAGTTGTTTTTGTGTGAAAAAAGGGGGTTGTGCAGACGTCTCCGTACCGATCCGCGAGACTCTACTAAACCGGCTCATGACTTGCGAGACCTATGTAACCTAGGCTCTGATACCAACTTGTCACGACCCCAACCCCGGTCGTGATGGTGCCCAACACACTGCTAAGCAAGCCTGGCCAACTAACAACCTCAATCCGTTTTCTTATAAAAAATCATTATCAGCTAACACAGTTAAATTGCTAAATTACCCTAATAAGAGTTTAAGACAACGGTTAATATGCGGAAATTCAGATGATAATACTACTACATTGCCCATACAGATCCGGTGTCATAAGTCTCGAGCCTCTAGTACAAGTTTAACAGCCTAATACATAATCAATCTAGGAAATGCGGATAAAACGAAAGGATAGAAGGGAGAGATCCGGGCTGCGGACGCCGTGCAGCAACCTCGATGCTCCCGGATATGAATTGATTGACTGAAAATCCTCACTGAGCCTCCGGAACACCTGGATCTGCACGCAAGGTGCATGGAGTAATGTGAGTACTCCGACCCAGTAAGTAATAAGCATAAATAATGACCGAGGATAAGAAGTCACGGAAAAACACAGAGTAATCTATAATGCGGCAGTTTAAACAAGTAATATGAAAGCGGTAAACCAATGGAAATGAAATATGGTAATGCTACAACAAATAATCGGTTAAGTGACAGACATATAAAGAAAATCAACACATAGAACGGTACCCTATAGTACCCACTGCGGCGTGCAGCCCGATCCATATATTTCGTCGACGGCGCTCACTGGGGGTGTGCAGACTCCAGGAGGGGCCCCTTACGGCCCAAGCACAATATCAAGCCATCTCTGGCATCAAACCTACGCCCTCAGCCTCATATTAATATCAGTATAACACTGATGCGGCGCGCAGCCCGATCCCATAGTATCCTCACATCTGGACCTTGGCCGTACTCAGTCCAGAAATCATATAAGCCCCTCGGGCATTAGTAAAATAGTAGTTCACAGTCCAAAACATCATTTAATATATCATTTTAGTTTCAGAACCGAGTAAAAGTGGCTGAGTTGTAAAACAGTGGAAAACGGTACGACTGAGTTCAAGTAGTAAGTCAAAACAGTGAGAAAATAGTGATAAAACTCCCCGGAGGGTTCAAATAGTTGGCACGAAGCCCAAATATGGCAATCAGTCCAAATAATGATGATAACAAATAAGCTTCAATCAAATACGCAGTAAAAGCATCACTCGGGACAGACCAAGTCAAAATCCCCAATAGTAAACGACCCCACGCTCATCATCAAGCGCGTGTCTCACCTCAATATAGCACTACGATGTGAAAATCTGGGGTTTCAAACCCTCAGGACATCATTTACATTCATTACTCACCTCGAACCGGCAAAAACTCTAGCTCGCTACGCCTTTGCCCCTTAAATCGGCCTCCTCGCGCGTCGAATTTGACCAAAACCAGAACGAATACGTCACAATATGCTAAGGGAACATAACGCAAGCGAAAACAATCGAAAAATGTCAAAAAAATCCTGAAATTAGCAAAACCCGAGCCCCGGGCCCACTTCTCGAGACTCAGAAATTTTCACATCAACGGGTTCCTTATCCTTCCACGAGTCCATACATGTCAAGAGTTCTCAAATCTGACCTCAAATGGCCCTTTAAATCCCAATTTAAAACCTCAAAATCCCAAGCCCTAGTTCTTTCATTTTTAGCTAAATTTCCATGAATTTGTAGGTTAATTTCACAATAGAATCACGTTTTATGCTCATAAATCTTACTTCCAATCACTTCTCCTCGAATCCCTCTTCAATTTCCCTCAAAGATCTCTTAAAATACCCAGCTATGGTGGGAAGATGGCTCAAAATCGCGGATGAAATGTTTAATAAACTCACTGCCCAGTTCTGGTTTTCCTTCATCGCGATCACGACCAAGGTCTCACGATCGCGAAGCACTAAATTCCGACTTCTCAAAATAACACTATGCGAACGCGATGATGATGTTGTGAACATGATGCTTTAACTTCCCAGAGCTACGCGAACGTGACCCCACATACGCGAACGCGAAGAGCAATTGCCCTGGGACCTGATTCCTTATACGCGAATGCGAACTCTCTCCTGCGAACGTGAAGCACAAGTTGCTCACTCTCCACGAACGCGAGCCCTCAGACACGAACGCGAAGCACAAACTCAGGTCCACCCAAATTCCTTCTACGCAATCGCGAGGGCCCTCACGCGATCGCGAAGGCCAAAAAATCCTCTGCAACTGTTGCTCAAATTCTGCAACCTCTCAACATAGAAATTGGTCTGATTGACCATCTGAAACTCACCCAAGACCCCCGAGACCTCAACCAAAAGCACAACACATCCTAAAACCCCCTTCAAACTTGTTCCAATTATCAAAACATCACAAACAACACCAAAACCACCTATTCACATCGAATTCAAGCCTAAGTTTTCTAAAATCTTCCGAAACACGCTTTTGATCAAAAACCTGACCATATCTAAATGACCTGAAATTTTGCACCCACATCCCAAATAACATTACGAAGCTACAGCAACTCTCAGAATTCTATTCCGTCCCTCGGATCAAAATCTCACCTATCAACCGGAAATCGCCAAAATACTAACTTCGCCAATTCAAGCCTAATTCTACACCGGACCTCCAAAACCACTTCCGATCACTCTCCTAAGTCACAAATCACCTCCCGAAGCTACCCGAACCATTGGAACTCACATCCGAACCCTCTAACTTATAAGTCAACATCCGGTTGACTTTTCCAACTTAAACCTTCTTAAAAGAGACTAAGTGTCTCATTTCTTACCAAAACCACACCAACCGCAAACCAATCAATTTGACCACATAAAACTCGGATAACGAAGCATAAAGAAACAGAAATAGGGGAAACGGAGTGGTAACTCATGAGACGACTGGCCGGGTCGTCATATCCTCCCCAACTTAAACAAACGTTCGTCCTCAAACGAGTCAAGAAACATACCTAAAGCCTCAAATAGGTGAGGATACCTGCTCCGCATCTCCCGCTCGGTCTCCCAGGTAGCCTCCTCCACGGGCCGACCTCTCCACTGCACTTTCACTGAAGCTATATCTTTTGACCTCAACTTCCGAACCTGGCGACCCAAAATAGCTACTGGCTCCGCATCAAAGGTCAAATCATTATCCAACTGAAACGTGCTGAAGTCCAAAACATGAGATGGATCTCCAACATACTTCTGGAGCATAGAAACATGAAATACCGGATGCACGCTAGACAAGCTGGGTGGCAGAGCAAGCATATAAGCCACCTCCCCAATCCTCCGAAGTACCTCAAAAGGCCCAATGAACAGCGGACTCATCCCTTTCTTTCAAATCTCATAACACCCTTCATGGGCGAAACCTTCAGCAAGACCTTCTCACCAATCATGTAGGATACATCTCGTACCTTCCGGTCCGCATAACTCTTCTAACGCGACTGCGCTGTACGAAGTCTCTCCTGAATCACATTCACCTTCTCCAAGGCATCCTGAACCAAATTTGTCCCCAATAGCCTAGCCTCGCGGGGCTCAAACCAACCAACTGGAGATCTACACCGCCTCCCATACAAAGCCTCATATGGAGCCATATGAATACTCGACTGGTAGCTGTTGTTGTAGGCAAACTCTGCAAGTGGCAGAAACTCATCCCATAAACCTCCAAAATCAATAACATAAGCACACAACATGTCCTTCAATATCTGAATAGTACGCTCGGACTGTCCGTCCGTCTGAGGATGAAATGTTGTGCTCAACTCCACCTGGGTACCCAACTCTCTCTGCACGGCTCTCTAAAACTGCAAAGTAAACTGAGTACCTCTATCTGAGACGATTGAAACCGGAACACCATGCAACCGAACAATCTCCCGTATATAAATCTGTGCCAACCGCTCTGAAGAATAGGTAGTACACACAGGAATGAAGTGCGCGGACTTGGTCAGCCGATCCACAATCACCCAAATAGCATCAAACTTCTTCAAAGTCTGAGGAAGTCCAACCACAAAGTCCATAGTGACCCTTTCCCACTTCCACTCGGGAATAACCATCTGCTGAAGCAAGCCACCCGGTCTCTGATGCTCATATTTCACTTGCTGACAATTGAGACACCAAGCTACAAATCCCACAATATCTTTCTTCATTCTTTTCCACCAATAGTGCTGCCTCAAATCCTGATACATCTTCGCGGCACCCGGATGAATGGAATACTGCGAGCTATGGGCCTCCTCTAGAATCAACTCTCTAAGCCCATCCACATTGGGCACATAGATCCGGCCCTGCATCCTCAACACACTATCATCACCGATGGTCACATCTCTGGCATCATCATGCTGAACTCTGTCCTTAAGGACAAGCAAATACAGATCATCATACTGGCTCTCTCTAATGCGATCATATAAGGAAGGCCGAGAAACCACACAAGACAACACCCGACTGCGCTCCGAAATATCTTGTCTCACAAACGGATTGGCCAAGGCCAGAAAATCAATTGCAAGAGGTCTCTCTCCAACTGGAATGTACGCCAAACTCCCCATACTCACTGTCTTTCGGCTCAAAGCATTGGCCACTACATTGGCCTTTCCTGGATGATACAGAATAGTAATATCATAATCCTTAAGCAACTCTAGACATCTCTGCTGCTTCAAATTAAGATCCTTTTGCTTGAACAAATGCTGAAAACTGCGATGATTGGTGAATACCTCACAAGATACGTCAACAAGTAATGCCTCCAAATCTTTAATGCATGAACTATGGCAGCCAACTCCAAATCATGAACAGGGTAGTTCTTCTCATAGGGCTTCAACTAACGAGAAGCATAAGCAATGACTCTACCCTCCTGTATCAATACACAACTAATCTCAACTCTCGAAGCATCACAATATACGGTATATGAACCTGAATCTGATGGCAAAACCAATACTGGAGTTGTGGTCAAAGCTATCTTGAGCTTCCGAAAGCTCTCCTTACACTCGTCCGACCATACAAATGGAGCACCCTTCTGAGTCAATTTGATCAAGGGCGATGCAATGGATGAGAATCCCTGAACAAACCGACGATAATATCTTGCCAACCCAAGAAAGCTACGAATCTCTGTGGCTGAGGACGGTCTAGGCCAACTCTGAACTGCCTCTATATTCTTCGGATCAACCTGAATACCCTCGTTGGACACCACGTGTTCCAAGAAAGCCATTGAACTAAGCCACAACTCACACTTGGAGAACTTTGCATAAAGCTTCTCCTCCCTTAATCTTTGCAATACAACTCGCAAATGCTCTGCATGCTCCTCCTGACTACGCGAGTACACCAGAATATCGTCAATGAATACAATAACGAACGAATCCAGATAAGGTCGAAATACATTGTTCATCAAATGCATGAACGCTGCTGGGGCATTGGTCAGCCCGAAAGACATGACAAGAAACTCATAGTGACCATATCTAGTCCTGAAAGCAGTCTTAAGAATATCTAAATTCCTGATCTTCAACTAGTGATAGCCCGAACAGAGATTAATCTTAGAGAACACCCTTGCTCCCTGAAGCTGGTCAAATAAATCATCAATGCGAGGCAAAGGATACTTGTTCTTAATTGTTACCTTGTTCAATTGCCGGTAATCAATGCGCATTCTCATTGTGCCATCCTTCTTCCTCACAAACAGAACCGGCGCACCCCACGGTGACACACTAGGCCGAATGAACCCCTTATCTAGGAGTTCCTGAAGCTACTCCTTCAATTCTTTCAACTCTGCTGGTACCATACGATACAGCAGAATAGAAATGGGCTGAGTGCCTGGTACCAGGTCAATACCAAAATCAATATCCCTGTCTGGTGGCATGCTCGGCAAGTCTGTAGGAAAAACATCAGGAAAATCTCTCACAACTGGAACAGAATCAATGCTAGGAGTCTCAGATCCAACATCCCTCACAAACGCTAGATATGATAGACAACCCTTCCCAACCATACGATGGGCCTTCAAGAAAGATATTACTCTACTAGGAGCATAATCAGTCATGCCACGCCACTCGATCCGTGGTACACCCGGCATAGCCAAAGTGATTGTCTTAACATGACAGTCTAGAATAGCATGACACGGAGATAACCAATTCATGCCCAAAATAACATCAAAGTACACCAAGCTCAATAGCAATAGATCAACTCAGGTCTCCAGACCCCCAATAGTCACAACACATGACCGGTACGCACGGTCCACAACAATAGTATCGCCCACTAGGGTAGACACATGAACACGTAAAGCAAGAAACTCCCGGGGCATACCCAAATAATGAGCAAAATATGAGGACACATAAGAATAGGTGGAACCGGGATCAAATAATACAGAGGCATCCCTGTGGCAGACTGAAACAATACCTGTAAAGACAGCTTCTGAAGCAATAGTATCACGACCCAAACCGATGGGCTGCAATAGGCACCCGGTACCTTACTCAACCGAGTATCAACGTAACATATCTTTCTTATTACATCATCATATACACATGACATACGGGCCTAATAGTCCAACATGATTCTTTATAAACTCGAAACATAGGCCGACAAGGCCGTAAAATCTTTTATGTACACGACATATATCTACAAGCCTCTAAGAATACATAAATATAATAAAGGTCAAGACAGAGTCCCTCCATACCAAACAATATATATCTAACTCATACTAATCAAACAAGCAACTCCGAAGCAAATGGAGTGCACCAACATCTTTTGCTGAGCTGATAGCCTACATGGAGGGCTCTTGACCTGTCTATCGGGATCTGCGGACATGAAACGCAGCGTCCCCAGGCAAAAGGGACGTCAGTACGAATAATGTACTGAGTTGTAAGGTACATAAATAAATACATAAGAGACATGGAAGACATATAGAGTACATGACTCAACCTGTATGTCTGAATAACTTTGTAAATCATAAATTACTTTTAGCATCATGCGTATTTGTATGAATGTCATGTCATGCATAGGTACATATTTCATAACATCATCAGCCTCTGAGGGCATCCCATCATATCATATTGGCCACTGCGGGCAAAATCATCATCGTATACCAGCTGATCAGGCGGTGGTGCGTATATAACGCCATAACCTTTCCCATATCCCATATACATATATACATACATATATACGCGTATATAGAGCTGTTTGAATCATATTTACATATGTATATGTGTATATAACACCGTTTGAATCATATTTCAGCCATTGTGGGCAACATCATTATCATATACCAACTGATTAGGTTGTAGTGTGTATATAACGTCGTAACCTTTTCCCATATCCCATATACATATATTTACATATATACGCGTATATAATGCCATTTGTTCATGGGTCAATACACATGAATGCAATACATGAAAAGTACGTTAATAAAATCTTTTAGAATTTCATAAGACCATTTTGTCTTGAGCAATCTCATAAAGTAAACTTTTTTTTCTCAACTTTCATATTTTTCTGAGACCCATGAACAGATGATAAAATATTATGACACATGAAAATTTAGGAACATAGATATCTCTAATACTTCTATGAATATAGTCATTTATGGAATTTGTGCATTTGCACGTTTCGTTCGTATCGTATGGATCATGCCAAAAGAAAGAAGGGATAGCTTTAACATACCGGGAATAAGAACAACTCCGTATAATATTTTTGGAGAAGATTGCACTGTACTCCTTTAGAACCACATTACGTTGAACTATTGAAGATTTACGTTGCTACAGGATTAACCACGTTACTTAACATATAAATTCTAATTTTTGGAGTGTTCTTTTGAGAATGATAAGTAGAAGTGTTGCTCATGTTCATGAATTAAAATGATGAAGTTATCAATCCTTGAATGTAATATTAAAGTTTCCAAGGATTTCATTGTTCTTTTGTGAATGAGAAACAGAAGTGTTGTTTATGAATTAAAAGGATAAAGTTATGTAACCTTGAATAGAATATTAAAGTTTCCAAGAATTGAAATCCTTGGAATTGGAAAGGATATTTAGTGTTGTGACACATAATCAAGGAATGACCTTAGTCATATCCTTGTAAGGTGGCTAGCTGCCACATTGCTTTTGGGGGTGGGAATTATTTTTTTTATCCACTTATTAGTTAACCGGGTAATGTTTCGTTACCCGGTAATTAATCTATTACCTATATAATTTAAAAATTACCATAAATTACTTAAAATATTACTCACTTTCTACATACCTTATACACCTTACTATCATGGTCATGTAGTACCTTATTGGCATTAGTCCATAAATACCGGGCATTTTAGTTCGGGCCGTATTTTACCCCAACATGCCAAACTTCGACAAAATTCATTTTCTTTGATATTACTTACCCTCTTACCTTCACGAATTTAATCATCACTTATTATCCTTATAATCCCGAATAATCTTTTCCTTGGACTGATGTCAATTACTTTACGACAAATTCAACATACATTACTGCAGGGTGCAACATCGTCGTAACTTATTACTGCGAAGCGTAACATCACCGTAATGTAATACGGCTGGGTACAAAACTGTCGTAATATAATACTGTCGAACGTAATATCGACGTAATATTGTGGGGCGTAATAAATAGCATCTGTCCTGCCTAGAATAAAATAGAAACGAGTCTGGCCACCGCCTGATCGACCTCCCCCGCTGGGGTGACCCTTGACTGCCTGAGCTCCACCCTTAGCTGGCTGGGCGGGTGGTGAAGTAACTGGAGCAGAAGTCGAGGGCTAACCCCTCTACTGAAACTGACCATCACGAAGTCGAGGGCATTGCCTCCTCATATGTCCAAACTCTTCGCACTCATAACAACTACCCGATGCTGGAGATGGGGACTGAAGGGAACCCCTCACACCGAAGTGACTAGCAGATGCACTCGGCGTAGAAGAACCCTGAGCTGATGGGGCACGAGATGAACTCTGAGCTGGGAGGGCGCTGAATGAAGGCTGGCCCTGCTGAGACCTATGATGACCACGACCTGAAGATGCCCCATGATACTCTAGATGGGCCGACTAAGCAGGTCTGAAAGAATGACCTCTACCATGCTGGAACTGGCCCCTCGAAGGAGCACCACTATAACTGCCCGATCCTCGAAACCTCTTGGCCTCCCTCTCCTCTCGCTCCCGATGGAGAACCGTCTCAATCTCACAAGTGATATCAACCACCTCCTCGAACGTAGCACCCAATACTCTCTCTCTCTAGTCATCAGAATACGGAGATGGTAGTTAAGGCCATCCACAAATCTCCTGATCTTCTCATGATCTAACGGAATCATCCAAATGGCATGACGAGCCAACTCAGAAAACCTCATCCCATACTGGGTCATGGTCATATCCCCCTGCGTCAACCACTCAAACTTCCTATGCAGCTCCTCTCTGCGGGACTGCGGTACATACTTCTCCAAGAAAAGAGCGGAAAACTGCTGCCAAGAAAGGGGTGCTGCACCGACAGGCCTACACCTCTCAAAATCCTCCCACCAAGTAAAGGCAGCCCCCGAGAACTGAAAGGTGGTAAATGCCACACCACTAGACTCAAGAATCCCTGTTGTACGGAGCTTCCGCTGACACTTGTCAAGAAAACCCTAGGCATCCTCGCCCTCAGCACCGCTGAACGACGGAGGCTGGAGCCTACTAAACCTCTCAAGACGACGTTGCTCATCATCCGGCATGCTTGGTACTACGAACTCCTGAACTGGTGCAACCGGCTAAGCTGGAGGTGCCCCCAGCGTCTGTAGTCCCTGCACTACCTACTCAGGTGTGCAAGCAGGGGGGTTTGATTGCCTCCTCCGACCTATGAAGTAGCTGCTGCGGTAGTGGCTGAAACTGCCTGAGCCAGGCCAATGCAAACTGATAAGATCTATGCCAATGCCTCTAAATGCTCGGAATCACGATGGGCACAGCTGGTGCCTGAACTGGTGCTGCTGGAGCCTGATCCGGAGTTGGGGCAACTGATGGATCAACAGGTGCTGCCCTTGATGCTCTGCCTCTGCCACGTCCACGACCGCGTCCACGGCCTCTGATGGCCTCAGTGGGTGGTACTGGTGGTCATCCACCTCGTCCGGTAGCTCGCATCCTCACCATCTGTGAGAGAATAGAATAACATAAGTTTAGTTCTCGGATCAACAAAGTCGCACGACAAGAATTTCAAGAATGTGAAGTTTTTCCTAAAGGTTCTGTAGCCTCTCGAGCATAAATACAGACGTCTCCGTACCGATCCGCGAAACTCTACTAAACCGGCTCATGACTTGCGAGACCTATGTAACCTAGGCTCTGATACCAACTTGTCACAACCCTAACCCCGGTCGTGATGGTGACCAACATACTGCTAGGCAAGCCTAACCAACTAACAACCTCAATCCGTTTTCTTATAAAAAATCATTATCAGCTAACACATTTAAATTGCTAAATTACCCTAATAAAAGTTTAAGACAACGAGTTAAATATGCGGAAATTCAAATGATAATACTACTACATAGCCCATACAGATCCGGTGTCACAAGTCTCGAGCCTCTAGTACAAGTTTAACATCCTAATACATAATCAGTCTAGGAAATGCGGATAAAACGAAAGGATAGAAGGGAGAGATCCGGGCTGCGGACACCATGCAGCTACCTCGATGCTCCCGGATATGAACTGATCGACCGAAAATCTTCACTCAGCCTCTGAAACACTTGGATCTGCACGCAAGGTGCAGGGAGTAATGTGAGTACTCCGACCCAGTGAGTAATAAGCATAAATAATGACTGAGGATAAGAAGTCACGGAAAAACACAAAGTAATCTATAATGCGACAATTTAAATAAGTAATATGAAAGCGGTAAACCAATGGAAACGAAATATGGTAATGCTACAACAAATAAGCGGTTAAGTGACAGACATATAAAGAAAATCAACACATAGAACGGTACCCTATAGTACCCGCTGCAGCGTGCAGCCCGATCCATATATTTCGTCGACGGCACTCACTGGGGGTGTGTAGACTCCGGGAGGGGCCCCTTACGGCCCAAGCACAATATCAAGCCATCTCGTGGCATCAAACCTAGGCCCTCGGCCTCATATCAATATCAGTATAACACTGCTGTGGCGCACAGCCCGATCCCGTAGTATCCTCACATCTGGCCCTTGGCCGTACTTAGTCCAGAAATCATATAAGCCCCTCGGGCATTAGTAAAACAGTAGTTCTTAGCCCAAAACTTCCTTTAATATATCATTATAGTTTCAAAACCGAGTAAAAGTGGCTGAGTTGTAAAACAGTGGAAAATGGTACGACTGAGTTCAAGTAGTTAGTCAAAACAGTGAGGAAATAGTGATAAAACTCTCCGGAGGGTTCAAATAGTTGGCACGAAGCCCAAATATGGCAATCAATCCAAATAATGATGATAACAAATAAGCTTCAATCAAATACGCGGTAAAAGCATCACTTGGGACGGACCAAGTCACAATCCCTAATAGTAAACGACCCCACGCTCATCATCAAACGTGTGTCTTACCTCAATATAGCACTACGATGTGCAAATCCGGGGTTTCAAACCTTCAGGACATCATTTACATTCATTACTCACCTCGAACCGACAAAAACTCTAGCTCGCTATGCCTTTGCCCCTCAAATCGGCCTCCTCGCGCGCCGAATCTGACCAAAAGCAGAATGAATAGGTCACAATATGCTAAGGGAACATAACCCAAGCGAAAACAATCGAAAAATATCAAAAAAAATCCTGAAATTAGCAAAACTGAGCCTCGAGTCCACTTCTCGATACTCAAAAATTTTCACATCAACGGGTTTCTTATCCTTCCACGAGTCCATACATGTCAAGAGTTCTCAAATCGGACCTCAAATAGCCCTTCAAATTCCAATTTAAAATCTCAAAATCCCAAGCCTTAGTTTTTCCATTTTTAGCTAAATTTCCATAAATTTCTAGGTTAATTTCACAATAGAATCACGTTTTATGCTCATAAATCTTACCTCCAATCACTTCTCCTCGAATCCCTCTTCAATTTTCCTCAAAGATCTCTCAAATACTCAGCTATGGTGGAAAAATGGCTCAAAATTGCGGATGAAATGTTTAATAAACTCACTGCCCAGTTCTGGATTTCCTTCATCGCGATCGCGACCAAGGTCTCGCGATCGCGAAGCACTAAATTCTGGCTTCTCAAAATAACACTATGTGAATGCGATGATGATGCTACGAACGCGATGCTTTAACTTCCCAGAGCTATGCGAACGCGACCCCATATACGCGAACGCGAAGAGCAATTGCCCTCGAACCTGATTCCTTATACGCGAACGCGAACTCTCTTCTGCGAACGCGAAGCACAAGCTGCTCACTCTCCATGAACATGAGCCCTCAGATGCGAACGCGAAGCACAAACTCAGGCCCACCCAAATTCCTTCTACACGATCGCAGAGGCCAAAAAAATCCTCTACACTGCTGCTCAAATTCTGCAACCTCTCAACATAGAAATTGGTCTGATTGACCATCCGAAACTCACCCGAAGCCTCAGGGACCTCAACCAAAAGCACTAACACATCTTAAAACCTCATTCAAACTTGTTCCAATCATCAAAACACCACAAACAATACCAAAACCACCAATTCACATCGAATTCAAGCCTAAGTTTTCTAAAAACTTCCGAAACACGCTTTTGATCAAAAACCCAACCAAACCACATCAAATTGACCTGAAATGTTGCACACACATCCCAAATGATATAACGAAGCTACAGCAACTCTCGGAATTCTATTCCGGCCCCCGATTAAAATCCCACCTATCAACCGGAAATTGCCAAAATACTAACTTCGCCAATTCAAGCCTAATTCTACACCGGACCTCCAAAACCACTTCCGATCACACTCCTAAGTCACAAATCACCTCCCAAAGCTAACCGAACCATCGAAACTCACATCCGATCTCTCTAACTCATAAGTCAACATCCGGTTGACTTTTTCAACTTAAACCTTCTAAAAGAGACTAAGTGTCTCATTTCTTACCAAAACCACACCAACCGCAAACCAATCAACTCGACCACATAAAACACAGATAACGAAGCATAAAGAAGTAGAAATGGGGGAAATGGAGCGGTAACTCATGAGACAACTGGCCGGGTCATCACACAAAGCTACTCAGAATAAACTTGATTCCATTTGTTTTATTCAAGCCTCCACTCTTGTACACATAAATGATCAAAGTTACAAGAAACTAGTAAGGATAAACATTGACTTGTCCATTCGTTTTGTTTGATTCTTAAATTACTTTTTTCACCAGTACTTGTGGGGTTATTGTTTCGATGAGTGAAATGGAACTACTATATTTTGTTTATTGTACTCATTATTCAATTTTTATTTATATGTGACTGAAAAATATGCAAAACATGGTGTTACTATATGTTATTATGGTCTTTGTTCTTCTTGAGTTTAGTTTCTATCTAATTATAAATTTCTTTTTATGTGTAGGAGAAAGTGGGTGATGCAATTGGAAATGGTGGCGGAAAGTCAATTTGATCTTAATGTGAATGCGAAGAACTTTTGGATAATTGAGATGTCTAATATTCATGATACTATATGAATATACTCACTTTTTAAAAGTTTGTTGTTAATGGGCATTTTGACATATTATTTTATTAGTATGTTTATTCATTTGAATTATTATTTTTGGTATTTATCTAATTTAGTTCTTTATATCATCAAAATATATGCTAATAATGCATGTGCTTGAAATAGTTGTAATTACATGATATATGTAAAATGTAAATTTTTTAAAATTAAAAAATAAATTATATAGCCTAGCCAAAATTGCCACGCTTTAAAAGTGTGGTCATATGTCTATACGTCTACCATGTATATAAGCAAAGACCACGCGTTCTAAGTGTTCCTTTAAAAGCCACGATTAACAAGTGTGGCCTAAAAGGTAACAAAAGCCATACTTTTTGTGTGTAGTTGTAGGGTATAAAAGCTTTGCAATATGGGGTGTAACAAGCATTGTCTTTGTTGACTAATAAGCCACGCTTTTAAGCATGGCTTATGTCAAAGGTTACGCTTCTTTTGGCCACCCCTAGAAAAGCGTTGCCTAAAGTGGAAAAACGTTGCCTTTGACCAAAGGCCACACTTTTCCGGAGTAGTCAAAGGCCTAAAATGTTACAGTGATCCTCTTTTATAAATAAACCAATTTTATGTATGTGACATTATTAATTTATTAGTAGCTATTTTAGAAAGAATGCCGCGTGAATGACATGACTCCGGAGTACATTATTATTACTCGAACACAAGCATATGATGGAAAAGGAAACCAGAACTTCAATTGTTTGATTATTTTTCTTTTCGTATTTTCTTCTTAATTATCTTGTATCTACGACTTCATTCGAGGTAAGATTTGAGACTAAAAATTTGAAATTTAAAGAGTTCATGAACAATCAAGAACATAATGGTCTTCTTCGGTATCGTGGAAAATCACGTTTGAACATATCAGGCTAATGTGTATTACAGTACCCTTGTGGTTTGAAAGGTAGAATAATTATACCAATATTTTATTTTACCCAAGTTTCTTCTAAAGGTGGCTATTTGAAAAAACGACACCATTTTGTAGGTCACGATTAATTCTTTCGTTTAGTATGATGGATAAGTAAAAATAATTTGGGGATAAAAATTTAGTATCGCCTTATTCCTTATTTGGTTACTAATTTTAGGTTAAGTTATCCCAGGATTAAAAATAATAGTGGGACAATTTATACCTGTCAGATGGTGGAATAATAAGGAAAATTTTCACATTAGAATAACTGCGCTCCCTACTTTTTAATTTTACTAGTTTTTCGACACGTGCAACCCAAATAAAGTAATATACAGTTTTATAAATTAACAATAATAGTAATATCTTAAAAATGTATTGAGTAATTAAGTAATTATACATGAAAGAATAAGATGTGTGCAAGTTTTGGTGAAATATAAATATGGATTCTTGTACGATGACTTGTTTATCGAGGTCAAACTGATTGAAAATCATCTTAATTATGAAGATGAACTGTGAAAATTTAATTAGATAGATATTATTTTTTACTTAATTCTATTTTATTTTAATAATCAAATTTCAAAATATTGAATGATACATCTTAGCTAGCAAAATAATTATGTTTACGGAGTTTCATCGATTATTTGCCTGATTTTATCCACGACTCTCTCTTATAAGTTTGTTTCTTAGGAGTTTAGACATCTTATTGCACAATTCATAGGTTGTCTAAAAAAGTACAACTAAAGAAACATGAATCCTTATCACTTAGGGATTAATTTCTGAAAGATTGTAATATATCTGTCTTTGTCCTTAAATGTGTAAATTTCTTTTCTTGAAAATTTCATTCATTTATCAAGCTTATTTGAAAAAGGTAAAATTAAACCAAAGATATTATTAAATGCTCGGATATTTTTGTGAAATATATATCTTCCAATTACAAATACTGGTTTAATTTGATATATTCCCTCGAGAAATAAAATATATACTGAAAGCTCAGAATGAAACTTCTTAATACAAAAGATGCATTTAGAACTTTTTGCAACTTATAATTAAGTATTTGATGATAATTAGATGTAAGTAATGTCTCTTAAATTTCACATAAAAAAAATATTGTACAATTGATAGTAAGACCTAATATTTTCTAAAAATGTAATAAAACAAAGAAATTCAATCCATAAGGTATGGCATTAAACATATCTCCATTTCCGTATTTTGCTGATATTAAGCCTTAATAACCAATTTATATTATGCTTTTTCGATCGCATTTTTTGAAATGACACATCTTTTATTATTTGAATCAATACAATTTAATCCTTTATTATGCTATTCCAAATAATTTTTTTTCTTCAATCTAAAAGGGAATATAAATATTTTGTCACAAATAAAGTATCATACGTACATATTATTATTTTTTTGGTATAAGTAAACATTATGTACATATATTCACGCAGACATACATATACAATGGACTTTATTATTATACTTTATTTTGAGTGTACAATAGATAAGGCATGAACTATATTTTGATGATGTTTTTATGGTAATTAGCGAGTCCATTACTTAAATGGCCACTTAGCTATTCGAAATTATCTAATAAAGTCTTCTTTCTTTTGTTTGTAACAGAAAAGTAACTTAACTATGCTCATATATAGCACTCAGAAGGTCAAACAACCAGATTTCTCAAACTTTTGATTGTCAAATACTAAAATACCTATTTTATTACCCTCTAAATTATCAACTTTTATCTTCTTCTTTCTTTTTTGCTTTTTAAGTATTATGATTTTTTTCTCTTTTATACTACATTATGGACTTACAACAACAACAACAATAACAACGACCCAGTATAATCCCACAAGTGGGGTCTGGGGAGGGTAATATGTACGCAGACCTTACCCCTACCCCGAAAGGTAGAGAGGCTGTTTCCAGGAGACCCTCGGCTCAAAAAAGCAATAGGAGATGATATATTAGTACCATAAAAATGCGTAATAAAAATAACAACAATATATAAGAGATATGAAATATGAAATACAGGATACGAAATACGAAATACGAAATAGATGGCTAGTATAATACAACTAGAAGGTAAAGCCCTGCATCAATAGACGACCAATGACATTCCTAGTCTAACTCCTAACTAGATAGTCTCCCTCTATTGTGCTGTAGAAATATTCACACTCTCCCCTAACCTACAACCTTAATGCTCGACCTCCATAATTCCCTATCAAGGGTCATGTCCTCAGTAATCCTAAGTCGCGCCATGTCCTGTCTGATCACCTCTCCCCAATACTTCTTAGGTCTTCCTCTACCTCTCTGCATGCCCACTACAACCAGTCGCTCACACCTCCTTGCATGGAATATATATTTTACAACCTTTATTTTCTTTCATTCTGAATCGTGTAAATAAATTTTTGAATTTTTGTTGTTAATACTAAAATTATTATTACGAACAATTTTTTCTAATTAATTTTTTTACTATGCTCAATATTTTATTATTCCAATATTATATATGCATAAATACTGTTTTATTTTTCAATTTATTATTAAAATATATTTATTCTATAGGTAATTGATAATTTAGAGAGTAAAATCAGTATTTTGGCAATTAAAAGTTTGAGAAATCCCGTTGAATGACCTTTTGAGTGCTATAGACACAGTTAAGTGACTTTATTGCTACAAACGAAAGAACGACGATTTTAGTAAATAATTTCTGATGTTGAATGAGCATTAATGGACTCGGTAATTAGTTGCATATTACTACTATTAATAAGCGGGAATGATGAGCTGCATCTGGTTAAACAAAAGAGCAGCATCCGATTAGAAAGCGGGTGAGAAGGGTTTAATCATAATTTAATCAAAATACCCAACATTATAGTTCGACGCGTGCTGCCAGCTTTCTTCCAGGTTTGACACGTAGTTACCTAGCAAAAATTTGGATTGCTTATGAACTTCCTCTGTGAAATTATTCTCGGCTTCTTCTGTTTTGTTTGTGCAAATCTTTGATGATTTTTCAAGTTCCTCCTCTTCTTTGCTCCGTCTTTCTCTTCCAAGTTTTTGCTATTTGGATCATATACAGTAAAGGTATGATATCACCGTTATTTAGATTTAAGATTCAGTTGATTTTTAATCTGAACAATGTTTGCTTCTCATGTTTGAACTTGGGTTTGTATTAGAAGTGTTTGCGAAATTGCCCGAAAGAAACTACGATTGATCTAAGTTTATTTAATATGTTGTTTCAACAAATCTTAACTCACACCGTCAAAGTGATTTAAACGTGTGGTTTACCTTTACAAAATTAGTTTTTGATGTAGTTCTTGTGAACAATTTGACAAACCTATTTCTTCAAAATTTGAACTTTTTTCTTTTTGGATCTTTGTTTTTGGTTGATTCTTGAGGTTCTTTGAAACTGTTGCTTTTGTTAGGTTCTTTCAATTCTGATCTTGAGTAAACATTACTGTAATCTTTGAGTGTTGAGAGAATTATTGGCAAAAAAATGAGAACTTTTGCTTTTTTAGTAGTTTTAGTTACTTTGGGACTGTATATTATGATCTGTGATGTTTTTCCATCAAATGAAAGTGTGTGTTTCAGGTTAGATCTTAATGTGCTTAAGATACTTTTGGCCAATTAGTTCACAAGAAAAATATTCTAGAAGTTCCTTCAGATGCGGATCTTGGCTGAGAAAATTGAGTTTGAATGGCTCTCGAGGTGGCTGACACGAGCCTCTTAGTACAATTACAGGAAATATAATAGCTATGAAATAAGTAGGAGAATCAAAAGAAAGGGTAATGCAACAGAGATAAGTTGGGGATGGGGGGACTTAGGACCTGGTCCTGACTTGTGAGATAAGAACACTATCATCTCTTCCCCTGTATATCCTTCTATTTTTCTCTTCACTTCTCGATTATTCACTGTGAATTATTTCGTTCGTATCTACAGATAGTTTATCTATCTTTGTTCTATTTAAATTTACCGCAAGCTCTCTAAATTTTGGTTGGAGCGTTGGTAATCACAATTTTGGTTGATAACTGTTAGTTTTCAGTTGTTTTGAATATTTTTTGATAGCATCTTTACGTACATGTTAGTAACTATTCTTGATTTGCACTAATCTACTATGTCTTTTTGATAATATTTGGTAATATTCTTGATTTCCACACATCTACTATGTCTTTTTGATAAAATTTGTCATCTGGTACCAACTAATCAGTTCAAAATTAAACACTCTTATCAAATCTTATAGTATCAGCTATTTTTATTTCAGAATCTCTGTTAGGAGACTTGTGTTTTTTGCTACTCGAGAGTGTAATTAGCAACTTCTATTGCCTACTTCGGAAATTTTTTTATAAGTGAATTTGTGTTTCAATTGTGAACATACATTGTAGTCTACAGTTACTTTACTGTAAATAGGTACAACTATTACTTGTTTTTCATATTTCATGGATTTTTGTTTTCATTGTGGAGATAATTAAGGATTCATATTTTCCCATTTAGAAGAACTATATCAGTTGCTCTTCCGTCCTTAGATATTCAGGAGGTCTACAAGTTTGATGCTTTGGTCTGATGAAAGGACCACTTAAAAGATCCTGTTGGCTCTGACATACCTTTTTAAAGGTAGCAACTAAATCAGGCAGAGAAAAAAGAGAGTATGTACATAAAACCTCTCTTAGCTTGTTTGAGATGAATACTCCCGTTGAATTCCGAAGTTGTCCATATTGGAAATCAATTTCTCATTTCAATCAGAATCAAGTTACTTTGAAGATAGTTCATACATAAAAGTGGTTGACCAAATAAGTGAAGTGGTATTAGCAACTTTGAAAAATTATTTAAACTTTTCTCATGGAGTTGATCCTTTGAAAAACCTGCAATTGGATCCTCCTCAAGGACATTAATAGTTCCTTCTACAACGTCTTTTAACTTTATTAGTTGATTCTAATCTTCTAAAATACATAGTCGAACCTATAACTTTGTATAGTGTCTTTTCTTTACCATGTTATTTAATATTAAAAAATAAATAAATTGGTGCGTCATTTTGTAGGTGGCCTCATTTATTTAGCATATCAATGCATGAAGAATGAGATGTTAAGTTTCTTTATTTTATTTTTATATAGATATATAACACTATAAGTGGGAATAACCAGGCAGCTCATGGTCAACATGGCTCCCTGGCATAAGGATATTTCTGGAATTTCACAGTTACTTTGGCAGCGCCGTTTTTTTTTTTTGAAGAATTCTTATGCCCCTGAATAATCTCTTTATTGCTTCAGTTGCCACTGGTATTTGAGTAAATATAACAAACTTTGAGAACAATTTGACTGTTCAAAAAGTGCATGGTTCTGATTCATGTTGAAGTACACGTACAGCAACATTTTCCGTTCCTTCTTTTTGTGTTCTTTTTTTTTTTGGGCTAAAAAACATGAATGTTTTACTTGCACTTTTCTTCAGTCAATTTTGCTTGTCCAAGGTTGTTTGATCCTTTGACAGTGTAAAGTTATACAGTAATTCTTAGAAAAGTGAAATTCTATTTCCCGGTAAAATAGAAGTAACAGCAGACTTTCCTTAAGCTAAAATTTATCTAATTTAAATATTAAATATGTATTCTACGATTATTAAGCATGTTAATTTTTATTTAATTTAATTATTCAGTGTCAGCCTTTTTATGTTTTAATTATGAAAACATTGTAACCCATCTTTCCTCTCTGAATTAATTGTATCGGATCCTTACTAGACCTTTACATATCATTTTACTGATTTATTTTATTTTATAGAGCTTTTCATTAATTTTATAGATCTCTAAAGCATTAGTAAAAGTATCTTTGCCGAGGGTCTATCAGAAACAGTATATTTGCCTGTTCAGAATAGGGGTAAAGCTGCGTATATCTTATCATCCCCAGACCCCACTTATGAAATTACAGTGGGTGGTTGTTATTGTTGTTGTTGAGTACTAGTAAATTGACATTGATATACCTGAAAATAAAAAATTCATTCAAAATATGTTTTAACAGTAATAGTAGCACTTATAATTGGAGCAGTAAATTGGTTAGCTAAAATTAAATTGATCCATTGTAACTGCACATATCTTCTTTCACAATTCCTATGACTTTGTATTGTTTGTTATTTTCTCCCACTAAAAAATTGTAGATAGTTTATCCAAAAAATGGTACTGCTTCTGGTAAAAAGCAATAATGACATCAGATGCTTAAGAGATAAATTTTATATAGATCTTAATTATGCCGAATTGAAATTTTTTGAAATTATTTTACCTTTTTAAATAATATCTAAATATATAATTTTTGGAAAAAATAAATTAATTTACGCCTGACTTATCAATTATGGCATTGCCTAGATGGTATATTTTTGGGATAGAAAAACATTATTGTACTACTATATATTTTTAATTTGGGTTCGACGAATGGGTATAGAATGACGCCGATCTTACTTGGTAGGCGCTACCATATCAGGTTATACAAAAAAATTAATTATTTTGTGAGAGAGATTGTAATTTCATTTCCAAATCGCTATTTTTTTTAGAATAACCAATGAGTTGCTTTCAATTGTTTTTTGGATTATTTTGTCTGACCGTTTTTCCTTTTTAGCTTATTGTAGTTGCTAAGCAGCCATTCTTTCTCCTTTTGGTTTAATTATAATCATATTTTAAATGTACTGCATAATTTAGATTGTAAAGGACTTTGTTGATTTCTAATGAATAGGGATAAAATTTCCTGAAATCTTGGCCAACCATATATTGTTACTATAATATTAAGAAAATATTTTTTAATTAAAGCCTAACACAAACTTCTACTCTATAAAGTACTTTTTCAAATAATATTGTTCAAAAATCTTAATATATTTTTAAAATTTATAATGATACCTAATTCAAAACTCTTTTACAAACTAAAAATTAACAATGTGTTCTATTTGCTATCCATTCATTTCATATCAAACTTGTTTTCTTACAAATTAACCTGTTCAAACTTATAAAATTATGCGATAAATGAATTCAAATAGACACCATGGCCCATTCTATTATTAATAATGCAGGAACGCGGAACAGAAACATAGGATTTAATCATTTTTTTTAATTTTATAAATTGAGTGAAGTGAATACCCAAGTTGGACAATTTTGTGACAAAAGGGAAGCTAAAAACGTTCTTCAATTACGAAAATACAACCCCATGATTTGTTATTATGCCACCAATAAAAGATAAAACTACTCTAAAAGAAATACAAGAGTCCAAAACACTTTTTAACTAGAATGAGTAGGAACAAATATTGTATTTTTGAAGTTACAGTAAAATATCATACAACTTAGATCACCAAAAATTTGAATGAATAACAAAAAAAAAAAAAATCAAATCTGCAATATAGTGATTGGGCATGGGCCAGTCTTTACTAGTTTATATAGAAAAGCTAAGAATGGTCGACCAAGGGCGAATTTGTCATTCTACTATGCCATTTTATTTTATTTTTTATACGTATTCCTACACAATTCTAGAACCCTCCTCTGCTTTCGAAACGTATTTTCTGCATCTTCACACTTGGACCTGCTACTCCTCTTTCATTTACATTGATCTTCTAGCTGGGTCTCTCAATTTCAGGTAAGGGAATCTTTAATTTTTGCTTTAATATTCGTCTTCGGTGGTTACGTTATAACTTCACGTCTGATCATCTGTCAATTTTTGTCCAGATCTTATCCGTTCTTCTTGTTTTCTCCTTGATTTTTTGGTTCTCTTCGGTCTTCCCAAATTCATGGCTGGTATCATTCTATTTTTCATGGTAGTAATTTCATTTGCTTTCCCCTTCCTTTTTTTTTTTTTTTGAATTTCAAAAAATGTCCCTTTAAATTCTATTATATTGCGAACAAATTCATGATATACATAAGCGAACGAATTCATGACTCTTTGGCGCAAAGCCAGGAGCTCTTCACCGGAGGTGGTACTTTTTCTATTAGTTTATAATGATGAATTTCCGCATTCCAAGTGTTAAAAACTTGGAGCAAATAGAAACTGATATAAAAAATAAGGATGCTAAGACATTGGAAATATCCAATTCTAGGCACACATTCGAAATGTCGGCCGAAAAAATTGAATTTATTTAGAATCAAAGATTTCAAATGTATTAAAAATAAATTATACTTAAAAAATGGGGTACATTTTTATCTTTCTCCAGCCTTATTTGTTGTACTTATTTATTAATAATACTTTATTTTTGTTCATTTTCTCTTCTCTATTATAGTTATTTTACTCTCTGTAGTGTTAATTTTCTATTGCTGTGTTTGTATAGTATTTCAAAGTGTGAGTAGAAAATTCATTTCTTATTGTAGTCGAGTACTAAAATCGGGCTTAGTTCCTACTTCCTAGGAAGGGTATGTGATTTGCAAATGCAACCCTCATGCTTGCTTATGATTTTAAGTTTGAGGACAAGCATTTGAAAATTTGCATCGTAAAATTTTATTGTCATAGCATTAGCAGAGGAGGAGATTGAGGATAGCATTAGCCTTATTTCTATCTGCTTGCTGAGTTAATATCACAGATGTTAATAACTTAATATAAGATAGCTTATCCTTTCATCTTTGGTGTCTGAACATTTTACGGAGGTAAGATCTACTCCTTTTACTAAGTATTATAAATTCCTTCAATAAAATTAGCTTAAGGATGTTGATAAAAGAATAAGCTAAGGGCTAAAAAATGTGCAGATCCTTTGGGAGGAGGAATAGCAGATAACGGTTGTAGGATCTTTTTTTGACATGTTTTCTCTTGAGTTGTAGAAGTCATATAGGTCCTTGAGCTAGGAGCCTAGGACCTAGCCAACATATTCAAAATCAAGCTCTCATATTCTTTCATGTAAAAGAAACTGATTTTCTTGTTTGCTGTTTTTGTATTTGCATGTTCTATTGCCTCTTTTTCCTGAACTAAAATTTCACTTTCTCATGCATGTTCCAGTATTCAATTATGTTTGAAAAGCTGTTTATGTAGAGGCAAGCCATACGGTGTTATAGCCTCATTGGCCAAGCTTCTAAAATCAGCTTATTTTGAGAAGTACTTTTCTCAAAAGTACTTTTTTAAAAAGTGCTTTTGGTGAGAAGCAGTTTGTGTTTGGCTAATTAATTTGAAAAGCACTTTTGAGCAGTAATTAGTGTTTGGCCAAGCTTTTGAAAACTGCTTCTAAGTGTATTTTTCTCAAAAGTGCTTTTCAAAAAAGTGCTTTTGGAGAGAAACTACTTTTTTCTGCTTCTCCAAAACTGTTTCTGCTTCTCCTCAAAAGCGCTTTTTTTCCTTCCAAAAGTTTGGCCAAACACCTCATTTTTTGGCCAAAATCACTTTTGGCCAAAAAGAGCACTTTTGGCCAAAAAAAAGCTTGGCCAAACAGGCTATGAGTGTCATTTAGTATTGATAGAAGTTAGACTGGACTAATAGCACATGAAAGAGTGCAGACATCCCTTTCCATATTCAGTTAGCAAGTTTTCTCTCTTATATTAACTCTGAGTTATTTAATGAAGTTGAGGTAATGCAATGGGGCTCGCATACATTACGTGGCTTATGAATAATTAGTATGTGTTTTTAATCCATATTGGGACCATTGCTTAGTTTGATGTTTATACTATATCTTACTTGGTGTATTGTATTTTTGTGCTTCTGAGCATTCTTATAACTCTTACTGACGTTTCTGATGTTGCTTATGTTGTACACTTGATGCGGAGATGTAGATTCATAATTTGGAACCAAATCTAAATGCGTCTTAGCATATATTTTGATCATTGGCCTATTTGGATCTGTTTTTGACAACTCTATTGGTTCATTCCATTTATGAGACTGGATATACAACACGTCAAAATTCTTGGCACTAGGATTTGTAATGTAGAACATTCATTGCCACCTTCTACAGCAAATTTTGAGAGGCTCTTTTGTACCTTGAAGAGATTTGTCTTCAGAAATTTGACAGAGTATCTCTTCCAAATTGTTGTATTGATGCATCATAGCATAACTCTCTGTCCTTTTCATGAATTATTCTAACATTGACAGGCTTGTGTTCAGGAAGATATCGAAATCTTAGCAATGGAATGGGCCATTTTTACTCATGAACTACTCTTTCAGCCTCGTGATTTTTGGTAGTGGTGATCTATTTGACATCTTTGACCTTTGATACCATCAGACTATATATGTTATTGTCGACATGTAAACAATCTTTTTATATATGTGCATATGCTGTAAACCGAGAAAATCATAATAAAGATGGAAATGATGTGTAGCCTAGCCAAGAAAAATAAATTATAAATCAAAATTGGCAAATGAAACGTGCTTCTTTCTCATTGAAGAACAAAGTTTTTCTAGATGCCTCCATGAAAATTTAGAGTTTCCCTAAAATTGTTAAGTCAGGGGATGATGCATTTCTCTTGTTTAGTTAATTACTTTTATCATTTAATAGCTTTTTCATTGACATTTGAGCGTCATAAAATTCTCGGTAATTATGCCTCACACATCATCCATGTCTTGAGTAACATTTTCATTAGTTTTGGCATAGGTATTTGATAAGCGAATCTTGTTATCTCTTTATTGAAGTTCTTTATTGAGATTCTTTCAATGATAGCTTGGAAAGAGCTCGCACACAGTAGTACACTATACAAATGAATTTAAACATTTCAAACCAAACTTCAACTTTTGTTGGAATTCTTGACAGGTTTAACAATTATTTTGGCATAGACTGCAAGATTGGCCAGAATGTTGTCTTCAACAACCTTAAAAGGTTCTTTCTCTTTGCCTTCATTGAGCTCTTCTTCCTTCACTTCATAATTGTTCTTTGTGCGATACTCAATCTTAATCCCGTGAATGCATCCTCTACTTAAAAAAGCTTCAAATGTGGCATCATAGGAAATGGAGATTCTAGATCGTCTTCTAGAATATGTTCTTCAGTTAATTATCACCAATACGGGTATGTTCCAGCAGCAATGCATATAATGCTTCCTTTTGCTTTCAATAGTTGTGTTCACTTATTTCTCTACCTAATCATCTTTTGCACAATATGATAAAGGGAAACTAGATTTGAATTATTAAGAAGTTGAATTTGATAGACGAATTAACCAGATTATTTTTCGAACTAACCAGATTATTTAATAAAATAATATCGTAAATGAACTGAACTTGGCAGTTCGGTATCAGATATATAATGATAACTTTGGCCTTAATGGCCGTGGATGAGCTGAATTGCTTTCTAACGTTTACCCTGATCAATGCATTAGCCTTCACACTACAGAGAATATCACTGATCAATTTAGGCAAGTGAAACAGAATGATTCGATCTTTTAAAGCATAATTAATTTGGTTTCAAAGAAACATGCATGCTTCTATATCACTGAGAAAGCCACTGCAAATTATACTTTTCGTGCATATTTTTTATGAATATGATTGTGATAAGTTTAATGCATTGAAGCCTCTAATTCCTTTTCATTTCACCTGAACTTTGCAGGTTAAGAGATGCCAATCAATTCATTATTTCAAGGACCAACGGGGAAATTCTTCATTTTTTAATCGACTGAAATTTTACAAGGACATATTGTATGCTCCCACTTATGCAATTCTTTGTTTATTAGATCGTAATGCTATTAATAGCTAGCAATTATTTCAATTATGGCGTCTTACAATTTTTAACTTTTAGCTTGGTTCTAATTGGTGATAACTGGTAACACAAATCAAAGGAATCCGATAAATATGAAAAAGGTTAAAATACTCCTGTGACACTCGAGTTGCATATGCTAATAGCAGGTATAGAAAATTTTCTTAGCTCGTGGTTCAGAGTTATGGATATTAAACTAAGCGAACAATACGACTCAAGGTTGCTTCAAGGGAATACGTTAATTCTCGTAACTGAGACACTCCCACCCTCGACCTCATGGATAACAGAGAGTCGACCAATATAAATGCTTGAAACATTCATCGTTTCCAGCTATGTATCACTATTTAGTTAGTGATTTCCTTGGTACTTCTGTAACTCCTTTTAATTTTTTTCAGTTTTTCATACATTTTTAATTCCAGTCGCTAAACTTCAGTTTTACCAGTTAATGGTGTGACGAATTTTATTAAAATGTTAAAGACATTTAATATGCCATGAGCACGGGCTATCGCTTATCTAGTTTATCATACAAATTATCTAATAATTTGTTGAAGTAGGTGGTGTGCAGCATTAGAGAATGGGCAATATATCGAAAATATTTGCATGCTTTTTGAGAAAGAAAATATGTGCATGGAGGCGTGACCTCCTCAGCAGGAATCGATTAGCACTGCTCTTGGGCGATTTGGACCATTGGAACGCCATCTCCGACCAACTGGAGCCTGCCGGAGAGTTGCAGGTCATCAGAAGTGGCGATTTCTATAGTGAAATCTCCTAATTTTTGATGGAGAGGTAGTTATTGGTGTGGAGAACAATCTCTACGGCTTGGAATTGCAAGATTGAATGATTAAAAATTGAAGAATAGTCAGACCCGATGAATTGAAGTGGCTTTTCTCTAAATCTGACTTGATGACTTTTTTATTTTTTTAAATTAATTATTTATCATATTCACGCGCTTAATACCGGTGATTAACATGTAATTGGCCACATCAGCAATAATATTGTCACCTAATCATAGTCAACGGTCAAATGTCTTTATTAGTAGACATTTTCTCAAGTAGGAGTATTCAAAAGGGAAAATTCAAAATTTGTGTATCGGCTTTCAAAAGCCGTTTAAGTGGACAGGAAGTCAACACGCGTAAGATTCATAAATCATAAATGGACCCCATTCTACAGTGCATAGTTCAGCACTGTCTGCTACGTTTCACATAGCTCAATTACATGAACCGATGAAAATAAATGGGTCTGCTTTTTGTTGCAAATCCATTACACTGTGCCAAACGCTGCCATATACGATCCTACTCATTTTTAAATTTAAACCAATAAGAAACAACTTCAAACAATCCAAAAAAGCAAATGATGCTTTGGACTTCTGGAGATAGTCTCTGTGTCAAATTCCGTGTAGTTTCAAACTTTAAAATTAATGTAACTGAGGCTTCCAAACAAGTCCTAAAATTGTGTGCTTAGCTTGACGACCTATACATTTGACTTCTTCAATTTATTATATTGGGTAATTTTTATTACTTAAAAAATACTATGGGAATAATATGTTATTAAGTTTTGTAATACATGGCTACACAAAGATGGATTTGATATTAAGTTTTGTAATACATAGATACTCAAAGATGGATTCAAAGTTCAAACTTTAAATTTAATGGGTTTAAATTAAATGAACTCAATATTTAACATTGTTACCACTAAACTCATTATACTTTAGAAGTTATAGGTTCATAATTCACTTTTGTTGACATTTTTGTGAACTTTTCCATGTATATTCATTTTCTACTGCCATTAATTGTTGGGTTCAAAATTTAAATTTAGTGAATTCAATATAATTGTTTAAGCATGAGAAACACACTGAAACAATGTTCTATTACTCTGTGAAGCTTCGGTGTCAAAATTCCAGATTTTAGAATTGTTCAATATTATGCTAAATTATAGATGAAAAGCTTTTCGCTTGCATCACATAGTTGTTGTGCCAACAATTTTCTAGGCTTGCGATTCGGGGATCAAAACTTTTGGTAGACCATCAACCCCAAACTATATACTCCTCTTTGATATGCCACAACTACAACATATGAATTTAAAAAATACACCTATTTTTATGAGTAAATAAGAGTTTTACTGCACCATATATGGGGAATTCTCAGGTATAAATGGTATGTGCTACAGTTCACTATTAAAAAAAACATAAAAGATGGACAGTCATTCTAAGAGAAGAATAAGAAAGATCAAGAGAATCCTATCAAGCCCACTATTTTGAAAGAAAAATATTTCCCCAGTAGCGCCGGCACTATTCAAGAGCCATAACTCCAGTGTCCGGTGGTGGAATTTCACAAATCAAATGAAGCATCTACTCTTTGCGCACAATCCCCAATTGTGCGCTGTAGCGAAGTGCGAAGTGCACTGTAGCGAACTGGGCAGCTTTCTTTTACGCGATGTGGTCTCCTCTCTCGTTTGGCGATCTCATGCACGCTTAGGGCAGCCATGGCTACTGTGAATTCTCCCCAGCCTTTGGCTGTGGGAGAGGCAAGTCAAAACACGCTGGAAACACTCCCAAATACCAAGCCAAAACAGTCATCCGCTGGACAATTTCAAAGAAACAAATCTGCCGCAGTTTCGTCAAAAATCGATTTGATTCCTGTGAATATTGTTCATGGAGAACCAACGGTGGAATTCACTATTGAAGAGGTTAATACATTCACCATTGAAGAAGGATTGCACCAAGCTGTAATTCTCAAGTTTTCATATGGAAAACCAGACATTCAAGAGATGCGACAAATCATACCAAAGCAATTTGACGTGAAAGGCTATTGTAATGTCGGGCAACTGGAATTTAGACATATCTTGGTAAGATTTGATTTGTTTGATGACTTTGTTCAGTTCTTATCAAGGACAACTGGAATAGTTAAGGCAAAGGGTGAGGAATTCTTCTTTAGAACCTTTCCATGGACTATAGGTTTTAATCCTAGAGAGGAAACAAGTAAAGCAGCTGTCTGGATTTCATTTCCAATGCTGCCGCCCAATTTTTTTGCTATGAAATCAGTGTTGTCAATTGCTTCAGCAGTAGGGAAGCCCCTTGCAGTGGATAAAGCAACACAAAATCGAACAAGACCAAGTGCCGCAAGGGTAAAAGTACTACTGGACCTTAAAGACAAACATCCTAAACGAGTTAAATTCATATTGTCGACAAAAGTTCTGGGAAATATGTCGAGCACTATCAGGAGGTTGTGTATGATAATCTCCCAAGTTATTGCACATATTGTAAACATCAAGGACATGATGAAAGGTCATGTCGTGTGTCGAATGGAAAAACTAAGGAAGATGATGCAGTTGCGACAGAAAAACGAGCTGAACATGATGATTTTCTGCCCGATTTTGATTCAAGTAGTGCTGAGCAGTTAAAATGAGATGCTAGAGTTTTTTTTAATGCAAAAAGAGCTGGGAAAATTCTGGAGGAAGGTTTATTGGAGGTTAATGAAGTTAACCAGCACCAGATGTTGAATTTGCAGACAGAAGGAGGCCAACAAGCTGGTACTGTCAACGAAGGTATTGTTGGTATTCCTAATGCTAGTGTTCAGATGGACACAAGAAATAAGGCAAGGCGAGATAATGGACAGCTGGGTGATGGAAAACAAATTGTAACAGCTAATAGAAGAGTCTGTACAGGTACAAAGACTGTCAATGTAGAGGCTACACTTCCAGATGCTCAAGCTGAAAGTGAGCAGGGGTTTGAGCAGGGGACTCTGTCTCAGGGAACTGGCGTAGGTGGAAAACTGATTGATGCTTCAAAAATTGCTGGGCAACAGGGGAATGATGAGTTGATTAAAGAATCAGCTGTGGTTGCTTCTAAGGATACTGATACAGCTAAACAATGTGAAGGACAGCAATACCAGTCCAAAGCTATTGTTGTGAATGTTGAGGGGCATGATCATGCAGGTGTTGAGGCTTTGGAGTGTGAAGATGCTACAGTTTCTAAGGTGGTGAATTCAGCTGCAGATGTACAGGCTAATACTGGAGCTTTGAAACCTACAGCTTCTTTGAAATATACTAGTGTAGTGCAAGGATTCGAGGCAAAAAGAACTGGGCATGAAGACCAAACTAATGTGTGGTCAGATGTGGAAGTTACAGGATGCTGGAAATCAAATAAGGCCTAATGCAGGTTTTGATGTAGTTTCAGCTGTTGAAAATTCTGGGCAGAATCTTCAATGTCCAAATTTGAAGTATACTGCTACAGTGAATACAACTGTGGATCGAGATGCTAATACAGTTTTGCCTACGACGTATGATGCTGTGGGCTCATCTGGAATTTCTCCTATTGAACCTGGGCAGCTTCAGCAAAGAGCAGCACTAGCAGAGATGAGCAAATTTGCAAAAGCAGATAATAATCAATCGGCTAAATCCAAACATAGAGCCTGGACAGTTGTTAATCACTCACATAACAGTAGAAACTCCAATGCTACCAAAAATATGACTGCAGCATCATTGAACACCAATATTTCAAACTCATTTGATGTATTGGTTGAGGATCAAATCAGTGCCGTGATGAAGGATGACGAAGCAGTCATAAAGGCTACCCATACAAACTCTTCAAACAGTGTAGAGGTGCAGCAAACTCTTAAGAAATCTGCTACTGGTTTTGTAACAGCATCAGCAGCAGCTATTGATCATGAGCAAATTTTAACTCCTGGGGAGTGTGTTAAAGGTGTTGGGCAGGCTACAAATCCCAGCAACTATGCTACAAAGAGCAATGACTGGACAGAGGTGAATCCTACACCCAGCAAAAAGCAATCTCCAGGTCTCCAAAATCAATTTTTATCATCAAAGACTATTGGTGTTTCGAATTCATTTATTGCTTTGGTGAATGAACATGAGCAAGATGCGAAGGAGGCTGGGAATACGAAGCAACATATTGGTGATGAGGCAAGGCCAATAACTGAAAAAACTAGTTCTTCAGGTAGTGGAGTACAGCAGCAAACTTCAAAAGAAATAGGTGCCCGAGTACATGGTTCGACAGAAATAGTTTATTTTGATGATCTTAATATCCAAATGCCTAGTGAAGCTATACCAACACTACAATTCTCCAGTCAGGAATTAGCTAACATGATAAAGGAATCCCAGGTAGCTATTTGAGGCATACCACTCCAAAGATCAAGGCACCATTGGTTACTTTGAATACCTCGATCTATGAGATACCTTCACAATGTATGGAGTCTTTTGGTGAACAAGGAGGTGACTCAGGGCAGCAATTGATATCTACTGGAAACAACCAAAATGTGGAGAAAGGTATGGCATCACTTTCACAATCAAATTCTATAAATGAGAAGACTAGTTCTATGGATCAACAAGGTGAGACAAGTGCAATTGTTGTTAAACGCAAGACGGGGGCTGAGCGAGCTGAAGAGAAGGAAGAACAGTCAGCAACTCCTCCATCAAAGAACGAGGCAGCAAAGGTGCAAGGCGAGCAGGTTTCTAATTCCACAGAGAGCGGGCCAAAGAGGAGAGGATTAAGTCCAAATGTTCCTGCTTTTGTACCATCCAAGCAGCAGCAAACTGTAGCAGCTTTGGAGGGTGTTAGTTCGACAATACAAGCTGACAAAGAGGTTGAAAAATCTGGGCAACAGCGTGCACTAAGCGCAACAGTTTTGTCATCTATGCACAACTTTGATGCTACTAGAAGTTCAAGTGCAATGGCTGCAAAATACAATTTGTCATCTAATCCAAACACTCCAGCTATTGTTCCTACTGATGTTCGAAAAGGAGCAACAACATCAAATGCTGGGCAGCAACAAATCGTGCCATCTGGACAGAAGCAAATTGTTACAACCATTCAAGTTATGTCAGAGGATGAGAGAATGTTTTTGGATGCAATACTGAGTTCCAATTCTGCAAAACCTATAAACCCTACTGCATTGGTGACAAATACAAAGGGACAATCTGCATTAGTGGCACTTGATTTCGTCCAAAATGCTCCACAATCTGGGGAGAGACTTATATGAAGGAGAGGAAGATGCAATTTTCTAACTGTGTAGGGCAGAGGCAGGAAGAAAAGGTGATTTATCACCTATGCACAGCGGACAAAGTAAGAAGTCTCGTACAAGAGATAAAAGCTGGGACGGCAAAGTGAATGAGGAAGGAATTGTTAGGCGACTTCCAATGAGAGTAGCCAAACAAATGCAGGCTGTCCCAACTACATCAACGAGGTCTAACCATTCAAAAAAGAAATGATGATTTTTGAATACATTTTGAACACGGTTGAGGAAAACGACAAAGAATTACACATTGAAGATTTTACAAGTTTGGAAAAGAAGGGACAAGAATCAAATTGGTACTACATTTTATTCTACCACTTTCTTAGTATTCTCATCTGTAATATCATCACAGAGTATGTTATAAACTCTATGATGATCAAAGAATATTTGGTCCTTTCAAGTTCATATTTGTTACATGCTTGTTAGTAGGCGAGACTTTGTATGACTCACTAGGATTAGTAAGGTAAGGTTTAGCCCATTTTATGTTGCCTTAGCCCTATGCCTTTGGAAATTATCCAAATGACTATTAGATTATATGCCCTCATGAGACTTTGCCGGCAGCTACACCATGAATCTTCTACGTGAGGCTGCCTTCATAAGGCAATGCGAGGCGCAGAGGAGTGATTATATAGCCGAGGCATATAGGTAACAATACCGGTGCTATTGTCCCCCTTATTTGTACTTTTCCTATATGTTGTATTTTTCTTTTTATTATTAATAAAAAACTAGCGCTAGGCGCTTGTCTAGTGGATTGCAAAAAAAAAAAAGGAAGAATAAGAAGTATAAAGAAAGGGAAACAATAATGTTCAATGTTAAAATGTAAGGGATGAATACACCAGGAAAGCAAGCAACTTATTCATTAAGTAGGATTTCTAAGGGAGGAAAGAGTTTACTTTATTGAAAAAAATGAGTCCAATGTTTTGTTTGTGTTGCATAATATGTGATGGAGCTTTGCTTTTGAGCAAAGCCGTCAGTACTTTTGTATACTTTGCTTGACGTGTCACCTTCCTACAAAAGATATTGAATTACTAAAGTTAGTTATATTTTCATATGTTAATTATTTATTATACAACATTATGATATTGTAACTTATTGTACGCATCTGGACAATATTTACTTGAAATTGGAAAATACTCTTTGGAACTTCGATTAATTTGGACATATAATATTTCGATTTCAACTTGAAATATTATTTTCGGAATAAGGTACGCGTTAAATTCTAATTCGTTATTTCAACTTCAAAGATTGAAATAGAGAATTTAAAAATAAATATTTGTTTAAAAAGTATTTCTCATTAAGTAAAGTTTATGTCCAAACACAATTTAAAAATATAAATCTAACTTAAATACAGAATTTAAATTAATTATCATTATTAAATTTTATCAGATAAAATAATGTAACACAAATTGTTGGGCCCGTGTTAGCACGGGTCAACGGCACCTAGTGTTTATCTAAACAAGTAAAATATGACCGCTCAACATCTTCGGCATGCACATTGTGCTTATCAATAAATAATACAGAATCACATAAAATACTATTTAATATAATGTTTGGCCAAGTTATAAAAGTTGAAGAAAATATAAGTAGAGTTCAAAGCAATCGAAACATGATTAGAATGGATCATACCCCAAAATATAACCTTGAAGAGAGTATTAGGTGTAATGCGATCACATCATATTTTTGTACCTAATAACTCTATATAGCTGTCATTAGTAAGAAAAATTAGTCATTACAAATAGGAAGAAAGTTAAAGCACTTTTATACGCAACAAAGATACAAATAAAGAGTTATAACGCTAGTGAAAGTTAGGTTAAAAAAATTAGAGATAGAAGAACAAAATCTACAATTATAATGCAACCAAAGAAGTACAAAAATGAAATTCTTTTCTAGTGAAGAACACTCTCTCTAGGAATTTCAATCGTGCTCTCATTGCCATAGGAATTGGGTTCTACCACACGAAACAAATTTATGTAGTAAGCATCTCATTGTTTTTTCCTATATTGGTAAGCGAAATGGGGTTAATTATAGATACAATACATGCGTTTTTTATGATAATTAATTTACTCACAAAAATTTAAAGTCTTTCTGACCGACTCCAGCCTAAGCGTTCTTGTTGAATCACTGCCTTGATCACATATTAATACTCCCTCCGGTCCAAAATAAGTAATTTTTTGGTTGTTTTCACACATAAGAAATTCACCTTTTAACATTAATTAGCAATGAAATTGACCATATTAACCTTTACTATCTCTTCACATAAACACTCCTAACACATACTCCAACATTAATTACTCCAAGGGTAATGTAGGAAAAATATAATTAATTCATTCTTGAATTGAAAAAATCAGTACTTATTTTGGACCACAAAAAAAAGGTCAAAAAATCACTTATTTTGGACCGGAGGGAGTATTTTCTAATGCATCATAATCAAAAAGAGAATAAATTATTTTGTCGTTAAATTTATATTTTGTAATTAATTCTTTTTGAATTGCTTGATTTATAAATTTAGAAAAATGCAGAAAGTAGAAAGATGTGAATGGAGAACTATGGTAAGATAAAAATCAGCAATGTTACAGACATATAATTGTCATGTCGTTTGACTCGTTACCTTTATATTGGAAACAAGATGAAGAAGAAGTGCTAGACATGAAACTGTTTAAAAAAATTATTGTAATACTTGTTCAATTTCTTCGCTTTTGTGTATCAATAGACACAAACAAAGAAAACGCCCTCTACAAATATGATTACAGATGCTTGATGATATTATGGATATAAATTTTTTTTAACATTGCATTTAAAAGGGGTTATGCATCTAGTTGCTTGTGGCTCGCGACCCTTCATGAAGGGGTACGTAGGTTATTTTCCATTAGTTGTTTTTAAATTTTTATTAATAGGATATTTAATTAGAAGGGTATTTTAGTAATTTAATTTTTATCTTAAGGGCTTCCCACTTTTAATATAACTAGTTTCTCGACATGTGTGTTGCACGTGTATGCCAAATCATGTAAGAAATAATTTTTTAAAATAATATCAATATTATTGGAACAATAATTTGAGTAAAATATTATACAAAAAAATAAAATATAAGTTTATGCGAATGATCAATATGGATCATTACTTGTTTACCGATGTCAAAAAGATTGTATATATTTTGGTTTTACGAAGATAAACAATTAATGTTTAGTTAGATGCATGTAATTCTTTTACTTGTTTTATTTTATGGCAATCATCATGTAATTAAGTGCATCTAACCTAATACTTCCTTTAAAACGATTTTTTTGTTGTGTGTTCCCTTCCACTGTCTCAATGATAATTATATTGGGTCATTTTTATTTTTTGTAAAACTTTTTGATCTTTTACATTGTTATCTCTTCATTTACATTTTCATTTCGATTGCACCAACTTTTTCAACTTCCTGTAGCTCCTCAAAGTGTTTATCAATTTTAACAATCCTTAGCTAACATCAATTTGCGATAAAATTCAGGTTCTTCTTAATATACCAAATTTGCGATAATTGTTTTTACTTGCTTTGATTGTATTATAATAATATGATGAAGTGTACTCACTTAATAATTTCTTTTATATAATATTCTTGTTGTGTTCGTTTTCATCATTTCGGTGATAATTATATTGGGTTGCCATTGGCTTCTTCAAAAAATTTGGTCTTCCTGATTATCTCCTTGTTTATCTCTTCATCTTTAATTTTAATTAAACTAAAATTTTCAACTTACTGTATCCTCTCTGCAATTAAACGTCTTGCAACTTGATCTCCTCAATTTTTTGTATCAATATTGACAAGAAATGGAAATCTTCATCCTTAATACAGTTTACGATAAAATTTGGAGATGATTAATTATATTTTCATAACTCAAAAGGAGATGATTTATCGAGAAATGTGAAACCTTCTTGCTTTATGACGTGGGTGCATGATTAATAGTTTCTATAATGCCACTTAGCTTGTTAATTTGAAATAAACTACCCGACTTCTGCTTTCAAAATAGTATTTTATTGGAGTATGGGCTCTGATCGTGCAAGACATAGAGTAAGTAAATTAGTGAAGTGTTGTGGTACTTCTAAAGCACCAAGTGTGAAAATTTAGCGAGCAAATGAATAGTAATCACTGTTATATCAAGTGCCAAAAGGTATTTTTGTATCCGGAAAAACTTCACGTCCAACATTTATATTGCTTGTAATCATAACCTCAATTGCATATTCTTGCTTCTTAAAATGAATCGTATAATTGTCTACAAAAAGGTGTTATTTGGATTATAACTCCCTCAATTAATGTCACGAACCGGATTTTTCACTGTCGGGATCGTGATGGCGCCTAACTCCCTCAATTAACCTCAATATTTTTTGCATTCACCATGAAGATAGCACTCTGAAGCTCCTTTGTTGTTGTTCATTACTGAAGGCATCCAATGGCTATACCGGCAATAGTCTCTCGAAGTTAGACAAATAGCATAAATGCTCTAATAAAAATACGGATGGAAACAAAACATCACAGTTGACAAAGACCTTATGGTAACACATCACACCACTTTTGAGCAGAGTAACAGCAAACATACAAATCATCACTACAAAAAATATATGTATTTGCGTTTAATGGAGGTTTCAATACACAAGACTGGCGGCTTACAAAACGCCGTAATCTCTTTCACCAAAACAGTATTTGTGGCGGTTCCCAAAAATAGTTCTTCTTGTGGCATTTCCAATTGCTTAATTGCGGCGGGTGTAGGACCGCCGTAACCTAACCTAATTATGTACTATTTGATTTGCTTTTAAACTGGCTATTCTAAACCACCCTATCGTCTCCTCCTGCCTGAAATTTTGCATTTCTTTACTGCCAATATATACATATATTTATTCATTCATTTTAACAATTGACATCCCACTTTTATATTTTATTTAAAACACCGTATGCATCCAAGCTTCTATAATGCCTTTAATAATTTTGATACAATTATAAAAGATTAAATAAGAAAAATATCCATTACACAAAAACATAAAGTACTCTAAAATTACACTATCAAAAGTATTAAACTTCTATAGAGTTATTCATTACAACAAGATCCAAAAATCACAGTTGATGCTAACGACGGTTACTAAGTGGTAGCATCATTGTTGCTTTCATTTGAGGATGTTCCTAATCGATTATGGAGCGCCATTTCCTAAATCTGCCTGAAAGAAGTTGAGATAAAAGCATGGTGACAAATATTACCTCAATAGTTCTTAATTTCCAAATATGATACCAGTAAAAAGAACAAAACAAAAAGGGATATGGTATTAAGAATATTAAGAACTATAAGTTCCCTTATAAATGCTTGGTTGAGCACATAATTCATCACCACAGTATACTTTATCAAAAACATTCATCACCACAGTGCAATCGTTTCTGTCGTTGGCTGGAGTTAATTGGAAAAATAATTCTCGACGTTTGACACAAGATATATAAATAAAACAATAACAGCTAAATTTTGGAAAGAATAACCATGAGGGCAACAATAAGAATAGCAATGGCAAATTGACAATAGAGTATATGAGCCTTAAATTAGCTATGTTACTTCACAAAGAGATGTAAGAGGTGTGGAACGCTCAATTTGAACAAAAATCTGCAGTATCTATATAATTTATTTATTCAAAACGGAAGTAACAAGAATTATGAGTCATATTATAGTACGTCATAGGATTTTGAGGGAGCAGAAGGAGATACCAGACATTGAGGTGAGGTGAGTGATATTTTGTGAGAAAGATTTACATTCCATTGCTTTCTTTACAGCACATCGAACTGTGCCTTGGTGTTAATCTTCTATCGAGCTGCATTATCTGTAGAGACGCATTTTCAATTAACATAGACATTAATAATGTCACGATCCAAAATCCACTAAGGGACGTGATGGCTCCGAACACCACTGTCAGGCAAGCCACCGCGGAAGTATTAATAAATTCTCATTTTATCTAATTATTTTGAAATAATTTCCTTTAAACAAATAAACAATAATTAATAATCTCCACTGAATAAATGAGGATGTTTTTACAAAATTTAACTACTGAAATAAAATCTCGTGATCATCCCAGAACCCGGTGTCACAAGTGCATGAGCAATTACTAAGGAATCGAATAAAGCACAACAACTGTCCAGAATGCAAATTGGACAGAAAGTAATTACAATACACTGAAAGAGACTGTAATGGCTGCAGGCCGCCTCGAGGAATGCAGCTCGCCTAAGTCTCCGTATCAACCAAAGCCACTATGCCACTAAGCCACTAGCCACATATGAACCTGTGCAACAAAAATGCACAGCAAGTGTAGTATGAGTACGAAAACAACGTGTACCCAATAAGTATCTCGTCTAATCTCGAAGAAGTAGAGATGAGAGGTTGATTTCGACACTTACTAGTGGCCCAATAATGTTATATCGATAATATAGTAAATCTGGGATTTTTATAAACATGATTATAATTCAATGGAATGAAGCAAGTAAGGAATTCTTTCTTTTATAGAAAATTTCCAAATTTCTATTCATCATTTAAACATAATTTCATAAGCCGGGGAGAAGGCAACAATGACTTCAATGAGTTTCAAGGCAAGCAATAAAGCATGCGCAAATCAAGCCGAGGTCATACGGCCAGATCCAACAATATTTAAACTGTGCACTGCCGAGGGTCGAACAGCGCAAACCATAGATGCATCTATTTAATCTGCCGAGGCGTTCGGCCTGCTCCAAAAATAAACACATACAGACTGACAACCAAGAAGTCCACATGGAGAAATTTTCCAAAGAAAGTCAATCCTCTTTTAACCATTTAAGAAAAATGAAGTTTAATCAGTTTAGAAATTCATTTACTAATTCAATGTGATTTAAGCAATTCAAGCTGTCAATAAGTTCACAAATAATCCAAGTATAACATGCTCTTGGGTCCTAAACTACCAAGACAATAGCATAATAGTAGCTACGCATGAACTCTCATCACCTCGTGCGTACGTAGCCCCCACAAATAGGAGCACATAACCAATTAACTCACCTATGGGGACAATTTCCTCTTACAAGGTTAGAAAGGAGACTCACCTCGCTCCGAAGATCCATAACCGACATTCCACGCTCTTCTGAAGACTCAAATTGATGCACAACGCTCCAAAACTAGCCAATAATTATGCAAATTCATTAATATACGCTCAATTAATCATTACAATCCAATTTATAACAATTCCTAACTCCGATCAAAAAGTTGACAAAATTGCCCTCGAGCCAACGTGCTCGGATTCCGAAAATTTTCGAAGATTAAGCTTACACATAATTCCACGAACTCAAATATATAATTTACTCTCAATTCCATACCCAAAATCGTGGTTAAATTCCAAGAATATAAATTTCTAGGTCTTTCTACCAAAACCCCAAATTTCTACCAATTTACATGCTAAAATCCATACATAATCGATGTATTTAACTCAAGATGGATGGGATTAGCTAGGGGTGGGCATTCGGTATTTCGGTTCGGTTTAAGAATTTCGGTTCGGTATTTCGGTATTCGGTTTATTAATTGTATATACCAAATACCATACTAAAATATTTCGGTACGGTTCGGTATTTCTTAATTTGGTTTCGGTATGGTTTCGGTTTAATAATCGCTGAAGAATCAATGCTAACAGTGCACATGCACAACTGAAACTTTCACTGTGAATTGTGAAAGAATCTGCTCTGAACTATAAAGAATAGAGAATTGAGTTATTAATTAAAGTATAGGCTAAAACACCAAATAACTCCAGTGCACTGCAAAGTGCAAACTGAAAATTTTTGGGCGTTGGGGCTGGGGCTGAGAATTAGAATTATAGGCCAAAGGGTCGAGGGCTGGGGCTGGGTTATTAAGAAATTAGAAATTAGAGTTGGATGGGTAGATGGGCTGGGGTTGGGAATTAAATAAAGAAAGGTTTGGGCTTGGGCGTTGGGGCTGGGGCGATGGGCAGTGGGCTGGGTTATTAAGAAAATGTCTTTTAAAAATCGGTATTTCGGTATACCGAAATACCGAAATTTAAGAATTTTAATACCGAGGACCGTACCAAAATACCGAAATTGCAATACTGAATTAGACCAAAATACCGAAAAAACCCAAAACCGAAATACCGAATTATTTCAGTTCGGTTCGGAATTCGGTTTTTCGGATTTTATACCCACCCCTAGGATTAGCTTACCTTATCGTTGATGATGAAAAATCCAGCTCTCCCAACAATCGCCCAAGCCAAGAAAATATGAGAGAAAATGGCCAAATCCCGATTTTTAAAACATCTCTCTGCCTCCAGCACTTTCCGCACCTGCGGTCCCTCGACCGCTTTCGCGGTTCCGCAGGTGCGGCCCCACTACCACATCTGCGATCCTTCCCAAGCTGCCCTTTTTCCGCTTCTGCGTCTTCTCCACAACAGGTGCGGTCCCGCATCTGCAGAAAAACGACCGCATCTGCGGTCCCTTCACTTCCAGTCCAAAACCGCATCTGCGGTTCTTCGGGCCGCTTCTGCGGCACCGCACCTGCGGCCCAATTCTCACAGGTGCGGTTATGACAGCAACCAGCAAGTTCAGCCTTCCAAAAATTCCATTTTCGATCCGTTAACCACCCGGAATCCACCCGAGGCCCTTGAGACCCCAACCAATCATACCAATCAGTCCCAAAATACATTACGGACTTGCTCGATGCCTCAAATCGTAACAAACAACGCTAAAATCATGAATCGACCTCCAATCCAAGCTTTATGAACTTTAGAATTTCAAACTTCAACTTTCGATGTTTAAACCTATCAAATCACGTCCGATTGACCCCAAATTTTGCACACAAGTCATATTTGATACTACGGACCTACTCCAACTTCCGGAATCGAAATCCGACCTCGACATCAAAAAGTACACTTCCGGTCAAACTTCTCAAAAACCTTCAAATTTCTGTCTTTAGCCAAATGACTTCAAAATGACCTACAGACCTCCGAATTCACTTCCGATCGCGCTCCCAACTCCAGAATCACCATACGGAGCTATTCCCAGACTCGGAATCCCAAACGGACATCGATAACACTGAAATGCGCTTCAACTCAAACTTATGAAATTTCTTCCAAAATGTTAACTTCCACAATAGGCGCCAAAACGTCCCGGGTTATCAAAAACCCGACCCGGACATACGCCAAGTCCGAAATCATCATACGAACCTGCTGGAACCTTCGAATCTTGATTCCGATGTCGTTTACTCACAAATCTGATCTTAGCTAATTCTTTCAATTTAAGGCTTCTAAAATGAGAATTTTCTTTCCAAATCAACTCTGAACTTCCCGAAGTCCAATTCCGACGATGCGTACAAGTCATAATACCTAAAGTGAGGCTGTTCATGGCCTCAAACCGCCGAAGAACGGGCCAAAGCTCAAAACGATCGGTCGGGTCGTTACAAACAATCTATTGATCCTACTAGAATTAACAGTTGTATAATCTCGATTTCCTTACCTCTTGTCTCAAAAAACTCCGGACTTCAGCCTTAGATGATTGTTTCTTCTTGCTCTCAATATAGTCTTTCGTCTGAACCATATCCCGGAGAAAAGAAACAATATATCCTAAGATGTTTCAGGTATACAAAAAAAATATGCACTAAACAGATTGCCCAAATATATTTTGAGTCTAAAACAAGATCACATTCAAGTAAGAAAGGGAAAACCTTCACTTCTTCCAAAGAGAATTTAGAATGATCTAAATGCAAAATAATACAAAAATAGCATGCCCAAGCACTAAGCAGGTAGTTAAAATGGAAATTTGAGTCTGAAACAAGATCACTTTAAAGAAAATTCATTGTATTGAACCAGCTACTCAGGTACAAAGCAAACAACAGATACCTTCAAACTTGAGATGAACAGTGTGTCTTGTAAATTGCTGGATCTACTAGTAATCTGATGGACCAAGGAACCAATAGTTGTGTATAATGACAGATAAACTTGCAGCATTTTCAAATGTTAAAAAACTACCTCCTAATAATAAAACAAGCTTCTGAACAAGGAAAACAAGTAACAAAACCTTCATGAGAATCTACTTCAAATATTGAGTAGATAACTTTTTTCTGAAAAGGCTAGCAGAAGTTCAATTCAAATGTAAGTTTGTCTGTGGTAACTACACAATTGCATGGCTCAAAGACATATCATGTACTTTCCACCATTTAAGAATTCGATGTTAAGTATCAAGGTGAAAGAACATTTGCAAGATGAAGCATCACTCAAAATGATACTACAGTCAATTACATAAGAGCAATCCAATCATTCGGCCAATACAATCACACAACTCTATTAGTGGATATAACAGTAGACGACCAAAAATGAAACCATTCCGTAGAGCATCAAATACATACAATCATTGAAGAAAAAAAGCAAGCAAAGCACAGTTCAATTAACTAATTGACAGAGATAAAGTGAACCAACAATGAAACTCTACATTTGGCAAATACGTACAATCGTTGAAGAAAAAAAGCAAGCAAAGAACAGTTCAATCAACTATGTTGACAGAGAAAAAGCGAACCAACAATGAAACCCTATATCCACACGAATACATACAATTGTTGAAGAAAAAAAGCAAGCTAAGCACAGATTCACCAACTATATCGACAGAGCAGAAGCGAACCAACAATGAAAACCTAGATCCACCTAAATAAGTAATCAAAACATAGAGAAATAGAGAGGACCTGACTGAACCTTGATTTAGATGGGAGGACATCATCAAAAAACTCCTCGCAACTTCATCGGAGACCAAAAGCTTCATAGTTTCTTCCCAATCAACGCCACCATCTCCTTGGCGAGAAGAGGGGAAGGAAAGAGAATATAAGAGGAGAGAATAGGAAGTCGACGGTGATCTGGTGTACATGCCGCCGATTTGGTCAATGTTGGGGGCGGGAGAGAGGGTTTGACAAAATTGGGGGTGGGAAAGTGAGAGGAGGGAGTTCTAATTGGAAGAGTGAGATCTTGGATTATAATATGTTGAAATCTAAAATTAATATAGCGGCGGTTCAAAATGTCAATTTTATCTATGGCACCGCCACTTTTACAAATGCAAATATGGCAGTTCTCAAATTGCCACAACATTATATCGAGTATTGCGGCGGTTCTCAGCAACCGCCACACAAAAAAACCGTTGTAATTTCACCGAGTTTTTGTAGTGCATCTATAAAATTCACATTTGATTTATGGTATAGAAATCCGAGTAGGATTGTACTCAGTAAGTCTGCCAGACTTATGTAGTGCATCTAAAGTAACCAATTTGCCTGCCAGACTTATTTTGTTCATAGTAGCAATAAGATCTGAGAAGTATATATACTTAGCGAAAAGAACAAAAAGATAAGTATATATAACCATTGAATAAAATACTACGAATTAGGCGGGATGACTTCATTATTAGCTTTAAATAAAATGTATGATCCTGCATTATATGTGCTCACACTCAACTAATAGGCAAAGGTAATAAAATATTTATTGTCAACTTGATAACATTCTTTATAACTTTCAATTAACAAGGTATGCCTTTTTTTTCTTAGCCAGGATGTAGTTAGCCAATGTTCATGCTAGGTTTAAAATCTTTCACTTTAAATAGAAGTACAGATAACATTTAATCACACGTCTTCTTTCTGGGAAAGAGAAGTGCATCAGAAAGAGATACAAGCTATATTTATTTAACTACTTGGGTTCTTCTTCGGTCATCAAAATTTGACACATGGTTCACTTTTTCTTTTCACCAACTCAACCAACCCCCATCCTCGGATATATCAAGATATCTCTAGACATTACAATCACAACTAATGCTTAATGGAAGGCCCACATAAAAATTCTCAATTAAAACTCAATAAAATCATACACCAAAATAATAAAAAAGAACAACATATTTCTAAAAAAGAATAGTCTGATTTAAATACTAATAACCATGAAGAATGTATTCTCCACTGCTTTGAGATTGTGGAGCTACCGAATCGAACATTCATTTCAAGTCTTCCAGTTTCTTCTAAGTGAGCACTCTACAAAGGAATATCAAATCCGTTTTGTGTTTAAATTGATCAAAAATATTCAAGTGGGTAACCAGTTATAGTGTTATAGAGAAACATTCATCTCTTAGCTAAAGCAAATTGTCGGTTCATGGAATGATTGAGATTGAATATTCTACATGTCAATACTTGAGTTATGGAGTTTAAATCATTATTAACACAGATATGTTAGGAGAAAATTATCGGTCTGCTTGCAAATCTTGAACAAATTTAAATATGTAACCTTGAAAATATAGGTAAGGATTTCTTGTTTCAAATTACCAATGGTTCCAATTAATTTGTCTTTGATACTGATATTGCCTCATTGCAATTTTTTCCAATAATCTACATAAAGGATCCAATGTTTGGCATATGCAGCAAAATCATATGATAGAAGAATTCTTCAAATTTTGAACAATAGAGCTTAAAACTTTCCTTGCAAAGTTACAGCTAGTACCAACATGAGTTACTCATAAAGAATTTTAACTCACCTCATTAGTTGTCTCCATTCCCATTAATTTACAGCAGTAGTCTTTGTTGCCTCTACAATATTTTTGGTTATGATATCCTGAAAGATAAATAAGACTGAGGAAAACATATAACAGATTTAGAAAGTCTTTTTTAATAAATAGCAAACAGTCCATCTAACGGAACTGATGAAGATACTAATTAAATTTAAAGCAGTTCACATTGAGCACAACTGAATCAAAAAATAAAAATATAAGTGTCATTGCTAATAGACAAAAAACCCTCCTCCTTTATCCGGGCTTGGGACCGGCTGTGTCACAGTATAACTTGAACATAGGCGGAGTTAAAAACATAATTTTTTCTAGAGGTGAGGATCATGCATATCAACTTTACAGAGTTACAAAATCACAGAAATATGTGATAACCCTTTGTATTTAAATTTGCAAACACGAATGCTTTCACTGATTGGGTCTTGAAGAGTTTTACAATATAAACACCCTTATCTGTATATTGCGCATAAAAACCTATATCAGAAGAATGAAAGTGTTACAATGATTTGCAGGTAAATTAAATAAGCTAACTCTTATTTACGTCCTACCAAATTGCAGGAAAATTGTTTCAAGACCCAAAGAAAACATTAAAATAAATATAAGTAGAATAAGTAGAAACGAAAATTGTTGCTTCATTTTCTAAGAATAAGTGAATGAGGAGCAGCAATCAGCAAGATAAATATACACCACATAAGCAATATAAATAAGGAAGCTATAAAGTTATAGAAGGGCTTTTTGAATGATTTTCTTATACACTATGTTATATGTAGACTGGTCATCATCGCTATTTGTCGTAGGTGGTCGTATTAATATTTTTATACAGCTTGAACGCTTTGCTCTGGATAAAGCAACATATAATTGGTCATGAGAGAACACTGGTTTGCGTAAATAAATTCCAACATAGTCTAATATTTGTCTTTGTGCTTTATTTATCGTCATAGTGAAACATAGGCGTAGTGGGAATTGTGTTCTTTTAAATGGGATAGGTAATTTCTCATCATCTGAAGATAATAACGGCATTCTAGGAATAAATACATGTGTATTCTTAAAATCATCACTCGTAATTTTAGCGCTTATCACACGAGTCTTAAAATTACAGCATATCAGTCGTGTACCGTTATACAAACCTTCACAAGGATTTAAATTTCGCAGCAATATAAAGGAACAATTTTCTTTCAAGATTAGTTTGTAAGGAGGCAGACCAGCAGGGTTCAATGAATTTAGAAAATCCTCAAGCTGGCTTTGATCATTCAGTTCAATAATCTCATCAGTGGCAACAAATGCCTTAGCATCTTTAGGAAATAGAGTTATAAGTCTATCTTTCAATTCATCAACAAAGTTATTTTTTGCTGTCAAAATAACACGAGAGATTAAAAAGGAAGAATCATGAAAAGACGTATGCAAATCGGGATATATTATGTTGAATAAGAGGTCCAACGATTCTTTTTCAGTAATATAAGGAACAATGAAAGATGTCGGAATTTCTATTTTGTCATCCGTGTTTGTCTTTTCTGTTCCATTTCCAATTCGCATCAAATATTCATAAAAAGAGGGATCAGTTTTCGCACGCATATTCTCTGATAATCGGAGTTTTTCAAGCTCATTCCATATTTCGGAGTTCAATATGCTTTGCCGAATGAAGTCTTCCTTCTTTCCACTTCGAACCACAGGAAGAGTTTGTCTAAAATCTCTTCCAAATACTATAACTTTTCCACCAAAAAGAATATTTGTTTCCATTATATCTTTTAGGAGTGAATCTAAAGCTTCAATCATATTCTTTTTTGTCATCGATACTTCATCACATACAATCAATTTTCCATCGCGAATTAAAATGCTAGTGAGCTCTGCTTGCTGATATTGCAAGAAAAAATTTCATCGATATTAATCGGAATTTTAAAACGTGAATGAGTTGTTCGTCCTCCTGGCAGGTTCGAAGCTGCAACGCCATAAGTTGTTGTTGCTAACGCTACAAATCCTGTAGATCTCACAGTTGCTAATAAGGCACAATATAAGAATGTCTTACCACTTCCTCCAGGACTATCAATGAAAAATGCTCCAGATTTATTGGCAAATACTCTCTCGAGAATTATGTCGTATGCTATTTTTTGTTCAGCATTTAATTTTCTATGTAATAATAAATCTTCATCGCTCACAATGATGTTTTTTTCGAAATACACTTCCTTTGCTTCATTTGCTATATTTGAAGATGTGATCATTTCTGAAATAAGGTTGAAATCATTAATATCACGTCCCATAGAATGTAGTATGTCATTGATGTGATTCAAGACAGCAAGATGGATATCCGTTGGCCTTATTTTCGCTAGGCTCTTAAAGTCTTCGGACATTTAATCTTCAAAGTGTTCTTATAGTTCTCTTGGATATCAGGATTGCAGTATACTAATATTGTAGAAAATAAACGTCTTAAACTATATGGCATTTGATAACAAGCGGCCTCTGACATACATTCGACTAAGCTGTTATCACAATGCAACAATCCTCTTTTTTCTGCAGATTCTCTAAATGTGTCACAATATATTCCATTTACTGTCAGAAGATCTTTATATGATTTTGGTGCTCTCACATTCATTAGTAATAATCTAAGGTAATATCTTTCTCCTTCTGTTGGATGATACGTTACAACACGGCCGATAACATTAACTCGTTGTCGTCGAGTCCATATTTTATATGTAGATGACCATACGAAGTATTGTGGAAAATCTTTATAGAATAATTTAAGTTGTTTAGCATCTTTATTTGTTTCATTCATCAAAAAATATTATGTCAACATCGTCTTTTTAAGCATAGGATTTTTCACTATACTGTCTATCGTGTCAGTTTTTTAAAAGAGACAAACTGTAATCCGTCAAGATGTAAATGGAGGTGATAAATACTTGGTGTCATTTCGCTAATAGGAAAAGAAAATAAGCGCCGCAGAGCTTCTGGAGCTGACACCCATCTAGCAGATCGATACTCTTTTATCTCATCTATCTGTAAATTTGTGTTATCTTCGTGTAAGCCAAACGAAATCTTATCGTGTCCTTTACAGATATATTTGTATATATATTTGACAACTTTAATATCTGAGAAAACCTCTACATTTATATGGCAATTGTATTTACAGAGCATATAAGGATTGTACGGAACAACTCATGAGTTATCAAGAAATTGTTTCCTAACTTTCACAAATTTACCAGTGTTTCGTCTTCTATAAATTGGGTATGAGTTCTTTCCTTTCGTTGTCTCATCAGCAAAGCTCTTCGGGTACTTAAATTTGCACTCATTTCTTTTCATACATGAATTTGTAGGATCCAAATGACCACAAGGCCCATGCATCATGTGTTTAATAACAAGCTTATGCAAGTAAGAGTTCATATCAGGATCAGGCACCTCAGCACTAACAAATTTGTCACAAGTCTCGGACGTCAATTTGTAGTCATCAGTAAGTATAACAAGAAAATGAGCATGTGGAAGACCGTGTTTTTGGAATTCTATAGTGTACATAAAAGCTGCAACTTTTCCAAATATATTTCTTTTTAATATATCTGTTTTCATCTCTTCTACTTTTGCTCTAAACACTCGACTAACTAAATCAGACCTATTTTGAGTTTCATCTGTTGTGAGCAAATGTTCCTTTATTTCAGGCCAAGAGGGATTGCATGTCATAGTCAGAAATATATCAAGCTTTCCAAAATGTTGTACTAATGCAATAGCATCTATATAAAGCTGGCGCATATCTCTCGGACCTCCCGTAAAATTTGTCGGAAGAAAGTTTTGTTTTCCTATTTAGAAGCTTCTCTTTACCAAGTCTCAGGATATCCAGAAGTCTTTGTAATACATCAACCCGAAATAAATCTTGGTTAAATGAGGCAAAATCTAATCTCTGAGTTTCTACTTTTATGAATTCATCAACTGAGTAGTATTGAAATAATCTGCCAGAATATAAAACTTCATTTTCCTCATTGTCTCTCATCTATAGTTTGTAACAAGTATTCACGACAAGAAATATTATTCCTTTTTCGTTTTCCTTTTTGCAAAACATCAGCTTCCATATCAAGTAGTCCGTCAATTGAACACATGTTACAAAGGCTTGGAAGTTGCTCAGTCTCGTAGTAAGCTCATTTTTTCAATTTATTCCTAGGCTGTAAGATTTTTGGGATACCACAATGCCACCAATTTTGACTGTAAGGGAGTAAAATCGGATATTGCAATGGATCATTGCAACCATAATAGTAATTTACTATTTGACTTTTGTTATTGTGAGTGTAAATTCGGATATGCGGTGAACAAATATTGTTGTTCGTTTCTTGTTCTAGCCATAATGCTACTACTTCTGACACAGTTGACAGATTATATACTCTCTAATCTAAGCTAGAACCACATCTCAATGCAGCGTAAAAATTTGATAATTCCGGGATATGTATCAGAGATTTCAAGAAGATACCGTAAGGATTTATCTTTAGTATATCCATCAGCTTCTCAATGATCGACTGTCGAAGTATATCCGAGGAAGCCATTCGATTCAATATTTCTATGTTCTCATCGTAAAAATACAGCTGTAAATTTCTTGGTTGTCGATTTGTTGGAATCAAATCATTTATGAAGTGATACAGACCTTGTACCCTAAATGTATACATTTCGTGGTTTCTTTTTGCTATTACTTTGTCATAGTTCACCCCAAGTGAAGTGAAGGCAAACATATTATTATACAGTCTAATGTAGGTACGAAAATGTTCACATTCTTCGGTATTGCCTAAGTAGAGATTTAATAATTCATAGGGCATTTCATATGACGTCAACTTAACCGAACCATTGCTACAACAAAATTCTGCTGATTCATAATCAAACCTTTTAGCTCCACAATATTTACAATTTGGTACAGTTTTCAAAATGGTTGCATTACTGGGCAACTGTTTGAAATTCCAACAACCTATTATCTTTGATCTACAACCTGTGTATATAAGTTGTTGGATATCATACAAGTATTGAGAAAAGATATATGGCTAATATTGTTAAAAGAGTACCAAGACAAACCTCTTTTTATGACAACGGATACCTCGGGATCACGCCGTTCATCGAGTGGATTTGATGTGGAACCTAATATGCAAATCATTATAACTGATATATGAAATATTTCAAGTGAACTAAAATTGAAACTGCATTTTAATAGTCACTAACCATATTCGAATACAGAAACGGAGCCAATTATATTCTTCCCTTTGTTAGAACAAACTGTTGTGTCGTCCGCGCAAGATTTATCGGCTACATAGAAGTGAACGCATGTTAACATTAACAATACATATGTAGGTAAAATCCCAAAAATAACATCCAAAATTCTATATACATAAGAGTTATATTTCTTTTCCTAACCTTTTTCATCAAGGCAACATGATTCCCCTATTGTTAGTATTCTCTGTCTAGGTAACTCGGCGGCAGTTTCAGAAGATGATGCTACTTCAATATGTTCAAACAAGAGACCTTGGCTTGTCGACTCAATATTTTTTGATCGTCGTTGTGCTAAAAGCATTTCTTTTTTATCCGCTGACTGATTTGCATACACATCATGTCTCCTGAGCTTGAGTTTAGAAGCTCTTTCTGCTGAGTAATGTCGCTTCCTCTTCTGGAAAAGACAGCTTTGCGTCGTGGCTTTTATATCGATAGGCATCTGTATTTGAATAACTTATACATTTTTAACATGACATCTCTAATACAAATCAAAAAACAATTAATCTGACCATCAATAATGAGCGAAAATGTACTGTAAAATGCATTGCAAAATGAAGAAATTTAAAAAGAACACAAATATCCCTAAAGACAATATATAAGCGAGACCCAGAGCAGACAACGTAGAATCAAATATTGGAACATTCCTACAATATATGAAACCCATCACTTTAGGTGAGCCTCTAATATACCTAATGTGTTATTAGTTTTTCTTTTTCTTCCTGTTTAGTATATGTGTAATTAACCACCAAGTTGATCGTTTAGGAAGGCCAAAATTAATTACAACAAAATATATGCCAAAACAGTCTATAAATTATGAAAAGAGCAGAAGAATCCGTCTAAAATACACACATGTCGTAACTCTCATAGAGATATATCAAAATCCAAAAAAAAATATTTATCACCAAATAAACTGATAGAAAACAAAACAAGAAGCGCAGAAGTTGAAACAAAAGGAACATGACAGATTGAATAGGGAAGGAAGCGAAAAATATTATTGTTATCGTCAAAACACTGCAAGGCCTCATATGTGCATATCGCTATATCTATGTTAAAGATAGTGGTGCATTGGCCACGCTCAAATCCTAGGTCCGCCTCTGATTGACTTATATTTTATAACACATACAACAGCTGGTACCAACCATCCTATCAGCCTCATCAAACTCAGTCTTGAAATGCTAAGCTCTATGATCCAGTAAAACTTGATACATAACAGAAATTGTCACATAATTTGTGCCATAAGTAAATGACTTAATCATGAGGAGTTTATTAGTGGGACATAATGAAACTTGCTTGAGTTCCCATATTAATGGAGGTCATTCATTCAAATGATCATTCCAAAAGGAGAAGTTAATACAGAAGTTCAAGAAATGGGTAGAAGAATGTGATAAAATAAAACATGAAACTAATTGCTTTAAAAGACATTCTGTTTCTGATTATACTCAGGAATTAATGCTTTCTGCTACAGAGTCATGTTCTAGTGCTTAATTATGTGTATTTGTAATTCCTTCATGATTTGTCTGCTTGCAATATTGGATGTTAGATTAACTCGGTAGCTTCTAACTAATGAAAATGACACAAAACTTGGTTCTCTTTTAAATACATTGTGAGATCTCGAGGGCGGGGCAGGATATAAGTATATTAAAATATCTCTTATTAAATATATATAAATACTGAATTCCAAAATCAATAACATAAATAGTCAATGTTGTTTAGTGACACTTCGAACCCATAATCTTCAAATCTTTGGTTCACCTCTGTCCATACTATCAATGCTTAAGCTACGTTTCTGAACATGCTTTTTTTCTAAGAAAAAGCAGATTGTATATAGTTGGTCAAATTTACTTACTAGTACCTCTAACATTCAACAATCACTTAATTTTTGGTAATAGACAGAAAAAACAGATGTTAATGCGATTTGCATGGTAAGTGAAATTCATAGGGTAAAATCCTTTGAACTTGAGGAAATATGCAAACTTAAATCACTGTTCCTTTCACGCTACTTTCAGATTCAATTCAAACACACATGAAAAAAAAGTAAATTGAGATCTTACAATTTTGAAAATACAGTAATTAATAATCCCATCTAACTCTACAATAGAAATCAGTGCGATTAGATCACTACAAAAGATTTGCTAAATGACCGAAATAAATGACCTTGATCGACATTTCATCTTCTTCAAAATACATAATATTCATAAGTTTACTAACTAAATATTAAAAATTTATATTCTAAAAAACTATAATTCACTGGGTGAAAGAGAAACGTACCAGTAATTTGGTCGGAGGGTCAGAGATCGAACAAAGAAACAAAGGTATTCGATGATGTTTACTACCGGCAAAAAAACAAAGTACAGGCGAAGAGAAAAGCAGAGTAAATAATTAAATAGAAATTGAAGTGGTCACTTGTCCTTCTTAACCTCAAGTTGTAGGCAGATTTCACGTGCAAGGCCTTGTAGAGTCAACACGTATTAAAATTGTGCTACATGAAATGACCAAAAAGGACCTTGGTCGGCAAGTTGGCAAGACAACGCCCAGCTGCTTCCAAGCCTCTTTTATATATATATACATATGGCAAAACGATTGAAAATAAAGTAAACAATAGACACTTGTTAGGAAAAATCAGTTTGAATATTAGATACTAATAGGAAGGATCATCACATCTATTCAAGTAAATTTAGCATTTTTGTGTAATATTTTTATATGTAAAGTATTTAAATTATTTAAAAGGGTATTTTAGTAATTTGACTCTTAGCTTAAGGGCTTCCCACTTTTAATATAGATATAGATATAGATATAGATATAGATATAGATAACCCATATTTCAATTTACAACCAACAAGCCCAAAAATAATAGGCTAAGATTCAACATACAACTACAATAGGTTCTCAAAATTACTATTTAATTTTTAAAAAAGATTCCTCAAGCTTTTAAATTAATTTTTGAATTAGTAAATGTGACTCAAATATTAGTTCAACAAACCAAAATCATTTGGGTTGTGAAAATTAGATTTTTAACAAGCTTAAATATGTGAATTTAAATTCCGAATTTGATTTTGTGAGAAATTTGGAGTGGATGTTATTTAAACTTGTCAGAAATAGCATAAGGAGGTTGTATATAAAATTTGAAGTCATTTAATGGAGATTTGGACTGGTTTTGAAAAAGAATTGCAACTAAAAATCGTGGAAGAAGATCATCTACAGACGCTTGTATAAAAGTGTATAAGGTGTGTTTCTACACTCATGTAGACCATTATACAAAATTATACATAATTATATAAAAAACTGACTTCGTCTTCTTCATTGTGTCTTTTTCTGAAATTTAACTCAAATCTTGTTGAAATCAACTCCAAATCACTTCAAATTTAAATTTTGAACTCCTTTTGTTATTTTCAATCAATTGGAACAACAACCAATCCAAACAACTAACAAATTCAAAAAAATTATTTTCGAAAACAAAGCTTTGAATGGTCTTCAATGGTGAAATTCTACTCTTCAATTTTGTTACATTGCAAGTAGGTGACACAAGAGGAGAAGCAGAAAATACACGGCCCCTTGAAGCATATGTAGAAGATGTGAGAAGAAGAGAGAGTGAAAACAATGGTTGTGAGAACATAGATTTAACTCCATAGCTTTTATAAGCAATGGTTGTAAGAACACAGATTTTGAATTTGCTAGTGCTTTCAAAATATGTATAATGTGGGCTAGGTCGGGTAAAACTTAAAAACATGGACTATTTTTTTTTAAGATGGAAGGAGTAATATTAAGTATTTAATTCCTTGTACTTTATACAGTACTCCTTTTTTTAGTGAAAGAATTACAAGAAAATACACATGACTTCACACCATAACAAAAAATGGCCCATATTTTTAAGTTTTACCCGACCAAGCCCACATTGTACATATTTTGAAAGCACCAGCAAATTCAAAATCTGTGTTTTTACAACCATTACTTTTAAAAGCTATGGAGTTAAATCTATGTTCTTACAACCATTGCTTTTACTCTCTCTTCTCACATCTTCTACATATGCTTCAAGAGACCGTGTATTTTTTGCTTCTCTTCTTGTGTCACCTGCTTGCAATGTAAGAAAATTGAAGAGTAGAAGGCAACCATTGAAGACCATTCAAAGCTTTGCTTTCGAAAATGGGATTTTTTGAATTTGATAGTTGTTTGGATTGGGTGTTGTTCCAATTGATTGAAAATATCAAAAGGAGTTCAAAATTTAAATTTGAAGTGATTTGGAGTAGATTTGAGCACCGATTTGAGTTAAATTTCAGAAAAGACGCAATGAAGAAGACAAAGTCAGTTTTTTGTATAATTATGTATAATCTTGTATAATAGTGTATATGAGTGTAGAAACACACCTTATGCACTATTATACACCTTTATACAAGCGTTTGTAGACGAAATTATTCCACGATTTTCAGTTGCAATTCTTGTTCAAAACCAGTCCAAATCTCCATTAAATGACTTCAAATTTTATATACAACCTCATTATACTATTTCTAACAAGTCTAAGTAACACCCACTCCAAATTTCTATTTAAATCAAATACGAAATTTAAACTCACATATTTAAGCTTGTTAAAAATCTAATTTTCACCACCCAAATAAATTTGGTTTGTTGAACTAATATTTGAGTCACAGTTACTGATTCAAAAATTAATTTAAAAGCTTGAGGAATCTTTTTTAAAAATTAAATAGTAATTTTGAGAACCTATTGGAGTTAGATGTTGAATCTTACCCTATTATTTTTTGGCTTGTTGGTTGTAAGTTGAAATATATGTTATCTATACTATATTAAAAGCGCGAAGGCCTTTAGCGAAATGTCGTTCGCCTTTTTTACCCTTTAAAAATAACTTTCACATTAGACAAAGTTGTAATTTAATTATTCTCCTAATATATAGGATTTTAAAATTAAATAAAATTTTGTTTATTAAATTTTTCCTTATTTGAACTATGTAGAAGCTCATAATATTTAGAATTATTGAAATTTACTATAAATAAACAACTTTGACATTTCTAGATCCTTTTACCCATAAAAAACAACGTACTTCAAAATCAGAAAAAGAAAAAATTAATTTGAATTAAACTATTCAAAATGCGTAGGAAGGAAATTATATCTACTTTCGCCTTTGAAAGATGTTCATTTCTGACAACCAAGCAGTAACCAAGGATCTGTAGCAAATTTTATTATCAATTGATTCCTTTGAAATAAATTTTTTTAAAAAAAGTATCCTAAATGTAAATAAACAAGAAAATTATTTCTTTAAGAAGGAACAAAGTTGTCTTTGAAGTATTTAACAATTCCTAATTTATATAAAAAAGAAATATCTTGAGTATAATTACATTTTTTTCTAAAATGAATTATGAAATACACTTTGATTTACTTTGTTCCAGACAATTAGAGCCGTCAATATGGGTTTGGCCCGTTAGACCATACTAGCCCGTGATTTAGTAGGGTTGTGTTAGAATTTTTTGAGTCCATTTAAAACCGAGGTTTTTAAATCGAGCCCAAGTAAGCTCATGCCCTGTGAGGCTTGACTGAGGTTGGGCTGGGCCGGCCCGTAGGCCTGATAAAATATTTATTTGAAATATATAATATATAAAAACTATACGACACAAAAAATATCAAGAAGAGTATCCAAGCTTAAAGTTTATTAAGCTCATCATATTAAAAGATCAAAGTCATAAAACGTTAATTAATTTTAAAAATTTAATTATTCTTAATATTTAACTAATTAATATTGCATGCGAATTGTAGATGTAGATGAAAGTGAAGATATTAAGACAACTTTCTCACAAGCGAATTCAAATATGTTTGATAAAAATGATGTGTTGGATCCCGTAAGCATAATGGATGTTCTCTTGAATAGTTTGTTTTGAGTTTTGACTTTTAGTGAACGAATAATTAGTCTTGTCTTTTACTTTTATTAGTGTTTATACTTTTATTAGTGTTTATCATATATTGGAACAATATAAAAAGCTATCAAGTTTTGTGAAATTTTTCCAATATGATTTTTTTAACTTTTAAATATTTATCTTTTTAGGTTAGAACTTAAAGAAAAAATGTAAATTATATTTTTAAAAAATGATGGGCCGGCCCGTGGGGGCCAGCAGTCCAAATAGGGCTAGTGTGGGCTGACCATTATAAAGCTCATCAAAATGGTGGGCTAGCACAGCCCAGCCCGTCAATTGCTAAAGCTCACGTGGGTTGGGTTGGGCTAGCTCGCCCCGCCCATATTGACAACTCTAATTCTAATATAAATAATAAAAAAGGTAAAAGATACCCTAGAACTCCTATAATAAATAAATGAGAAAAATAGTTTTCAAGAAGGAATTAATTTGTCTTTAATTTCTAAAATCTAGGTTAAATAAAAGAGAAAAATATCTTTTCAAGGAGGAATCAACTATTTGTCATTCCAAATTCTCGGCAACTTTGCTACTTATCAAACAAAAACTTAAGAATGGTTTATTTACCTTTTTAATTACTCCTAACATTTTGTTTTAAAAAAAATGTTTTGTTTTTATATTGAACATTTTTTTTTTGGAAAGTGTCAAGTTCATATAATTCAATGTAAGAAAAGAACCATCCTTGCTTTTATATAAAATTATAGTTAATGTGTTTTTGTCTCCAAAAGCAAGAATATTATAACACAAATAATTATTTATGGATGAACATATCTTTTTGTAATGTTAATAGATCATATTACTCTTCAATGATGTACTATTCTTCAAAACATTATACATACAAAAATATAAAATTGTTTAATAATGAATAATAAATAAAACTATAGCATATTCATGGCTCTTTATATAATTGCGGTATCCTCTTTATTGTTCATTTTTTTAGAATAATACAAACTTGTTACATTCAGTTTAACCTTTTAAGTTGTTTCCTATAAAGAAGTTTAGAGGTTACTGCTAATACAAATTAACATATTGTGCTTATTCTGAGCTTTTAAATTAAATACAAAGCTCATGTATCGAAATCCAATAAAATATATCAGGACTTTGTGGGGCGATATTTCTTTTCTTATAGAATTAGTTAAACAAAATTAACATTCATATTTTTAGGAAGTTAACTATTTCCTTTAGTTTAAATTCTATATCTAGATTAATAATATTTATGTGATTTTTATAAAGATTTTGATTGTAATATGGGTACACGTGCAACGCGCTTACCCTAAGACTAGTATATATATATATATATACTATATTAAAAGCACGAAGGCCCTTAGCGAATTGTCGTTCGCTTTTTTTGCCCTTTGTATTGTATTTTAAGTTGGATATAATTGTAATTATAATCACTAATAAATTTTTATTTTTGGAGAAAAAGCAAAGACTGCCGTGTTATAAATATATTATATTATGGATGTTCATTTAGTACTCCGTTGTAAATAAGCTTCCTGAAGAAGCTTATCCATATGGGACTCCACAGTAAATATGTTTATCTATTTAAGTACTCTATTGGAAATAAGCTTCCTGAAGAAGCTTATCACTTCGATACCCGGTTATGGATAAACATTACCCCCGATAGAAGATTATCCATACCGGGTATAATAAGCTTATCATTTCTGTACCCAGTTATGGATAAGCATTATCCCCGGTAGAAGATTATCCATACCGGGTATAATAAGTTTATCCTTTCAGTACCCAGTTATGGATAAATATTACCCCCGGTAGAAGATTATCCATACCGGGTATAATAAGCTTATCCTTTCAGTACCCAATTATGGATAAACATTATCCCCGGTAGAAGATTATCCATATCGGGTATAATAAGCTTATCCTTTCAGTACTCCGTTATGGATAAACATTGCTCTCAGTAGAAGATTATCCATATCTGGTATAGTAGCAGCTTACACAACAAGTTCCTTTCTTCTATAAATAGAAGAGATTTTAGTTCATTATGTACATCAGTATGAATTCGAATAATAGATCAGTTTCTCTCTATACTTGTCTTTACTTTATAGTCTTTATTTTATAACACGTTATCAGCACGAGACTCTGCCATCTCGAGCAAATATTTTGAGAGTATCTGAGGTAAGAACTTTCTTTTCCTAAATAATGTCAAATCTTTCTAAACTTGAATTTGTAGCCCTGGATATATCGGGCAAAAGCTACATGTCTTGGGTGCTTGATGCTGAAATTCATCTTGATGCGATGGGTCTGGCAGACACCATCAAAGACAAAAATCAGGCATCAAACCAAGACCGTGCCAAAGCAATGATATTCCTACGCCATTACCTTGATGAGGGCCTGAAAATGGAATATCTTACTGTTAAAGATCCAGCCATACTGTGGAATAATTTGAAAGATAGATTTGACCACCTGAAGATGGTCGTTCTTCTACAGGCACGATATGATTGGACTCATCTAAGGCTACAAGATTTTACATCTATCAGTGAGTATAATTCTGCTATGTTCAGAATTATTTCCCAATTGAAGTTATGTGGTGTTAATATTACTGATCATGATATGTTGGAGAAAACTTTCACCATTTTTCATGCCTCGAATATGCTCTTGCAGCAGCAATATCGAGAGATGGGATTTAAAAAGTATTCTGAACTTATCTCACATCTTCTTATAGCCGAGCAATATAATGGGCTATTAATGAAAAATCATGAAAGCCGACCTACTGGTTCTTATCCATTCCCTGAAGTGAATGAGACGAACTTCCACAGGCTAAACGTGGAAAAAGTCGTGGCCCCAGTCGTGGTCATGGTCGTGGTCGGGAAAGAAACTCTAATCATAGTAATAATAATGCACCAAAGAACACTACTCACCACCAGCAGTGGAAAAGGAAGGAACAAAAGCATGAAGCGGTGCAAGCACCAAATGCAGAAAATGCATGCTATAGATGTGGAGAAAATGGGCACTGGTCACGTACCTGTCGTACGCCAAAACACCTGGTTGAGCTTTATCAAGCCTCCCTAAAGAAGACAGAGAAAAATGCTGAAACAAATTTTATTTCTGAAGATAATTTAGACTTCATGCATTTGAATGTAACTTATTACCTTGCACTCCCAGAAGGAGTAACAAGTCATGTAATCGGTGGTGAATCTGTAGAAATGTACATATTTTAATTTTTGTTATTTGTAATAGATAGTATGGTTATGTAATTGTTGTACATAAAGAAAAATTATTATTTGATAATGATGTTTACTATAATATATCTTGTTTATATCATTTTGAAGAATATGGATAACATTATTAGATCAACTTAAACTCTAGCAGTGTTTGCAAGAAATATACAACCACAAGAAGTGATTATAGTTCGTATATCTCATTGTAATTATATTTTGTTAAGTACCAGAAGTGGTATATGCCTATGATCACCAGAAATGATAATTTAGGCTTTCTATGGTTACAATTGAAGATAAGCTACATAAATATTCTTTATATTAAATGCACGCCTCGATTTGTTCATGAAGTAGTAAATATTTTAAAAGAAGTTGAGGCATCACAATTTGATGTGATTAATGCGCATTCAGATAATTATGTTCGATTTCCTGAAGGATGAGAATTTTGATAATATTAATCCATTCCCTGAAGTGAATTTGACAATACTAATAAGTCGGGTAAATAAGAACGCGCTCTTGATGTGAATACATTACAATTCACCTCCAGAAGAGTTAATATAATTGAGAGAATATATACTCAATATTTCGTATTTTAAATTTGCTCCTGAAGAAGTAACACAATTAAAATTACCTCATGAAGTGGAAAAATATTATGAAGAGGAGTTTTCGTGTGCTTAAACAATTGTTTTACATTGTTTATTTGATTGTGATTTTCTCTCATGACACCAGCAGTGTCTGAGCAATATTTGATAGTACAAAATGTATCAACAACTCCTGAAGAGCTAAATGTTTGCCTAAAGAATACATGACACCAGTAGTGCCAGATAAATATTAGATTATGGATAATAAATGAAGGCTCTCGAAGAGCTTATATACAAATATGTCATTCATATTATATGATTATGGTCAAAACATATGTTGTAGTAAACCTGAAGTTTACTAATACAAATGGCTATCATATTGAGACTACAAATGATTGGAAGATTGATAATCTTCATGTTTCCACAATCATAGGGGGTAAAATAATATGTATGTGAGAAGTTACCTACCTTATTCTTTAATTTGTACTATATCATGTATCACAGTAAACCAGAAGTTTACTAAAGCAAAAGTTTATGCCATAGTAAACCAGAAGTTTACTAAGAGATAACACATGACATGATAAACTTGAAGTTTTCATTTGCCATTTTTAAATGAGCTATTTGAGAATTCAGATAAGCATATACTAAAGAACTAGAAGATTCTTCAGGAATTCTCATGTGTTGCTTGTTCTCATAATGAATTGATTATACCAGCTAAAGTTGGGACTAAGACCCCTGATTCTGAAATATATAAAAGGTGAATATGAGCCCGTTCACCTATCATGTGAACCACTTATAGGTGCATATATGAGATGGTTACATGTGTAATTATTGTCAACCTGCAGTTTGGCATTTGGAATTGCTTTTCTCGATTAAGAGCATAATTTTCAGATTATGAAATCAAGACAGTTCATCTTGATAATGCTGGTTTATATCCAAGTTGGTTTAGTATTGAATACCTCCTATTAATGGCCAAACCATTGCTTATGAGAACAAAGCTTCATGTGTTGGTCTAAGATTTTCTAAATTGCATATAACATCAGATCAACAATATATGATAAGTCCTCCATTCACAATTGGTTTAGGATCAGAAAGCAAATATTTTTACTATCTTTTGTTGCGTGGTATATGATTAATTTCTCTACCATAATACACAAAGATATATTTCCCAAAGATGATTGGGGATATATGTTAGTTTTTCTAACATTTGGAGGATGGAATAAACAGTTGAAAAATATGCTATATGAATCGAATTATCATGATCCTCACTTAGAAGATAATTCAAGTCGAATGCCAGAAGCATTTGCTGATCCAAAATTAAATATCATATTTCAGCTGCAAATGCTCCTATTAAAATTAAAGTCCCTGAAGGATAGAGTTTATTGTACGCATGAAGCGTGGTAGACCAATCGGTTCCAAAGGTAACAATCCTTGAAAAATAGTAGGAGCTAATGATCAAAATGATCATAATGAGGAGGAAATAAGCTCTAGAAGAGCCCACGATATAACATTTCATGAAACTCCCGAAAAAGTTCAGGTACCTGAAAATAAAGAAAGTGATGAGATCTCCACAAGTTATGTCGCTTCGGAACTGACACAAAATGATCGTCGACGATATATTTAATACAATATAGTGCATAATATTGTAAAAGATTGTGAGGATCGGACTAGCAGTCCAGACACTTGAAGATGTTATACCATTTAGATACAAGTCTTAACCTATATATGACTTATTTGGCTAAATCTATATGAAGATCCTTGAAGGATTGAAAAATGCCCGAAGCATATAATTCAAAGTCTTGAGAAATATACTCAATCAAATTATAAAGATCTTTGTACGGTTTAAAGCAATCTGTGCGCGTGTGGTATAATCGCCTCAGTAAATATTTGCTGAAAGAAAGTTACATAAATTATGTTATTTTTCCATGTATTTTTATAAAGAAAATGTCATCAAAATTTGTTACACTTGTTGTTTACGTTGGTGACATAAATCTTATTGGAACTCCGGAAGAGCTCCAAGAGGGTCTTAAAAAATATTTTTACATGGACAAAGTGTACCCATTAAGTACACCAATGAATATTCAATTACTTGAAGTGAATAAGGATCCGTTCCAACCTCTAGAAGAGGATGAGTAGCTCCTTGATCCTGAAATATTCTATCTCGGTGTAGATGGTACACTTATTTATCTTGCTAATGCTAACAAAAGTCGTGCAGATCGTATTGGTAATGCAGATGCAGGTTATTTATCCGATACCCATAAAGCTCGATTTCAAACCGGCAAGCAGGGAGTGCATATGATTAAGATCAGTGATTCATTCGAGAAACATGTGGGTTGGAATGTGATAAAAGACCCACAATATTATATGGAGACAATGTTTCATGCATAGCACTATTAAAGGGAGGATTTATAAAAGGAGATATAACGAAGAACATTTCACCAGAATTATTCTACATACATGATCTTCCGGAAAATTGTGACATTGATGTGCATAAAATTAGTTCAAGTGACAATCCAACAGATTGTCTTTACCAACATCAATTTTTGAGAATATGGTATACAAGATTGGAATGCGGAGACTCAAATATTTGAAATAAGATTTTCTTCAGGGGAGTAAAATGCGCGTTGTACTCTTTTTCCCTTACTAAGGTTTTTCCCACAGGGTTTTCCTTATAAGGTTTTTAATGAGGCAGCCAGCAATGCGTATTACTAAATATGTGTACTCTTTTTCCTTCACTAGGATTTTTTCCCACGTGGTTTTTCCTAGTAAGGTTTTAATGAGGCACATTATCTTTTAATGAACATCCAAGAGGGAGTGTTATAAATATATTATATTATGGATGTTCATTTAGTACTCCATTGTAAATAAGCTTCCTGAAGAAGCTTATCCATATGGGACTCCACCGTAAATATGTTTATCTATTTAAGTACTCTATTGAAAATAAGCTTCCTGAAGAAGCTTATCACTTCGATACCCGGTTATGGATAAACATTACCCCCGGTAGAAGATTATCCATACCGGGTATAATAAGCTTATCCTTTCAGTACCCAGTTATGGATAAACATTATCCCCGGTAGAAGATTATCCATACCGGGTATAATAAGCTTATCCTTTCAGTACCCAGTTATGGATAAACATTACCCCCGGTAGAAGATTATCCATACCGGGTATAATAAGCTTATCCTTTCAATACCCAGTTATGGATAAACATTATCCTCGGTAGAAGATTATCCATATCGGGTATAATAAGCTTATCCTTTCAGTACTCCGTTATGGATAAACATTGCTCTCAGTAGAAGATTATCCATATCTGGTATAGTAGCAGCTTACACAACATGTTCCTTTCTTCTATAAATAGAAGAGATTTCAGTTCATTATGTACATCAGTTTGAATTCGAATAATAAATCAGTTTCTCTCTATACTTGTCTTTACTTTATAGTCTTTATTTTATAACATGCCGTCTATTTAGGTGCCATATATTTAGGTTTAGGAGCCTTTAGCTTTAAATTGTCGACTATATAGGTGATGTGTATTTAGGTTTAGGAGTCTTTAGCTTTTTCTTCTTTATATACTGTAATTAGGATTAGGCTTCTTTACTGTGTGCCCTTTCTTTGTGTTTAGGATTCTTTAGGTTTTTCTTTGTTTAAGATTCTTTACGTGTGTTTTTTCTTTGTATAGGTATTCATAAGTTTCGGATTAATGATGCAAATCACATAAGCTGTAAACAGGTTAGTAATATTTCATTAAAGAATAATGATTGAATGAGCTTTTTTCGTAATTGCAGACGCTTGATAGGTAATTCTTGTTTAACTAAAGTTTAATGGATTTTCAATATTATAGTATTCGTTTATGTTGATGTTTAATCCATCTTAATTAATCAACAGGGTTTTGAGAATTTATTGCAATGGTGAAAGCTGCTATAATGACTTGCCAAAAAAGCAAATAAGGATAGGACGAAGCAAACAATTGATATTGTCTTTTGAAAGATTTCAAATTATTGGTATGACCGTGAACTTCAAGCTTTTGGTAGAATTTTAAACTACTTTTAGGCATTAGTAGCTATTAATAATTTTGAAATTAGGTTTTATTTACCATCATTGGTAGCGAGACAATTTTTGTATATTCACTAGACAAGAGACAAAAGAAACATTAATAGCAGATTCAAAAAGAAAATATAAACTTGATAATTTTGAGATTGGAGGCACAATTCTTGAATCACAATTTCTATAAGTTTTTTTTTTTTTACATATTTTAATTTTTCTTTGGTGATTTTTCAACCAGTTGCTGTAAGAAAAATTTAAGTGGTGAAAATTCAGTTATTAGACAGTTAGACTATGTTACTGCAACTTAATAGTTATTTATTATGATTTCATTCATTATCTCCTAGCAACACAACAGTGAATTTAGTATTTTTGTTATAACTTGATATATGTTACAAGCGTGACTAACATGCTCCTTGTTGAGCAAGCGTACTTTATTTTATTTTATTTTATTTTTCAAACTTTTTTCTTTTTTATGTATGTGATTCCTTTTTTTTATATGTTTAATTTAATACTAAGAGATAAACCTTATAATGTTTGTGCTATTAGAGTTGATGTAATTGAATTATTTAATCATCAATTACATGTTGATTCTGAACTCATCTTTAGAAATATTTTTTTTTTGTTATTCTAATAAACTCATATTTAGAATGAGTATAATTCTGAATTCATATTGAGAACTCACACAATTTATATTTTATCTTATTTGAAAATTTGAATAAACTCACAAAAACTCGAAAACAGGTATGCTAGCTAAAAAATTATTTCTAAGATTCAAAATATTAGTTGACTTACAACTAATGGCAGCCTGTACGTAGGTGGCTACAAACTCTTGTTTGAGTAGCAATAAAACTATACATGTTTAATTTGTTGGCCTTAACTCTTATGCTTCTTGAACATTCTTTACATGATTAGGTGATGACTTTATTTGCATACAATCATTTTTTTTTGCATCTAACTTCACTGGATTAGCTTGTTTGTTTGTTTGTATATGTAGTCAAAGTTCTCAGTTTTTTCACTATCACTCTCATCTGTAATTCTCTTTGTTATTAGTAGGGACTGTTATATTAAAACCTATAGATCGTCAAATTCATAATTATAGTTTACCATTCTTTTTATTTTTTAGTTTATTCTGTATGCTGTATTTTCATGCATTAATCAAACAATAACTTTTGCTTTCAATTTCAATTGCGGAGTTCTATCCGTGGGAATCCTTCGCAGGGCTTTTTGGTTCTACTCTCCTTGCTTTTTGGCAAATTCAATGGGTCATGTATGCTTTATGAATCTTTTAAATTTCTGAATATTTTTTTCTTATGTTCTTGTTTTTCATCTATATATCTATTCTATCTTCAACATGAAATATAAAATTCAACTTTATAAGTGAATTCTATGTTGAATAACTTATAACTATAGCTAGCTTTTAATATTCATTGCTTTTTTCTTATTTATGTACGAGGTCTTACAAAGTTTGAAGTCTACTATAGCACTTTGACTTTTGTAAAAATTCTTTTCCCGAAAACAGACTAACTCCACCTCCCGAATAATTTTTGAGATATTCTTAGCCTCGCGAGTTACATTGGCACTTTTTCTCGAGAAAAGTTATATAATTAAATATGTAAATTGGGATTTAGACATCACACACACTAACATTAATTAGAACTTTGTCTTTAACATGGGTTTTCCATGAGAATTATACAATTTGATTTCATCTTAAAGAGTACCACTTCACGGTACAATTTGGTTCCGTCTCAAAAAGATTACCACTTTATACAATTCGAGAATTGTAGCCATCATCTTTGCTCTTACTACTATAGTGCTATTATTTATTTATTAATTTTGTTAACTTAGTTTTGTGCTACTCTTATCCATATAGTCATAGATTAAGAGATAAATCTTTTCCTTTTTGAGGCTTGCTTGGTTATGAAACATTGTTTAGCGAAAACTACTTGTCTTCGTGGATTTCCTTGTTATAGTTAGTAATTGAGCATTATTTTTAATGCACAATGATGATGCTAAAATTTCCTTCTACTTTTCTAACAGGCTCATGAGTTGGTTGAGTAGCTTTAGTAGACTTTGTATGGCCTTGAGATTCGAAAACATTAGGAAAAAAAATATTCCTTCCAACAATTAAGCATTCATATAGGAATCAGGTTAAGAAATATTAGACTAAAACAATAAGCATAAATATTTTTATTTGTGTTCTCATATGTGGAGCAACTATCAAAATATTTCAAAAGATATGTATTATATACTTTAAAATTTGTCAGAAAGTAATTTTCAGTATAATTATGCTTTATGATGACAATCAATAAGTCATATGCAAATAGATAAGCACACGGCCCAATAATCCTAATATTGAACTGTACTTGCCGCAACATGTTTTCTCACATGACAACTATATTATGCACTTTCAAGGATTATATCAGTTTGAACAAGGATTTTGATTATGAGAGAGCAATTGAAGTGACAAAAAAAAAAACATACACCAAGAAATATTATCTATAAAGACATAGTACGTGTGAAAAAACATAATATATCATTATTCACAAAAAAATTATAATTACAAATTCTATAAATTCAACTATTGCATAATGTAATAACATTTACTTTTCCATTTAAATGAATGTTGTATCTACATTGACGTCAATTGATATTACACATAATTCATTATTATTCTATACAAATCTAATTGATAGACACGGACTATACGTACCAAATCGAACATCTTTTTTACCCGTTAAAATATAAGCCATATAGTAAATTATTTTCCATCTTTTTTACCCGTTAAAATAGATTTCACATTCGACAAAACCGTAATTTAATTATTCTTCTACTATTTAGGATTTTAAAATCAACTAAAATTTTGATTATAAACTCTTTCCGTATTTGATAAAAACTCTTAATACTTAGAACTTCTTGTAGACCTTTTTACTGAAATAAGAAAATATACTCCAACATTTAGAACAAAACGAATATTACTCCAAAATTCATGCAAGTCGTAGTACACAAATGTTACAAACAAACAATTGTCGTATAAAATTAGGACGACTTCTTTTATCTTTCAATCAAATACTATTTCAATAACACTTTTTTACAATTAAGCTTAAGTATTGGAATGAATCGAAGTAATAATTGCTGTAAGATTAATCACATGATTAGCATTTATCATTTTCGAGTACTTGCAATTTTTGGTTAATTTTTTATTTTAACGCAAACCCCACTTTTAAATACTTATTTATGTTATTTTTAAAAATATTATTATATAATAAATATAGGTACACGCGCAAAGCGCGTACCCTAAAACTAGTAAAATTAAAAAGTAGAGAGTCCAGTTATTCTAATATAAAAAATTTCCTTTATATTTTGCTGGAAGTTTGGAAATGCTTAATTAACCTCTGGTTTTCTTTTAACATATATTCTATCCATTTGCTTTGCCTTGATTCAGTCGGACAAGTGGCAAATGATTAAGTTATCGTGGCCATTAGTTACACACTAACGTTAGGTTATGATTTATTCAGTTTAAAGGCACTACCTTTTGTATTTTGGGCATTTCATGAGACTAACAAACAGCAACTGGTAAAAGGTTGGGCTTACGCAGCCATTCAGGGCTTGTTTTGGGCCTTAGAACTTATCCGTAAGAAAAAATGACAATGTATAGCCGCTCAAATAATAGCCAATATATATATACATGGTGAAATCGGAGGAGTCTATTTCTCGCCACCAAGGCGCATTCGAGGAGTCATATCAGTACCTCGAGGCTGCAGGACTACGATCGAGCTCCCTCCCCCGAGGTTCGCCCACGGCCCAACAAAGATTCCGAGGGTGGGGAATTCCCGAGGCGAACAATCAGCATCAGTAAAGTCTAGCATCGTGCCTAGACGTCTCATCCCCGTATCTTTGCATTTAATGCACTCTGTACTATATTGTATTCCCTCTCCTATATAAAGGGAATCCACACCACTTTGTAAGGGGCTGATGTTGCTTCAACTACTCTACACGATATCAATAATATCTCCCCCTCTTTCTTCTCTCTAACTTACTCGCTCGAGGCCACTTTAGCATCCATCGCTTTCTTACTTGTTCTTCATTTATTGCTGGGTTTTGGCCGTAAAGAGCTTTGCGTGGTTATATTTTAACTGTTATCCCATTTCCGACTACCTCAATAGCTCGAGATCGAGCCAGATATCGACCTCGAGGTCCTTCATCGACCAGTCCGAGTCTCGGGCCACAAGCCCCTCGGTTTGATTGTTGCCCCGCTTTAGCTCGTATTTCTTCATTAAACTTCATACTTTTAGCATCAACTGCTCTAAACAACTAGCATAAAAATAGATCACGTATTTTTAGAATCCCATTTAACAAATTTAATTGTTGTTACCATTTTCACGGTAAACAGTTTGGCGCCCACCGTGGGGCTAAAAATAATAGTGATTATTTTCTTACTGGCTTCATTGCACAAACGCAAGTTATCTTTCACACTTTTTCTTGTCCAAGATCTCTTGATTTCAGGCCGAAATGTCTGGCTCAATAAACAGGGTTGAGAACAACTACCTCGAAAAACACGGCGAAAATGGTGTGGCTGTTCTAGTCGTTGGTGCGCCACCGCAGAACCCTGATAACGCACCCGACCCGATTCCAACGGACGTGGGTTCGCAAGACGCGCAACAGGTCGACGAAACCTCACACGCCGACGGAAGCATACAACATGGCGACCAACTGGAAGCCCAAGAAAACCTGGCTTGGGAAGCACAAGAAGTTAGTCTTCACGATATTTTTGAAATGTTGCAGACACAGCAGTTGGCTATCGCTCAGTTGCAACGCCATCCGAAGACTCCTAGCACAGTAGCGCCGGAAACTACTCCCCCAGCCGAACGGGTACCGGAGAGGTCAAGCAACGATGGATCGGTAGTCGATCCCGCCATCGTGAAAATGCTGGAGGACCTCACCAAAAGGATCGAGTCAGACGAAAAAATGATAGCAGCCAACGATAAGAAGGTCGAAACTTATAACTTCAGAGTTGACCAAATCCCGGGCGCACCCCCGATCCTGAAAGGTGCAGATTCGAGGAAGTTCATGCAACGGCCATTCCTAGAGGAAGCGGCTCCGAAACCCATTGCAAAGAAGTTTAGAATGCCAGAACTCCCAAAATACAACGGGACCTCGGATCCTAATGAACATGTCATTCCCTATATGTGCGCGGTGTAGGGCAACGACATAAAAAACGATGAGATTGAGTCAGTCCTACTGAAGAAATTTGGAGAAACGCTCTCGAAGGGGGCCATGATGTGGTACCACAACCTAGATCCTAACTTCATAGATTCATTCGCCATACTAGCGGACTCTTTTACAAGGGCGCACGCCGGTGCCATCAAGGTAGCAACAAGGCAGTCCGACGTATTCAAGATTAAGTAGAGGGAGAACGAAATGATGTGAGAATTCGTGTCTCGTTTTCAGACAGAACGAATGGAGCTACCCCTGGTCTCCGATGACTGGGCAGTACATGCCTTCACTCAGGACCTGAATGAATGAAGATCGGTGGCACCGAGGAAGCTAAAAGAAAATTTGATCGAGTATCCCACCGTGACCTGGTCGGACGTCCACAACCGATACCAGTCAAAGATCAAGGCCGAGGACGCCAAATTGTTGATGCTAAGTCTCTTTCTCGGGATTGATTTTTAGCCCCGTTGTTGAGAAATTCCCGAATGTGCCCACTATCGATTTGTCGGGCCACCGAATGCGTCCCGAAATACTCGGAGACTTAGCATCAACAATTTGGCGCCCCAACGAGGCAATTTCGAACTCACGAATAACGACCTTCGAGCATAAGCAAACTCGATGACTCAGAGACTGTCGCCAATCACCATACGATGGAAAACCCGAGGCCGTAAGACCCCGAGCGGGCAGATTCGGTATAACCAGATCTATTTTACATAGCAACAAAAACTGTAAGACCTCAACAGGCATGACAAACTGTAAGACCTCAACAGACATGAAAAACTGTAAGACCTTAACAAGCATGACAAACTGTAAGACCTCAACAGGCATGACAATTTTGTAAGACCTTACATCAGGCATAAAACTCAATCCCAAAGTTTAGGCTATACGTCGCATTTGTAAGAATCTCGAAAAGGCATACCCTCAGTGTAGACTCCTAAACTATCACTTGGAATAAAAAATGGCTCCGGCCAAACACATATGGCTACGGTCAAAATGGCTGCACCAACCAAATTAATGCGACTCAAAGACGCCTGATTGTCGCTAACAAAATCGCAGGCCATTACTTCGAATCTACTTTGAAAAGAACCGGTTAAAACAGGCTTCCCTCAACAGGCAAACGAGCTTCGACCATGTCAGCTCCAAATCACAAGGCTTCGAGCTACTCAGCCTATGAGCTAAACATTCTGAGGTGCTCGAACATCGCCGCTAACGACTTGAAATCGAGGTTCTTCCCGAACTGACGACGGGACAGGCAAAATTATTTCAAAAGACCTTAACGAGAGGAAAACAAAGCCTACAATATGCCCACGGGCAAAAAGCATAAGAGCCAATGTCGCCAGCCAAATGAGCCTTAGAGCCGCACACTAAAAGGTCGCAACGACCAACAACGTAAGAACCATTGTCGCCAACTTGAAAATTGAAAACTTGAGGATTAAAGTGAGCTCGAGTCGTAACCCGATTCAGAGACTAGATCCAAAATAGTTAACTATACATGCCTAAGGGCCACATACATAAAAGATTGCTCCGACCCAAGGCGTAAGAGCCATTGTCACCAGCCCATGCAGACGTAAAACTCGAGGGTAAATTGAGCTCGAGTCGGAGCTCGACTCGGAGACTAAACCCGAAGACGATTAAAGTACGCAAGCCTAAGGGCAAAAAATAAAAGCCGCTATCGCCGGCCTAATAAACATCCTGGCCATATTGCAGGTTCGAAGATTTCTATCAATTCAAAGGTCGAATCGACCCGATTGAGATCCTCATGAACAAGAGTAAAGAAGATACAAATTGCGGGGTTCCCCCTCTTATTTTTACATATTGGTGGTGAAGCACAATCTCAACCTACGACATATTATGAAAGCTATATACACAAAGAAGAAGGCAGGGAATAGACGTTCCCCCTTTCGACAACTATGGCCTAGTAGCCTCCTCCTCACTGTCCTCGACATCGGACAGAAGGAACTTAGAATCATAATCCTCTCATTTGGCTTGCTTGATCTCCCCCGAGAGATCGAAGCCCCTGGAATAAATCTCCTCGAGGATTTTCCTCTGGGATCTGCACTTCACATATTCCTTGCTATTGCTTGCACGATCGAGGGCCCTCTTCAACTCAGCTTTAGCAACAACAGCGCTTCTCAAATAGGCCGCCATTTTCTATCCCACCCGGGTATTGCTCATCACAACCCCGGCTCGGACATTTACCACCTCAATTTTCTCCCTCGGAAGCTCAGATAAAAGCCTTGTGATCATCTTCGCCCGAGCAGAATCGTTCGCACGAACAGTATGGATTTGTGCCTCAAGAGAAGAAGTCCCAGCCTAATCCCTCTCTTTGTCCATAAAATGGGCACTCACATGCGCATGCAGATCGGTAAATTCGTGTTTGACTCGGCCAACCTTGCCCCAGAGTTGTGCCAGCTCATCCGCCTTGTCCTTCAACTGAAATAGCAAAACATCACAATGCCAATATAGAAAGAGAGTGAAAGCCAGCATGAAATACAAGGTACCTATTTCTCCAGGAGGACATCCAGGACCCGGCTCTGGTCCACCTCACGCCGTAAGAGACGAGCTCGCTTTCCTTTGCTGCAGAAAGAAGCTTGAGGGATTTCCCCCTATCCAGAGCCTCCCGCAATGAAGTAGCTCGTCTTTAAGCCTGTTGAAGGCCTACAAAAGAAATCTAGATAAAGAAAAGGAAGAAGAGTGCGGGGCCAAAACATTCTTACAGCAGTCAAAACTCACCATAAGGCCAAAACGCTGAGCCTCACCGAAGGCCGAAGCGACGTCCGATGGCGTACCACTTCTGGAAGGTTATCGATCGACCGAATCACTTCTCCTTAACTGTTGCGAAGAAGTCGCCTCACTACGAGCCTTTTCGTACCCCGGAACATCTTTCCTTTTATCGGCACTCCTTGATCCCGAGGCTAGCAATCTCTCCTCCTCCCACGGGGGACACAACCTCTCCTCGAAAGGACTCCCGGCACCTGCAACAGATAAATCAAATAAGTCGGCAAGAAAGACGCCATTTCTTAGGAGGTAGAGTGCCGATCACCTACCATGGTGCTTCACCTCCCATCTCCCTTTTGACAGATCTCGCCACTGGCGCTTATCATAAATCGAGCAAGCTGCCAGCTTACGAGACTACTCGGCTAAATCAGGGACCTTACCGAGCGACCAATGAGTTGCTACAAATAAGGAACAAAAAGATATCCTTACGGAGCCAACCTCCGGTTGAAACGAAAACAGTTCATATGAAGCACTTACGTGTGAAAATGGAAAAAATTCTCCAATAAGGACATCGGTTTTTCGGATCCGAACGAACCGATTCATCCATCCACGGTCCTCATCCTCCTTGCTGCCAATTACAGGAGCTCGGGTGGATCGACGCTGAAGAGCAATCAGGCCCCGGTAGCACAATGGCCGATACAACCTCACGAGGTGGTTGAGGGTAAATTCTATCTCGGCCTTGTCGGCAAAATATCTCACCGCCTGCACTATTCTCCAAAGAGAGGGATGAACTTGCGCCAGCGTTACTTAATATCTCCGACAAAAATCAAGCATGACCCAATCGGGGGAACCCGACGCGAAAACATGAGTGTATATGCTCAAAAATCCCTCAATATATGTCATAACACTTTTCTCAGGGGAAGGTACAAGCAAAATCGTGCCTTTCCCCCATCCGTAATCTTTTTTGATCATCTCAAGGTTTTCCTCCCTCACTGATGAAATGATCCTCGGCACATGCTCTCGATTTCCCGGAACATTGGGAGGTTTCCCCGGCGTGACAGCCCTCATCGAGGTAGGGTATGCCGAGCCTCGCTCTCCTGACATCGGAGGCGAGCCGCTGGCATCGTTCGAATGTGGAATGGAGGAAAGACTCCCCTCCACCCGATGATCGGACGTCGAAGCAGCGGCCATGTCTATGGCAAACTAAGGGGGGGGGGGAAGTAAGGATCTGAGCAAAAATCTCCTGAAATAGGGAAGCGGAAGGACTAGCACAAAGCGCCAGGCTCTGCAGAAGAGATATCCTTATCAAAATAGCAAATTCGCCACTTAAGAGACATATGAACAAATATATAGGGGCAAAGCAACAACTGTCCGCCTACCAAAGAGGGACAATAAATTCTGGCCGCATTAACGTCACCCTCTCCTAAGGGAGCGTACTGGCGGAATCACTCTGACCTCCACGTAACTCAAAAACCTGCGGGACCTCGGGGAACCCCCCAACATCACGAACATCGGTTCGAGCGGAGCTGTCAATTTAACCCTGGAACATGGCTAGTTTCAGGGACTCGGTCGATCCGAGAGAAGGCCCCGAAGGGTCGACGCCGAGAGGTAAAAGCTAAAACGCAAAAGCAAAAAAGCAAGGAGAAGGGTTGACAGAATGAAAACTCCTTTTTTACATTGTCAAAAAGCAAAACATCTTTACACAATCCATTCCCCCGGGGGCCGCATACAAGGGGAAAGGGAAGGGATACAAAAATGACTAGGAGACTACTCCTCGTCATTATTATCTTCGCCCTTATCAGAGGCAACCAAAAGCGCCAGTTCTTCCTCCGCTGCACGAGCCTCCTTAAGATTAGCTGGCAGGTCGATACCTCTGGCCCTGAGTTCCTCCAGGGTCTCTCTCCTCGCCTCCGCCTTGGCGTGCTAAATAGCTCGGGTTAGTTTCTTCTCAGCTGCTATGGATATGTCACGAGCTACTATATGTGTCGTGGCCAAGTCTTACTGATAAGTAGCAGCATTTTGTTCTACCTCAGACTTACCCACGACCAAAGAAGCAATCTCCCTCCGAGCATCCTCGAGAAGATCCCGGGATGTCGCCAACTCCCCCGCCACTATTTCATTTCGGTCCCTCAAACCGGAGATCTCCGCATTCAATTGATTAATCTGTGAGCCACTCTGCTTGACCTACATGAGAAGGGTAAGCCAATGAATATATGAAAACAGAATATATGCGAATACGAGATAAAAAGTCGGGCACGAGCAAGGCAAAGTACCTGAGCAGCGAGATTGGCTTTCTCCCGGAGCGCCGTTTTCAAAGCAGCCCGAAGTTCTCCCAGCTCTTTTCCTCCCCGGGCAGAGCGAGCCTCCGAATCCTTCAACTTCGAAGTAACTTTCTTCCATTCTTTTTCATGATAAGAAAGCTCCCCGCTGTTGATACCCAATTTTGTCCTTCCATATTCGAATTCATTCCACTGAGCTGCTATTTTACTTCAAAAGATCATAATAATATTTGTAGGATTTTTAATAAATTTCCCTCTTCTATTACATTTTTCACCACATATTTTGATTAGCAATTATGGGAATATTAAGCATCACACTTATTTTAACTTGTTGAGTTATTTATACATGTAACGACCCGACTTGTCGTTTTAATAATTAGTGTCCCGTTTAGAGGCTTAAGACCTCAAGAAGCTTCATAACGTGTATTATGACTTGCGTGTGCGATCGATTTTGGTTTTTGAATTATTCAAGACTTAATTGAAAGAACAATATATTCTTGTTTTGGAAGCTTGAATGAAAAGAGTTGACCGGAGTTTAACTTTTGTGCAAACGACTCCGGAATAGAATTTTGATGGTTCCAATAGCTTCTTATGATTATTGCGGACTTAGACACATGATCGGAATTGGAGTTAGAAGTCTGTAGAACAATTTAACACATTTTGGCGAAATTAAAAGTTGACGTGTTCTAATTATTTTGTATACAAACGAGGACTGGTAAAATGATGGATATTAATTGGATATGATAATAAGTGTACGATGCATATTATAAGTGATATGGGGTTTAACGAATATCCTAAGTCAAAGTCAAGTTGGAAAATTTCCTAATAGACTAAAGTTGCAAATGAGTACGCGCAAGACCTCACTTTGGACGATCATATATACATATATATAAAGAACTATGTGATGGACAACCTATCAAATGAAAGTTTTTTGATTCTAGTTTCCAAGGCTTCAAACCGTTCATCATTCGGATACTCCTACCAGAAGTAATGACCAAATTACCAAAGCAGCGCAGAAACTTGCACTACCGCGGTGTCCCATGCGGCGTGCCTGTAAGGAAATCCAGAGAGCATTAGAAAATGTTTGCTGAGCACATTTTGCACAGCCGCCGCGGCAGTACAAAAACATGTTTTTTTAAGACCCGAACTCCATTTCATTTAACTCGTTTGGGGTTTGTTATTTTGGGATTTTCTGGTGCTTTTAGAGAGAGGGAAGAGCAATTCTAGAGAGATGAAGAAGCTCAAGTTCCTCGTTCATCAAAAATCTTGTCCAAGCCTTGAAATCGCATCAAAGGGGTTGCTAAGGCTTCAAGAGGTAAGAAGTTCTTTTTTCCAATTCTTCAATTTTGAAGTCTAACTAGAAATGGGTAATTAGTAAGATGAATCATGGATGTTTGAGAATTAGTTATACATGCTTGTAACAATAAGGTTATAGGAAGATAGTTGAGTTCAAATAGTAAAGATTTGGTTAAAATGGTAGAATTCTTCAAAACTTTAATTGAGTATTTGAAAGTCAATCCGATGTCGAAATTCGATAATTTTTATATGGTTGAACTCGTATCGGAATGAGTATTCAGATTTTGTAAGGTTTCAAGAGATTCATGATGTGGGTCCCACTGTTGAATTTTAAAATATATTTCGGATTTTATCTGGAAACAATTAGTAAATTCATATGGAATTAATTCGTATGATTTATATTGAGTATATTGAATTATTATGACTAGATTTGAAGCTTTGGACGAATTCGCGAGGCAAAGGCTTGTTGGAATTTTGAATTGATTGCAAAGCAAGGTAAGTGTTTGGTCTAACATTAGCTTGAGAGATTAGGAGTTGTGTCCTATACGTTGGTGTCAAGCATGCCCGTGAGTCTTATACTTTGATTAATGTGACTTTGTTTCGTATTGTATATGCTCTATATGATAATTTCTATTAAGGAATATGACTTGCAGAAGTATTATTGTTAATTGAACATTGTAGAGCATTAGCTCTAGTTAAAAAGAATTGTTGAACATTATAGAGCATTGGCTTAAGTTGAGAATTGAATTGTTGAATATTGTAGAGCATTGACTCTAGTTAAGAATAAAATTGTTGAACATTATAGAGCATTGGCTCAAGTTGACAATTGAATTGTTGAACATTATAGAGCATTGGCTCAAGTTGAGAATTGAATTGTTGAATATTGTAGAGCATTGGCTCTAGTTAAGAATAAAATTGTTGAACATTATAGAGCATTGGCTCAAGTTGAGAATTGAATTGTTGAATATTGTAGAGCGTTGACTCTAGTTAAGAATAAAATTGTTGAACATTATAGAGCATTGGCTCAAGCTAACAATTGAATTGTTGAACATTATAGAGCACTGTCTCAAGTTGAGAATTGAATTGTTGAACATTGTAGAGCATTGACTCTAGTTAAGAATAAAATTGTTGAATATTATAGAGCATTGGCTCAAGTTGACAATTGAATTGTTGAACATTATAGAGCATTGACTCAAGTTGTGAATAAAGAAGAGAGAGAATCATGACATTATCTCCCTTGCCGGGATGTTATTGTTTTGATGTTGTTTCCCTTGCCGGGATTTGATTGTTGTACTATTGTTCCCTTTCCGGGATTTTATTGTGATTTTATTTATTTCCTTGCCCTTATTTCTTGTGATTGTTGTTTGGGTGAGGAATAGTGTTAAAACACGAAGGGTGATGCCGTGTATGATTTGTGAGGAAAGAGTGTAAAGCACGAAGGGTGATGCCGTGCTGCACGATGTACCATTCCATGCCTATTATATTGAGAGTAAAAGCATGAAGGGTGATGCCGTGCAATTTATATTGATTCTTATGGTGAGGACGGGAATAAAAGCACGAAGGGTGATGCCGTGCACTTGTTCTTGATTTTTCCTGATTCTAATTGAGTTATGTTGTCCTTTACGTTTATTTACTGATTTTCTGTTGTTGATTTTATTTCAATGTTATAGATTCCCTTATCCTATTTGCCTTGTGTTTATTTCTTGGGTGAGGAAGAGTGTAAAACACGAAGGGTGATGCCGTATATTGTTTTGGTGAGAGAGTGTTAAAACACGAAAGGTGATACCGTGTATTGTTTTGGTGAGAGAGTGTTAAAGCACGAAGGGTGATGCCGTGCACTTTCCGTTTGATGTGTTTACTTGTTATTAACAATTCAAGTATATTAACTGTTTAGATCTCTTTACTGTTGTGATCCTTTGTGTTGGAATCCATAGTGTTTACAATACCTCGCCTTATTTTTTTTATATGTTCAATACTTCAAATTTCAATAATTGTTACATTTTTAACTCAATTGATTTCTCAACTAAATTTTTCCTTAAACCGTTTGAGGTTGTACTTTACTTAAAAGGGAATTCCTTCTATGTCTTGATTGATTGATTTCTCGTATTAAAGGTAATGATTCATTCGATATTGTACTTTAATTGAAAAAGGTATTTTCTTTATCAAATGATTTCTAAAAATAACTTCATCTTTTCTTGTTAATTTCCTATTTGGGTTGGGGGTTGTACTCTACTTTATGTTAAGTGAATGAGGCTCCTTGAACATTCTTAATTGTATTGGGTTATGGAACCTATGAACTGAGTAATATGAGATTATTGTTGTGCAATATGAGACAGAAATATGTGGGCACGAGGCCGTGAAAATATGAAAGTGAGCTGAGACCTATATTATCTATGATTATGAAATGAGGCGTCACAAGGTGACCGTTACTCGAAAGAATTATATTCGAAAGATGTTTATTTGAAAGATACTTATTTGAAAGATACTTATTTGAAGGAAATATATTCGAAATATATTTATTGAAAAGTATATTATCTTAGAGATTATTACTTGAAGGATTTATAAGCGAAAGATTTATATTTGAAGGATTTGATTAATTGATTGCACTTGTATCTTTTTTTTTGTTGAGAAACATTTATGGTGTTCTTGTTGCCTGCTATTTATATCACTGGTTGATCATTTTTGCCATCATTGTTATCTGCTTCCTATTATTTTTGTATGCTATATTGCACAGGTTTATTTGGTAGTCTAGTTCTAGCCTCGTCACTACTTCACCGAGGTTAGGCTAGGCATTTACCAGCACATGGGGTCGGTTGTGCTGATACTACACTTCTGTACATTTTTGTGTACAGATCCAGGTATTTGATCAATAGTAACTGTTCGTTGCGGTGGAGACTCAAGGTAAACCTATTGCAGCGTTCGCAATCCTCGGAGTCACCTTAAATTGTACTTATTTCCACTTGTCCCCTTTGTTTCGGAACAATGATGTACTTATTTTGTATAACTACTCTTAGAAAGGCTTGTGACTTGTACCACCGATTTTGGGAATTGTAAATTGTTAAGAGTTATTGAATTTAAAGTTGGCAAATGTCAATGTTATTTCAGTTAATGTTAGGCTTACCTAGTTTAGAGACTAGGTGCCATCACGACTCATTCGGAAGGATTTTTGGGTCGTGACAAGTTGGTATCAGAGCTCTAGGTTCATAGGTGCTACAAGTCATAAACGAGTATAGTAGAGTCTTGTGAATCGGTACGAAGACGTCTGTACTTATCTTCGAGAGGCTACAGAACTAGTAGGAAAAATTTCTACTTCATTCATTACTTATCGTGCGACATTTATTCAGCTTGAAGCATATATCTTATGTTCTTTTGCATCCACTCATATAGGGAATTGCGCAATACGCCAATGGGTTGTGATACCGTAAAAGGGTTATAAGGGATCCAGGGTTGCTCACCCATTGTTACCACGTGTCGTTCAAAATCAATGATATGAAAGTACAGAGAGATCTTTCAGTTGTGCGCATGGGGGTGCATCCGATTTTGATGCCTGATTGATAAGTAAAATCTTAAGAAGGTTTAGTTGGTTGACTAATCATCACAGGTGGATGTAGATCTAAAAAAAATAGTTAGTCGTATTAGAGACTATGTGTTTCGTATGGGATTTTTATTTAGAGAATAGTATTTACTAGCAAGCCGAGACACTGGAGGAAATGAGTTTAACTGTCATGAGGGTGACAAGTGCCAAGTAAATGGCTTGAGGTGTCTTATGACTGGTATCGTACGAGTGGTGAAGGTTAGTATTGTGGATCATCAGGAATGTGTCTTATGATTTCACACCAAGTGAGGGAAGTCAAATATATCAACGATCAGATTGCGGGGTCATGTGTTATACCAATTTTGGCCTGAGATGTATTTGTGTGGTATTGAAAGGTTTTCCAAAACTTGTATATGATCAAGAGCTGAGATTTGAACGGGATGATGATAAGACTTGAGATATTCCCGCATCCTTAATAATTCTACATTTCAGTATCAGCGGGGTCATGGAAACATATTCAGTATACTCGTAGTGCTTAAGTTAATCACAACACTCGCGTAGGGCAGTCATCTTTTAATGTACCAGTGGCATGGAATTTCTTGCAATGGTTATTTAAGTTTATCCAGTACGGACTCAGTATGAGCAGTCGAACTGCGGATGAGTTGCTATGAATATGGTGATACTTGGAACATCTTGAGAAATTGCCCTAGACTTGGGAGAAATCTGTTCCATCAGAGCACCCGTGCCACGTACTCCATTACAGTTACTACTCTACTTACACTACCAATTAGGGGTGGAGGAAAAGAGGGTAGATGACACCTAAGAGGTGGAGGCCCGACCTATTGATATAATTGCTATGGTATGGCTGATATCGCTACACGAGATAATGTCATTACAAGTATGATCTCGAGTTATTATAAAGTAACAATTTCATTAACTTGATTCGGTTCCGATTATCGAGGCAAGTCCTCCTAATATATGCCAATCATGAGTGAGGTTTGGAATCTTGAAGTCTATTTATGTGAATGCTCTTGTTGGGAGATTATATGAAGATAGTTATGTCTATCATTACGTGTTGGTCACTAAAAATAGCTGTGAGGCTAAAAGTGACTTTGTTAACCATTTCAGTGAGTTTGATGTAATTTCCAAATAATGATTTCAACTGTGAATTATATGCCCTACCGGTATGAGGGTTAATTATATGTTGTGATTTTGTTTGACGGAAATTATTTAGAAGAAGAAATAAAGGAAATGGAAAAAAATTTCAGTTGGCACAATGTGCGTATTACTTGTGGTACGGAGTTGAGGACGAGATCCTCATTTTTTTATATGACGTAAAATATTTAAAACGGGCTACAAGCTATGGTGGATGCTATATAAGGACGAGGTCCTTGTGGTAAAAAGTTTATGTGTTTAAATTCTCCCTATGGGAAATTAAAAATTTGTACTATAATACTTATAGGGAGTCATGCCTATGAGGCTTATTTGAAAATTCTCATATGAATATCTCTGGGCATAATTTGCCAAATTTGTATTTTAACTATGGAATTTAGCCCACAAGATAAGTGCCCAGGCGGCGTTAAATGTGACTTGTTAATTCAGGTAATTACTTACGAGGTCTTCATGCCTCGTTGTTAGAAAATGGAGGTTTGAAACGAGATTTTTGTTGGCATGAGATTAATTGGCGATTTGTAATCGATTATGAACAACTATTAAGACCAGAGATGCGGTTATGGTCATACATATGATAATGTCACAGTTGTAATGCGGAGATTTGTGTTATTGATATATACATTGTGGTAATTTGTTGAGTTGTGGATATATTGTTAGGAGTTATTTTGGTGTTACTCTGACAGGTGGATAGGCCCAATTATAGGAAAACTCTGCCGAAATTTCTGAAAAATTTGGGAGTTAGAAAAATTTGGGATATTGAGATGTGCAACGAAAGAGATAAGTTACATTATGTATTTGATGACAGACTCTACTTCTTATTTGAGGATGAATGACCTAAGTGGGGGAGGATGTAACAATCGTTAAGCGCTATTAAAAAAGTTGATGCGTGCGTAGGCACGAGTTGCTATAGCCAGGTGAGACTAATATTGTGTGATGATGTGAAAATCAGACCTTTTTGAAAATGTTCGGAGTGTAAGAAAATTGGTCTTAAAGTTTACAAAAGTGGGTAAGGGAAATAGCCTCAATTGAAATGATATTGTCGGACTTATTTCGAATGAGGTAATGTGGGATCAACCACGAGTATATGTATAAAAGTAGAAATATCAATTTGGTAACCTCAAAATAATTCTTAGTACGGTCGAAGACGAACGTTTGTTTAAGAGGTGGAGAATGTAACGACCCGACTTGTCGTTTTAAGAATTAGTGTCCCGTTCAGAGTCTTAAGACCTCAAGAATATTCATAACGTGTATTATGACTTGCGTGTGCGATCAGTTTTGGTTTTCGAATTATTCAAGACTTAATTGAAAGAACAATATATTCTTGTTTTGGAAGCTTGAATGAAAAGAGTTGACCGGAGTTTAATTTTTGTGCAAACGACCCAGGAATAGAATTTTGATGGTTCCAATAGCTTCTTATGATTATTTCGGACTTAGACACATGATCAGAATTGGAGTTAGAAGTCTATAGAGCAATTCAGCACATTTTGGCGAAATTACAAAGTTGACGTGTTCTAATTATTTTGTATACAAACGAGGACTGATAAAATGATGGATATTAATTGGATATGATAATAAGTGTACGATGCATATTATAAGTGATATGGGGTTTAACGAATGTCCTAAGTCTAAGTCAAGTTGAAAAATTTCCTAATAGACTAAGGTTGCAAATGGGTACGCGCAAGACCTCACTTTGGACGATCATATATACATATATATAAAGAACTATGTGATGGACAATATATCAAATGAAATATTTTTGAGTCTAGTTTCCAACGCTTCAAACCGTTCGGCATTCGGATACTCCTGCCAGAAGTTATGAACAAATTACCAAAACAGCGCAGAAACTTGCACTACCGCGGTGTCCCATGCGGCGCGCCTGTAGGGAAATCCAGAGAGCATTAGAAAACATTTTCTGAGCACATTTGGCACAGACGCCCCGTCTCCCGCGGCGCATGGGGCGCCGCGGCAGTACAAAAACGGGTTTTATAAGACCCGAACCCCATTTCATTTAACTCGTTTGGGGTTTGTTATTTTGGGATTTTCTGGTGCTTTTAGAGAGAGGGAAGAGCAATTCTAGAGAGAGGAATAAGCTCAAGTTCCTCGTTCATCAAAAATCTTGTCCAAGTCTTGAAATCGCATCAAAGGGGTTGCTAAGGCTTCCAGAGGTAAGAATTTCTTTTTCCCAATTCTTCAATTTCAAAGTCTAACTAAAAATGGATAATTAGTAAGATGATTCATGGATGTTTGAGTATTAGTTATACATGCTTGTAACAATAAAGTTATAGGAAGATGGTTGAGTTCAAATAGTAAAGATTGGGTTAAAAATGGTAGAGCTCTTCAAAACTTTAATTGAGGATTTGAAAGTCAATCCGATGTCGGAATTCGATAATTTTTGTATGGTTGAACTCGTATCGGAATGAATATTCGGATTTCGTAAGTTTTCTCGGGATTCATGATGTGGGTCCCACTATTGAATTTTAAAATATATTTCGAATTTTATCTGGAAACAATTAGTAAATTCATATGGAATTAATTCGTATGATTTATATTGAGTATATTGAATTATTATGACTAGATTTGAAGCTTTGGACGAATTCGCGAGGCAAAGGCTTGTTGGAATTTTGAATTGGTTGCAAAGTGAGGTAAGTGTTTGGTCTAACATTAGTTTGATGGATTAGGAGTTGTGTCCTATTTGTTATGTGTTATTTGTTGAGTACGACGTATAGACACGGTGACGAGTATCTATATGTTGGGGTCAAGCATGCCCATGAGTCTTATACTTTAATTAATGTGACTCCATTTCGTATTGTATACGCTTTATATGATAATTTCTGTTGAGGAATATGACTTGCGGAAGTATTATTGTTAATTGAACATTGTAGAGCATTAGCTCTAGTTAAAAATAGAATTGTTGAACATTATAGAGTATTGACTCAAGTTAAGAATTGAATTGTTGAATATTGTAGAGCATTGACTCTAGTTAAGAATAAAATTGTTAAATATTATAGAGCATTGACTCAAGTTGACAATTGAATTGTTGAACATTATAGAGCATTGGCTCAAGTTGAGAATTGAATTGTTGAATATTGTAGAGCATTGGCTCTAGTTAAGAATAAAATTGTTGAACATTATAGAACATTGGCTCAAGTTGAGAATTGAATTGTTGAATATTGTAGAGTATTGACTCTAGTTAAGAATAAAATTGTTGAACATTATAGAGCATTGACTCAAGCTGACAATTGAATTGTTGAACATTATAGAGCATTGGCTCAAGTTGAGAATTGAATTGTTGAACATTGTCGAGCATTGACTCTAGTTAAGAATAAAATTGTTGAGCATTATAGAGCATTGGCTCAAGTTGACAATTGAATTATTGAACATTGTAGAGCATTGGCTCAAGTTGTGAATAAAGAAGAGAGAGAATCATGACATTGTCTCCCTTGTCGGGATGTTATTATTTTGATGTTGTTTCCCTTGCTGGGATTTGATTGTTGTACTATTGTTCCCTTGCCGGGATTTTATTGTGATTTCATTTATTTCCTTACCCTTATTTCTTGTGATTGTTGTTTGGGTTAGGAAGAGTGTTAAAATACGAAGGGTGATGCCGTGTATGATTTGTGAGGAAAGAGTATAAAGCACGAAGGGTGATGCCGTGCCGCACGATGTACCATTCAGTGCCTATTATATTGAGAGTAAAAGCACGAAGGGTGATACCGTGCAGTTTATATTGATTCTTATGGTGAGGACAAGAGTAAAAGCACGAAGGGTGATGTCGTGCACTTGTCCTTAATTTTTCCTGATTCTAATTGAGTTATGTTGTCCTTTACGTTTATTTACTGATTTTTTGTTGTTACTTGATTTTATTTCGATGTTATAGATTCTCTTACCCTATTTGCCTTGTGTTTGTTGCTTGGGTGAGGAAGAGTGTAAATCAGAAAGGGTGATACCGTGTATTGTTTTGGTGAGAGAGTGTTAAAACACGAAGGCTGATGCCGTGTATTGTTTTGGTGAGAGAGTGTTAAAGCACGAAGGGTGATGCCGTGCACTTTCTGTTTAATGTGTTTACTTGTTATTAACAATTCAAGTGTATTAACTGCTTAGATCTCTTTACTGTTGTGATCCTTTATGTTGGAATCCATAGTGTTTACAATACCTCGACTTATTTTTTTTTATATGTTCAATACTTCAAATTTCAATAATTGTTACATTTTTAACTCAATTGATTTCTCAACTAAATTTTTCCTTAAACCATTTGAGGTTGTACTTTACTTAAAAGGGAATTCCTTCTATGTGTTGATTTATTGATTTCTCATATTAAAGGTAATGATTCATTCGATATTGTACTTTAATTGAAAATGGTATTTTCTTTATCAAATGATTTCTGAAAATAACTTCATCTTTTTTTGTTGATTTCCTATTTGGGTTGGGGGCTGTACTCTACTTTATGTTAAGTGAATGAGGCTCCTTGAACATTCTTAATTGTATTGGGTTATGGAACCTATGAACTGAGTAATATGAGAATATTGTTGTGCAATATGAGACAGAAATATGAGGACACGAGGTGCCGTAAAAATATGAAAGTGGGCTGAGACCTATATTATCTATGATTATGAAATGAGGCGTCACAAGGTGACTTTTACTCGAAAGAATTAAATTCGAAAGATGCTTATTTGAAAGATACTTATTTGAAGGAAATATATTCGAAATATATTTATTGAAAAACATATTATCTTAGAGATTATTACTTGAAGGATTTATAGGCGAAAGATTTATATTTGAAGGGCTTGATTAATTGATTGCACTTGTATCTTTTTTTTTTGTTGAGAAGCATTTATGGTGTTCTTGTTACCTGCTATTTATATCACTGGTTGATCATTTTTGCCATCATTGTTATCTGCTTCCTATTATTTTTGTACGCTATATTGCACAGGTTTATTTGGTAGTCTGGTCCTAGCCTCGTCACTACTTCGCCGAGGTTAGGCTAGACACTTACCAGCACATGAGGTCGGTTGTGCTGATACTACACCTCTGTACATTTTTGTGTACAGATCCAGATATTTGATCAATAGTAACTGTTCGTTGCGGTGGAGACTCAAGGTAAACCTGTTGCAGCGTTCGCAGTCCTCGGAGTCACCTTAAATTGTACTTATTTCCACTTGTCCCCTTTGTTTCGGCTTATTTTGTATAACTACTCTTAGTAAAGCTTGTGACTTGTACTACCGGTTTTGAGAATTGTAAATTGTTAAGAGTTATTGAATTTAAAGTTGGCAAATGTCAATGTTATTTCAGTTAATGTTAGGCTTACCTAGTTTAGAGACTAGATGCCATCACGACTCCTTTGGAGAGATTTTTGGGTCATAACAATACAAAATGGCATTTATTTTTATAATTAAAAAAACACACTTCATTATTGTTTGTTTAATTACTGTTTCTTAATGAAATAATTAGTACTATTATTATGATCATTTGATTAAATTAGCAGCCAAAATATTCTTTAGCCCGAATTCTAGACCAACCAAATTCATAACCCACCAGTAGAACCCATAGTAAACCCAAAAATCAAAACCAAATATATACCAAATTTTATTCCCCCAAACTCGTCATCTCCCCAACAAATTCGCTGGCAAAATGATCTCCTATTCCTTATCCAATTCATTTAGTTCCTTTATTTGATTTGTTCTTTCCTTTTAATTTTTTTACTTTGTTCCCATAATTCTTCTCCCCCATCAAATCCATAACGAGATTGAGATTGACTTTGATTCGGAACCAAGATTTCACTCCATTTTTTAGTTCAAATAGTTCTCGTATATGAAGTTTCGTACACTCTCCTTTCCATTTTCGGCATCAATTAGATGAGCCTGGACAGGTTTTGAGATCCCTTATTAACTGGAATTTCATATTCAAATCTTTCTTTTATGTAATACACGATTTTACTTGATTCTTTCCATTCTAGTTACATACCCTAAGGCTGAGTGATATCTATAAGTACTGATTAGTTCTACTTCTTAGACTCATGACATTCATCTCTACTTTCATAACAATTTTCATCATTGAGTCATATTAGTTTTACTTCTTTTATCGGCTTATGTCGGCTTACAACCAAGTTAAAGCTTGGTACTCCAGGTTTCGTTCACTATTAGACTGCCCGGATTTTTGAGATTCTCATGATTTCGAAGTATCGAATTCGGCTATCGACCCATAATAATTGTTGGTCAAGTTCGTTTTTTTACAATCTCTGCAATGATAGGAAACTGTTGAATGTCAACCATGACCTCGAGAGAGGTCACGGGATCCCTTCTCGAAGAAAAGCTCTTGGGTTTGGATTCTTAGCTCTCTCTGCTCTGTTCTGCACTTTGATTTAAGTTTTCACGCTTAAAAGGTAAATATCTTTCACTATAACTATTTGTTTTTCTCTTCAAGTTACAGTAGTAGATCACGAGGGTGTGTTTGTCTTCATGTTTGATTCATCTTGTGCTCTATTTGATGGTCTATCTGTTCACATGAAAGCATGTATACTCTAATACCAGTAAAGTTGACTATGTTTCCCGGCTATTTCAAGCATATTTGTTCCCCTTGTATACATCTGTAGGTTGCATGATTTGAAATTATAAATGGCCATAATTGTTAATAAACAGATCTCATTGCCTTTTTCAACTAAGTTAGGTTTTCAAAAGGATATGTGCGTGTATGGAATAAAGCTTTATCTATTGGAATTGTTATTTACAATGTGTATTCTCTCGCCTTTGTTAGATCGGGTTTAACTTGTTTGACAGAGATTCAGATATTGCCTTTGATAATGGCCTTTGTGTATACAAGTACATCTTTTGTTAGTTCAACACCATGTCTTGAAAAATTAACTGCTAGTTGCTTCCATTACTTTTCTCTTAAATCCGCTAGCAGTAAGAATTAGGAGCATGCATGAACTGGTTCTTATTAGTGTTATATGACGTTGGCTAATGTTTTCCTAAGTTTAAATAATTAAAATGCATGTAACCTTCATACTTATTGCTTGTAAACTTCATGTCTACGTACGACTCTTCAGTAGGCTACTTTATTTGTAAGTTATTATGCTACTTTGTTAAAGTTAAATCTCATACTTGTAATAACTAAGATAGATGTCCATGTCTTATTTGTTTCTTGTGTGTTTCATGCCATGTTATCTTAAAGTATATAGTCTCCATAAAATATAGTTATTTAGTTTTCATATTTCTTTCAGTAAAATGCTTGTACATACAAATCCTCCACAAGCTAATTGATAGTTTGAGGGGAGGGTAAGGACTTTGAGGTCAAGTATATAAAAATACAAGAAATTAACTCTATTCATTTTAATTGACTAAGCCGGTTTCTTTTCTAATTTCTCGCTATTAGATTAATAGACTGTTTGGCCAAGCTTCTTTTTGGCCAAAAGTGTTTTTTTTTTTGCCAAAAACACTTTTGGTTAAAAATTGAGTTGTTTGGCCAAACTTTTGAAAGTAAAAAAGTGCTTTTGAGGAGAAGTAGAAGCACTTTTGGAGAAGCAGAAAAAAGTAGCTTCTCTCCAAAAGCAATTTTTTGAGAAACACTTTTGAGAAAAATACATTTAGAAGCAGTTTTTTAAAGCTTGGCCAAACACTAATTGCCGCTCAGAAGTACTTTTCAAACTAATTAGCCAAACACAAACTGCTTCTCACCAAAAGTACTTTTGAGAAAAGCACTTTAAAAAAAAAACACTTCTCAAAATAAGCTAATTTTTGCAGCTTGGCCAAACGGGCTATAAGTCTTTGTTCCTTATGAGATATTGTCTTACTATGTGACTTCTTGTATATCTGCTAAACACTAGCATACTACTTGATTAAGTGCCTTTCTTTAATTGTATTCAAATATAACACTTATTACGTGCGATATTTGTTTTTAACCGGCTAGTCAAAACTTTTACTTGCTTATGTGTTAAATTCGACCTCACATTAAAGTCACCACCAAGGTTAACGGCATGTGATTAACTATTGTCACAAGTCATACCTATAAGGTGGCGCACATTTTTACTAACGACCTTTTTTCTTTCTTCTTTTCTTATATTGGAGTGGTTACCATGGAGATTCATTAATGTCCTTCTCGACAAAAAAATAAGAAATGAAAAAGAGAGGAATGACAAGGCAGAATGGGTGGTTGGTGTTTTGCCACAAGCTAATACTAGTTCGTGTATTGGAATGCTCCATTCGTGGCCTCTTATCCCGGGTATTCTGATTTTCTTTTCACTGTTTTGCGTTCTACATAACAGCTTGGAAGCGGTAATGTGGTTCAACATTACTCTTCCTTTTGATCTTAAATGGTCCAACATGCTATATGGTTCAACGCATGCCTATTTGAATCTTGTTTGACTCAAAAGATATTGAAATCTTTTTGAACAAATCAATCAAAAAAAAATGAATTGTAAATCCGAGTTAAGGATAATTAACTCTAGATCCGAGATGAATAATATGAATAAAAAAATATAGCCGAGTATAAATGTTGACAATGATTATGGCCAGATTTAATCGCATAAAGAAAGATGCATTAAGTAACATTAAGTGGCAATAAAATGTAAATAAATGAAAAGATTCACCCAATCTTGAGTGAGACGGATCTTCTTTCATTTGATAAAGATGAATGATAGACAAATACAAGAATTTTAGGATCCTCGTTGGATCTGATGAAGGTATGGGATCATCGATCCTCCCATCTCTTTAGAGAGATGTGTTTGCATATATTACAGAGAGAGGGAGAAGGAAAGAGCCCCCCTTTGGAAGTCCTCCCTTCCTATTTATAAGGGGTATTCCTAGAAAAACCCTAAAAGAAAAGGTACAATTAGAGGGAATATTCAGTACAATATTCGTTTTGGGGCCACAATAGACTAGTTGTTTTGTCACTACCCGACCTCGGCTTGTCCGACCTTGGCCTGTCCGACCTTGGCCTGTCCGACCTCGGCCTTATTGATGACTGTCCGACCTCGGTTTGTCCGACCTTGGCCTGTCCGACCTTAGCTTTATTAATGATTGTACGGCCTCAGCCTTACGTCTCCGCATGCCGAATTTCTCTAATCTAATTTTGACCCATACAGTTAGTCCCTCCGCTTATCGAGGTCGTCTCTTGGTCGAGCTCGGTGAGCGGACTTCATTAATCACAGTTCGAGAAATTCGAATGGAGAGGTTGACTAGTATAGATTGCGGTTGAGGGTGCCGATGCCGAGAGAGAATTTCTTGGAGATGGTGGTGAAGAGGGTGGCGATGGTGACGCCGAGTGAAAAGATAGCTGTCTGTTTTGACTATTGATCCAGGCCGTATGTAATCCGCAACTATTTGTGTAGTGACTTTGTATAAAGAAGAATTTTTTGTTATTATTCGCATTGTACTTTTTTGTGTTTTTGCTTTTCGCGACTTTGGTGCAAGGTAGATTCCCGTGTGGCGAGTCCCTATCTTTCTTTCCCTTTATATTTTCTGACGATACTTGGTCTTAGAAAAATTTCGTATTCTCTTTGGCGATGGCTCGTAGCCTCGAGGGTGCATTTTCAAACTTTTATCGAAATATCATCCCGTCGTTGTCCGATCGAGGTCGGACTCTTCTTTTTGGCGAAGGTCCATGGCCTTAGAGGGTATTATTTTGATCTTTTCGAAATATTGACCCGTCATCATTCGATCGAGATCAAACCCTTCTTTTTAGCGAAGGCCTTTGGCCTTAAAGGATGTTATTTCGATCTTGTCGAAATGTAAACCCGTCGTGGTTCGAACGAGGTCGAAGATTGATTCAAACGAGGTCGAAGATTGATTCGGACGAGGCCGAAGGTTGATTCGGACGAGGCCGAAGGTTGATTCGGACAAGGCCGATTGTTGATTCGGACGAGGCCGAATTTTGACTTGGATGAAGCCAAATGTTGATTCGGACGAGGGTCGAATTCTTCTTTTTGGCGATGGCCCTTGGCTGTAGGGGTGTTATTTCGAGCTTGTCGAAATGTTAACCCGTCGTGGTTTGAACGAGGTCGAATATTGATTTGGACGAGGCCGAAGGTTGATTCGGACGAGGCCGAATGTTGACTCGAACGAGGCTGAATGTTGATTCGGACGAGGTCGAAGGTTGATACGGACGAGGCCGAAGGTTGATTCGGACGAGGCCGAACGTTGATTAGGACGAGGCCGAATGTTGATTATTTTTGGCGATGGCCCTTGGACGTAGGGGTATTATTTCGAGCTTGTCGAAATGTTCACCCGTCGTGGTTTGAACGAGGTCGAAGATTGATTCGGACGAGGCTAAATTTTGACTCGGACAATGTCGAATTCTTCTTTTTGGCGATGGCCCTTGGCTGTAGGGGTGTTATTTCGAGCTTGTCAAAATGTTAACCAGTCGTGGTTCGAACGAGGTCGAAGATTGATTCGTACGAGGCCGAAGGTTGATTCGGACGAGGTCGAATTTTGACTCGGATGAGGCCGAACGTTGATTTGGATGAGGCCGAAAGTTGATTCGGACGAGGCCGAGTGTTGATTCAGATGAGGCTGAATTTTGACTCGGACGAGGCCGAATGTTGATTCGGACGAGGCCAAATTCTTCCTTTTGGCGATGGCCCTTGGCCGTAGGGGTATTATTTCGAGCTTGTCGAAATCTTAACCTATCGTCGTTCGAGTGAGGTCGAAGATTGATTCGGACGAGGGCGAATGTTGAAATGGATGAGGCCGAAGGTTGATTCGGACGAGGTAGAATGTTGATTCAGATGAGGCCAAATTTTGACTCGGACGAGGCCTAATGTTGATTCGGACGAAGCCAAAGGTTGATTCGGACGAGGCCGAGTTCTTCTTTTTGGCGATGGCCCTTGGCCGTAAGGGTGTTATTTCGAGCTTTTCGAAATTTTAACCCGTTGTCATTCGACAAGGTCGAACTTTTCTTCTTTGACGAAGGCCCTTGGCTTTAGAGGGTGTTATTTCGAACGTATCAAAATATTAACCCGTCGTCGTTCGATCAAGGTCGAACTCTTCTTCTTTGGCGAAGGCCCTTGGCCGTAGGAGAGTTATTTCAAGCTTATCGAAATGTTATCCCGTCGTTATTCGATCAAGGTCGAACTCTTCTTCTTTGGCGAAGACCTTTGGCCTTAAAGAGTGTTATTTTGAACTCGAAATGTTAACCCGTCATCGTTCGATCAAGGTCGAATTCTTCTTCTTTGGCGAAGGCCCTTGGCCTTAAAGGGTGTTATTTCGAACGTATCGAAATGTTAACCCATAGTCGTTCGATCAAGGTCGAATTCTTCTTCTTTGGCGAAGGCCCTTGGCCTTAAAGGGTGTTATTTCGAACGTATCGAAATGTTAACCCGTCGTCGTTCGATCAAGGTTGAACTATTCTTCTTTGGCGAAGGCCCTTGGCCTTAAAGGGTGTTATTTCGAACGTATCGAAATGTTAACCCGTCGTCGTTCGATCAAGGTCGAACTCTTTTTCTTTGGCGAAGGCCCATGCCTTAAAGGGTGTTATTTCGAACATATCGAAATGTTAACGCGTCGTCGTTCGATCAAGGTCGAACTCTTCTTATTTGGCGAAGGCCCTTGGCCTTAAAGGGTGTTCCCTGGGGGAGTCCCAATTTGCTTAATCTTGCTTGCGCTGGGAAATATGATGCATTTCCTGGGGGAGTCTCATTTGGCTTAATTTTGCTTGCATTGGAGAATATGATGCATTTCCTGGGGGAGTCCCAGTTTGCTTAATTTTGCTTGCGCTGGAGAATATGATGCATTTCTTGAGGGAGTCCCAGTTTGCTTAATTTTGCTTGCGCTGGAGAATATGATGCGTTTCCCGAGTGAGTCCCAGTTTATATGGTCTCTTGGCATCTTCGAATTTTTTTTATGATGACGATCATTCCCTATTCGTGTATCTGGGAGAATGCTCCTGCTTCTATTCCATTTAGAAAAATAGTCAGTTAAACCAAATGAAATCGTTCATTACCTCGATTTGATCGGTCGGCGAGTGGAGAGGAGTGTCCACATTCACTCCCATGGTTATGCTTTTATAGCCGCTACCAGTTTAGCAAGGCCGTCTGCTTCGATATCCAGTGCTCGAGAGATTTGATCGAGCTGGCATTCGCCGGACTCGGGTAGCAGCTTGCGGATCTTGGCGTGGTATTCTTGCAATATTTGTTTCTTGATTTGGAAAGTCTCTGTGACTTGATTGACAACGAACACTCCGAAATATATCCATGTTTGATTGTTTCAAAATTGTAGAGTGGTCGTAGAAGCAAACGCAACACAATTCGATGAGAAAGCTGCCAATCTTGGTGCCTTTTTAATAAACTTTTACCTTATATAAAAAAAGAAGTTAACTTGGTAGATGTAAATAAATACTATCTGTAAGCTTTCTCGCTCGCTAGTTAAGTGAGCAAATAAGTAGTGGAGGCATCTGCATAGGTAGGATAAGCCGTAACTGAGTAGAGTGCCACTGTTTTGTTGGTTGGTTTCGTATGCAGCTCTAAATGGGCCATAAGAGAATTTGATATATCAGCAGTCTATGTAAAAACTCGTTTGTGTACTATTCATATACTTGGTAAACTCAAGGCTGAATATAACAGCCCTTCAAACTTGGCGTGGGGTGTCAGTTAGACACCTTGACTTTGTAGAGGTAGATAGGACCTCAACTAAGACTTTTATTATTTCAGAGAAATCAAATCAAATAAGCAAAAAGACAAGTCAAGTCAACAGGAAAAAAGGCGAGATATTATGATCAAATTCAGGAGCAGATTCTTGCTTTGTCTCGTTTATAGAGAATAATATTTAATAGTGTAATATTATATTTGGAAGAAATGGTTGGTTATAAGAAGTCTTGCTAGTGTTAGAATACTGTAGTAGGAGTACTTTTCCATTCCCTCCCTTTACAGTAACAAACATGGATTAAAGGGAGGAGAATTAAAAAATACGAATGATTAGGTTGAAGATATCACTCATCTGGGTTGAATATATTATCCATATATTTTTTAGAGATCTAGAGAAAATTGAAATTTTAACTAGAAAATTCCCACAGACGGCGCCAAAAGTTTGACTCAAAAGATATTGAAGCCTTTTTGAACAAATCAATCAAAGAAAATGAAGGGTAAATCCTAGTTAAGGATAATTAACTCTAGATCCGAGATGAATAATATGAATAGAAAAATATAGCCGAGTATAAATGTTGACAGTGATTATGACCAGATTTAATAGCATAAAGAAAGATGCATTAAGTAACATTAAGTGACAATAAAATATAAATAAAGAAAAAGATTCACCCAATCTTGAGTGAGTCGGATCTTCTTTCATTTGATAAAGATGAATGATAGACAAATACAAGAACCTTAGGACCCTCGTTGGATCTGATGAAGGTATGAGATCATCGATCCTCCCATCTCTTTAGAGAGATGTGTTTACATATATTACAGAGAGAGGGAGAAGGAAAGAGCCCCCCTTGGGAAGTCCTCCCTTCCTATTTATAAGGGGTATTCCTAGAAAAACCCTAAAAAAAGGTACAATTAGAGGGAATATTCAGTAGAATATTCCTTTTGGGGATTCCATAACAAACTAGTTGTTTTGTCACTCCCCGACCTCGGCTTGTCCGACCTTGGCCTGTCCGACCTTAGCTTTATTGATGACTGTCCGATCTCGGTCTTACGTCTCCGCGTGCCGAATTTCTCTGATCTAATTTTGACCCATACAAATCTGAATCTCAATGTATTGCTAGACTTGAGAGTTAGTCTAATTTGGTGTCGCAACGCTATGGTTGATCCTTGATTATTTTGAATACTTTATTGAATTACAACCAGTGCCAAGTCCTTAAAATGTTAAGTTTAATTTATAATGAGGTCTTCAAAGGCATTTTTTTTGGTTTAAATAATTTAATAAACTGCTCAATAGTGAAGTCTCAATAGTGAAGTCACATGCTCAATGAGGTCTTCAAAGTCTCTAATTGTTTGCATATTTCATCGTCTAGTAATAACAAACTAGTCTAACTTTAGATTAGTAATCCAATAATCCCATATAGCATAAATTTCGGTCGGGACCCATAGTTATGGACCTTGAAGAGTGCCTCACACCTTCTTTTTGAGGCAATTTGAGCCCTTACCCGATCTTTGGTGACGTTGACTAGTTAAATAGAGTTATTTGCAAATAGGTGCCCTAACGCACCTTAAAATCGTTAGGTGACGACTCTTCTCTTTTAATACCATTCCTTTAAAGGAGTTGTCACATGTCGAAGCCCGATTCCGCTAAGGAAAAAGAGGGCGCGACAGCATGGCGACTCTGCTGGGGATATTTTTAGGCTCTTACCATAACTAATTTTGCTTGTGTGGATTATTGGATTGCTTGTTTAGCTTCTTTCATGTACCTCCCTTTCCCGTTCCTTTATTTGCTCAAATTGCTATATCATGAACCTCCCTTCCTTGTCTACTTTATTCGCTTCATTTAATTATGTTTCGAATTTTTTGCGAACTATGCTAACCTATTTCCTTTGTATTTTATTTTTTTCTTCCCTTTTGTTTATTTTATCGCATTATTTAATACTGCCTTTATATGCTTTCACCATGTAATTTACTTGACCATATGTTATCTCTTTTGCATAAGCATGTTTTCAACTTATGTTCCACTCGTGCCAAATATCAACATAGCGGCACTTGATGAGTGTCCGTGCTCTTCCTAAAATCACCCTTTAAATTTGAAAAGCCTTATTTGCGGTAAAACTAGTCGATCAACGGTGCATTCGACGGTTTCGTGCCTTTCCCTCTCAAGTTGTCCGCTTGAAGGTACCAGTCTAGACCTCTATAGCATCCCGCAGTTCCCCTAACGTGACCGGAAAGCTCGAAATAAAGTCATTCAGGTCGCTGATTTCTCCAAGTGGAAACCCACGTTCCTAGAAGGCTCCGAGCCCCGACCCCTCAATATCAACGCCAGTGGTCCCCCCGATGGAAGCTGTATCGAATCTGGTTGTGCAATTTGAATCTACATCAACATCCTCTTCGAGGATCCCCGGCTCACGAGCTCGACCGGTGCCAGCCGTTTCGGACTCAGCAGCCTCCGCCTGATGTGCCTGCAAGTCTCTCGCACTCGACCTCGTTCTCCTCTCTAATGGGCTTCCGTCATCATCCTCTCCCTCGGTATCAAGATTCGCCTATGAGGTTAAAGCAGCAGTCCCAGCAGCGGCTCGATGCTCGAGTGACCTGGTTTTCTTTGCCGAAGGACGGACAACAGCTGCCCTGCTTTTCCTCTTCTTACTCGTATCGGGCTCCAAGGCTCCTATTTCTCCACCGAGGGGCATCCTCATCTGCATATTCTTGCCAAGACCTGCACCAGTGCAATAACCGCAAGGCACTTTCTCTAAAGGCTCAGAAAGAAACACAAAATACAAAGCATAGGCGGTAAAGGAACCTTACCATGATTCTTCTCCACCCAATGCTTCTTGGCCAGGCCAGGCCAAGACCGAATGCGATATGGGAACTTCCCGTTCAACCGCCCGATCTATCCCAACAAAGTTGGAACCGCCTCCTGGTGCCAAGCGGCGGCTGCAGGAAGCATAAAGAGATTATTATTTTGAAAGGAAGAATAGTTGAAAAGCGTGTAAGCACGTGATTTTTGACCCTCCCCGGGAATTTTTACGTTCTTAGCTTAAATATTTAATTTAGGACTAATATAGTTGTTTTGACTAATTTTACTTTAGTTTTCTCGCAAAAGAAAAAATTACAAAAAAAATATATATAGAAATTTTAGTTTATGTATCCCTCATAAACTTGAAAAATCAAAAATTGCACTTTATTTTTGTACTTTATATAATTTCGAAAATTACAAAAAAAAATATAATTTTATTAAGTTTCTGTAGTCATTTTAATTTTGGAGAAATACAAAAAATATTACTTTATATTTTGTCTTTATTAAAAAACGAAAATTACGAAAAAATAGTTTTATTAATATTTTGTAGCTATTTTAAATCTTGAAAAAATATTTAAAAAAAGACATAGTTTTGTTTAAATACTAGTCTTATTTTTGGTAGTTATTTTGCTTACATAGGACTAGTTAAGCAACGTGTTCCTATTTCTCGGGTCAGGGCAAAAGAATAATATTCAGGTTCAAACTACCCGGTTCTAGGCCTAATTTTCGGACCTAGCCCATAATAAACCGTGTCCAGGACACGTGGGGAACCCCACCACGCGTGGGGGACATATGCCTTGAACCCCACGACGCGTGGGCTCATTTTTCTGGGCAAAGCCATGTCAAATACACGGATGAAACACGGACTAAAGGAGGACTTTTTGAATTTTTGGAAGAGAGGTTACTGTTCATCTTCTTCTTGCTCTTTGAAAGAAGAAGCAAGGAAACCCTACTAACCCATCACTAAAAACCACCCCAAACAACCAGCTCCATCCTGTCCGACACCACCAAACGACCACCCCGTCTCCTCCCAAACTCCCTCGCGACCACTCCATTCCCTACTTCCCCCAGCACCGGACCAACTCCCCCATTGCCCATAACTGCCACCCCAAACAGCTTCCCCCCCCTCGTCGTCACCTCCACGTCAAACCACCGAACACCACCACCCCGTCACCTTCCACCGCGACCCAACGACCACTGCCCACACTCCCAAACGTCCCCTCGCACCCCAGCAGTACCCAAACCAACCAGTCCAAAAACCCTCACCCCAAACCACTGTCCGAACAGCCCCCTCCATCGCCCATCTCCATCGACACCGCCCAAACGACCCCTCGCTCACCAGCAGTGAATCGAACCCAGTGACCATAACCCACTCCCTCACGTTGTCGCTGCCCTTCGAGCGAGGCTGCCCAAGCAGTCCAGTAAACGCCCACCGGAGCCACGTCGAGGAGCAACTGTGTTGCTGCGTGCCAAGCAGTTGCGGCTGCGTTTCTGAGCAGCTGTTGCTGCGCATCTTAGCCTTCGACGTACCGGACCATCATCCACTACCCGTCGTCACTATCCCTCGACCCCACTCCCTCACTACCCAAGCAACCACCCCTTCTCCTCCCATCTCCACGTCTAGTCCACCAAACCTCCGGCTCGACTTCACGTCAGTCATCGCCAAAATAACCCACAGCCCGTCAAGGTCGTCGAAAGAGAGAAGGTGAGCGTCGAGGTCGTTGACAACCTTGGTTCGAGTTTTGTTTCCGTTGAGGTCGTCGTTGTTCGTCGAGGTCCGTTACATTAAGGACAAAGTAAGGTCCGTTTCTAATCCTTCTCTTGGCATCTTACTCTCCTTAAATTGATGAATGGTAGTTGAATGAAGTTATTTTCTTATAAATGTTGTTACTGTATTCAAATGCATCTTACTTGTGTTTGTTGTGATGGATGTTCAACATGTTGTAATTCTTAATTATTAGGATGGTCAAGTATTAAGAATTGTTGGTGCAGGCGAGAAAAATCACTCATATTATAATTATATTTTTGGCAAATAATCTATTTAAGGCATGCATTTGGGTATGGAATGATGATTCGAATAAATTAATTGCCGTTTCTGTTTCGTTGTGATTTGTCAAGTAACTTGTAGGGAAGAATTTTTTGAAAGATTTTTTATTTACGATATGTCTTTTGGGTTTTAACAGTTAAGTCGTTCATTCCCTTTTCGTAAAGATTTTCCATAACTCATGGCCCTTAATTAAATTTCAACTCTTTAGAAATCGAGGTGTGCTATTGGTTGGATTTTCCGTAGCCCTCGCAAAAAAAAATAGAAAATGTAGCTGCCTTTAGGTTTGCCTTTGTAAATAATAAATGAGACGAGCCTCGCCAAAAATAAAAAATGCAAATTGCGGGGCCCTCAATAATTAGTCATAATAAATGCTTAGAATTCGGGATGAGCCGTTTAGTGAATTTCACTGCCTTCCCCAAAGATAATAACGCGTTAGTCTCTTCAGACGCGATTTAATTAAATTATTTTCTTAAACGCGGGTGCACATTTATGTGACCCAAATCCAAATCTCAATGGAATCGAAATATGTCTCTAGTCACGGGCACATTGATTGTGGCGTGACCCGAGATGCATTTCCATGACGTTGTAAATTTCTTTTAATAATAGAATGAGATGAGCCTCGACAAATAAAAAATACAAAGTTGCGGGGCCCTCTAAATGTATATATATTAAAACACTTAGAATTCGGGACAGGCCGGTTAGCGAATTTTACGGCCTTCCCCAAAATGACAATACGCTAGTTGCGTTAGGCACGCCTTTAATAATTCAATTTCCTTAAACTCGGGTGCACATTGATGTGACCCAAATCCAAATCTCAACGGAGTCAAAGTATGTCGACGACCACGGGTACATTGATTGTAACGTGGTTCGAAATACATTTTCACAACGTTGCAATTCTTGATAAAAACAGTTAAATGATGAAAGCGGTTAAAAGTTAAATTTTGCACATAAGTTCACACTTGTATAAAATCAGATAATCAAGCCGAATATAACAGTTGAGCGACCGTGCTAGAACCACGGAACTCGGGAATGCCTAACACCTTCTCCCGGGTTAACAGAATTCCTTATCCGGATTTCTGGTACGCAGACTGTAATATAGAGTCACTCTTTTCCTCGATTCGGGATTAAAATTGGTGACTTGGGACACCCTAAATCTCCCAAGTGGCGACTCTGAAATAAATAAACAAATCCCGTTTCGATTGTCCTTTAATTGGAAAAAACTCCCCTGCCCCCGCGGGTGCGGAAAAAGGAGGTGTGACAGCTCTGGCGACTCTGCTGGGGACTGGACACCCAGAACCACTGGTTCAGGGTTAAGAATTCGAGCTTAGAACAATTGTTATTATTTGACTTTATTTATTATCTGATTGTTACATGTTTTGAGCCTAATGTGCTAAATGCTGCTTTTACCGCTTTGATATTATTTGAATTGTATATAAACTGTGCCGAAACCTTTCTCTTCTTACCTCCGGGGATGTGCTTACTGGTTGAGACTCCTTATTCTGTTAGTGTCATACCCTGAATAAAAGAGGCTCGGAAAGTTTCTAAGCCGGTTGGCCTTTTGGTTCCCGGAAAGGAGCTCCTTCCTCAGCTCGAGTTGTCCGCTCGGGTACACTGTCTAGAATACCGACCCAGGTTTTTGAACCTAGTATAACAAAGCCACATGCCGGATCCCTAGTAGGAACGTTTATTTGCATCATGTGCATTTGACTTAGGGGACTCAACATAGGGGTTGGGTCCGTCTAGGACAAGCAACCTGAAAATAATAGACAATCTTTCGGCATCCTATGTGCTACATGTTGTATTTAGTCAAGGGCGTATGGGTCATTTGGTCATTTCCAGCATGATGTTATTTTAATCAAAGCATGGGGAACATTTGTGGAATCCAAGAAGCCTTGGAATTCCCTATGTCCCCCACGCTTGCTTTTTGGGAAAGCACATGGGGAACATTTGTGGAATCCAAGAAGTCTTGGAATTCCCCTATGTCCCCCACGCTTCATATGTTGGGAAAAGCGCATGGGGAGCATTTGCGGAATCCAAGAAGTCTTGGAAATCATTATGTCTCCCATGCCACATTTTTGAAAGAAATAATAAATATAAAAAAATAAAAATACAAATAAAAACAAAGCATGAAAATTCAAAAAGATTTTGTATGTTGTCATCATTTTCCACATATAAGAAAATCGTGAAAAAAGGAGAAAATAACAGCATAGAAGTCCGAGTAGAGTCGAAACTCTGCCGAAATTTTGAAAATGAAAAAGTGTCTTATTAGTTTGTTTTATTAAAAGCAAGGAAAAAATAGAAAAAAGAGTAGTGGCTTTGTCTTGTTTTTCAAAAAAAAAAAAAAAATTAGAAAAAAAATAGTTTGTCTTGCCATAAAAATGAAAAAAAGAGTCTTGTTTTGAAATGGGTTTTTATTTATTTATTTGTTTATGAAAATACCAAAATAAAAATAAAAAATAAATAAAATAGTTTGTTTTTAAAAAAATGGTTTGTTATTAGTTGCAAATATATATATATATAAATCCAAAGGTTTTTCATTATCTCCTAAAATGTATATAAATCTTTATTTGTTGCAAAAATGTTTGTCTTGCAAAGTCTAGAAAAGTTCTTTTAGAATCCCAATTTCAAATAATCCAAAAATATTTCCCATTATTGACTTCTTTAGAAAGTCTTTCTAGTTGTTTCTTTAAAAAATAAAATAAAAAAAATAAAATAAAAAAAAATATATAATATAAAAAAAAAACAAATCCGAAAATATTTTGATTCTTCTTTCAAAAATTGAAAAGAAAATTCAAAATTCAAAAAAAAAAACATTTTAGAAGCATTTCTTATATTAAAGGTAAAATTCCGAAAAATATTTTCTTCTTTTCTCTAGAAAAAAAAAACGAAAATTCAAAAAATATTAATCTTTCTTTTAAAAAGAAAATCAATCAAAAAATAATATTTCCTTGCTTCTTTTAAAGTAGTTCTTTTAAATGAAAATTCAAAAAAACAAAAAAGTTAGTTCATCTGCTTATTATTATTTGCCTACTTATTCTTATTAGCCCGAACTACGCGGGTTTGATTCTCACCGGATGTGAGATACGTAGGCAACCCTCATCGGGTCCAACCCCACCGTTTTGTTAAAAAGCCAAAAACAAACAAATGATAATCATAAAAACAATATATATGTCAAATTTTAATTTTTGTCATAAAGAAGTCGGGTGACGCTGTTTTATCAAGACATAGCCGAATGTTCCCGAAAGGGACGCCGGAAGGCTGACTTTGCATAAAACAGCCACATTTGGGTCATTGTTTTAGATTTGGTCCAATTGACCCACACAACCTTAAAAAATCTTCGTCCACGAGGCGCTGAAGGGCCGTGTTTGCAACACCACGTTTTCATTATAATTTTAAAAAAAAACAAACAAAGAGTCAGCGGTCAGGTGAATACCGTTTGAATTTTGTCATAATAAGCCGAGCCAGCTTCGGCCGCGTCTTAAACCGTTCTTGCCGAAATAGCCTTAGAGTATCTTTCAAGTTGTCGAAAGGCTATTTTCGTAAAAGAATGGACAAGTTTGTAAAAGTGTCATAAAATAATCCTTCTCGGCCTCAAAATTCATGAGAAAGTTGGAAGGGGCCACGTTTGCAAAAACAACCATTTGGTTAAAATTAGCAAACGGAGGAAGGAAGTTGGCCATTTGTTTTTAAAGTTTGCAAATCTTATGATTAGAATATGTGGGTTGTTTGATTTTCGAGTTTGTAGGTCATCTTCAAATCCTTGAAACCCAGTTTGTTCTAATATAAAAATTGAAAAATGTTTACTGTTGTTTGTCTTTTATTGGTCCGAACTACGCAAGGTCTGATTCATGCAGGGACGTGATACGTAGGCAATCTCCATAAGATTCGACCACCACTAAAATAAAAAATAAAAAAAATATAATAATAAATAAATAAAAAAGAGTGTGGAAGATTTTCAGGGGGCACAATTGTCTAACTGCTTAGGTACATTGTATCTCTGATATATGATTGTCTGTCCAATGCCCTAACACTAACGTGATGACTTCCCTTTGATGTGTCCATATATAGAAAGTGGTTGGTTGTGGTAACTCCTCCCTGCAAAGCAAAATCAAAGGACAATGGCTCAGAACCGCAGAACCGAGTGGGTCGGTACTGATGACCGACAACAATTGATCGAACGGAACAGCGGGTTGGTAGAAGAAGTGAGAATGCTGAGACAACATGTGGCAGACATGTATCAGGCATGGATAACGGGAAAAGCACCACCCCCTCCACCGCCAAGTCTCTTGAGCTCGGTCATTTCCCAAGCACCCAACACCATAATGGAAGATCCCCCATACTCTCCATCCCAACCCACTTATGGCAGCTTTCCCAGCTACCCGAGTAGCTCCATCACTCCTCAATGCTTCTCCGCTCCCCAACACCACTTCTTTCCCCGCCATACTTCACTTTCCAGGCACCCGGCTCCACAAAATGCCTACCCACCTACACAAGACTACCAAAAGCCACCTGGATCAGGTTTCCGGCCCTGTCAACATGCAAGAATGAAGAGGTTGCTGAAACGAGGAAAGGCTCTCACCCCCATCGGGGTATCTTATGCCAGTCTGTTTGAAAGGCTAAGGCATGCTGGTTCGATTGAGCCACTCCCCGCATGTACTATAAATTCGCTTGCAAGGAGCTTTGATCTGGCAGCACGATGCGCCTACCACTCCAATGTCGTAGGGCACAACATTGAGAGCTGTCATAGCTGGAGAAAGGAAGTAGAGAAAATGATCCGAGAAGGGCGGGTTGCGATTAATAACAGTGACATGGAGCACTCGAACCTCCTCGAGAACTTGCCTACGGAGGTTGATGAGGTGGAAGCTGGTAATATTGATGCAAAGCTCAGTGGCTAAAATGCCAATTTTGATAAAGTGGGAGGACGTTTTGTTCCTTGGTCAGCAAGAGAGAAGCTTGTGGTGGCTCATTTTGTTGTCATTTCTGTTGTTCGGATTATTAGGGTTAGGAGTCGGATGATGTCTTGTCCAGTTTGTTTTTAGGATTTTGTTCTGGATTGTTTTGTTTGTTTTGTTATTTAAACCATTTCACCGGTAGTCTAATACAAAGTCCGGTCTTTTATTATTTCCAGTCATCTTTTTGTTTAGTCCTTTTACCATTTTTTGTTCGATGCCGATTCTAGGGACATAACATGCGCAACCAGTTTGGGCCTAATCTTAAAAGTTAATCCAAACCCTGGAGAGGTGATCAGAATAGTCAAAGAAAAATAAGAACGGTTGAGATCATACAGAGCTCGAGTCATGTGGAACTGGGGCAAGTTAAACGCAAAGAAATCCATTAAAGAAAGATTCGCCTAAATTCGCATGAGGGTCGTTCATAATAATGAGAATGAGAGTGGCGCCCAACGGTGTTTTAGAAGTGACAAATGAACAAACAGAGGTTAAATATAATTGTCAAGTCCGGCACCATCGGAAAAGACTATAAATCTATTGTTTAATTGTGTTGTTTGCACTTGGCATGTGTTGAAGACTGGAATGACGAAGGCATTTTGTTCTGCTACCCAAACACTTTATCCTTCGTTAGCCCTTTGAGCCTTATTTATTTTCTTTCATACCCCTCGTTCGGAATTAGTAGCAGCGAATAAAATACGCAAGCATGGCAGGTAAGAGAAAAGAAAGAAAAGAAAACAACAAAATGGAAAAAGAAGAATAAAAGAAAAAGAGAAAAAAAAACGACAAAAAGAAAGGAGAAATGAGAAAGGAAAAGAGAAAAGAAAAGAAAAGTGATAACAAAAAAAAGAAGAAGAAAATCAAATGAAAAAGAGGAACTGGGAATTACGTTTGACCTGATTCCTCAAAGAGGATACGTAGGCGCTTCACGGCTCGGTCATAGTTTTGAAAAATGAAAAAAATCAATTAAAATATCCCCAAGCAAGAAACTGGGGCAAAAGTTGCGTTTGTTGTAAATAAATCTAATTCCGAAGGTTGTAATTAATAACCAAAAATTAATGCATTTTTGAGCCTTTAATACCTTTTTTTCTAGCCCTATCCAAAACCCACGTTACGGTCCAAAGAAAGACCTTCTGATCAGTCTTTAAAAATGCCAAGTCGGACAAATGAAGAGTCTTACCGGCGAACATAACATTCTGTTCCACAGCAGAAAGGACTCTAATCTCCAACAGAAAGAGTCATACCGGCAACACTCCAAATCTCCCAGCTGGAGAGAGATATAAAACGAGAAAGTCTTATTGGTGAAAACCTTCACAGGCACCATAAGGCGATGAAAGCTGAGAGAAGAACCCAAAAATGAGAGAGACTTGATAGTGAAAACCCTTCGGGCACTACAAGTCGAATAAGATTGAGAATCAGAGGGGGAATCGCCAATTGAAGATCTTAAAAGATGATTGATGGCAGAGGATAGGCCACATACGCATGTCATGGCCATTAGAGTCGGTATCTGCGTTTGATAGGTTTTTATTTATAGTTTCTTTTGTAAAAGAGTCATCGTTTCCTTTGTCTTTTATTTTGTTTCTGTTATCTTTCTCCTTTCATAAAAAATTTCCCCAATAGAGTCTGTCCGGTCAGAACAAGTATGAAATGACTTCAAAATATGCCATCAGCTTTCCAAGATGAGATCTGACTAGTATATCTGAATGGTATAGTCAGCAAGGAACAAGCGCGAGGTCAGTGTCAAAAAAGATATCCCCAGCAAAGGGAATTGACAAAAGGATTGACGAGCGTCAAGAGGGATATCCTTGCCAAAACCAAGGTTATAAACCTCAAAGACAAGGCCCGTGAACAGAGCAAGGAGAACAGTGAGCATGATTTGGCGAAATCCATACTAGACTAAAAGGTCGGGAAAATGCCAGTTTCCGAGCTATGCCACAAAAGAAGATGGATATCCCCAGCAGGAAGGGATTATCCCCAGCACATAATATCATCCCCAACAAGTTGTGGAACACAGAGCAAGGAGGGAGAAAGGGAAAACCATCCCAGCAGGAGTATCACAACCAACCGCCATGTTTTAAACTAACAATTTTGTTTGATTTGAAACAGGTAAGGGAAATGGCATTGAGGCAGAAACGCATGCCACAAGGGATATTATCAAACTGGGGCAGAAAATTTTTCTTCCATTTAGAAAATTTTCTGGAAGTCAGGTACCCCCAGCTGATAACATTTTACCCCCAACAGGTAAGTAAATAATTCCTCAACAGTGTTATCCCTAGTAGTTGCGAGGGGTCCAACACAAGGTTGGAAAGTCGGTATCCTCAGCGGTTAGACTCCAAAGGAGGAAGCTAATAATAGTAATAATAATAATAATAAAAAGGGAATAATAATAACAAAAAAAAAAATGGGGAAGGTAGAAAGGGAAATTTCATCCCAATCCCCAACAAGTATTCAAGGTAAGACATCTTCAAGTCTTAAGGATCTGTCGGGTTCATCCGCCCTCAAATAGGATATTTTGGGTTCATTCGCCCTCAAATAGGATATGTTGGGTTCATCCGCCCTCAAATAGGATATTTCGGGTTCATCCGCCCTCAAATAGGATATGTCGGGTTCATCCGCCCTCAAAAAGGATATGTCGGGTTCATCCGCCCTCGAATAGGATATGTCGGGTTCATCCGCCCTCAAATAGGATATGTCGGGTTCATCCGCCCTCAAATAGGATCTGTTGGGTTCATCCGCCCTCAAATAGGATATATTGGGTTCATCCGCCCTCAAATAGGATATGTCGAGTTCATCTGCCCTCAAATAGGATCTGTCGGGTTCATCCGCCCTCAAATAGGATATGTCGGGTTCATCCGCCCTCAAATAGGATCTGTTGGGTTCATCCGCCCTCAAATAGGATATGTCGGGTTCATCCGCCCTCAAATAGGATCTGTCGGGTTCATCCGCCCTCAAATAGGATCTGTCGGGTTCATCCGCCCTCAAATAGGATATGTTGGGTTCATCCGCCCTCAAATAGGATATGTCGGGTTCATCCGCCCTCAAATAGGATCTGTTGGGTTCATCCGCCCTCAAATAGGATCTGTCGGGTTCATCCGCCCTCAAATAGGATATGTCGGGTTCATCCGCCCTCAAATAGGATATGTCGGGTTCATCCGCCCTCAAATAGGATATGTCGGGTTCATCCGCCCTCAAATAGGATATGTTGGGTTCATCCGCCCTCAAATAGGATATGTCGGGTTCATCCGCCCTCAAATAGGATATGTCGGGTTCATCCGCCCTCAAATAGGATATGTCGGGTTCATCCGCCCTCAAATAGGATATGTTGGGTTCATCCGCCCTCAAATAGGATATGTCGGGTTCATCCGCCCTCAAATAGGATATGTCGGGTTCATCCGCCCTCAAATAGGATATGTCGGGTTCATCCGCCCTCAAATAGGATATGTCGGGTTCATCCGCCCTCAAATAGGATATGTCGGGTTCATCCGCCCTCAAATAGGATCTGTCGGGTTCATCCGCCCTCAAATAGGATATGTTGGGTTCATCCGCCCTCAAATAGGATATGTCGGGTTCATCCGCCCTCAAATAGGATATGTCGGGTTCATCCGCCCTCAAATAGGATATGTCGGGTTCATCCGCCCTCAAATAGGATATGTCGGGTTCATCCGCCCTCAAATAGGATATGTTGGGTTCATCCGCCCTCAAATAGGATATGTCGGGTTCATCCGCCCTCAAATAGGATATGTCGGGTTCATCCGCCCTCAAATAGGATATGTTTGGGTTCATCCGCCCTCAAATAGGATATGTCGGGTTCATCCGCCCTCAAATAGGATATGTCGGGTTCATCCGCCCTCAAATAGGATCTGTTGGGTTCATCCGCCCTCAAATAGGATCTGTCGGGTTCATCCGCCCTCAAATAGGATATGTCGGGTTCATCCGCCCTCAAATAGGATCTGTTGGGTTCATCCGCCCTCAAATAGGATATGTCGGGTTCATCCGCCCTCAAATAGGATATGTTGGGTTCATCCGCCCTCAAATAGGATATGTCGGGTTCATCCGCCCTCAAATAGGATATGTCGGGTTCATCCGCCCTCAAATAGGATATGTCGGGTTCATCCGCCCTCAAATAGGATATGTCGGGTTCATCCGCCCTCAAATAGGATCTGTCGGGTTCATCCGCCCTCAAATAGGATATGTCGGGTTCATCCGCCCTCAAATAGGATCTGTCGGGTTCATCCGCCCTCAAATAGGATATGTCGGGTTCATCCGCCCTCAAATAGGATATGTCGGGTTCATCCGCCCTCAAATAGGATCTGTTGGGTTCATCCGCCCTCAAATAGGATATGTCGGGTTCATCCGCCCTCAAATAGGATATGTCGGGTTCATCCGCCCTCAAATAGGATATGTTGGGTTCATCCGCCCTCAAATAGGATATGTTGGTTTCAGTCTTTACATTTCTTGACAGGTTCATCCGCCCTCAAATAGGATATGTCGGGTTCATCCACCCTCAAATAGGATATGTTGGGTTCATCCGCCCTCAAATAGGATATGTTGGTTTCAGTCTTTACTTTTAAGTGTTGAAGTTGGGAGCCCGCCCAGATAATATAGGCATACATTCAGTCTTTTATTTCAAGTGTTGAAGTTGGGAGCCCGACAAGATAACAGAGGCATACATTCAGTTTTTACTTTCAAGTATTGAAGTTGGGAGCCCGCCCAGATAACAGAGGCATACATTCCACGTCTTTACCCATAGGAGATGCATTTCCTCCTAAGTTCAGTTCTACCAATAGGAGACGCACTTCCTAAGATAAGTTTCACCAGTAGGAGACGCACTTCCTAAAATTCAGTTTTACCATAGGAGACGCACTTCCTAAGCAAGTTTCACCAATAGGAGACGCACTTCCTAAGCAAGTTTCACCAATAGGAGACGCACTTCCTAAGCAAATTTCACCGATAGGAGACGCACTTCCTAAGTTTATTTCACCAATAGGAGACGCACTTCCTAGGTTCAGTTTCACCAATAGGAGACGCACTTCCTAAGAATAGTTTCACCCAGTAGGAGACGCACTTCCTAAGAACAGTTTTTCCCAATAGGAGACGCACTTCCTAAGCAAGTTTCACCAGTAGGAGACGCACTTCCTAAGATAAGTTTCACCGATAGGAGACGCACTTCCTAAGTTCAGTTTTACCATAGGAGACGCACTTCCTAAGTTCAGTTTTACCATAGGAGACGCACTTCCTAAGTTAAGTTTCACCGATAGGAGACGCACTTCCTAAGTTCAGTTTTACCATAGGAGACGCACTTCCCAAGTTAAGTTTCACCGATAGGAGACGCACTTCCTAAGTTCAGTTTTACCATAGGAGACGCACTTCCTAAGTTCAGTTTTACCGTAGGAGACGCACTTCCTAAGTTCAGTTTCACCAATAGGAGACGCACTTCCTAAGAATAGTTCACCCCTAGGAGATGCACTTCCTAGTTTGATTCATTTTAAGTTCGACCATAGGAGACACAATTCCTAGTCCAGTTTTTTGAAGTTTACCCGTAGGAGACGCACTTCCTAATCGAGATTTTATTCATAGGAGACGCACTTCCTAGTTCTAGTCACTGAAGTTTTCACCCTTAGGAGACGCACTTCCTAGTTTAGCTCATTCCGATTCAACCATAGAAGACACACTTTCTAGTTTGAGTCATTGAGGTTTTTATTTTAGCAGACACATTTGCTAGCAAGAGTTTTGGTTTTACTCATAGGAGATGCACATCCTAGCCTAGTCTTTAGTTTACTCTCATCATTGCATCAGTAGTGTAAGTGAGTTACGATTTTGCTAACGACTCACAAATCTTCCCAGTACAAACTGGGTTAGGAAATTTTGTTTGTTTTTGTTTGTTTTGATTGTCAGGGACCCGCCTGTAGAACGAAGGTTGTTGCGTGTCGAAGATAGAAGAAGTCAGGAGTCCGCCTGTAGAACGGAGAAACATTTTTCAAGATCAAGCAGTGACCCACTGGAAAGCAGAAGGTTACAACAAAAATCCCCAGCACTCAATCCAAGATAGAAGCAACAAGAAGCTCGCCCCAAGAATGCAAGTCAACAGTCTGGGGTGATCGACAGAAGCTGGTCACCAAAAAACAAAAAAAAACAAAAAAAAAACAAGAAAGAGAAGAAAGAAAAAAAAAAGAACCCAAATTACGGAAGTGGAGAACAAATGTGGTCTGCTCAAGAACTAGCACCTACAACTAGCAAGTATCAAGGTTCAGATCCAAAGTCTGTATGAAGCACCATTCAAGACTCAAGACCAAGTTTCAGAAGACTTAAGAGATAGGAATCCTTGTAACTAGTAGCTGATAGGCTTAGTTAGTCTTTTTCAGTTTTCATTTTTGTTGTAATGACAGGACCGCGGACCGGAACCTCAACGGAACGGCACCTCGATCGGCTCTTCACCTCGGTACACTTCACTATCTCTCTCATTCCCGAACTACACGTGGCCTGATTCCTGTATAACCAAGGATATGTAGGCAGCTCAGATACCAGGGCTCGGTCACATTCCCTCCCTTTCCTTAAGTGTAGTCCGTCCAAGTAATGGTCGGGTCAAAAACACGTCTAGTCGTTCTTTGTCGGAAAACTCTTCGTGTTTCCAGTCAAAGAGGGGCAGCTGTAAGCACGTGATTTTTGACCCTCCCCGGGAATTTTTACGTTCTTAGCTTAAATATTTAATTTAGGACTAATATAGTTGTTTTGACTAATTTTACTTTAGTTTTCTCGCAAAAGAAAAAATTACAAAAAAAATATATATATAAATTTTAGTTTATGTATCCCTCATAAACTTGAAAAATCAAAAATTACACTTTATTTTTGTACTTTATATAATTTCGAAAATTACAAAAAAAAATATAATTTTATTAAGGTTCTGTAGTCATTTTAATTTTGGAGAAATACAAAAAATATTACTTTATATTTTGTCTTTATTAAAAAACGAAAATTACGAAAAAATAGTTTTATTAATATTTTGTAGCTATTTTAAATCTTGAAAAAATATTTAAAAAAAGATATAGTTTTGTTTAAATACTAGTCTTATTTTTGGTAGTTATTTTGCTTACATAGGACTAGTTAAGCAACGTGTTCCTATTTCTCGGGTCCGGGCAAAAGAATAATATTCGGGTTCAAACTACCCGGTTTTAGGCCTAATTTTCGGACCTAGCCCATAATAAACCGTGTCCAGGACACGTGGGGAACCCCACCACGCGTGGGGGACATATGCCTTAAACCCCACCACGCGTGGGCTCATTTTTCTGGGCAAAGCCATGTCAAATACACGGATGAAACACGGACTAAAGGAGGACTTTTTGAATTTTTGGAAGAGAGGTTACTGTTCATCTTCTTCTTGCTCTTTGAAAGAAGAAGCAAGGAAACCCTACTAACCCATCACCAAAAACCACCCCAAACAACCAGCTCCATCCTGTCCGACACCACCAAACGACCACCCCGTCTCCTCCCAAACTCCCTCGCGACCACTCCATTCCCTACTTCCCCCAGCACCGGACCAACTCCCCCATTGCCCATAACTGCCACCCCAAACAGCTTCCCCCCCCTCGTCGTCACCTCCACGTCAAACCACCGAACACCACCACCCCGTCACCTTCCACCGCGACCCAACGACCACTGCCCACACTCCCAAACGTCCCCTCTCACCCCAGCAGTACCCAAACCAACCAGTCCAAAAACCCTCACCCCAAACCACTGTCCGAACAGCCCCCTCCATCGCCCATCTCCATCGACACCGCCCAAACGACCCCTCGCTCACCAGCAGTGAATCGAACCCAGTGACCATAACCCACTCCCTCACGTTGTCGCTGCCCTTCGAGCGAGGCTTCCCAAGCAGTCCAGTAAACGCCCACCAGAGCCACGTCGAGGAGCAACTGTGTTGCTGCGTGCCAAGCAGTTGCGGCTGCGTTTCTGAGCAGCTGTTGCTGCGCATCTTAGCCTTCGACGTACCGGACCATCGTCCACTACCCGTCGTCACTATCCCTCGACCCCACTCCCTCACTGCCCAAGCAACCACCCCTTCTCCTCCCCATCTCCACGTCTAGTCCACCAAACCTCCGGCTCGACTTCACGTCAGTCATCGCCAAAATAACCCACAGCCCGTCAAGGTCGTCGAAAGAGAGAAGGTGAGCGTCGAGGTCGTTGACAACCTTGGTTCGAGTTTTGTTTCCGTTGAGGTCGTCGTTGTTCGTCGAGGTCCGTTACGTTAAGGACAAAGTAAGGTCCGTTTCTAATCCTTCTCTTGGCATCTTACTCTCCTTAAATTGATGAATGGTAGTTGAATGAAGTTATTTTCTTATAAATGTTGTTACTGTATTCAAATGCATCTTACTTGTGTTTGTTGTGATGGATGTTCAACATGTTGTAATTCTTAATTATTAGGATGGTCAAGTATTAAGAATTGTTGGTGCAGGCGAGAAAAATCACTCATATTATAATTATATTTTTGGCAAATAATCTATTTAAGGCATGCATTTGGGTATGGAATGATGATTCGAATAAATTAATTGCCGTTTCTGTTTCGTTGTGATTTGTCAAGTAACTTGTAGGGAAGAATTTTTTGAAAGATTTTTTATTTACGATATGTCTTTTGGGTTTTAACAGTTAAGTCGTTCATTCCCTTTTCGTAAAGATTTTCCATAACTCATGGCCCTTAATTAAATTTCAACTCTTTAGAAATCGAGGTGTGCTATTGGTTGGATTTTCCGTAGCCCTCGCAAAAAAAATAGAAAAATGTAGCTGCCTTTAGGTTTGCCTTTGTAAATAATAAATGAGACGAGCCTCGCCAAAATAAAAAATGCAAATTGCGGGGCCCTCAATAATTAGTCATAATAAATGCTTAGAATTTGGGATGAGCCGTTTAGTGAATTTCACTGCCTTCCCCAAAGATAATAACGCGTTAGTCTCTTCAGACGCGATTTAATTAAACTATTTTCTTAAACGCGGGTGCACATTTATGTGACCCAAATCCAAATCTCAATGGAATCGAAATATGTCTCTAATCACGGGCACCTTGATTGTGGCGTGGCCCGAGATGCATTTCCATGACGTTGTAAATTCCTTTTAATAATAGAATGAGATGAGCCTCGACAAATAAAAAATACAAAGTTGCGGGGCCCTCTAAATGTATATATATTAAAACACTTAGAATTCGGGACAGGCCGGTTAGCGAATTTTACGGCCTTCCCCAAAATGACAATACGCTAGTTGCGTTAGGCACGCCTTTAATAATTCAATTTCCTTAAACTCGGGTGCACATTGATGTGACCCAAATCCAAATCTCAACGGAGTCAAAGTATGTCGACGACCACGGGTACATTGATTGTAACGTGGTTCGAGATACATTTTCACAACGTTACAATTCTTGATAAAACCAGTTAAATGATGAAAGCGGTTAAAAGTTAAATTTTGCACATAAGTTCACACTTGTATAAAATCAGATAATCAAGCCGAATATAACAGTTTAACGACCGTGCTAGAACCACGGAACTCGGGAATGCCTAACACCTTCTCCCTGGTTAACAGAATTCCTTATCCGGATTTCTGGTACGCAGACTGTAATATAGAGTCACTCTTTTCCTCGATTCGGGATTAAAATTGGTGACTTGGGACACCCTAAATCTCCCAAGTGGCGACTCTGAAATAAATAAACAAATCCCGTTTCGATTGTCCTTTAATTGGAAAAAACTCCCCTGCCCCCGCGGGTGCGGAAAAAGGAGGTGTGACAAAGCGGCTAAGGGAAATATTGCTTACGTCGGGTATTCCACCTCTCCGGAAAGGGCATCCGCTAGGCCGGGATGATATCCGAGGTCTTTACTCGGATAAACCTGCTCATCCATCCTCGATCCTTTCCCTCATTGATGCTCGTGAAAAAAGATATTTTTGACCGATGGCGGAGCCTGATTAAACCTCGATACAATTGAGGGTTGTATATCCTGATCAGATGATTAAGGGTAAAGATCTCACCCTCAACCCTTTCGGTAAAATGACGAAGCATCAACACTATCCTCCAAAAAGAAGGGTAGATCTGACCAAGCGTCACTTAGTATTGGTCGCAGAAATCAAGGATAACCGGGTCTATCTCTAGAGGAGAAGACTCGACAGATTTATCGGGACCCAGGGTGAATGGGTAGGTGTACACATGAAGGAAACCATCCTTAAAGTCAGTTATATTATCGTTGGGACCAGGAATCTCCACCCCCACTGCCTCGCTCCATCGAGAGTCCTCCCTCACCTTGCTAATATCGGTCACGACGCTAGCTTATCGGGACACATGCTCGCACCGGCTCGGTGTAAATGAAGTGGCATCGACATTAAAATCCTCTGACATGTCGAGATCAGGTAAGGTACATTGTTCCAAAGAGGGAATCGCTCTGGTTTCTTCCTTAGGCGATCGGGATGATGATGCAACATCATTCCGTCGGGGAACCGTCCTAGAGGTCCTAGTCATGTCAATGATAAAAATCCTTCTATGAAAAGATGAAAGAGTGTCAAAAAAAAATCTGACTCGTGATCTTGAAGGTGGGGTGAAAGTGAAAAGTGTCAAGCAACTGATGCATTTATAGGAACCGCTGGGGAAGCGGAAAGGACAAGCCAATGGCAGTTCGTGGGTTTCTCGAATATCACATCTAACGGCGGCCTTGCAAAACTTTCTGGAACATGGCATTTAATGCTCTTAAATGGTTAACGTCACGACAATGATGACCTCGAGATGACGGTTCAAAATCGTTCCCTATTACTTCATTCTAGGAAATGTGGAGACTACCTGTATACAGTAAAATCAGAGTAGTCTATTTCTCGCCACCAAGGTGCTTTCGGGGAGTCATATCAGTACCTCGAGGCTGCAGGACTACGATCGAGCTCCCTCCCCCGAGGTTCGCCCACGGCCCAACAAAGATTTCGAGGGTAGGGAATTCCCGAGGCGAACAACCAACATCAGTAGAGTCTAGCATCGTGCCTAGACGTCCCATCCCTTTATCTTTGCATATAATGCACTCTGTACTATATTGTATTCCATATCCTATATAAAGGGAATCCACACCACTTTGTAAGGGGTTGATGTTGCTCCAACTACTCTACACGATATCAATAATATCTCCCCATATTTCTTCTCTCTAACTTACTCGCTCGAGGCCACTTTAGCATTCATCGCTTTCTTACTTGTTCTTCATTTATTGCTTGGTCGTGGCCGTAAAGAGCTTTGCGTGATTATATTTTAACTGTTATCTTATTCCCGACTACCCCCGATAGCTAGAGATCGAGCCAGATATCGACCTCGAGGTCCTTCATCGACCAGTTCGAGGCTCGGGCCGCAAGCCCCTCGGTTTGATTGTTGCCCCGCTTTAGCTCATATTTCTTCATTAAACTTCATACTTTTAGCATCAACTGCTCTAAACAACTAGCATAAAAATAAATCACATATTTTTAGAATCTCATTTAACAAATTTAATTATTTTTATCATTTTCATGGTAAACAATATATATATATATATATATATATATATATATTGGGCATCTTCATGCAGAATAAATGGGCTAAAAGTGAGTAGACTTCACTGAATTCCTGCAGAAAGAAAGAGGAAATTGGCATTGGTAAGCACTTTTAATGGCCATCATCGAGCTTTGTGCTGAACCAAAGATACTTCTTCAACAGTCCTTTTTGCAGGAAAAGGGTCTTTTTCAACTGTCTAAGGGTCTTATCACGAAAAAGGTTTTTGTTATTTTAAGTAGTTAGCATCTCAATGAAGCTAGGGAGCCTGTCCTAATACGAGAAAGCCATCTCTCTTTTTCGCCATCTTTTCTCTATGTATGATCTTAAGGGGAAAAAAACAAGCCAATAGAAAAGGTGGATTATTCTATTGGTATCTTGAGTATTTTCTTGTTGTTCATAGGTAGGACTTTTTATCGCAAACTTCCATACGGTCACGCAGATCAAATTAACTGACAAAGGGTTTTGGATCATTATCAATTCACTTGCCTTTAACTCGTTTGTTTATCAAAACGAGCATTAAAGCAAATAAGTGATTTTTCCTGATAAACAGAGACAAAGTTAGCCTCAAGAAACTAAAGCAACAACAACGTATGAGATATAAACGCTAGCACATTTTCTTATGTGTGTATCTCATATAGTTTTTTTTTGGTTCCACATTGTACATTTGTAATCCAATTAAGGTTGTATTATGGGTCGGGCCAGGACCTAAATAGGCTAAACGGGCCGAGCCAAACGATCCCGGGCTCTGGCGGGCCAGTCTCTGGCGATCCCGGGCTTAGTGGTCTTGAAGGGTGGAACCGGCCCATTACGAGCCTAAGCTCACATGGTCCCGGGCTAAATGGGCCGGACCCACGGGGCTAAACGGGCCTAAGTATTCCGGGCTATTTTTTTCTTGTAAATTATATATATATCTAACAAACTAAAACATTAAGCATAATACGTCTAATAATTTTAAAATAACACAAATTGTCTCAAATCAACTTAAAATCTTAAATACGAATGTCTGGAGAACGCGCAAGACAACTCTTTATATGCCTCTTTAAACTGCCCGTGCCCTCCTTTGGACGACGAGTGTAGACTCGACCACAGTTCTTGCACTTTATTATGTAAACTTCTTCATTTTCTTCTACCATATTTAAGTGTTCCAAAACAAATGGGTGCAATTTAGAATCATCGGGAATAATTTAATTTGAATTAAGAATTTGAGTTTGAGAAATGAGAGATGAGTGAAAACTTGAAGACTTGAATACTTCAATTTGAGTTTGAGAAATGAGAGAGATTGATGATTTTGTGAGTAAAAATGAAAGAATGAAGGGGTACTTATAGTTGAGAATAGGGAAAAATTGTGATTATAAAAAGTTTGGGGTTAAAACAAAGTTTGGGGGCCAAATGGCAGGCCAACGACTAGTTTTTTATATTTAAAAATAGCCTTTGGGCCCGTTTGGCCCGGTTGAACTGGCCCAGGCCCGCATGCCAGTTTCGGGCTAAACGGTCCCGGGCTCGCGGTCTATTTTGGGAGGACCGGCCCACAGTGGGCTTTTAGGACCGTTAGGGACCTGCCCGTTTGGCCCGTTTGCTAGTCAGTCCCGGGCTGGGCCCGACCCACAATACAGCCTTAAATCCAATAAAAGAATTGCTTCCCTATTATGTTGGACAAATTCCGGTACTTCAATCTTACGTTCATTCTTCTGAAAGCGATGGCCTCTTCGTAATTGTATAGGCCAAAATCCGGCAAAGGAAATTCAGCACAAAGAGGTGATCATCGTGAAAATTGTAACTTAACAAGGGCAGTTTGACCGAGGTCGGTCAGTGGTGAACCGAACAAGCCGTTGAAGGGTTCATCAAGGCCGAGGTTGAGCAGCAAGAGACAGAAGTAATGACTAGTACAACTTTGGAACTAACAAATGGAATATTTTATTGAATATTCCTTCTATTATACCATTTAGGGTTTTTTGGGGAATATCCCATATAAATAGTAGGAGAGATAAGGTAAAAGGAAGGTAATATTCTAGATAATAAGAATTCTCTAGAAAAGTTGACTCTGAAGTAAAATACAAACATTACATTTCCAAAGAGATTCGATTTGTTGTTGATTCCATATTTCTCGCATCAGATCCAAGAAAGTCTCATATAGTCTTACATCATTATGAGAGAGAGGAATCATCCACCTCATTCAATATTAGGTGATTCATTCTCTTTATTTACATTTAATGCCATTTAATATATTTATTGCTTATCATTATTCTTCAGTCATTCATAACCGTATCATTTAATGTACATTGCATTAAATCTGTATTAACGCAACCCCATGTTATTCGCATAAATGTATTTTAGATCTAGAAATTATTATCTTTAACTAGAATTTATATGTTATCTTCTTATCTAATTAGTTTAACAAAGGGTTTTATGCTTTTTGGTCAAACAATGATTTGACAGCTATCTCACTTGTGGTACATGATCTTCTCAAATTACATGTTATGTTTTCTGTCTTTGTTGAAATAATCGTAAAGTTATGATATATTGGTTATTGTAGGAATTAAACTTTCGAGCCCGATATCGATAAAATTAACTCACGGTCAAACCTCTTAACCTTGCGAATTGATCTCGAATCGTCCGAAATTCGAACTCAGCCACACACGCAGTCATAATACATAATACGAAGCTGCTCAAGACCTTAAGCCATGATAGAATTTAAGGGTCCACCAAACTCTATAGAGAATCGGGTTCTCTATTAGTTCCCACAGAACATACACACACTGCAGTAAGTAAATGGCATAATGGAGTTTTATGTGGAAAACTCCCAGCTCATGGGATCAAAAAACCACGACCTACCCTTGTAGGATTTCAACTTCATTATTGATCAACTTTCAGATTACAACCTATGAATTAACCTCTTAATCCCTCACTAACTTGTAACACTCTATTACAAGACACTTTGTAATAACTATATTATAAAGATTTTAAACCTAGGAATTAACCTCTTAATCCCTCACTAACTTGTAACACTTTATTACAAGCCACTTTGTAAAAACTCTATTACAAAGACTTTACAACTCGACTAACCTTAGCCAAGGCACAAACACAGGGGTTTATGAATTACAAAGATTTCCTACACAATGCTTCTAACTGAGCTAAGTAGGAATTACAAGTAGAGTGCTTTAACAAAGGTATAACACAACTAAGGACATGTAATAACTTCAATACATGGAACTGGTCCTTGGTTATGTTGTTCTTTGTTCTTGATGCCCTTGGGAGTCAATTGCAAGATTGACACAAACTTGAGAGAATGCTTGATGAGTTTTTTGAATATGCAAGTAATTTGTTTTACCTTTTCTTGATATTAATATCTCATTTGTTACATCACTTGAATGATGTAAGCAAGTTAGGTAAAGAGCATTCCTCATAAAGTTGACTGTTGCACTGTTTCTGTACTGTAGCGTGTGCAGGCAGCAAATTTACAGTTGGGACAGTTGACTTGTACAGTCTCATCGGGAACTGATAGATATCTTTTCCCTCTGCTGTTCCTTTGACTCTGAAGAGTTGAATAGTGTTCCCCACCGGAGACTTGTTGATCTTGAGTTCTTCAGGATATTTAACAGGTTCCTTATCTGGTTCTTAATAGTAAGTTTGTTAGATCATCAAAACATAACAGGGATACACATATAACCTATCAAGCCACCGAATGGGATGCTAATTCTCAAAACGACCGGTTGGGTCGTTACAGATATAAACTCCAAAGGATATTCTCAATCATTTGCAAACACACCCAAACCAAGCAAACAACAATTTGGCAGAATTAGATTTTTGAATTCAAAGCTTCAAAGATTTTTAATGACTGTCATGGAGTTTTTAATAGATTCAGTCTTCCAATTTAATTTAGTCGGTTCTGATTATTACTATTTAGTTATTGATTCCAAAAAGATAAAACAAATCATTAATAAGTTTACGTTTCTGTTTCACCAAATGCAAATCCAACTGTTTCAGCTTCTGTAATTGTGAATTTTCATCTGAAGATTGGAATTTTTATAAATTTAACTTTAACTATTTTTGGCCTGCAATATTAAAAGCACTTATTTTTTGGGAGTGATCTCATTTTGGAGTTTCAATCTTGATGGTTGTGGGACGGCGGATATAAGAAGAAAAGTGAGGCACCGGTGGTTGTGACGAGAAAAAGAAAAATTGGTTGAGCACCAAAATTCATCGGAGAAGAAAACAATGAGGAAGATTGTAATGGTATAAATGGTAAATTGTATATCAAATTATAATTAAGCGATAACTTATGTAGTGAGAATAAATAAGTTTCTAAAATAGTATAGTTATGTAAAAATCTCCCGTAACAATTGTTGTGTGAGTGACAAATTTCTTATAGGAAAAATACTGAAGTAAGTTTGAAATAAAGGTTTAACTCATATTTTTGTTGAAAGGTAGGCGAATCATGAAGTTTTAGATGTTGTATCACTAACGATAGTTGGCTTAGTTCTTTTTTAGATGACCTGATATAGCGTGTACCAATCAAGAAACCAAATAAAGAAGCCTAATGGTATTTTATAGAAATAACACCAGGTAGTCACTCTTAAGTGCTGCTATTTAAGAATTAGCCAGTTGATAAGTTGGTATTTTACCAAATTATTTTTTCTGGATACTTAGACTTTTGTATAATTTTGTTGAGAAATTAAGACATTTGTTGAGATTTATTGGCATATTTCAGGTATCAAATGATTTAGAGAAGATATGGATTAAAACAAGTCAAAATAAGTTAAAATGAGAAAAATGAACTGTTGCTAGATTATGCTCTTCGTGATCGCGGATTCGATCCCGACTCATAGTTGGCCATATTATATTGCACGCGATCGTATCCATTTATTTTTTAGTAGTGGATTTGGACGTCATCACCAGTGCATCTTGAATTTCAGTTTTTCAGTTTAAATTTTTGAGACAAAAATATCATAAATTGTCTTGAAGTTAAAAATTTTAGTTTAAAATTTCAGGATAAAAATAAGAAGTGATTAATCTCTAAATAGTTTCTTGAAACTGGCTATATGTGCACTTGCCCCTCTTCGTAATAAGCTTTTGGGCTTCTTCGTGCAGACTAAATGGGCTAAAAAAGAGTGGACTTCGCTAAATTCCTGCAGAAACAAAGAGGAAATTGCATTGCAAGCACTTGTAACAGCAATCATCATGCTTTGTGCTGAACCAGAGACACGTTTCAACAGTTCTTTTTGCACTGTCAAAGGGTGTGTTATCAGAGAAAAGGATTTTGCTTGTTTTATATAGTTAGCATCTCAATGAATCTAGAGATCATGTCCATTACAACGACAAAGCCATTTCTCTTTTCTTTTTTTTCCCCGTCTTTTCTCTCTCTGTATGATTCTAAAAAAAAACCAGCCAATACAAAGAGTGGATTATTCTATTGGTATCTTGAGCATTGTCTTGTTGTTCATAGGTAGCATTTTTTATCGCAAACTTTCATAAGGTTCGCACAGATCAAATTAATTGACGAAGGGTTAACTTGCCTTTAACTCGTTTGTTTATCAAAACCAGTATTAAAGCAAATAAACGATTTTTCCTATTAAACAGAGACAAAGTTAGCCTCAAGAAAATAAAGTAACTACAAAGTATGAGATATAAAAGCTAGAACGTTTTCTTATTGTGTGTATATCATGGAGTTTTTTTTCTTTCTTCACATTGTACACCTGTAATCCAATAAAAAAATTGCTTCCCCATTATGTTGGACAAATTCTGGTACTTAATTCCATCTTATGTTTATTCTTCCGAAAGCGATGGCCTCTTAGTGATTTGACAGCTATCTCACTTGTTGTATTTGAACTTTTAAAATTACATTTATGTTTTTTGTCTTCGTTGAGATAATCGTAAAGTTATATGTATTCATTATTGTAGGAATTTAATTGGCAAAACTGACAAATTGGATTAGTCATAATAACATTTTAAATTACGTACGAAATACTTGAAAATAAACTACATTTATTCTCAAGATTAAATATTCTATGGAGTGATGACATAACTTTTTCTCATTTGTCGTTGTTATAGAAAGTGCCCGCCAACATCCATAAACTATTAATTGTACAGGGAAGATACTTGGTAACAGCCAAAAGGCAAGATAAGAATCCTGTAATAACTATCTACCGTGACAACTCAAAAACAGATTTTCACACTTTGCCTTCGTGTTAGTGCAAATAGGAATGAGAATACAAATATTTTCACACTTTGCTTTCGTATGACGTCTTTATAGAAGATTAAGTGGCCAGTTATAGAAAAAATTTCATACGTCACACGAAATCAATTATTCTATGATTATTTATGCAAAAGATATGAGTGAGAGTAATGTAAAAATATCGTATTATCTGTGCAATTTGATATGTTATAGCAACATATTATTTTTCTAATTTTATAGGTTATCAATTAGTGATTATTAAAAAAAATTTATTTGTATTATTTTAAACTGACATGATTATATTAATAATTTTTATATTGTTACTGCATACAATTTATGCGAAATAATCACTAGCTACAGAAACTCTTTCTGAGTTTATGAAACCTTTAATTATACTTTTCTCTACGAATTTCATAAAACTGATTGTCAATCTATTTAGTTTCTCGAATTATGTGTGTGTTCTTATATGCAAGTAATTTTCATAATTAGCATAGATTCATGTAAGAAGTAACGTATATGGTGTTATAGCATTTTGATTAATCACATTTGTGCAATTATCTGTAACACTCAAGCAAAATCAGAACATGTATATTTTCTGACAGTACAGATCATAACTTTGTTTATATAGATTCTTCATAAAATATTAGTTTATGATAAAATTAAATTACATTTTGCGATAACATTCAAGCCGTAGCAAATGATTTAAGTCAGAGAACGATGATATATATGAGTAAAGAGACAAAACGCTATACTTCTTTGGGTATTAGTTGTTAACAATTGTAATCATCTAAGTCAAACGAGGAAAGAAATTCATGACCTATAAAAGGCGAAGGCGGACAGACAAGTTCCCAATCAATTGAAGGAACTACGTAATCAGTACTTCTACTGCTGAAACTAGTATCCACTAGAAATGGTTCTGTCCAAAAGCTTCCACTATTTTCCATTAATATTCCTTCTTCTTGAATAACTTGATAATCAGTGGTGTAACATGAGAGTTGTTCACTTGATGATTGCTTAGGTGACATTTGGGAACTTAATTCCAGATTAGTAGGACTTATTGCATTCTGATTTTCCACACTCTTTCTTCTTGTACCGCTGGCCTCATTCATACTCTTACTTTCACTATCACTTGAATTTGGCGCATAATAATTAGCGCGCTTCTTAAGAGAGGTGTGCCAATGATTTTTTATCTCATTGTCTGATCTTCCAGGCAAGTGTGCAGCAATTGTCGACCACCTGCATGCAAGGAACTACAGTCACACCTCTCTATAACAAGCATCCTTTATAACAACACCTCAGTATATATAACAGCCAAGTTTTCTCTGGAACAATTTTTTATGTTATGTTATACGGAGTAATAATATTTTACTATAGCAGTCAAAAAATATCGGAACAGACGAGACTGTTATAGAGATGTTTGACTGTCTATATGATTAATTTGTTCAATTCCGCAGGTAGCTCACTCGGCTGGCATTGGCATGCATGTGTTAATTAGCTAGTAAAAATGGACGTATAGAATTAAGAAGTACCTATTTCCAAGTTGAGCATGCAGCTTCAAGATGATGTCGTCTTCTTCTTTGGTGTAATTCCCTCTTTTAATATTAGGCCTTAAGTAATTCATCCATCGAAGTCTGCAGCTCTTTCCACACCTTGCTAAACCTTTACGTACAAGAAACAGTAATCAGGTAATGTGAAAGAAAATATATTCTCAAATTAAACATTAAAATATTCTCAAATTAAACATTAAAATATATATATATAATTCTCACCAGCATACTTAGGAAGTTGGCGCCAATTCCAGCAGCCATATTTAGTAACATATGCTGCTAACTTCCTGTCTTCTTCAGGAGTCCAAGTACCCTTCTTCTTTCCATTTTCGTCGTAGCTAGGTGTTCTCACCATCCCTCACTCTCTTCTCTCCAATAATAACACACACACACAGAGTTATAACTAAGTGGAGAAACTGTACGTACCTCTTTCCTAGACACCTGAGTCTATTTATAGAAAGCGAGGAGAACGTGTAACACGTTGCAAATGGGGCCTTCTGTACGAATGAGGCTTTTCCAAATGGAAAATCCTTTATCCTTCGTCAACGCCTTTTTCTTTTTTTTGGGTTTTTTTCAGTCTATTACCTTTCGACTCGACATTTCTTGACAAATAGACCAATCATTAAACTTGTGGTGCGAGTGAAATTACACGGAAAACTATACCACATGACCAAAGGGAGAAGAAAAAAATGGAAAAAGAAAGAAATCAATTGACTACTGACCAAGCTATAGAATATTTACCAAGACGAGTGAGGGGAAAATTGTCATTAAGTATAAATAAGAAGCTTAATTTGAATTGTATCTAATTTTATGAAAGAATTACTTTAGAATAGACTAAAAATAAAATAGAGTAGTACTTATCACGCAAAGCAAAACGGATTAAGTATATAATAGTTGTGGGGTCAACATGCCCATTCCCCACCCCCTAAATAAATTAAATAAATCTTTTAAAACAACCAAGCATTGCGAAAAAAGAAAAGGCTTTGTTTTTATCTCGTGCAGTACAGATACAGTATCCATGATCATGCTAAGTCACAGAGATAGTAAAATAAAAACAATGTGCAACTTAAATATTATCACTCAATTATAGTATTTCATTTTATTCACAAATTATCACTCTTTAAATTTTATCACGTTCATATTTCAGTTCTCAGTTAGGTCTTTCTTAATAGTTTGGACCAAACATTTATTGGAAGAAAACATAACTGTACAATATGACCGGTCCAAAGTTTTGTCTGCAACTATTCTTATTTAAAAGCAACACAACATACTAGCATTTACAACATATATACATGTACTTAATTATATTGTGTTAATATATGTTCATGGAAATATCCTGGACTGCCTTTTAAAATCTAACTGTTAATGTATGCTTGATCAACATTCTGTAATGTGGGTGTGCGCGTGTTTACCTTGAAAATGGTATTAACAATTATATTTAATTTTGTGGTTATAAAAATATGTGATTTATTTCAATACTAGTTGTTAGACAATAGATGCTAAGTGTAAGTAAAGAAAATAAGATATGCAAACCAATGCTGTCGTAAGACTGGGCCTTGAGCTGGCTGGAACAAGGGGCCTCGAGGTCTAGTTAGGGCAGTTAGCAATGAACAATTGATGAAGAAACAATGATATCGAAGGCCTCGAAGATAGCCTTTTGCGGTTAATAATGTGCAATAAATGGAGAACAATAAGTGAACAATAAATGAACAAGCAATAGATCTGTAGAATAATTGTTGAGCACGTTTAGGCAAGAAAAGCAGAGAATGTTCTATTGTATTGAATTCTCGTCTGTGTTACAAAATGACAAGGGTTCCCTTTATATAGGAGGGGAGAATCCCAACATAGTACATGCCTAATAAATGCTATTGGTACAACTGTATAATGGCTCAGTACGAAATTGTACTATTCTTGCAGACCTGGTCATGAGCTCTAACCACGTGTCCTTGGGAGCTTTCCCGCCTTTCCATGACAATCATCGATTTGTACTGCTCCGAGATTGATCACATTGAACCTTCGATATGCTCCCTCGAGGACGCGCCTCAGGGTCAAACTTCAAATTCTGCATCGAGCTTCTCGAGGTCGGGCGTGGAGTGCCACAGTAACCCCAAAGTCGAACTCCCCGATTTTGGTCGTATACAGATAGTCCCCGCGTTTCTTAGAATGAAATGGTAAGAAACAATCTTGAGTTCTTGCCTCTTCGATACCCCCATTGTGATGTCAGCAACGTGAGATCATTAAATGATGTGACCGAAAAGTTGTACAAAGGTCTTGTCAATACGGTTCTTAAAAATCCCACGAACCGCTATTGGTCGCTCTTTCAACTCCTCCAATATACTTAGATGACTCTTATAAATACTCAAATTCCCTATCTTTTAAACCTTTACAACATCTTCAAATTTTCAAATCTTTGTTAATAGTTTCCAGTCTTCATCCTTCTTCTGTGTTCACTTCTTTGTCAGCTCACTTTGAAACTTTGTTATAACCATGGCCAAAACTTCTAAGACAATACCTCAAAAAGAGGAAGCCTTTTCTTTGTTATGCTCGTCTAAGAGCAAAAAAATAGCGCCTCCTCGTATTGAGGAGTATATTCCTGGGCCCTTCGAGACATCCTTCGATTTCAAAATTGATAAACCTTCTTCGGTACCGGGCCAATGCGAGCCCATGTCTCGGTATATTAGTCTAATAACCGACATAGAGAAGGTGAAAATAGATTGCCACTAGGGAGAGGCGGTACAAGTAGAGATCCTTTTATCGGAAGAGGATATAACTACACATAGAGCTGGTTTCCTCAGCGTATATACCTATCCCTTTACCTTAGGTCTTGTAGATTTTTCTTCTCCACCGATAGACCCGGTGATCCTCAATTTTTGTTGACAATATCGAGTGACGCTTGGTCAAATTTATCCCTATTTTTGGAGAATCGTCTATTTGATTAGATATTTCTCGAACATGGTTGAGGGGATGCCTTTTACCCTCGATCATCTGATTAGATTGTATAGCCCTCATCTCTATCGAGGGGGCCTAGTCAAACTGCAGCGTCGATCTACCAAAGCATTTTTTGCCAGCATCGACGAAGATAAAGACCGGGGGTGGATGAGTGGCTTCGTTCGAGTCAGGATTTTGGACCTCATCCCTGCCGAGAAGATGCCATCCCATGAGGAATAGAATGTGAGACGTAATTATCATTACACCGAGCATGTTTTATCATCTGAATGTCCTCTTTTCCCCTTTCAAACTAATTCCTTTCTTTTTTGAATTGATTCTCCTCCGGTTGCGTAGCCACCGTGTGGTTCCCCAGTATGGTCAAAGACCTCCCAGTCTAGGTTAATCTCTTAGACTCTACCTCCTCATACGACAAGCACGTTTGGCGTAATTTGGCCAAAACTCAATGGGAGGCCAAAAATCATGGTACGCCCTCACCACTGTCACTTCTAAGTTCCTTATAAATAGATTTCTTGGCGGTATGTTTGACATTTTACGCTTGTGCAGGCCTCGGGGAAGCCGTTTCAATAAGACTGCCTCCTCTTGGCGAAGAGGAGACCCAAAAACTCGCCAAAGATATAAAGAAAAAGAAGGAGACGTCAGCGGAGTCCCCGAAACCAAAGAAAGCTAAGGCTTGAAAGCCTAGGGCCAATGCAATGGTCATAACTCCAAGCAGCTGCTGAGAGTCTTCGCACTGAAGACGAAGATGATGACGGTTGCCCACTGGTACATAGGGCAAGACGAAATGCTGATGCTTCGAAGGTTACCGGGCAGAGACTGCCGAGTCAGAGGTGGCCGATGCGATCCCACCTCGTATTGAGGAGACCCTGGAGGAGGGTTTGGATGCAGTCCCCGAGATGACCATTGAACAGGATACAACTTGTGCCGATGAGCACTTGGTTGGTACATTCGGAGGATCCAACTCTGAGGCCCTTCGGGGGTGAGTGGAAGCCCCAATAGAGGTTGATGCCATAGGCGATCTTCAACCAGGCCCGTCATTTCCCCCAGGGCAAATACGGGATGCCCAGAACAGGGAGACTCCCGATGTAGGGTCATCCCAGGGAGAGGATGATGCATTTGGAGATTCTTTTGCCGGTGTTGAAGAGGATGCTGATCTCGATGCCCCAATCGTTCTCGAGGAGGCTGCAAAACTCCAAAAACAGGCGATTTTTGACATAACCTTTGTGCCTTGAGTTTTGATCTTTGTTTTCTAACTTCTTTACTTCGTGCTATAGGTCACAATGTTGTACGACCATGCCTTTCCAAGTTACGAGCTAAACTGACTCATTGTGAGGAGGAGTTCGAGATGCTCACTTCGGAGTCGAATGAGCTAAAAACTCTATATGCCCGAAGGGAGAAGGAGCTGAACAACCTTTGAGCAAGCTCGAAGAAAGTGCTCCAAGAGCGGGCCAACTTCATCGAGCAGGTAGTTCGGTATTTATGATCTTTCCCTTTGTTTTCATAACTTAGTGTTTATTACCTTGACTCGGCATTTGCAGATTGAGTGAAAGGATTCCCTAGCGGGGCAACTTCGGGAGGAGATTGCGGCCAAAGATGTCGACATCCTTGAACGAAGTGGTACAAGGATAGCATGTCCTCCGAGGGGAGCTGGCCTCGACTCAGAGTCTTCTTCAAGGTGCTAAAGTGGAGGCTCACCAATTCAAGGCGCTTCATGCTGAGTCGGCTATCGCGTTATCCACGGCCAAGTCTGAAGTAGATGCACTCATATTCTCGTATTGGGAAGATACTGCTGCAGCGAATACTCGAGCAAGGGAGATATCTGAAGAGGCCGAGCTCAAACTGGCTCACGCCCTTGCACATGCTCGATTAGAAGCTAAGAGGCAGGCCTTTGAGGAAGTGCATGCCAAGGGTTTTGATCTATCTACCGAGATCGAAGAAGAGAAGGCCTTGGAATAGGAGTCAGTAGCTCCGACTACTTCAGACGAGGGCTCTACAAGTATCTCGGGGAGTAGCGAAGATGAAGACTAGGCCACCTTTGCTCTTTTTACTTCTTCTTCTTTTATATGAGGACTCCGCATGAGAGTTTTGTAAATGCACCTTTGTAAATATATTTTTGGAATGCAAAGGATTTTCTTGTTTAATGTCTTTAAAGTTTTGCCTTTTAGTGTTCATGCCAAAGTCAAGCTTCGAGCTTGAATTTAACTCATTCGAGCTCGGTCTTGGAGTAACAGAGACCCTTGAGATCGGGTTGTTCTGGTTTTAATCGCATACCTTCCCTAGGTCGGGTTGGTAGGTAATCGATTTGACTCCTTGATCCCTAGAAAACTGTATGGTGACGTCATTCCTGTGACATGACCATGAAGTGACCTAAATGGCCCCGTCGGTACATTTTCCCAAAAAGTCTTAATTGTTTTGTCAGAGCTGATTGGCTATAAACATTAATGAATAGTTGTCGCTCTTATTATATATACTTTCTTTCCTTTCATTGAGGGCTTTACCGCTTTGTGAAACTCCCTTTCTCTATAGAGTTCCTTTTTTTTGCGCTAGTTCTAGTGCCGCATCAGATTAAAGCTTTCGCCTGAGTTTTCATCTTCCCTTTCTTATTTTGAAGGAATCATGGCTACCATGCCCAAATCCTCTCACCTGAAATAGGGAAGTCCCACCTCTGCTTCCCGCCCGGCCGGTGGTACACCGCCGGTTTTGGCAAGCTAACTTCAAACTGTTTCATCTCGATGAAAGATTTTACGATAGAGAAACCTTTTGACGTTTTGGGCCATCAAGAACATGCATCGAGGTTCATTCGATCAATAGAAAAGAGACACCTCGAGGATGTGAGGAGAGACTGTGGATGGAGAGAAAAGGTGAGGCTGCAGATACCCTCCCGGGAAGAGGATATTATGGTCTGTGTAGAGGGGTTTCTAAATGTGTACACGTACCCTTTTATATTAGGCCCTCTTGATCGACTCGTGCTTGAATTCTGTCGAAGATATCGAGTTACTTTGGCTCAGATCCATCCATCTTTCTAACAGATCATGTTGATGATGAGATTTTTCGCTGAAAAGGCCGAGATCGAGTTCACCCTTAGCCACCTCATCAGATTGCATCGGCCTTTACAAAATCGAGGTCTAATTATCCTACGATGCCGATCCACCAAGCCCTTTATTGCTAGTGATGACAAGGACAGGAATCGAGGGTGGATGAGTCGGTTTGTTCGAGTGAGGACTGTTGATATTATTCCTACGGAGTTCCTTCCATTTCTCAAGAAATGGAATTTCAAGCGTAAGTGATGTACTGTACTCTATTATTTTTGTTCTCAGTGGAGCCAGACTCTATAAGGATGTTTTCTTTCCTTTTCCACAACAATCCCGTGGATGCCAAATGAGGTCCCCAATCTTACGGACTAGGGCCGCAAACTGGCGGTCTCTTTGACTTATGACTAGCGTAAGTGGCGAGATTTATCGAAGGGAAAATGAGAGGCTAAGCACCATGGTATGTTCTATGTAGTCCTTCTCTCGAGGAGTACTTTCCTTTACGTACACTAATTTCTTTGTTGCAGGCATCAGTGAGTTTTCTAAGGTGAGACCGTACCATTTCGAGAAGGAGGAGGAAGGAACTTCGACTTCTGAGACAAGGAAGGATAATAAAAGAAAAAGATCCTCAAAGGACGAGGATTCCATAGTAAAGCAGGACCCGCCCGGGGGCACAAGGAGGACATTGCCGCTGACGAAGATCTCATATTTATCGGTTGTTCTATGGATATCAATGCACCCGGATAGGATGATTCTACATTGAGGGCTTGAACTAGGAGGCCTCCCCAGACTATTGAGCATGCGGGGCTCGAGGACCCTAGTCTTGAGGGAGAGATTCCACAAGAGAGGAGGGGCAAAAGTTCTTCATTACCTGATTTGGCATCTGATTCTCGGACGTCGGGAAGTACTCCGAGGGAAATGGGCTTTGACGTATCTCCGCCCAATCTGAGCGCCTCGAGTTTCTCTATCAGAGACAATGAGACCAAGCCGGTAGATGCGAAATCGACCTTCGAGGAAGCTCAACGACTCTACTCTTTGGTGAGTTTTGAAGTCATTATAACTTTTCTAACTTCATACTTTCTTCTTTTTAACTGAACCTTCTTTCTCATAGGCCTTCGATAATCTCAAGTCTGAGCTGCTTCGCTGTGAGGCTAAGTTGCATAAAGCTTTGAATGGGCAGATATATCTCAGGCTTCTTTATGATAAAAGACAAGAGAGCTGATACGTCTTCGATCAGAGTTGAACCAAAGTCATGATTACGAAAGCAACCTTGAGAAACAGGAAACCTCTATTTTGAGGGAATACAAGCTTCTTCTCCCATCTTTGAAAACTAACATTTCGGTATCTCGGTTGTAGAGAAAGACTGAGACGCTGGAATGCCTTTAGGACAAAGCCAATCAGGTTAATTCTGAATGCAACGAATTGAAGGCACATATAGATGCTCATGTTGCAGCCAAAAGAAATGCTTTGGATAAGGCCTCCTCCCTCGAGATACAACTTCGTAACGCTCAAGAAAGCAACTTGGTCCAGACGAGCAGGATTGCTAAGCTTGAAACAGATCTTTTGAAGATGTAGGCCGAAGTTGTGGACGCTCGAACCGAAGGTGAAGAGGTTCGAGCAAAGGCTGATAAGAAGGTGGCCATCTATCTAAAAGATGTTACTGAAGCTCATACGAAGTTGAGGGGGGCTTCCGATTGAGAGAGGAGAAGCAATGAATATGTCTGATGCAGATCCCGGAGGGAAACTCTCGAGGAGATTCATGGTAAGGGCTTCGATCTCTCGAAGGAGATAGAGTAGGCCAAGGCAGATGAATTCGATGCTAAATTCCTTATTTCCGATGCTGAAGACAATGAGGAGGAGGCTAGTAAGGGATCTGGTCCCGAGGGAGCCGATAGGGACATAGTCCCCGAGGGGGGAAAGGCTAAGATCCCGAGGGTAGACTAGGTTTTCTTTCTTATTCTTTGTATAGGGCTCCCTGTAGGAGTGTTGTAAATGTATCTTTGTACCATTATTTATAATAAAAAAGGAACCCTTTGGTTTTCCCTTTATATAAATTTCCACTTGCTTGTGTCTTTGTTTATGTTTTGAGTTTTGATGCTTGCCGATAATTAGTCCAATATGTTGGACTTTAAGATAAGAACCCTTAGGTTGTGCTTGATGAGCAATTGATAATAGTTGACTGTTTAGGGCTCGGTCCTCGAATCAAGTTTTGACTCGGGCTCATTGACCATTAGGTTTTCAACATATTTGCCTTTAGGCTCTTTAGCTCAGCCCTAAGGCTCCGTGGATCGGCCATGAGGCTCTTTAGATTGTCCTTGAGGCTCTTTATGTTGGCCTTGAGGCTCTTTGTAGGTTGGGTCGATTTGACCTATAATTTGGTTATAGTTTTCCCCCATTTCGGCTAAAGACTTTGAAGTTTTAATTATGCCTTGGCTTGTTTTATGTTCGTCCAACTCTTCAATGGCTCAAATAAGAACCTCGATTATGAGTCGATATGTGACAATAATTGACTACCTCGGGAGGTTCTCTTGAAGGCTGATTTTTCGAAGCCTTTTTGCTGAAGGTTAATTGTCTCGAAGCCTTTTCATTGTTTGGAGCTGATATGAACGAAGCTCCTTTGCTTATGCTGGGGGTAGCCTGATTAACCAGTTCTTTTCGAAGTATTTGAAGGCTTTTAGTTTTATGGCGGCATTCGGACGTCTCCGAGCCGCGTTAATTCGGCCGTAGCCTTTTAGGTCGACCGTAGTCTTTATGTTTGGCCGTAGCCTTTAGTCCCCGGTTGCGGTGGCCTTGGCGTTTATATCTAGGGTATACCTTTTAGGGGTCTTACAAGTTCGAATATATAGTGTTGGCCTTAATATCGGGGTTATGCCTTTTTATGGTCTTATAAATTTGAGTACGCCTCGTTAAGGTCTTACGAGCTCGAAGTTGCCTTTTTGGACCTTGAGCCGTTTTGCGTGAAAGTAGTAAACTTCTTTGAGGCGCACAATGTTTTGACAAGTAGAGAGGCTTCTTTGATTACTTGATATATGTGTACATGTTCTTGCCTTCGAAGGCTCGATTGTTCTACATGGACACGGTTCATTCGACCGTTTGGCCCAATACAATATTTTCCTATCGAGGTCCCCTTAGGTGTAACTCGATTTTTTTCCGAAAAGATAACCTCCAATGGGGATGGCCCATAGTATTCGAGGCTAATTGAGAAGAATCTTTGAATATTTGTTGAGTTCTCCTTAGGTAGCATATAGATGTTGCCTCGTTAAAAACCTCGGCGGTAAAACCTATTTGGGAAAAAACCTTATCGAAGGGAAAAAGAGTGCAACACATGCTTTAAAACCCAAGGTCTTCGAGTCGAAGGGTGCTTCGATTCCTCTCAATCGAACACCTGCAATAAGCTAGTATAAAATATAAATAAAAAGGGAGAAGGTTGTACCTTAGCAATGATAGCGTTTGAACCTTGATATGTTTCAATTTCTTGCTTCGAGGACACTGCACGGTCCTTTATTTACTCATTTGGGTGCAGCCGAGAATGTAGGTTATGGTTGCTTCTTGGCTGTTTGCTTGTCTTTTGGCTTCTTCGATGTAGAGGGCGTCGATGTGCACCACGAACATCTCTCTTGCTACATGCTACTCCCCGTACACTGCTTTTACTCCATCCTTGGTTGGAAACTTCATCATTTGATGAAGGGTTGATGGAACTACCCTCATACTGTGTATCCACGACATTCCAAGTAAGGCATTGTATCTCATGTCACCTTCGATAACATAAAACTTGGTATCTTGGATTGTACGACCACGTTGACCGGGAGGATGATCTCCCCTTTTATTGTCTCGCTCGCCATGTTGAATCCATTGAGGACTCGAGAGGCAGATACGATCTGGTCGAGCAGTCCGAGCTGCTCCACCACCCTTGACCTGATTATGTTGGCCGAGCTACCTAGATCCACGAGCACACGTTTAATTTGGAATTTATTCAAAAGAAAAGAAATTACCAGTGCGTCATTATGAGGCTGAGACAAGGTATCGAAGTCCTCTTTGCTGAATGTGAGAGCATCCTCTGGTATGTAACCCCGAGTTTGCTTTTCCCTGGTGATGGATATTTTCTATCGCTTGACAACGGGTACCTATGGGGCGTCGACCCTTCCAATGATCATGTGGATGACGTGCTATGGTTTTTCTGGTTCGTTCTTCCTGTTCGCCTCTCTTTCCCAAAATTGGTTTTTAGCTCGGTCGGTGAGGAACTCTCGAAAGTGCCCTTCGTTGATCAGTCGGGCTACCTTTTCTCGAAGCTGTCTGCAATCCTCGGTCTTATGACCATGAGTGCCGTGATATTTGCATACCAAGTTAGAGTTCCTCTGTGAAGGATCTGACAGTATGGATTTTGGCCACCTGGTATCTTTGATTTTACCTATGGCTGATACGATGTCCGAGACATCAACGTTGAAGTTGTACTCAGCTAACCAGGGTGCCTCTACCGGCCCAGTGTGCCTCTCGAACCCGACTTTACTCATGAGTCCCCGGGAACTTTGACCTCGATATGTCCTTCGATCGCCTCGAGGTGTATTACGCCTTGGGGCATTTCTTCAATCTTCTACATATGGCTAGTATCTTTCCTTGTTTGGTCTGGACTCCCTTTCTGTAAACCTTTGTTCCTTTGTTAAAGCCTGCTAGGATATACTGAGCCCGAGGGGGCTTCTAATTGGTCGTCTTTGACCCTGTTCTTCGATTGATACCTGTTGTGCACATTCGCCCAAGTCACGACGAGATATTCGATAAAATTTTGCTTTAGTTGCTTTGAAGCTATCGAGCTTCGTTTATTCAAACCCTGAGTGAAGGCCTGCACTGCTTAGTCATTGAAGACCGGTGGTAATTCCATTCGCTCCATCTGGAAGCGAGATACAAATTCCCTCAGCATCTCGTTCTCCCTTTGTTTGATCTTGAAGACTTCGGACTTCCTTGTAGCAACCTTGATGGCACCGACATGTGCCTTCACAAAAAAATATGCCAGCATGGCAAACGAATCTATCGAGTTCGGGGGTAGGTTGTGATACCACATCATGACCCCCTTCGACAGTGTTTCTCCAAATTTCTTTGGCAAGACAGATTCGATCTAGTCATCCTTTAAGTCATTCCCTTTTACAGCACAAGTACAAGCGGTAATGTGCTCATTGGGGTTCGTGGTCCCGTTATATATCGAAATATTGAGCATTCTGAATTTATTTGGGATGGGCTTCGGATCCGCACTTGATGGGAATGGTTTCTACACGAACTTCTTTGAATCTACACCCTTCAGAATCGGGTGTGCGCCCGGGATCTGATCGACCCTCGAGTTATAAATCTCCACCTTTTTATCGTTAGCCTCTATCTTCTTTTCTCCTGATTCAATCCTTTTGGTGAGGTCCTCGAGCATCTTTATATAGCGAGGTCTGCTGCTGACCCATTGTTAATCGATCTCTCTGGTGCCTGCTCGACTCGAGGAGCCGTTTCTGGTGCTGCTGTGCTTGGAGTTTTTTGTTAACTTTGTAGCTGAGCAACAACCACTTGTTGTGCTTGTAACATCTCAAAAATGACTTGAAGGCTAACTTCTCTTTCCTCCTGAGCTGGAGTCCCCTATGCTTCATGTTGGTTTTCCCTACGCACACTTCCGTTGGTATGAGAGCTTACATCGACATGCACAGCGTTGTGTGAGCCCACGTCGATGGTGCTGGTGCCACCCAGGGTTTTGCGGTGGTACACCGTCAGCTTGGCCAAACAGGCTATAAATCCGCTCCTATGAATCATAGTAGTAAAATAAGAAATTTTCAAAAACTACTAGAAATTTTACGTTTGCACGCAGTTCAAAAATCCCTATTTACGCATGTACTAGCCGAGAACAATTCCTATTTAAAAAATCTATTTACCTTGAAAATGGTATTAACAATTATATTTGATTTTGTGGTTCTAAAAATATGTGATTTATTTCAATACTAGTTGTTAGGCAATAGATGCTAAGTGTAAGTATAAAGAATAAGATATGTAAACCAATGTTGTCGCAAGACTGGGCCTCGAGCTGGCTGGAACAAGGGGCCTCGAGGTCTAGTTAGGGCAGTTAGCAATGAACAATTGATGAAGAAACAATGATATCGGAGGCCTCGAAGATAGCCTTTTGCGGTTAATAATGGGCAATAAATGAAAAACAATAAGTGAACGATAAATGAACAAGCAATAGATATGTAGAATAATTGTTGAGCATGTTTGGGTAAGAAAAGCAGAGAATGTTCTATTGTATTGAATCCTCGTCTGTGTTACAAAATGACAAGGGTTCCCTTTATATAAGAGAAGGGAATCCCAACATAGTACATGTCTAATAATGACAAGGAAATGCTATTAGTACAACTGTTAGAGGTGTGAGCACGTGATTTTTGCCTCACACGAATTACTCCAAAAGAATTCCCAAAATTAGGTCTTTTCTTTAATTATGTGTTATTTTTAGGAATTATTATGCGATTTTCCTGATTGTTTGCATATGTTTGTGTACATGTTTAATTTTATTAATGCATTAAAAATACAAAAATATAGCATCTGCATTTAGGATTTGATTTTTACATTAATTAATAATTAGGTGTTTTACAAAAATGAAAATTCACAAAAAATAACATATTTTTGTGTTTTTAGTCAAATTGTGTAATTTTATTTTAATTTAGTATTTAATTATTTATGATAATTATTATTTAGAGTTAATTAATATTCTTAAAGCTAATTTGGGTTTTATAATTTAATTAGGATATTAGTTTCAATTTTTGAAAGAAAAAGGAAGAAAAGAAAAGAAAAAGAATTAATAAAAGAGAGGAAATCAGATCTGGGCCAAAAATCCCCAGCCAAAACAAAAACCCACTCCATCCAAATACCCCAGAACCGGCCCAGACTTTTCCCCAACCCGGTCCGCCTCCAGCTTCAAACCAAATGACGTCGTTCGAGGCGTCTCAATCTGGGCCTTTGAATTAATTTGATCGAACGATCCAAAAGCCTTCACCCAAAACCCAACCTGACCCGTCCACCCAATGCCCGGTCTGCCCCAGTTGCTACACCAAACGACCCTATTTCGTTGAAAGATCAATCATGGCTGTTGGATTCTCATCATCCAATGACCCTAATTTAATTACCCCTTTAGTATACCCTAACCCATTAGACCCTACCCTCAAAACCCCCTTATCGTCTCCTCACCCAAACCCTAGAGACCAACCGCCACCATACCCTCACTGCCTTATGGTGGCGGCACCGGTTCCGTTCACCGCCAAAATTTACACCCCAGAACCCCCAAACCCCCAAACCTTTCTCTTTCCAAATACCCGCTCAGTTTCCTTCAAATTCGCCTAGAACTCTTCGAATAACAAATCTAATTCGAAGCCCTAGAACCATAACTTCTAACCAGTGCATGAAAGGTCAAATTGCTGGATTTTTTGGCTTAATCAAGCTTGTTTCAACACAAAATAATGACTTTCGTTTGTTCTCCACCAAAAAACAAATGATTGGCATTATTTTGGGTTGAATCAGAATATTAATTCCAAGTTCGAGCCTGGCCGGTAAGTTTTCCGAGTTTATTATTTATTCTCGATTAGTAATATTCTGTTGTTCATATTTTCTCATCTCTTTTTCTTTTTCTGGTCGATTTCAATTGAAACTCGACCAATCCGTAGGTTTAAAATAGCTTTCGTCCATGGGTTTTGTTGATTGTGAATATGTTATTTGTTTCCTTAATTGTATTATCAGTCATATCTTGTTAATCATTTAGTCGATATAACTAACATTAATCTGATAATTTAGTTAATTTCTTGTTTAATTATGTTGATAAGAATTGATTAGTATAAGTTTAAAGTGGTCACCTAATTGAGAAGCTTTTATAATGGTAGGGATAACAATTCACTACTGAATAAACTAAAACCTTAAGAATTGAGTGGAATCGAATTTTTAAATGTTGAAAGGGCACTTTGTGAATCATAAAGGCATTTCCCATTGCCTATTAAGGAAACAACACACTGAGTTCAAGAGGGGAGGAGAGCTAAGAAATCCTGAAAATCCTAAACGGCTGAAAACTTAAAAAAAAAATACTGTTTCATTGAGTTCTGTTGGAAATTTCTGAAGTTTCTCCTAGTGCTGAAACAATTTCTAGGTAGCTGATAGCTGAAATAAATTGAAATCAAGTCTAGTCAAGGTTTTCTGGTTCATTACCTGGGTTGCAACTATTTTTTTCTATTCTATTTTACTTCACTATCTGGGTTCGAAATTGGTTCTAAACTGCTGATTGATGCTGTTATCCTGCTACTGCTGCTGAATTTCTGATTCTCTTTGTTGTGTTCTATTCTCATTTTTAGGTACACATCCCTGATTTAAATATGTAACACAGTTCTTGAAGCTTCTTTATTGAAAAGGAAATGAAGATTGTCCCTCACTATTAGATGTCATTTCTTTTAGTTTGTTTTGCCAATATTTAGCTTCATATGTCTCCTTCTTAGTTTAACTTGAAGTTTATATAAAAACTGTAGTAGGACAGTTATGCAATGCCTATTGATTTACCTTTTTAATTTCTAAGTTCTATTGCAGTTAGAAACGACTATCAGTCTTGAAAGCTATGCATATTTGTTCAGATTGTCGAATGGCTTGTTAAGCACAAGATGCTTATAGTTAAATGTGAGCATTATGTGTGAAAGCTGAAGTCATGTAGTTTGTTTTCTATGGTGAGTTTGATTTTGTTTGAGAATGGCTAAGAGAGGTATTTAATTAGCAATATTATTGATTTTAAGTTAGTTTGGATGTTTGTTATATGGCTAAATGTGTAGCAGAATGCAACATGTTTAGTTATACTTAATGTAAAATTTAAATAAGGTTTAATTTCAGCATACTCCAAAATTGCTTTTCAAAGGTTTTTTTTCCAGAAATTTTGTGCACTTTACGTCGCAAATAGCTCAAGTAGTTTTTAGTTATGAAAAAAGAACGCTGTACTCATGGATATTATGATGCCTCACTCCTGCTTTAGAAGGTTAAATTGCGTTTCTGATCCGCTGGGATTCGATCCCTAGGCAAAACCCATTGCTACTTTCATTTCTGCCCGGATTGGGCCTAATACAGGCCCAAAGTTTTGAAATCCCTTGCCTTGTTTGTTGTTTTCCGTTGGTCTAACAGCTTGAAATTGAAATTTAAAGGGGCTGGCCTTTAAGTTGAATTGCAGACTCGAATTAAGGACCTTGTCTTTGTTTGAAATTGCCCTTGTTTGAGTTTGGGCTTACTCTCAGGCCCAAGCATGACAGTCCCTTTCGAACAGAATTCAGATGATTCCTTCCTCATTAGGCTGCTGACTCATTTGTGATGGGCCTAGCCCCTTTAATTAAAATAATCGACACTTCTCCATGTAAACCTTTAGTTAATTTAAATAGAACCTTTAATTATATTTAGTGATAATTAATTAAGCCCCTTAATCAATTGAGGTGAGCCATATTAGTGACACAAATAATTTATGGCCCTCAAAGTTTAGTTTGAGTTTTCCTTAAAATTGGAATTGAGGTGCGCCGCGCCAAATAAAATCTCAAATGCATGGCCCTCGCTTAATTGTTTCTTTTAAAATACTTAGAATTCGAGGCGTGCCATTTAGCATATTTCCATGGCCCTTGCAAAGTTAAAAATGCGTAGTTGCTTTAGGCGCGTATATTCAATAATATTAACTTCTTAAACTCGGGTGTGCATTTCATGTGACCCAACTCTAAATCTCGCAACGTTGAATAAATGTGTTTCAGATTGCGGGTACATTTCATGTGGCGCGATCCAAAGACATGTTTTAAACGACGTTAAATCTTCTTTAAAATGAATAAAAGCGGTTAAAAGTTAAAATTTGCACATAGGTTCAAAATGTTTTAAAAGCAGATAATTAAGCCGAATATAACAGTTGAGCGACCGTGCTAGAACCACGGAACTCGGGAATGCCTAACACCTTCTTCCGGGTTAACATAATTCCTTATCTGGATTTCTGGTTCGCAGACTGTTAAATAGAGTCAATCTTTCCTCGATTCGGGATTTAAACCGGTGACTTGGGATGCCAGAAATTATCCCAAGTGGAGAGTTTGAATCTCTTAATAAACAATCCCGTTTCGATTGTCCTTTAATTGGAAAAACTCTCTTATATCCCTTACGGGTGTAGGTAAAAAGGAGGTGTGATAGCTCTGACGACTTTGCTGGGGACAAGAACCCAGAACTTCCGGTTCAGGGTTCAAGAATTCGAGCTTGTTAATGCAATATTTATTTGGCTTTATTGTTGATATTACTGTATTTTGTGGACTTAATATGCTAAATGATGCTTTTACCGCTTTGATATGGTTAAACTGTATATATAAACTGCTACGAAACCCTTCCTCTTTATGAGTCTTCTAAATCATGGAGAAGGGTGCACTTCGTGTGGCTTCTCTTCTGTCTAGAGTCTTATCCCATTTTAGAACGAGGTTCGGACAAGTTGCAAAGCCGGTGAAGCTTCTGTATTCCCGGTACGCTGCCCCCCTCGGCTCGAGTTGTCCGCTCGGGTAAGCCAGGTCTAGAACAATAAACCCAGGTTTTAAACCTAGAATAACTCAGCCTCATGCCGGATCCCTAGTAGGAACGTTTGATTACATCATGTGCATTTGACTTAGGGGACTCAACACAGGGGTTGCGTCCGTCTAGGACAGGTGTACCCATAATCAAAGACCATACTGATGCATATTTTACGTGCTACTTGTGCATTTATTTGCTTTAGGTTCACATGCTGACCGACTTTTGAATGATGAGAGAAAAGTTGGAAAAGAAATAGCGGTATAAGGGTTGAGTGAGTTAATCACCTGTTTTGAAAAAAATCAATGTCCAAATAGTATTGAAACTCCGCCGAATTTTTTTTGTTGAGAAAAATGAAATGAAAAAAAAAGAGTTTTGTTTTCAAAAATAGTTTTATTTGCTCGAACTATGCTAGTTTGATTCTCACCGGATGTGGGATACGTAGGCAACCCTCATCGGGTCCAACTTTCTCTTTTTGCAAGAATAACCCAAAAACAACAAAATTTTGATTTGTGTCACAAATAAGTCGGGTAATGCCATTCTTGTTTAAAATAAACCGAATTTCCCTCAAAAGGGCACCGGAAGGCTGTTTTTGCAAGAACAGCCACCTGGGATCATTTTTAACGGTTAGCAGGCACAACCTTAAAATCTTCTTCCCGAAGTGCTAAAAGGTCGTATTTGCGAAACCAAGTTTGTTTTTGAAATGAATTTTGTTTTTTGAAAAATGATGTTACTTTTTCTTTTTGGGTCAAAATAATCACCTTAACAAATGTGCATGATGAGCACAAATGAAATTAAACCCTTCACAGTCCTTAATGAGATCCCCTTAAAGCTCCATATGTGGTGGAATGATCTAGGAAAAGGCATTAGAGAAACAGTGGTAAAAGTTCTGGGAGGCCTCATCGGACTATTGAATGTCAAGCCAAGGTTGGACATAATTGAAGCTTGAATACCTTTTTGGGAACCGACTCGCAATGTGTTCCGCTTTTCTAACTTTGAGCTTACACCTACATTAGAGGAAGTTGCGGGTTATGCAGGCCTTAACGGAAACCTTAGAAGTCTATACCCATTGGCACCAAGACCGGTATCCCCCCACAAATTTCTAGATTTGCTGGGTATTAGTCGGGATATTCAGGACGGGAACTTATTTGAAGGGTATTGCACGCTCCAGTTCTTGTATCATCGGTATGGTAACCCCCGAGGTTTTGAAGAACTGAACACTGGTCTAACCCATGCCGAAAATAAAGACAAATGGGAGGCAAGGCGAGGTTTAGCTTTTATGGTAGCCTTCTTAGGTGTTGTGGTTTGTTCGCAAAAAAATGGTAATATAGAGATAGATCTTGTGGGAATGATCGATGTTGCAATTAAGAAAGCCAACAACACTGTGGTTCCTCTAATCTTATCTGAAATCTACCAAGCCTTGACTATTTGTCGGGAAGGGGGAAGTTCTTCCAAGGCTGCAATCTGTTGTTACAATTATGGATACAAGAACATCTCTGCCATCAGGTTGGGTATATGAATTACGGTTTGACCGGTTTGAGCTGCATTGAAGAATTCGGAAGCCGGGTGGCAGGTATTAAATTCCTCGAAGGAACTAAATCTTGGCTTACACATTTGAGATCCTTGACTGCTGATAAAATTGAGTGGGCATTCGGATGGCTTCCTGTCACCGAAGTAGTGTACATGTCAGTTGAAGTATGTTATATCCTCTTGATGGGCATCCGGAGCATCCAGCCTTATGCTCCCTTCAGTGTTTTGCGCCAATTAGGAAGATTTCAAACTGTCCCCAATGATGAAGATTTGAGTAAATATGCCATTGAACTTGGCCCAAAAGCCGCATTTCTAGAAGGGAAAATTCGCCAGATATGGAATGAATGTAGGTTTCTTGAACCTAAGACCATGGTGCGAGATTTAGCTAGAGGTGAAGTGGACCCTAAGTACATTGCCTGGTTCGGAAAAAGATTCCATATCCTCGAGAGGCCCACAAAGAGACCCCATGTCTAATAATTCATCGATAGGACATAGGTGCAATGGGACTGGTTGACCAAAGAAAATGAGTATAGGGCCAAAATAAGCCAGTTGGAAAGGCGAGTCATGGAGCTTCAGTTTGAAAATGATGGTCAAGCCACTGTAGACAAGGGAGAAAAGAAAAAACTAGCTCAGGAAAATGAGGCCCTCAAAGCTCCAGAAGATGAAAATAGCTACCAAAAACCCGGAAAGAAGTGGGGCTGATAAAAGACTCATAAGCGGTCTGAAAAAGAAAGCCCTTGAGTGTCAAGAAGACCTGGAAAAATCTGAAGTTGGTCTAGCGAAAACCCGGGCAAAATGGACAATGAAGGAAGAAGAGCGGGCACAGGTAGTGAAAGAAATGAAGAGGAACTATGAAGGGACCATCACTATCCTAAGAAGAAAGATAGCCACTCTCGAGAATAAGGCAGTCAAGCAGGCTAAAGATTTCAAAGTTGATTGGGAGCACTGTTATGATCTGATGGCTCAGATGGAGGAAGGAATGTAGCAGTTGCAAAATCAACACCTTCATGACTCTCAAGTATAAGAAGCCCGAAATCAGAAGATAGGGCTGTTGCTTCAGGAAAAAGGCAGAACTAGAGAAAGGATCAGAACCATCACTGACTACATTACCATGAAGTGCTAAGCATGCGAGGACATGACTCGTACCACCTTTTTCACTGTAGTGATAATTTTCGTCCGCCAAGTTATGAGTAATTTGGAGCGACTGCAAGGGGATCTTGCATATCAGCCCGTGGCGAGACCGAATGATGTCCCGCGGGCCCCAGGAGCATTAATGTATTCATGATTTTCATTTGAGTCTATATTTTCTTTCTGCTAGAGTCTGTTAGTTGTTTTCGAGTCTGTATTTTCTTTCTGTTGGAGTATGTTGGTTTGTTTTTGAGTATGTATTTCGTCTTTTCATCAGAGTCTGTTAGTTTCTTTTTTGAGTCTCTCAGTAATCAAAGCATTTGATTTTTATGAAAATTGAAAATTCCAAAATATTTTGTTGTTTATTTTACATCTATTTCCCCCAAAACTATGCTCGGTCTGATTCATGCGGGGTCATGATACGTAGGCAATCTCCATAGGATTCGACCACAACCAAAAGAGAAAAAATAAAATGAAAAAAGGGGGAATAAAAGATAGGCGTGAGTAACAATAAAAAGGAAAGGTCATAAAAAGGAAAAGTCGGGATGACACAAGCAACTGAGCAAGTACATGATAGAAATGACTAATTGCCTAGGTGCATTGCATTCCTATGTGCGGTTGACTATTTGTTAAAACTCTAATCACTAACAAGTTTTGTTGTTGTTTCCAGAATTCAAACAGTTAGTTCACCTAAGCATACTGGCAACCCACCCATACCAAACCAGATCCAAAGGTGAAATAATCATGTCTATCCCAAATGTAGACACCAGTGTCATCGATCCTTCGAGAGAAGAAGAAGAGTTGGATGTCAATGCCATGAAAGAAGAGATGTACAAATTGAAACAACAAATGGCCGAAATGTATCAGGCCTGGGCTAAAGGACAACCACCATCAGCTTACCCGGCTAACCTTACCTTCACCCCACCCCCAGCTCAGTCTCAAGATGATCCTATCACTGATCTGTCCCCGAGCTTTCCCATTTACCAACACTATCGGGGCACCACTTCTCATACGCCACAATCTCCACCCCCTAAACCAATTCCATACCCTCCTCCATCTGTAACTCCTGTCTTCGTAGCACCTTCACCAGCTATACTCTACAAATCTCCTAGCGAGCCTATGTTCCAGGACCAGGACAACCAATACTACCCCTTAGAGCCCACTTTCAAAGCTTCAGAAACCCATTCATATACTCTTCGCTGTGACTTCCCAATAGAAGCTGATAAACCATCCAAAAATCCTGAACAGGAAGGGATGTTCTGGAAAGTCAGAAGCTTAGAACAATCATTCAGGGACATGCGGGGATTGGGAGGTCAAGTAAGTATGGCTTATAAGGACCTATGTCTGTTTCCAAATGTGCAATTACCGGCAGGTTTCAAGATGCCCAAGTTTGTTCTATACAACGGGCACGGTGATCCAGTATCCCACCTGAGAGGTTTTTGCAGCAAGATGAGGGGAGCAGGAGGAAAAGATGAATTGTTAATGGCTTACTTCAGTCAGAGTTTAAGTGGATCAGCATTGGAATGGTATACCCGCCAAGATCACAGAAGATGGTACACATGGGATGATCTAGCATAAGCGTTCGCTTGTCACTTCCAGTATAATCTTGAGATCATTCCAAATCGACTGTCCTTGACTAAACTAGAGAAAAAGCACAGTGAAAGTTTCAGGGAATATGGTTTTCGATGGAGGGACCAAGCAGCAAGAGTAGACCCCTCAATGAAGGAAAGTGAGATGGTGGATTACTTCCTACAGGCTTTAGAACGTACCTACTATGGCCATCTGGTCTCAGCTGTGGGGAAGTCATTCAACGAAGTGGTGAAGATACGGGGCATGGTAGAAGAAGGCCTCAAGGCGAATAAAATTATGAGCTATTAGACTATCAAAGCAAATACTCAGGCTATTCAGGGCGGCATATGAGGGATTGGGAAAAAGAAGAAAGAGGACGCGACAACGGTTAATTCAGAAAATTGGTCCGGACCCAAAGGCTCACCTTACCACTATAATCAACCTCGATCCCACCAACAAACTTACCACCATAACACAACTATCCCCCACCAGAACCTCATTTTTCCGTCCATCAAGCACAAGCATACAACCAACCTCCCGCCCACACACAATGGCGTGTTCCCGTTCCACAAAATACTTACCCATATCCACGAGCCTACCAAAACACTCCCGGACCAAGTTTCCGGCCTAGTCAAGCATTCAAGGGTGAAAGGTTGCAGAAAAAGAAAACCTTTACTCCATTGGGAGAATCATACACTAGTCTGTTCCACAGGCTAAAATAGCTGGATATGCTAAGGCCGATACAGTCCAAACTGCCAAATCCTCCTCCAAAAAATCTTGACTATACTATCAGCTGTGAGTATTGTTCTGGTACTCCAGGTCATGACACAGAGAATTGCTGGCACTTAAAAAGCGCGATACAGGAACTCATTGATACCAATAGAATTGAAGTTCAAGATCCCGTAGCACCGAATATTAGCGGAAATCCTATGCCAACCCACCAAGAGGCAAATATGATTGAAATAATGCATGAGGAGGGAGAGCCCATGAAGCCATCACAGACCGTCATGATGATTCGGTCCAGTGGAGTCAAAACAGTTGAATAATCAGCGGGTGAGAAGTCGGTGCTCAAGTTGAGCAAAAAGAGTGTTGAGCCATCTATGGCAGTTGAGAAGGGATCTTCAAGCAAGGTTGCAACGAAACAAGAAGGGGTAAAGGTAATCGTACCAGGAACGGCCAGCAAACCCGTCATAATTGTGGAAGGTGCCCGCGCAAATCGGGTTATTATCAAGTCGGTAACCCAGTTACTAATAATCAACAACAAGGCTATTCCATGGAATTACGTATGGGTAACAGTGATGTACAAAGGGAAGGAGGTCAAAGAAGAAGTCTGTGAAGCCCAGGGTTTGACTCGCTCGGGAAGGTGTTTTACTCCCGAGGAGTTAAGAAGAACAAAGGATAATCCGACGCTGGTAAAAAAGGCCGTAACTGAGGGAGAAGCAGAAGAATTCTTGAGGAAGATGAAGCTATAGGACTACTCTATCGTGGAACAATTAAGAAAAACGCCTGCTCAAATTTTGCTATTGTCATTACTAATCCACTCGGATGAGCACCGTCAAGCTTTAATGAAAATCTTGAATGAAGTGCACGTTCCCGATAAGATCTCCATGAATCATTTGGAAAAAAATAGCCAACAAAATCTTCGAATCAAACAGAGTCATATTTTCCGATGATGAATTGCCTGTAAAGGTACTGAGCACAACAGAGCTCTTTACCTCACAGTAAAATGTGAGGACTCCGCGGTTACCTGGGTATTGGTCGATAATGGTTCCAGTGCAAACATTTGCCCTCTCGCCACTCTGAGCAAGTTGAAAGTAAAAGATGAGGGGATTCATAAGAATAATATCTGTATGCGGGGATTTGATGGCGGAGGCAAAGATTCAGTTGGGGATATAGTGCTAGAGCTGACAATAGGGCCAGTTGAGTTCACAATGGAGTTCCAGGTGCTAGATATAGCTGTTTCCTACAATCTGCTATTAGGTCGACCATGGATTCACGTAGCTAAAGCAGTCCCATCAACACTACACCAGATGGTCAAATTTGAATGGGATAGATAGGAAATAGTTGTGCACGACAAAGATAATTTGTGCGCTCATAGCAATGCCATTGTGCCGTTCATTGAAATGGAAGATGACAAGGTGCCGTGGGTCTACCAGGTTTTTGACACGATGATGGTAGAGAAAGTTCCAGAGGGGAAATACATTCCAAATCCAAAGATAACCGCTGCATCAGTCATGGTAGCCTATGAGATGTTGAAGAATGGTTTTATACTTGGTAAAGGTTTGGGCTCATCTTTGCAAGGCATCATACAACCGATGTCTCTTCCTGAAAACTTGGAAACATTTGGTCTGGGATCAAGCCCACAGCCGTAGACATAAAAAGAGCCAGGAAATTGAAACAGAGGGCATGGGTCCTTCCAAAGCCGGTCCCACGTCTTTCCAGATCATTTGTCAAATCCAGTACCAGAAGTCGCCCAGTAACATCAATTCCTAGTTCTGTGATTGATCTTGATAAGGAGCTAATTTAAAGATTTGAGAAGTTGTTCGACAGTGTGAACATGGTGGAAATTGGAGAAGGTTCTAGCAACGTGAAAGTGCAATTTGTCGGGCCAAAAACAAAGGTTAACAATTGGAAGGCTACTCCTCTCCCCACTCAGAAGGAGTTTTGGTAGTTTATTTTGATTTTCCTTCAAGTTTGTCTGGGTTATTCCAGGGTTGTAATCCAGATTGTTATCTTTCAGTCTATTTGAGTGTATAAACCTTGTTATCTTTTATCATTCAGTGAAATGCAATTTCTTTCTTCATCATTCCTGATGGTTTTCCTTTTTATTTTTCTTTTCTTTTCTGTATAGTTCTTTTTACGCTGGTTCTAATGACATGTCATGCATAAGGAATCCTCACCCCAGTCTTAAACACCAATATGATTTTGAAATAATAATTCAAAAAGTAGAGTGTGATGACGAATCAGAATATGATGAGGATGAGGCTTTTGAAGAGATTAGTAAGGAATTAAATCACTTTGAAGGAAAACCCAAACCCAACCTGAATGATACAGAAGCCATCAATTTAGGGGACGCAGATAATATCAGAGAGATTAAAATAAGCATCCACCTTGAACCAAAACTCAGGGAAGAGATAATCAAAGCACTGATTGAATACAAAGATATTTTTGCATAGTCATACAACGACATGCCAGGTTTGAGCACTGATTTGGTGGTCCACAAGTTACCCACTGATCCGGCATTCCCTCCCGTCAAGCAAAAATTGAGAAAGTTCAAAACTGATATGAGTATGAAGATTAAGGAAGAAATCACTAAGTAGTTGGACACAAAGGTCATTCGGGTCACACGATAGCCTGTTTGGTTAGCTAATGTTGTGCCAGTACCAAAGAAAGACGGCAAGATCAGAGTATGCATCGATTACCGTAATCTTAACAAAGCAAATCCGAAGGATAACTTCCCACTACCCAATATCCATATTTTGATTGATAATTGTGCCAAGCGTGAGATTGGATCTTTTGTGGATTGTTATGCCGGCTATCATCAGATTCTAATGAATGAAGAAGATGCAGAAAAGACGGCATTCATCACGTCATGGGGAACTTATTGCTACCGAGTAATGCCATTTGGTTTGAAGAACGCCGGGCAAACTTACATGAGAGCAATGAATACTGTGTTTCATGATATGATGCACAAGGGAATTGAGGTATACATGGATGATGTGATCATAAAATCAAAGCATCAGGCCGACCACGTTGGGGATTTGAGGAAATTCTTCCAGAGGCTTCGCAGGTACATCCTCAAGCTTAACCCTGCCAAGTGTGCATTTGGTGTTCCATCCGGAAAGCTGTTGGGATTCATAGTCAGTCGGCGAGGCATCGAGTTGGACCCATCAAAGATCAAAGCCATCCAAGAATTGCCACCCCCGAGGAACAAGACTGAAGTGATGAGTCTGTTAGGGAGGTTGAACTATATCAGCAGGTTTATTGCTCAGCTCACGACAACTTGTGAGCCTATTTTCAAGTTGCTGAAGAAGGATGCTACAGTCAAGTGGATTGATGAGTGTCAAGAAGCATTTGATAAGATAAAAAGATACTTGTCAAACCCACCTGTGCTGGTCCTGCCAAAACCAGAGAGACCTTTGATTCTTTACTTGACAGTCCTGAAAAATTCATTTGGCTGTGTACTGGGGCAACATGACATCACCGGCAGAAAGGAACATGCCATCTACTATCTTAGCAAGAAATTCACGGCTTATGAGGTTAAGTACACTCACCTGGAAAGGACATGTTGTGACCTAACTTAGGTGGCTCAGAAATTGAAACATTATTTGTCATCCTACACTACTTACCTCATTTCGCGCTTAGATCCGTTGAAGTATATTTTTCAAAAGCCTATGCCGACAAGAAGACTTGCAAAGTGGCAGATTTTTCTCACAGAGTTTGACATCGTCTATGTGACTCGGACTGCAATGAAAGCCCAAGCGTTGGCCGATTATTTGGCCGAGAACCCGGTCGATGAAGATTACGAGCCATTGAGAACTTATTTTCCCGATGAAGAGGTGGTACATATCGATGAATTGGAGCAAATGAAAAAACAGGTTGGAAACTTTTCTTTGATGGGGCTGCCAACATGAAAGGAGTTGGAATAGGGGCTGTGCTTATTTTTGAAACAGGGCATCACTATCCTATTACGGCTCAGCTTCGATTTTATTGCACCAACAATATGGCTGAGTACGAGGCATGCATTTTGGGTTTAAGGCTAGCTGCAGACATGGATGTACATGAATTTTTGGTCTTGGGAGACTCGGATCTTCTGGTACATCAAATTCAAGGAGAATGGGAAACACGAGATTTGAAGCTCATACCGTACCGACAATGTTTGCATGATCTTTGTCAACGGTTTCGATTAGTGGAGTTAAGGCATATTCCGAGGGTCCATAATAGGTTGCTGATGCTTTGGCTACATTAGCATCAATGTTGTTGCACCATCCGGACAAAGCTTATGTCGATCCTCTGCATATTCAAGTCCGAGACTAGCATGCTTACTGTAACATGATAGAAGAAGAACTTGATGGCGAACCATGGTTCCACGATATCAAGGAGTACATCATATTGGGGATATATCCAGTGCAAGCCACAGGGGATCAAAAGAGAACAATTCGACGGTTGGTAAGTGGGTTTTTCTTAAGTGGAAGAGTTTTGTATAAAAGAACTCCAGACCTTGGATTGTTAAGATGCATAGATACTACACAAGCTACGGCTATCATGTCTGAAGTACATTCGGGAGTTTGCGGACCACATATGAGCTGGCAAAGAAAATTCTCCAAGCACGTTATTATTGGCTCACCATGGAGCGAGATTGTATCAGTTTTGTGCGCAAATGTCATTAGTGCCAAGTACATGGAGATTTAATTCATTCTCCGCCATCCGAGTTGCACACAATATCCGCACCATGGCCCTTCGTTGTTTGGGATATGGATGTTATTGGACCAATTGAGCCAGCAGCATCCAATGGGAACAGATTCATTCTGGTAGCCATTGATTATTTCACCAAGTGGGTTGAGGCCAAAACTTTCAAATCGGTGACCAAGAAAGCAGTGGTCGATTTTGTTCACTCAAATATCATCAGTCAATTCAGAATCCCAAAGGTGATCATCACGGATAATGGTGCTAATCTTAATAGTAATTTGATGAAAGAGGTATGTCAACAGTTTAAGATTACACATCGCAATTCTACCTTATATCGTCCCAAGGCGAATAGAGCAGTCGAGGCAGCCAACAAAAACATAAAGAAGATACTTCAGAAAATGGTATAAGGTTCGAGACAATGGCACAAAAAATTACCATTTGTGTTGTTGGGTTATCGCACTACTGTCCGTACTTCAGTAGGTGCAACTCCTTATTTGTTGGTATATGGCACTGAAGTAGTAATACCTGCAGAAGTTGAAATCCCGTCCCTTCGGATTGTTGCTGAGACTGAGATTGATGATGATGAGTGGGTCAAAACCCGTTTGGAGCAGTTGAACTTGATTAATGAAAAAAGATTGGCTGCAGTATGTCATGGCCAGTTATATCAAAAGAGAATGGCAAGAACAAACAACAAAGAGGTGTGTCCCTGAAAGTTTGAAGTGGGTCAGCAAGTGCTGAAACGTATCCTTCCACATCAGGCTGACGCAAAAGGCAAGTTTGCCCCGAATTGGCAAGGGCCATTCATTGTAACCAGAGTATTGTCTAATGGTGCTTTATGTTTAACAGAAATCGAAGGAAAATTCATAGACGTGGCTATAAATTCTGATGCAGTCAAGAGATATTATGTATGATTTTTTTGGTATAATTGTTGATTGTTTGTATTTAGCATTATTTCGAAGATTGAAATGACGAAGGCAAGTTGTTCTGCTATCTAAACTCTTTACCCTTTGTTCCCCCTTTTGAGCCTTATTTATTTCTTTCATACCCCTCTTTTGGAATCAATAACGAAAAAGAGAGAAAAGAAAGAAAAGAAAAAAGAGAAAAGAAGCGAAAAGAGAAAGTACAAGAAAACAAAGAAATTCGGTTGTGAACTATGTTTGACCTGATTCCTGTTAAGGATATGTAGGCAGCCTCACAGCTCGGTCATAGTAAAAATAAAATATCAAAAGATCCCCAAGGAAGAAACTGGGGCAGAAGTTGTAATTGTGATAAAAAATCTGATTCCAAAAGTTGTAATTCTAACCCATTTGAGATGCTTGGAGCCTTTTCGATACCCTTTTCTTTCCAAAAATATCCAAGAACCCACATGGCTGTCCAAAGAAAGACCTCTCGATCAGTCTTCGAGAGATGCCAAATCAAGGAAGTAAAGAGAATTCATATCAGGGGCAACACTCCGGTTTAAGCAAGAGAAATCAAAAAATGAGAGAGTCTTATCGGTGAAAACCTTCGTGGGCACCATTAGGGGACAAGGAATTGAGGAATAAACAAATGAGAGAGGTTTGTCGGTGAAAACCCTTCAGGGTACTGCAAGTCGAACAAGGTCTGTAAGTTGGCGGAAAGTAAAAATTGGGTTGTGGAAATCTTGGAGCACAAAGTAAAACAATTGGAAAGGAAATTGGTTAAATAGACTGGGCTGATTAATCCAAAATGCATACCATGATCATTGGTGCTAGTGACTCCACTCAGATAAGTTTCTTTTCCTATCTCCAACAGTCATCAAAATTTGGATTTTCTTCTTTATTCTTAATTCTCAAAATCATTGCATTTCATTGTTGTTAATTTTACTCCTCTAAATCTCTTCCAAGGTTAGCCTTGTTTCAAAAAATAAGAAGGAATGTCAAAGTGTACTACCAGATTCAAAATTGCACAAAGCAAAATGCGGCTAGGACATGCTAGAGATAGTATGATTAAAAGTGGGACATAGAGTGTGAGCAAATGTTAAATCGGTGGAATGGTTCAGTAATGTCGTGGGAGATGTATGGTTTCGAATAAAAAGGTCAGAAGTGAAAAACAACAGTTGGGGATCCTATGGTTGAGGATCAGTCGGGAGGTCAAAACAATTCTCGACCAGTTCAAGGCAGTCGGTCGAAGCAAAGCATGGCAAAGAGAAAACCATCCCCAGCAAGAATGCCACAACTAACCACCACATTTTAAACTGACAAGATTTCTTTTGATTTGAAACAGGAGCAAAGATGACATTTGTTTCAGGAAGCCCTCCGTAAGGAAAACAAGTACCAAGCAGGTTTGATCACAAAATTCTCAGTACCCTCCTGGAAAATGGGACCTAGGCTAAAATCCAAAACAATCATAAGGAGTAAATATAGCATAAATATACACCAAAGGAATATAAGTTGGCTTCAAAGTTTGCATAAGAGTTTTCAGGACCCGCCTGAATAATGGGACGTAACTTTAAGAATTCCATTAGATAAGTAAGTTCTGTTATAAGAGAGTATAATTTAGCTATAAAAACATCATTCGTAAGATAGGCTCTAATTTGAAATTTCAGGACCCTCCTGGATAATGCGATGAAGTTTTAAGGCCATGTGATATAACAAGTTTCATTAAATCATGACTTTTAAAAATATAGCATAGCTTTGAAATTGGCATTTCATTAGAGATTTTCAGGACCCTCCTGGATAATGGGATATAGCTTGTAGATTGTTAGAGATATTTGGTAAAAGGATTTAATTAACACTCACATATGCGCCCGGTTACCAAACTTGGGCAGAAAATTTTCTTTTGTTTTGTCTATTTTGCTGAAGTCAGATGCCCGTCTGAAGAATAAGGAAGAACAACACGGATATTAAAGATAAAAAGCAGAGCATGACCAAGTAATCAGGGGCCCACCTGGAGAACAAGGGAAAACAAATCAAGTTTCAAGGAAGATTGGCACAAGTATTGATAATCAGGCACCCACCTGGAGGAACGAGGGAGAACAAGTCAAAGAAAAGTAGTTTCAAGAAGAAGATGGACCAAGTTTCAGAAATTAGGCATCCACCTGGAAGAACGAGGGAGAACAAGTCAAAGAAAAGCAGTTTCAAGAATAAGATGGACCAAGTTTCAGAAATCAGGCATCCACCTGGAGAACAAGGAAAGACGGTTGAAATATCAACAATCAGTCGTCCACCTAGAGAACAAGGAAAGACGGTTGAAATATCAACAATCAGGCATCCACCTGGAGAACAAGGAAAGACAGATGAAATATCAGCAATCAGGCGTCCACCTAGAGAACTAGGAAAGACGGTTGAAATATCAGCAATCAGGCATCCACCTGGAGAACAAGGAACAACAGTTAAAGTATCAGCAATTAGGCGTCCACCTAGAGAACAAGGAAAAGCAGTTAAAGACTCAACAATCAGGAGACGGCCTGGAGAACAAAGGGAAGAAGCAATGCAAGTTCTTCAATCAGGAACCCACCTGGAAAACGAGGAGCAACAACTCAAGTTCAAGCAATCAGGAGCCCACTTGGAGAATAAGGGAATACAATTCAAATTTCAAAATAATCAGGAACCCACCTGGAGAACGAAGGGAAGAAGCAATTCAAGTTCAAGTAATCTGGAGCCCATCTGTAGAACCGAGGAAGGGCAACAATGGTTAAAGGAAGACGTTTAAAGGTTCAGCAATTGGGTACCCGCCTGGAGAAAAGGGAAAGCATCTCAAAAATACACTTCAAGTCAGTAACAAAGGAACTTCTGAGGAAAGTACAAGTCAACGAGGTAACAACAGTCACAAGACAAGTTTGAAAATAAATCTTTGTAAAGCATAGATTATAACTTAGTCTAGCTTCTTCATTTTTGTCATTGTGTAATAAGGAAGTCAGTAAGCAGTATCAACAGCAGCATCAATAGCAGTGAAATTACAGCTTCATGGTAGTCCCAGCTACTGAAACTTCCCGAACTACATTGACCTGATTCCTTTATAGCCAAGTATATGTAGGAAACCTTTAAAGCAGAGGTTTGGTCAAATCTTTCAAAAAATGCTTCCCACGGAGTATTCAAACGGGCAAAAATCGCTCGTATCCGCTCACTTTATCTTTGCACGAAAACTCTTCGTGTTTCCGAGCAAAGAGGGGCAGCTGTGAGCATGTAATTTTTGCCTCACACGAATTACTCCAAAAGAATTCCCAAAATTAGGTCTTTTCTTTAATTATGTATTATTTTTAGGAATTATTATGCAATTTTCCTGATTGTTTGCATATGTTTGTGTACATGTTTAATTTTATTAATCCATTAAAAATACAAAAATATAGCATCTGCATTTAGGATTTGATTTTTACATTAATTAATAATTAGGTGTTTTACAAAAATGAAAATTCACAAAAAATAAAATATTTTTGTGTTTTTAGTCAAATTGTGTAATTTTCTTTTAATTTAGTATTTAATTATTTATGATAATTATTATTTAGAGTTAATTAATATTCTTAAAGCTAATTTGGGTTTTATAATTTAATTAGGATTTTAGTTTCAATTTTTGAAAGAAAAAGGAAGAAAAGAAAAGAAAAAGAATTAATAAAAGTGAGGAAATCAGATCTAGGCCAAAAAATCCCCAGCGAAAACAAAAACCCACTCCAATACCCGCCCAAATACCCCAGAACCGGCCCAGACTTTTCCCCAACCCGGTCCTCTCCAGCTTCAAACCAAACGACGTCGTTCCAGGTGTCTCAATCTGGGCCTTTGAATTAATTTGATCGAACGGTCCAAAAGCCTTCACCCAATACCCAACCCGACCCGTCCACCCAATGCCTGGTCCGCCTAGTTGCTACACCAAACGACCCCGTTTCATTAAAAGATCAATCATGGCCGTGGATTCTCATCATCCAACGTCCCTAATTTAATTACCCCTTTAGTATAACCTAACCCATTAGACCCTACCCTCAGAAACCCCTTATCGTTTCCCTCACCCATACCCTAGAGACCAGCCACCACCATACCCTCACCGCCTTAGGGTGGCGGCATCGATTCTGTTCACCGCCAAAATTTACACCCCCAAACCCCTCTCATTCCAAATACCCGCTCAGTTTCCTTCGAATCCGCCTAGAACTCTTTGAATATCAAATCTAATTCGAAGCTCTAGAACCATAACTTCTAACCAGTGCACGAAAGGTCAAATTGCCGAATATTTTGGCTTAATCAAGCTTGTTTCAACACAAAATAATGACTTTCGTTTGTTCTCCACCAAAGAACAAACGTTTGGCATTATTTTGGGTTGAATCAGAATATTAATTCCAAGTTCGAGCTTGGCCGGTAAGTTTTTTGAATTTATTATTTATTTTCGATTAGTAATATTCTGTTGTTCATCTTTCCTCATCTCCTTTTCTTTTTCTGGTCGATTTCAATTGAAACTCGACCAATCTGTAGGTTTAAAATAGCTTCCATCCATGGGTTTTGTTGATTATGAATATGTTATTTGTTTTCTTAATTGTATTATCAGTCAAATCTTGTTAATCACTTAGTCGATTTAACTAACATTAATCTGATAATTTAGTTAATTTTTTGTTTAATTATGTTGATAAGAATTGATTAGTATAAGTTTAAAGTGGTCACCTAATTGAGAAGCTTCTATAATGGTAAGGATAACAATTCACTACTGAATAAACTAAAACCTTAAGAATTGAGTGGAATCGAATTTTTAAATGTTGAAAGGGCACTCTGTGAATTCTAAAGGCATTTCCCATTGCCTATTTAAGGAAACAACACACTGAGTTCAAGAGGGGAGGAGAGCTAAGAAATCCTGAAAATCCTAAACGGCTGAAAACTCTAAAAAAAATACTGTTTCATTGACTTCTTTTTGTAATTTCTGAAGTTCCTCCTAGTGCTGAAACAATTTCTGGGTAGCTGATAGCTGCAATAAATTGAAATCAAGTCTAGTCAAGGTTTTCTGGTTCATTACTTGGATTGCAACTGTTTTTTTTCTGGGCTATTTTACTTTACTGTCTGGGCTCGAAATTGGTTCTAAACTATTGATTGATTCTGTTATCCTGCTACTGCTACTGGATTTCTGATTCTCTTTGCTGTGTTCTATTCTCATTTTCAGGTACACATCTCTGATTTAAATATGTAACACAGTTCTTGAAGCTTCTTTGTTGAAAAGGAAATGAAGATTGTCCCTCACTATTAGATGTCATTTCTTTTAGTTTGTTTTGCCAATTTTTAGCTTCATATGTCTCCTTCTTAGTTTAACTTGAAGTTTATATAAAAACTGTAGTAGGACAATTATGCAATGCCTGTTGATTTACCTCTTTAATTTCTAAGTTCTGTTGCAGTTAGAAACGACTATCAGTCTTGAAAGCTATGCATATTTGTTCAGATTGTCGAATGGCTTGTTAAGCACAAGATGCTTATAGTTAAATGTGAGCATTATGTGTGAAAGCTGAAGTCATGTAGTTTGTTTTCTATGGTGAATTTGATCCTGTTTGAGAATGGCTAAGAGAGGTGTTTGATTAGCAATATTATTGATTTTAAGTTAGTTTGGATGTTTGTTATATGGCTAAATGTGTAGCAGAATTCAGCATGTTTAGTTATACTTAATGTAAAATTTGAATAAGGTTTAATTTCAGCATACTCCAAAATTGCTTTTCAAAGGTTTTTTTCCAGAAATTTTGTGCACTTTACGTCGCAAATAGCTCAAGTGGTTTTTAGTTATGAAAAAGGAACGCTGTACTCATGGATATTATGATGCCTCACTACTGCTTCGGAAGGTTAAATTGCGTTTCTGATCCGCTGGGATTCGATCCCTGGGCAAAACCCATTGCTACTTTCATTTCTGCCCGGATTGGGCCTAATACAGGCCCAAAGTTTTGAAATCCCTTGGCTTGTTTGTTGTTTTCCGTTGGTCTAATAGCTTGAAATTGAAATTTAAAGGGGCTGGCCTTTAAGTTGAATTGCGGACTCGAATTAAGGACCTTGTCTTTGTTTGAAATTGCCCTTGTTTGAGTTTGGGCTTACTCTCAGGCCCAAGCATGATAGTCCGTTTCGAACGGAATTCGGATCATTCCTTCCTCATTAGGATGCCGGCTCATTTGTGATGGGCCGAGCCCCTTTAATTAAAATAATCGACTCTTCTCCATGTAGACCTTTAGTTAATTTAAATAAAACTTTTAACTATATTTAGTGATAATTAATTAAGCCCCTTAATCAACTGAGGTGAGCCATATTAGTGACATAAATAATTTATGGCCCTCAAAGTTTAGTTTGAGCTTTCCTTAAAATTGGAATTGAAGTGCGCAACGCCAAATAAAATCTCAAATGCGTGTCCCTCGCTTAATTGTTTCTTTTAAAATACTTAGAATTCGAGGCGTGCCATTTAGCAAATTTCCATGGCCTTTGCAAAGTTAAAAACGCGTAGTTGCTTTAGGCGCGTATATTCAATAATATTACCTTCCTAAACTCGGGTGTGCATTTCAGGTGACCCAACTATAAATCTCGCAACGTTGAATAAAATGTGTTTCGGATTGCGGGTACATTTCATGTGGCGCGATCCAAAGACATGTTTTAAACGACGTTAAATCTTCTTTAAAATAAATAAAAGCGATTAAAAGTTAAAATTTGCATATAGGTTCAAAATGTTTTAAAATCAGATAATTAAGTCGAATATAACAGTTGAGCGACCGTGCTAGAACCACGGAACTCGGGAATGCCTAACACCTTCTCCCGGGTTAACAGAATTCCTTACCCGGATTTCTGGTTCGCAAACTGTTAAATAGAGTCAATCTTTCCTCGATTCGGGATTTAAACCGGTGACTTGGGACGCCATAAATTATCCTAAGTGGCGACTCTGAATCTCTTAATAAACAATCCCGTTTCGATTGTCCTTTAATTGGAAAAACTCCCTTATATCCCTTACATGTGTAGATAAAAAGGAGGTGTGACAAGAGGTAGATTGCCATTTTGTTAGGGACAAGCTCATTGAAGGTCTGATTTCTCTGCATTATGTCCACACAGACGACCAACTGGCTGACATGCTCACTAAATTCTTGACATGCATCAAACACTCTTCATTACTTCACAAGTTCGCTGTGAGTACCTCCCTTCCTACTTGAGGGAGGGTGTTAAGATTAGAGTTGTAGAGTTGCATTGTAATTATTTAACTAGTGGCCACATTTGTAATTGTGGCTATGGCTATTATTGTAATTGGATAGTTAGTCTGTTAGTTGATGTCAGGATATTAGTTAGTGATAATTTTTAGGCGGTTAGTGAAGGATGACAACTGTACAAGTACAATGCCCTGCATATAAACGAACTGATCTTGTGATTTCCAATTAATGAAAATATTTTCCCCAATCTAAAAGTCTCTCGAAGCTTCTTTTTTTCTTCTGAACTTCATGGCTAACAGCCATGACAGTTGAGCTTCAGCTCAAGTTCACTTCACTAAGCTCTCAATTTTCACAATTTATTGTACCAAATATCGCAAAACGTTTTTTTTTTTGTATTGAGAGAATATATCATGAGTATTTTTAATCAGATGTTCTCGAAGGACAATTATGCTTACATGCCTCATAAAATATAAAAGGACGAAAAATACTAAATTCAATCTCGGAAATACAATTTATATTGTCATTTCAGTTATTTACCTACATAATATCTGCTTCTTAATTAGAGTGATATTATTTATTATTAATCTGAATTGTTGGGGGAAAAACAAAAACTTATCTTGGGAAATGATGTCAAGCTTTTCCCGAACACAACAAAATGTTTTTTAGAAAGCGCATTTTATTAAGAGGGAAAGAGTGTATAATTGACACATCAATAACTTATATAAAGGTAAATAGGGATTTTAACATTATCCATTAGCATTAGCCACTAATTAATTTTCCTGCAGGGGAAGTTCTAGACAGGTGTGGATTCTACAAGGCCTTCTTTCAATTTTTCTTATTCCACCCGACAGATCTTCACTTGTGCCTCTCTTTTTGAAAAAAAAAAAGTGATTAATTAATGGAAAATTAAGGGAATCAAGAACTCCTTTATTCGGAAGACTTGAGGTAGGGAGTGTCTCATCCATTTACGTTGCATATATGCATCACTTTATTTACCAGATTATCTTAAAGCAAGTCAACTTTTCATTTTCCAAGTCTTTTCTGACTCACTTTTTTCCGTCTAACGTAATACACGTAACAAAAGATTTTCGAATAGATAAACACACAACACATATAGGATTTTTTTTTCCTTTTCTTTAGTATATAAAAATAATTTCTTCGAGAAAAAGAAGAAAGGTGTTCTACTTTGAAGTCCAATTGGAGAGTATTTCAAAAGAATATACTAAAGTCCCGTTTGTTCATAATTTTTTTTCTTTTTTTCAAATTTTCTTTTACAAAAATGTGTTTGTCCATGAAATTTTGTAAGTTTTTGAAAAAATTTCGAAAATAAATTTTTCAAAAATCAAAAAGTGATGTTGACCACTTTTTTAAAATTTTTAGAAAAAGTTTTTACCTACTCACAAAACTGCAACATATTTTCAAATGAAATGCTTGTTCAATCATAATTTCAAATTCCAAATATCATTTTAAAACTTAACCCAAAATACTAATTTTTTTAAAAATTATAATTTTTATAGCAAAATGCCTACTAAGTTTTGCCGAAATCAAATTTTGTAAACTGAGGCCTAGGTACTCGACGAACAAATTGTGTTTATAGATCTTGCTTTCAACGAACAAAATTCTTTTTGGTAATGAATCTTTAGAAAAAGGATACAGCCTTCTAACTTCTAAATAACTGCATGTTTAGGATACAGCCTTTCTGTGGGAAAAAAAGTAATCGCTTTAAAATTTCTACCGCCTCAGACTCAAAATCACATGTACAATCTGCCTCCAGTCTAAAATAATTGATCTTTTACACTCTGTTGGGATCATTGTCCCCATCGTATAATGTATTACATTGTATTGTATTTTATTGTATCGTATCGTTTTGTGAATATAATGTTTGGATGGATTCTATTGTTTGTTATTGTTAAATAATATTTTATTATTTGGTTTGACTGTATCATACTGCACTGTAATTGATAAGTTTACTAAAATACCCTCAATTATTTAAATATTAAATTTATCAAAAAATTATGCATAAAAATAATTTAAAACACAAGAAGGCAAAACACTTTAAGAAAGCATAACAAATGAGCGAGACTGAAGAAGGCAAAACAAGGAGCACTTCTAGTTAGAATTGAGTTAAAAACAAATTAGGAGAAAAAATAAAACAAAAGGCGGCAAAACACCTTTAACGTTGGCGGCAGAAGTTCTAAAAAACAGTAGGCTATAGGTTGGAGATTTGGAGTTAAAATAGAAAGAAAAAAAGGTAAAGGATAAAATAGAATTGTGGAGTAATAAGTTAGGACATAATTGGAAAGAAAAATAGGAAACAATCCCACCACACCAAATCGGTTGTTTAAAAAAGGGGACTTTTTATTGTCCCGGAACAATGAATCTGACAATACAATACAACCAATTTTAATGAAACAATCAAAACAAATATTATTTTGAGATAATAACACAATACAATACAACAAAGAACAACCATCCAAACAAGCTGTTAGACTTGGGCATATAAATTAAGGAATTCACTTATTCCTAAAAATTTAGAGGGATTTTAACTAAAATACCCTTAAAATACATTTAAAAATGTGCTATCTATACATTAAAATTGTACATTGAATTAAGAATGTACAAGGGCAAAGTTGGAGGAATAAAATTAAATACCTTTTTATTTTTATGACCATTAATTATTTTGGACCAACTTTTAAAGGCTAAAACATCAATTGTTTTGGATCGAAGGGAGTACCGTTATAATAAGACGACACCTATCTTGTAAAATTTCATGAAGAAAGTCACGCAGTTCGGAAACTAGAGTGATTGTGAGGCCAACGGCTATATATTTGTAGGTATCTTATGTCGCAGACAAGTGTGACATCTGAAATCAGGTTTGAAGCTCTCACCTTACCAACACGCCGAGACCTAATGGCTAGTTCAATTTATTGTCAATATATTTTATAGAAAAAGGAACCATGCAATCACTTTAAAAAAACAAGAAAGCGTTAATCAATTGTTATTCAATTTTTCCCCGACAACTTCAAGAAAACATGTACTCCTACTCACTTAATGAAAAAATAAGGGTAATTTGATCAAAACCTCTTATAGTTAGTGTTATTAAGTAAATTTTTAATAGGTATGCCAATATATTAAATCGAGAATAAAAATGATCCAAAGGAGTAATTAAAATAGAGGGTGTTTACCCTAAAGAAATGGATAACACTTGAATTTATACGCGGTTTTAAGGATATGTAGATTAATTCGATACAAGTGATTAATGACGTTAGATAAGCAAACAAAATACACAACAAATTGTCAAACTAGCGATGATGGTGAGTCCGGGCTCGGTCGAAAGCTTAACTAGAAGCTTGCCTTCGGTTTCGAACCAACACTTATGAAGAACTTATCAATAGAAACAAGAAACTTTTGATAACTTGTAAAAGCAGAGAAAACAAATGTATATTTCCTTGATATGCGTGTTACAGTGTGTCGAATGAATAGTTAGTTTCCTCTTTATATAGTATGGGAGTTTTACCTTAAGCACAAAAAAGATAAAAATCTTTCTTTTTGCTAATCACTGATCTATCGCTGATGCATGCCGAGATTCACATCGTGATATCCGGTTGGGCACAAATATCATGACCCTTTGTTAATCATGAGTGGTAGTTCGACAATGCTTCCCGAGGTCTCGTTACTCGAATCAGGTCCGGGGGTCCGATCTCGATGGCTCCGGGGGCAAGTGTTTTGTTCGGACTTTAATACGGGAGTCTCCCAACTTTGATTTCGACCATATGCAGTCATGTCCTTTCTTCCTACACCCTATCGGGAAATCAAGGTGCTTGTTACTCCCAGTTTTACCCGTATACAAATAGTCCCCTCATTTCTCGGAGGGTAGATTTGCCAGAACGATGAGAAACGACTGATGTTTTCTGGTTCCTTCTTTCGTACGTTATAACATAAACAACAAAGAATCCGAAACGTCTCGTCAGTCGCGTCATTCTGACTTTGTACACATGTCGACCATCGGCCGGTTGCCTCCGAATGCGAAGCGTCGCAAATTTTCCTATAAATGGTTTCACCCCTTTTTCCTTTTTTCACTTTTCGACAAAGCTTCTACCCTCGAACTCTGAAGCTATCATCAACCTTCTTCAAACTTTCACATCTTCTCCATTGTTCTTCAAGATTTCACAGTAACTTTCAGGTTTTTACCCAAACTTTTCCCAAATCATTATACTTAAGTCTTTATCCTTCAAAATCCTTTCTTGAATTTTCAAACTTCTTCAAATAACAATGGCTAAAACATCGAGGCCTTTTTGTCATACTGACTCTTCTTTGCTCTCTTTTCTTTTTGTAGGTTTGCCCAAGACCACCGAACTTAGGCTTTAGAAGGGTACGAGGACGTCCCACCATTTTATAATAGCTCGGGGCTGCAGCGGGGGAAAAGAAGAAGAAGAAGAAGAAGAAGAAGAAGAAGAAGAAGAAGAAGAAGAATAAGAAGAAGAAGAAGAAGATGATGATGAAGAGGAAGAGGAAGAGGATGAGGAAGAGGAAGAGGAAGAGGAAGGCTTCGAGCTCCTAAGCTCAAAGAAGAAGCCAAATAATAGATTGGCTCGTAAGCCAAAGTAAAGCTCTAGCTCCCGAGCTCTTGACTCGGGCTCATTTCTTTGACTCAAAGAAGATGATATTTTTATGGCCCACGAGTCGACCCCTCCCGTGGAGCAGGTAAAAGCAGAGGGAGATATTCATGAGGCCAATCTCCTTCAGGTTCGAGAGATGATGTAGAGATGGGGCTGAGACCCCGGGGACGCCGGCTCCGCTACGAAGGAAGTGCCCAGTATAATAGAGATTTTAGGGACACCCTCCTTCACCGAGTCCATACTGGAGGAAGCCTAAGAGGGAAAGGAGAGGTCCAATGAAGGGGTCCATAGCGCGGGTGATCCCCTTTATTCCTTTTTTGATGGTGTGGACTCGTCCGCTTTGGAAGATTTTTCCAGGCTGGGCGACTTGGAAGTTTCGAGGAAGGAATCATCTTTGGAAGCTGGCGGGCCGAGTTCGAGCCCAAATTTGATCAATCAGTTCCCCGCTACGAGAGCGGACCTCGGTCATAAGAGATCGATTATTCTTACAATTATGGACGATGCACGGGTTCTATCTGCCCCCATAGGGATAACCAGCTATCTCTGATGCTTGGTTATCGAGGAGGACCAGGCAAATATGAATGAGGTGAATGTGTCGTGTCTTTTCAATGAGGCGCAACAGGCGTTGAACCGGTTAATGCATCGTCACGTCTTTTTTAAACTCCACTTTAATTTTGATATTTCCTCATGTCTTTCCTCATTTTGTAGGCCTCGGTACTTCACCACGAGAGTTTCCTCCATTACGGGCCAAAGTCAATCAGCTTGAGCTCAAGGTCAAGGAGCTGGACAAAAAGAGGGACGCGCACAAGCTCCTTATCGAGCAACAAGGAGGGGTTGCTAAAGACCTTCGGCCGAGCTGGATATGGCTCCGAAAGAAGCACCGATCCTAAGGCGGGAGCATGCTGACTTGGTTGAAAAGGTAAAGTTCTTCAAAGTTATAGGCAAGGAAATAGCCATAATAGCTAATGACCAAACCTCGCAGGTCCAGCAAAAGATCGACCAGATCGACCACCTTCGAAAAGAGATGGACAAGATCCAACTCATGGCTAATGAGAGGAAGAACAAGATGGATCTGCTGGCCTCGGAGAAGGAAACTGTCCAGGCAAAGATTTCTTTGGTAGAAGTTTAGCTTCGGGTGGCGAAGGAGAAAGCTGATAAACGGGCTCAGCTAAATGAAGATCTCCGAGCACAGCGGAGGTCGGCCATCGCAGAACGAGATTCCCTTGGAAAAGAGCTCGAAGAAACAAGGTCCCAGTTGGATAAAACCTCTATTAATGCCGAGGAGATGGTGTCCCAATACAAGGCCAATGTTGAGGCATGCGAGGCCCGCTTGAAGACCAATGTCGAATATGTGAAGCAGCTGTCTCGAAGGGAGACCCTCGAAGAGATCCATGGTCGAGGTTTTGACATGTCTGCCGAGGTCGAGGAGGCAAAAAGACTTGAGGTCGAGGTCAAGAAACTAGCCGAACCCGAAGGTGAAGAGGGCTCCGAAGACTCTGAAGGCCCCGATGGTTCTGGTGACGAATCGGGCTCCGGTAAAGATAAGGCTTGAATGCCTTAGGATTATTTAGTTTTTGTATACATATTTTTTGTTCATTTTGAGGCTGTTTTTGTTGGGCCTATGTAAAGATATTACGGAATATATAAAATTTCCCCCTTTGACAATTTCAACTTTTTAAGCATCTTTTCACGATTTATATTCTTACAAATATTCCTAATGCCTTAGCATAAAATCTATTATAGTAATGAGTCTTTTGTTTTTCGGAGATCCAAATAGAACCTAACCTCGATGCAATTTTTTATTTCTCGAAGCTTTGAAAATTTGAAGCGACCGGATGTTTTCCAAGAATGGCTAAGTGTTCTTAGATGATGCTTTTGCCGAGGGCAATTTTTTGGCAGGTTTTGAATTTTTATTGAAGGCCTTATGTTTTGATTACGAGCTTCGGACGTCTCCAAGCCATTTTTTACCATGGTCGTAGCCTTTTGGGTTTAGGCACTACCTAATAGGTTCTGTGTCCTTGGGATTTGTTAGCCCGAGATGCCCGAACTTATTTGGGATGGTAGTCCCCAAGCGGGGATAGCCCTTGGGCTCGATAGTCCTCCAATAGGAATATCCCTTAGGCTTGGGTAGGGATAGCCCTTGGGCTCGATGCTTTGTAAAACAAAAAATGTAATAGCAATGTTAGAACTTTCTTTCATTGTTGTGTATAAAGTACGTGATTGAATGCGAGTAAAATCTTGTATTTTGACTACGGTGACCTATGCGGTCACGATTCATTTGACCGTTTAGCCCTTACAATAAATCCTAACAACCGGGCCTAAGCTGTTCAAGTACAAAGTCCTCTCCTTTCCTTGCTAAGAAGTCTAATCCGAGGGTGATGGACACCAATATTCGATGTTGATCTTGAGAGGGCTTGAAAACTATTGATGCGACCATTGACTCCGATTTAAAACCGGTCTTTGAATATAAGTTAGCACGATCCACTGTTGCCTTGTTAAAAACCTTGCCGGAAAATCCATTTGGAACAAAACCGGTTCAAGGGAAAAATAGTGCAATGCGTTCTTTCAGACCTAACAGTCATACTTTCCCTTGGCCATTTCCTGCAAGCGCTAGTCCAATTCATAATATTATAAAAAGGTAAATGAAAACGTACCTTAGATATAGTACCGCCTTAAGTGCATCACATTCAAGTTGTTTGGTAGTTGTGCACCGTTTCTTGCTTCGAGTTTGTACGAGCCGTTGCCGGTGATGCCGATGACTCGATACGGTCCTTCCTAATTTGGCTTCAGCTTTCCCTCGTTCGGATTCTGAGTATGCAGCGTTACTTTCCTTAGTACCAGGTCCTCGATTTTGAAGTGTCGAAGGTTGGTTCTTCTATTGTATTATCTTTCTATCCGCTGCTTCTAGGTGGCCAACCAGACTAGGGAGGCCTCTTTCTTTTCATTTAACAACTCTAGGCTCATACTCATGGTCTCAGCATTTGATTCTTCGATCACATATCAGAACCTGAGACTTGGTTCCCCCACTTTTACCGGTATCAATGCTTAGGCACCATAGACCAACGAAAACGGGGTGGCTCCGGTGCTAGATTTCGAAGTTATACGGTACGCTCACAAGACTTCAGGAAAAGTTTTCTTCCACTTTCCTTTGTCATTGGTCAGCCTTTTTTTCAACTTTTAGAGTATGGTCTTGTTAATAGGCTCTGATTGTCCGTTCTCGCTAGGGTGGTAGGGGGTGGATAGAATCTTTTGATCTTGTGGTCTCCGAAAAACTTGCTTACCTTGTTGATGAAGTCCACAACACATTTCGATAAGAGATATGATACGACTATATGCAATATAAAGTAACCAACTATGAGTCAGGGTCGAATCCACAGAGATTTATGAGGGGTGTTAGGAGTATATATTTGAAGCACGCGAATGGGTTATCTAAGATTGCACTTCCACAACAGATTTTTGTTTTCTACTTCTACTACTACTCTAATAAATTGCAAGCTAAGGAAAATAGACTATCGATGAATGTTTTTGGTATTTTTCCAAATAGTTTAAAAGCCCAGGGCCATGACCATAACCTAGGTGTTTGCCTAATGAGATAAAGATGTCGATGCTTGTTTTGTTTATTGGGGTGTATTATAGCTCTCAACTCTATAGTACTTACTCAGTACCTCTCGGTTAGAGAGTGATTTTGCCCAATTTGCCTTTCTCAAGTCAAAATGGGTATCAAACAAAATATTTGATATGATCTCAAGTCGGGTTCTTACTATCTCTAGTTTGAACCCTTTAATCAGTCTAATCAATCTCTCAATTAACCCAATTCCTTGTTAGCCAAGTTATCCTAGACTAGGTCTCTCTTTCTCAAGTAGAGACTAAGTCAAAAAGGCATGAATCAATGTTTGCAACCATTAATTCTAAAATTTGAACATGAACTAAGCTAAATAATCAACACTCAATCATAAACAAGCATTAAATTAATTACCCATAAGATTTACACAATAGGGTTGGGTCACAACCCTAGTAAGAATCTAACAACTCATAATGAAAATTGCAGAAAATAAAGAAGAAAATCTAATTAAACTCATAATGGATTAAAACACTCAAATAATCTAGAACTTCCTAAAATAGTAAAAAGAAATGGCTACAACAACTTGGTATGTTCAAAACTTAAACTAATTTTGTGAAATTCGTTTATTTATTCTGGGCTAAAAATCGTTGACAAAAGTGCCCCTTGGAGGTTATGTGTTACACCCCATATTTTCGTACATGAAAATACGCCATAAATAAATTAATGAGAGTCCGGAAGTGAGATGTCACGTCCCGTAGTACTACATTACGATGGTGTTGTACCCTGTAGTGTTGTATGTTGAATTTGTCATAAGGTAACTGACATCAGTCTAAGAAAAAAGATTATTTGGAGATTTTAGGCATTATGCTATTTCAAACAAGTAATAAGTACATTCGTAAAGGTGAATGGGGAGGCAAGTCAAAGAAAATAAATTTTCGTCCAAGTTTGGCATGTTGGAATAAAATATAGCTCGAGCTAAAATACTCGGTATTTACAGACTAGTATTATACAAGGTGCCACATGATCATAATAATAAGGTGTATAAGGTATGTAAAAAGTGAGTAATATTTTAAGTAAGTGGGAATAATTCTCAATTTTGCGGGATTAATTACCGGGTAACGGGATATTACCTAATTAAATGTGGATGTATTTGGATAAAATTAATTCCCCCCCTCCCACAAAAATGTGGCAGCTTTTGCCACAATATATTATGACTCTTACATTTTTAAAACAAGTGGCATGAATCCATAATTTCATATCCTTCGGAGAAAAAAAGGAAAAAAGAAAAGAAGAACTTCCCTATACCTTTTTAATTTCCACCGTCTACTCTGTGTATATGTCCTCTGTTCCTAATATTTCTAACCAATTTTTCATTCCAAAGTTGCATTTGAATTCTCAAATCATAATTCCAAAGAAGCACAATTTGTCACCAATCAGACAAAAGATCATACGAGGCTACGTAAATAGCAACAAGATTTTGTGATTCTAAGGGAGTACGGTGCAAATCTTCTTCAAGAGTATTATATGGAGTATTTCCTACCCCCCAGGTATGTTAAGTCTATCCCTTCTTTCTTTTGGCATGGTCCAAATTATACTGAAGAAACGAGCAAACACACAGTTTTCATAAATTACTCCATTCATAGAATTGTTAGGGGTATCTATATTCTTGATTCCCCATGAAAATTATTATTATTTTCTATTCATGGGTCTCAGAATAATACTCAGTTGAAAAAATTTATCCGGAAGGAATATTGAGATTATTGTGTATTTTTCATGCATTTCATACATGTGCATTGACCTATGACCAGATGGCGTTATATATGCGTATATATGTAAATATATGTATATGGGATATGGAAAAAGGTTACAGCGTTATATATGCACCACCACCCGATTAACTGGTATACGTTGATGATTTTGCCCATAGTGGCCGATATGATATGATGGGATGTCCTCAGAGGCTGATGATATTATGAAACATGTACCTATGCACGACATGACATTCACACGCATATGCATGACGTTAAAAGTAATTTTTGATTTACAGAGTTATCTAGACTTACAGGTTGAGTCAATTACTCTATATTTCTTCTATGTCTGTTATGTACTTATTTATGTGCCTTATATACTCGGTACGTTTTTCATACTGACGTCCCTTTTGCTTGGGGACGCTGCATTTCATGACCGCAGGTCCCGATAGACAGGTCGAGAGCCCTCTAAGTAGGCTATCAGCTCAGCAGAAGATGTTGGTGCGCTTCATTTGCTTCGGAGTTGCTTTTTTGGTTAGTATGATTTAGACATGTATTGTTTGGTAAGGCGGGACTCTGTCCCAACCTTTATGACATTTATGTACTCTTAGAAGCTTGTAGACACATGTCGTGTATGTGAAAGATTGTACGGCCTTGTCGGCCTATGTTTTAAGTTTATAAATGATTATGTTGGCCTATTAGGCCCGTATGTCACTTGTAAATGATGATGTAATAAGAAAGATACGTTACGTTGGTACTCGGTTGAGTAAGGTACCGGGTGCCCATTGCAGCCCATTTTTTTGGGTCATGACAAAAGTGGTATCAAAGCAGTTTTGTCATTCAGAGTCTACAAGCGGTGTCTAGTAGAGTCTTGTTTATAGGTGTGTCGTGCACCACCCTTATAAGCAGGAGGCTACATGGCATTTAGGACTATAACTCTTTCTTCTTACTCTATATCCTGTGGTAGAGCTCACTTATAAGAATTCAAGTACCAAACTTCTATTCGTAATAAGACGATGCCTACATTCAGAAAGATGATCGATAAGAGATATAGTTGTGGAACTATTGATTTATAGGAACCCGATTTTGCATCTTGCTTATGATAAGTAAATGTGAGGTCTTTAGCAAATCATGGGTGTACTGAAAGGTGTAAGCCTCTTGATAAGGAACTTTAAGGCAAGAATATTTATCCACCTTTATTGTGAAAGACAATGCTTTCAAGAAGGTAAAGAAGCAAGGTGAAGAAGGGTACGAGACGCGCAGTTAATGAAGATTATCAGTATTATAGTTCCGGCAGAAAAATATAACCATTAAGAGTTACCCTCAACAGTAACAAAGGTATGTACAATTGGCCGTACCCATCTCAGTTATGCCCTATGGGGGCTAACAGGTGTAGTTTAAGAAAAGGACGGAACATCAGGACCTGGCTGGGTTAGAGTAAACCAAAATAGTGAATAGATTGTTTGTGTTAGTTGACATTTCCGAAGGATATTGCAAGTGTGCTACTAGATCTCCTCGTGAGACACCTAAATGGTGCACCCTAAAATATTAAAGCTAGATATGAGCACTAGAAGCTTTGAAGGAATAAATATTACCTTAGTGTGGGTCCCGCCCCCAGTAAAGAAAGAATGTTAGGCAATTGAATGAGCCAAAGGATGGAGCAAGGGGAGCCAAAAGCAAAAGAATGTTTTGTTCGAGTTTTTAGGTAAAGCAGTAGACATAGATAATTACCGGGAGATAAGAAGAGAGTTAATAAAGCATTATGAGTAAGATGTGATACACAGATGATAACGGCAGGTCAGAAAAATGATGTACAGTATTACAGAATTTACAGAATTTACAGTCAAGTGAATGAAAAGACAAAAGATGACAGGCCTTGAGACAATAAAAGAATATAGGCCATAAAGTTATATCCTCATTTCGAGAAATAGGTTCACAACCCTAGCGCGATTACCAAGAGAAAACGTTAGACCCCGGAGTAATAGAAATTAATATGGACTGGTGAACAATATAAACTAAATATGAATTAGGGACTGAGTGATTTGATAATAGTCAGCATCATGAGAATTTCAGATTGTGTTCCGGCAATAATAGGACGGACAATAGAAGAAGATTCATGAGAAATTTAGAGAATGGTCATTCAGGAAGACGCTTCCCTAAAGCAAGCAATGTTAGCAAAGTTAAGCTTAAGGGATTGTATATACTATTTACATTAAGTGTCACCCTCGCGAGTAAGGGAATTTGTCATCCTTGGTACAGAAGGATTGCCGCAAGGCGAGTAAGGATCATTAATGTCGAGAAACGATGCCAAAGATGAAGAGGTAAAACATCTATAGGTAGATTCTTATGGCGTCCGCTCTTAGTACACCCCTAAAAGGGGGGAATATAGAGTGATGTGACATTAAGTCAGAAATAAATGGTTCTAGTGACTATGGAATGGTAAAGGAAGAATTCGATAAATGAAAGAGGAATGAGATGGAACTTATCCAAATCTTACAGGTACACTACAATCCAAGAATATTGTGCAAGCACGACGTCAAGGAGAGGAAGTAAAGGTTCCTTCCTGAGCTATTATTAATAAATAAGGAGCCAATGCGAGACGTAAGTTAAGATAAAAGAAATAACCCAAGAAAGATTACGAGGAATATTGATATGATAATGAGCCAACGAGTAGTTAGTAATTGGTCAGGAAGATCCCAGTTATGGCTAAACAAGAGGTTACAGACGAGTCATCAAATCGTGTAAGATAAACATAGTAGAACCCAACATGGAAAATTCAGCCTCGAAGAATATCATTATAATACTTGAGATATATTCAAACAAGAGTCGGGATAGTTAAAGGTAGCGTATGAGTGTTTCAAGGATAAAAGAAAGTGCCACGGGGAAGGCAGTCAAAATATCAGTTCAGAAGTAACCATACAAGCACAAAGTCATAGAAGTAAGCAACTACGGATATTATAGGCAAGTAAGGACAACAAAAAAGGTCCGTAATAAGTTCACAGCTTTACGAGAGTCAAGGGTTCTCCCTAAGTACTATAACGAAAGACTAGCTGAGGAGATAAGAAAGAAGGCTTCAACTTAAGCACAACGACCTAAAGAGGAAATGGTCGTGTAACAACAATCTCGCAACAACATTGTAAGCATTCCAAAGGAAAATGGCACCTACTGTGGCTAATGAATGGGAAGTAAGAATTAAAAGTAATATTCGAGATCATATGAGTTGTATGAAACTCTAGCAAGTGTGGGCTCTAAGATAAGCTAAGTATGGACGCAACAAGGGGACAGAAAGACCAGGAAAAGTAATAGCTTACGTTGAAGGAAAGCTAAGATGGAACGAAAGAATTATTCGATCAATGATCCAGAGTTAGTACGTTATGGATACACTCAAGATTTTGGAGCATTATCCAGGCAACATATTTGTTGACAATCATACAGCAATAGAAGGCTCCGGTATAAGTTAAAAGAAAGAATTGAGCCTAGGGCATAGAAAAAGGATTGAATTGTTAGAAGATTTTGTCATGGATATTCCATAATGCCCATGAAAGGCTAAGGTAATAACTGATACCGTGAGCCACAGATCGGAAGGTAGCTTAAGCCTACGTAAAGTCCGATCAGAAGGAGGAGGAAACTAAAGAGTTACACCACCCAAGTAAATCAGGAGTTTGATTATTGGACCCAAAAAATAAATTTCGTGATCGAGAACATTGCAGGATCTCCCTTAAAATCAGAGGTATGAGAGGGATAGTACAACAACCATAATCTATAATGGCTCTATAAGAAAGCCGGTTAGAAGAAGTACCAGCATTATAAGAAGTCAGTATAAATCTCTCACTAAATTGTATATACACCAGAGGTGCAAGTATTATAATAGAACTTCAAGTTGTGAATATGAATTATACATATGTAGAGGGAATGTTATAAAAGAGATAGAAGATGTGATGTGAGGCTTTAAGGAAAGTAAGGTAAATGTGAACAATGTACGAGACACTCAGAAGCAGAAGGTTGAGAACATTCCATAATTGGGATAGAAGGTTAGAAGCGCGGGGATTCAATATCCAGGAATGATAGCAGCAACGTCAGTAACATACCTTCTAGCCTATGGTCTAGGTATCGAAAAACCTGATTATGAGAGTAAAGAATAGTTAGATACGATGTGATATCTCTCATGATATTCCAGGACAACATAAGGAAATCTATGGTGCAAGCAAGTTGAAGGAATGTTTATAAATGGATATGTATAGGTCGCAAGCTAAAGTATGGTGTAGCGACAAAGTTTTAAGGAAACATGAGTAAGGATGAGGAAAGGCAAGTGAAAAGGTGACGAGAATGGATAAGTCTTTAGGATTAAGCCCATGAAAACAAGAAGAGCAAACAGTTTCTCTATGTTATATAAAGATCACTATAGCCTTAATGAACTCAAAGGAGTCTAAGACTAATAACATTCAGAAGAGATGGAATGCTGCCTTGTTAATAGAATAAGGGATAATTATTATAAAAAAATTTGACGTTTGGGCCTTCGATTAAGTAATGATTTGACGAATAAAAGAAAGGGATCTCATGAATTGGACAAGATTAAAATACCCACGTAAGGTGAATCACGTAGGGATGCCATGAGATACGGTTAATGAAAGCAGGGTATTGCCGCAGGTGGATCAATCTAATCATTTCAGATGTTCCCCGATAAAACGTGAATCCTAGTAACAATACTACATAAAAAGTTAAGTTATCAGGGGTGGATTATGGATCGAAATTGAGGTGAATCAATAATGGATGGATAAAAGTTATAAAGTATGAGAGGAGATTAGACCGTCATTCTTAAAGATGAACAGTAGTGTGGAGGCATTAGAGGGCATAGATTTATATGTATGAGATAAGCAACGAAAGTAATCTAAGATTTGGTAGCAGACCTCCGTAACGAAAAATCAAGGTAAGAGTTACGATATAGTATGACCTATGTAGATGCAGTAAAGTCATACAAATGGATAACCAGGTCTATAAAATAAAATATAGCATAAGTTCGACAAATACCAAGCGAAGAATTTCATGATTGGCTAAAAGCTGGAGGAAAAAGGAGAGGAGACTCACATAAACACACTTACAAGGTCAGTATCATAGAAGCTGCATAATGGAAGGTAGCAACAGTTATGAGATTGGAAGGAATTCAATCACAAGTCATGGCGTGGGAAAGAGGCCTAAAGGGGGGAATGCCTTGGCCTTTGGACTTATTCACAGAACAGTTGCCTAGATGACAAAATGACTACAAAAGTATTCGCAAGAGCTATGGGATATGAGGACAATAAGCGCATCAGTCAACATTCGAGGACGAATGTTCCAAAGGGGGGAATGATGTTACTCCCCATATTTTCATACATGGAAATATGCCATAAATAAATTAATGAGAGCCCGGAAGTGAGATGTCACGTCCCGCAATACTACATTACGACGATGTTGTACCCTGTAGTGTTGTACGTTGAATTTATCATAAGATAACTGACATCAGTCCAAGAAAAAAGATTATTTGGAGATTTTAGTGATTATGCTATTTTAAACAAGTAATAATAAATTCATAAAGGTGAAAGGGGAAGCAAGTCAAAGAAAATAAATTTTCGTCCAAGTTTGGCATGTTGGGATAAAATACGGCTCGAGCTAAAATACTCGGTATTTATGAACTAGTACTATACAAAGTACCACATAACCATAAGAGTAAGGTGTATAAGGTATATGAAAAGTGAGTAATATTTTAAATAAGTGGGAATAATTCTCAATTTTGCGGGTAATTGATTAATTACCGGGTAATGGGACATTACCTAATTAATTGGGGATATATTTGGATAAGATTAATTCCCTCCCCCCCACACACAAAAAAACGTGGCAGCTTTTGCCACGACAATTATGACTCTTACATCTTTAAGATAAGTGGCATGAATCCATAATTTTATATCCTTTGGAGAAAAAAAAGGAAAAAAGAAAAGAAGAACTTCCCTATACCTTTTTAACTTCCACCGTCTACTCTGTCTGTATGTCCTCTCTTCCTAATTTTTCTAACCAACTTTTCATTCCAAAGTAGCATTTGAATTCCAAAGAAGCACAATTTGTCACCAATCAGACAAAAGATCCTACGAGGCTACGTAAATAGCAATGAGATGTTGCGATTCTAAGGGTGTACGGTACAATCTTCTCCAAGAATATTATACGGAGTATTCCCTACCCCCAGGTATATTAAGGCTATCCTTTCTTTCTTTTGGCATTGTCCAAATTATACTGAAGAAAAGAGCAAACACATAGTTTCCATAAATTACTCTATTCATAGAATTGTTAGGGGTGTCTATATTCTTGATTCCTCATGAAAATTATTACTCCCTCCGTTTCATATTAAATGAGGTACTTTCCTTTTTAGTCTGTTCCAAAACAAATGACATATTTCTAAATTTGGAAATAATTCAACTTTAAACTCTTTAGTTTACCTATTTACCCTTAATGAGAAGCTTTTATAGCCACATAAATATCATGACCCCACAAACCTTTTACCCCTTAAACTTTTAAGACCACAAGTTTCAAAAGTCTTCTTCTTTTTTCTTAAAATCCATGTCGAGTCAAACTACCTCATCTAATATGAAACGGAGGGAGTATAATTTTCTGTTCATGGATCTCAAAATATTATGCAGTTGGAAAATTTATCCGGAAGGAATATTGAGATTATTACATATTTTTCATGCATTTCATACATATGCATTGACCCATGAACAGATGGCGTTATATACGCATATATATGTAAATATATGTATATGGGATATGGGAAAAGGCTACGGCGTTATATCTGCACCACCACCTGATCAGCTGGTATACGTTGATGATTTTGCCGACAATGGCTGATATGATATGATGGGATGCCCTCAAAGGCTGATGATGTTATGAAACATATACCTATGCACGACATGACATTAATACGCATGACGCTATGACACTAAAAGTAATTTATTATTTACAGAGTTATCCAGACTTACAGGTTGAGTCAATTACTCTATATTTCTTCCATGTCTGTTATGTACTTATTTATGTGCCTTACATACTTGATACATTTTTCGTACTGACGTCCCTTTTGCTTGGGGACTCTGCGTTTCATGCCCGCAGGTCCTGATAGACAGGTCGAGAGCCCTCCAAGTAGACTATCAGCTCAGTGGAAGATGTTGGTGCACTCCATTTTCTTCGGAGTTGCTTGTTTGGTTAGTATAATTTAGACGTGTATTGTTCAGTAAGGCGGGACTCTGTCCCGACCTTTATGACATTTATGTACTCTTAGAGGCTTGTAGACATATGTCGTGTACGTGAAAGATTGTACGGCCTTGTCGGCATATGTTTTGAGTTTATAAATGATTATGTTGGCGTATTAGGCCTGTATGTCACTTCTATATGATGATGTAATAAGAAAGATACGTTACGTTGGTACTTGGTTGATTAAGGTACTGGGTGCCCGTCGCGGCCCATCGGTTTGGGTCGTGACATTCTGTGGTCGCACAATTCCATGTGCGGTCTGCAGATTTCTTCAGCTGGCAGGAAGATGAGTTTTTTTATAGTCACACATTTCTGGATTGTGGCTGCGAAGCAACTTCTACAGCCGCACAATTCTTGTGTGCTCCGCACTTTCACAAGGTGTCAAGATTTGATCTTCTGCACATTCTCTGAACTTGAAAATATTTGTCAGTGCAAGCCCAGTTCTGCGGTCGCACAATTCATGTGCGGTCCGCACATTGCTAAAAATCCTATTGGGTTCTGTGGCTTGGTTTGCGGCTGCAGATGGAATTCTGCTGTTCGCAATTTCTTCTGTGGCCGCAGAATACCTTCTACGGACCTCACTTCTTTGCTTCTACACCCTTTATTTTATTATGCTTCGGAATACTCCTTTCTGAGTTGGATTTCATCATAGGAAACCAAATTTCCAGCATTGTTGCAATTTGCAAAATTTCATTAGTTTCGGGAACACAATTCAACACTTTCGGACTAAAAAAAAGCAAAAAGGGGCTAATAAGCAATCAAAATCTCCACTTATCAACTCCCCCAAACTTAAGTATTTGATTTTCCTCAAGCAAATAAATTAGTTCCCACCTCCAAAAATTAAGGATCATTTCAGCGAGTCAAAGGTGAGCCATTCATATATAAGTTGGGACCAACAATTACCCACACTACTTATGCATTATCAACAAGGCAACAAGTTAAGCATTCATTCACATATAGTTCTACTTGATATTTGAGCTTCAAGAATTGACTTTACTCATCAAGGACTCTTGCTCTATTATGTAGGCCATGATGGACTCCAAACTCTTCCTCCTCTACTTTCCATTTGCCAAACCCTCTTAAAAAATTTAGCATTCAATCCAAATATTCATGAAAGGCTCACTCATCTTTCACAAGAGAATTTCACAAGTATGGCTTCAAGTACCATATGCTTGCCCCTCATGTATCGCCACTAATGTAATCTCACTTGGTTCGAAATCAAGTAGGAATTTTTTGGGGATGTAATGAAGGATTTTGGGTTAATATAGGATACCGTATGGGTAAGTGGTTACACCTTTCCTTAAGCACTCCATCTTTTATTTCTCGGCTCACACTTGCCAATTCCTAGAGGCACTTTCTTTTCATTGGGAACTAGAGAGACTTAACATCACTCTTTCTTGATCATTTCATTATTTTTCTCCCTTTTTGATTTTTCAATATTTGGGGACCGTTACCTCCTTTTGAATCCATTCAACCCCTCCACTTATTCACTTTATGCATTCTTTTTGCTTTTTTTTCTTTTCTTTTCTTGGCTTCTTTTCTTATTGAGATTATTTCTTTTCTCTTTTTGTTCCTTGATACCTTTTTCAAATTCCTCATATCTCCCCAAACTTATGTTTTAAGACATTTGTTTCACAAGAGTGTTAAGGAAAGCTCAAGAGAAGGACATGACAGAACGAGTAAAAGCTTGTAACATAGTTATCAAATGAGAAAGGCTAAAGGCTCAAAGGGGCCGACTAGGGTTAATGACATTGGTTGGCAATAAAAAACTCAAACGAGATAAGGAGAGCCTACAATCACTTCTCAAACCAAGAAAAACTTAGGATTTCATCTTGAAACACATTTGGGGCAAGTTCTAGACACTTCGCAGGGATACTTGGACTAGAAACAATTCATCTCACCCCTCATGTAACTAGATTATAAAAGATGATAGAGTTGAGATCCTACAACGACCACATTCAAGTTTTAAGATCTTTATGGTCAAATTAAACCACTAGATGATTACCTAAGTCAACATAAGAGTCATAAAGCGACTAACTAGAACTATTTTTTTTAAAAACCTTATCTCTAACCATAAGCACGTAGTTAAGTGTGTTGGTGCCAAATGAAGCATGCTTGACTCTTCGAGCATGACTTAATTAGGTCTTTTGTTCATTATTACTACTATTATTACCTAAACACAAAAATGTACTCATTCCCTAAGAAGGTTGTCACGTCATCCATTGTTTGGAAGAGTTACCTGGTTCACACAACAGCTAACTTTGGAAAGAACCGTGGCGTTAAGAAACCAAAGGCTTATTATCTACTAAAACATAAAAATAAGCTACTTAACAAAACAAGAACTAGTACAGAAACAAAAAATAAAGAAGCTAATAAGCAAAACAAAAATTATAAAGCTAATAAGCAAAACAAAAATAAAGAAGCTAATAGGAAAACACTACTAAAGATAGAATAAATATACATAACGAGGGAGATAGAGAGAGATATATATCCGTACAAAAAAGAAAATAAATAATATCATCAAGTCATCACAGGCCAATTGTCTCAGAATGTATCAAATAAACTCTACCCCCCAATAAAAATAAGCATTGTCTCCAATGCTGTCACGACCCAAATCCCGGTCGTGATGGCGCCCAACACACTACTAGGCAAGCCCGACCATTATTCAACACTTAACCCAATTTATCAAAAATAGCGGAAAAAATATCAATTAAGCAAGATTAAAGTACTGAAGATTTTAACAAAATACACAACATAATCTCACTAGGACTCGGTGTCACGAATCTGAGCCTCTAGAATACAGAATATCATCCTAATATATGGTATATCCAAAGTCTGATATGCGAAAATAAAGAGATAGGATAGGAGGGAGAAGATCAATGGCTGCGAACGTCGTGCAGCTACCTCGATACTCCCAGAGGCTGGATCTGCTGATCAACTGGATCTACTGAGCCTGAGACTGCCCTGGATCTGCACACAAGGTGCAGGGAGTAAAGTGAGTACTCCGACCCAGTGAGTAATAAAAGTAACTACAGTCCGAAGATAAGAAAATCCAGTAAATACACAAAGTAAGCTAAAATCCAAATATACAGCAACATATGGAACTGAGCAGCTAAACAACAGTATAAATAAAAATACATGAATGCAATGCAATGCATATGATGGTACATTCCAGTACCCACTGCGGCGTGCAACCCGACCATCCATATTTATTTATCGTCGACGGCTCTCACAGGAGGTGTGTACAAACTCCGGAGGGGCTCCTATAGCCCAAGCGCAATATCTTGGTCAGTCATTGTAACTTGACCGGTCAACCATTGTTACCTGACCAATTTATATCATACAGTGCCATTGTTACCACTGTTCAAGTATATCATCCAGTGTCATTGTTACCACTATTTCAAGTATATCACACAGTGTCATTGTTACCACTCTTTCAAGTATATCACACAGTGTCATTGTTACCACTGTTTCAAGTATATCACACAGTGTCATTGTTACCACTGTTTCAAGTCACTTTATAATCAGTCCAGAAAATAATATAATAAGCCCCTTGGGAATTTACAAAACAGAAGTTCCCAACCCAGAATACATTTAAAAATATCATTTAAGTTTTCAACACTTAGAATTATGGCTGAGTTTGCAAAACAACATTTAAAACCTTGGACTGAAATTAAATGATATGCAAATCATGCTAAGCAGTAATATCAATCCTCGAAGGATTTTACAAATCGGCACAAGGCCCCAAACATGGCATCAAGCCCCGTAATATCAATGAAGTATGTGTATCAATCACCAGTATAGTATAAACATCACAAGGGATGGACCAAGTCACAATCTCTAATAGTATCCGACCCCGCACTCGCCATGGAGTGCGTGTCACGCCTCAATATAGCGTTACGATGTGAAAATCCGGGGTTTCAAACCCTCAGAACAGCATTTACATCTATTACTCACCTCAAGACGGCCAAAAGTCTACTCTGCGATGCCCTTTCCTTTCGAATGGACCTCCTCGCGCGCCGAATCTTGCCAAAACCACAAGGAATATATTACAATAGGCTAAGGGAATATAACTCAATCGAAAAGACTCGAAAAATATCGAAAATCACGAAATTTGCAAAACCCGAGCCCCGGGCCCACTTCTCGAGAAATTACGAAAGTCACATCGCCGGATTCCTCGTCTCGCCACGAGTCTATACATATAAAATTTACCAAAATCGGAGTTCAAATGACCCCTCAAATCTTCATTTTAGAATTTCAATCTCAAGCCCTAATTTCTTATAATTTGGCTATGTTTTCATGGATTTCAAGGATAATTCTTCAATAAAATCATGTATTTAACTCATAAAACTTACCTCCAATCGATCTCAGTTGAAACTCCCTTCAATCCCCGTCCAAAAGCTCTCAAAATGACTGAAAATGGTGGAAAAATGACCCAAAATCGGATATAAACTCACTGCCCAGATTTTTCGCAATTACTTTCACCCGCGCGGTACTGTTCACGTGCGGGTTACAGTTTACTGTTGCTAAAAAAATGCACCAGCAGCCAATTTAAATTGCAGCACAGCCATTTTTCACTAAAATGGCTTTAACTCCATCATACGAACTCGGAATTAGACGATTCGTATTCCTATGAGTCACAAATAATAATACGAACACAACCCTTCAATAAAAACTCAATTCGGAGCTCATTTGCCCAGTGCGATATCCATTTCGCTCGTTAAATAATTACTCATGTTTCGCGTCAAAAACCTAATCGCGGCTTGATGAAATTAGACCAAAATTTTTAGATCAGTCCTATAATTCATTATCAAAATTCTGGAAGTCTCGGAATCAAATTTGGATCTCTAGAACTAAAAATGAACCTTTAGATCATTACATTTATGCTCAAAACGGCAAAACTCTTCCAAAAACTCTTCCAAAGCTTATCCGAGCCTCATGGGACCCCGACCAAATATGCCAACATAATTCATAACATCATTAAAACCTGCTCAAATCATCAAAATACCTCAAACAACATCAAATTACCCAAAACTCATCGAATTCAAGCCTAAGTTTCCAAAAACTTCCGAAAATACACTTTCGATCAAAAAACCCGACCAAACGATGTCCGAATGACCTGAAATTTTGCACACACATCACAAATGACATAACAAAGCTACAGAAATTCTCGGAATTCCATTCTGACTCCCAGATCAAAATCTCACCTATCAACCGGAATTCGCCAAAATACTAACTTCGCCAATTCAAGCCTATTTCTACACCGGACCTCCAAAATTACTTCTAATCACACTCTTAAGTCACAAATCATCCCCTGAAGCTAACTGAATTATTGGAATTCAAATCTGAGCCCTCTAACACATAAGTCAATGTTCGGTTGACTTTTCCAACGTAAACCTCCTTAAAAGAGACTAAGTGTCTCAAACCTTACCAAAATCATTCCGGAATGACTTCAAATTTTGCACACAAGTCACATTCGATTTTATGGACTTGCCCCATCTTTCGGAACCGCATTCCGACCCCGATATCAAAATTTTCACTTCCGATCGAATTTTCTCAAAAACCTTCAAATTTCTATATTTAGCCAAATGACTTCAAAATGACCTCCGGACATCCGAATTCACTTCCGATCGCGCTCCCAACTCCAGAATCACCATACGGATCTATTCCCAGACTCGGAATCCCAAACGGACATCTATAACACTGAAATGCCTTCCAACCCAAATTTATGAAATTCTTCTAAAGTACTAACTTTCACAATATACGCTGAAGTGCTCACGGGTTACCCAAAATCAAATCCGGACATACGCCCAAGTCCGAAATCATCATACGAACATGCTGGAACTTTCAGATCCCAATTCCGAGGTCGTTTACTCAAAATTCTAATCCTAGTTCATTTCTTCAATTTTAAGCTTTCAAAATGAGAATTTCCATTTAGATTTGACTCCAAACTTCCTGAATTTTAATTCTGACCATACACACAAGTCAATATACCTAAGATGAAGCCGCTCATGGCCTCAAACTGCTGAATGACGCGCCGGAGCTCAAAACGACCGGTCGGGTCGTTACAAATGCTTAGCAAAATAAGAGTAAAAGAGGGAAAAGAGTGAAGAAAACTCCCAATGGCTCCCTAGACATCTCTGTGTCCCCAGCAATGTCATCGCCCTCTGGATCAACCAACTAGATCTCATCATCCTCGACTTTAGGTGTGTCTAGGTTGGCGAACATCTCATGTACTACCTCAGCAGTTTTGGCAGCAAGGTCTGGCTCTTTAGGCTGGCCAGCTGGTGCTACCAGTACAGATGGGGATGTAGGATCTGGTGCAGACTAGTGCAGCTCAAGTAACATGTCAAATGGAAGATCTCCAACTGTAGCAATTCTATTCACCTCTCTTTGGATCTTATCTACTGACTTATTGCTAACCTATGACTTCCTTATCTTCTGTACTTCTTTTCCCAGTTTTTCAATCACTGACCCGTGATATACCAAGGTGGGCATAATCATCTTCTATTCTCCAGGAGCTTCTTCAGTGTCTCTTCAATGGTCAGGGGGAAACAGAGGTGCTTGAGCAGTAGACTATGTTGCAATAGTACTAGACAAGTCAGACAACTTTGTAGTAGCTGTCTGCATCCTGTTGTTGAGACTCACCAATGTTTGGGAGACTCACAGTGCAAATAGTGGTGTAGTGGGCATGGGCCAGACTGGCCTAAGAGCTGAGGTAGAAGTTGTGGCAGGAGCTATAGTAGGTGCTATGTATGATGGTGGTGGCATAACTGCAGCACTAGAGGAAGGCTCGACCAAAGTGGATGGAACATCAACTGCCTTTGAAGCTACAACAACTAGCTCATCAGACTGGCATGTGGTGGTAGGAGGCTGAACTTTCCTCTTTGGATTGCTCACATCCATGAGTGAGTACCAAGTAAAAGGCTTCTCCGGCTACTCTTTTATGTCATAATCCCTCGGCTCTACCTTTGCATCGGTGAGATATTATGTAATAGCTTTTGGATACGGGTAAGACAAGTCATCTTGCTGAGCAATCATTGAGATGTTGGCCAACATCACGGCACCCACATTGAATGTGTACCCAACCATAATAGAAGCAACCAAAACTACCCGAGGAATCGGAAGGTGAGTCTCATCCTGGCTAGGGTCCATTCTGCTGCAGACAAAGGTTTGTCACCTTTTCGGCTCAAAACTCAACATGGTCCAGTGGATGGGAACCCCAACAACGATCCATGATGGTAGTGGCCGTAGTGTTGCCAGAATCTCTGCCAAACAAGGTCGGACCTCGTCCCCCATTGCACACTTCTCCAAATATTCCTTCAGCTCAATATCATCAAATCCCAAGTACGCGTTGATCGTACGATGATCAAATCTCACTTTTAGGTTACGTACTTTGGTCACTTTTGTCCCCTTTTTGATGTGAGCCATATTGGCAAAGAATTCACGGACCGGGTACTCTCTGGCGTCTATTACACTCTGAGTGAACCACATCCACCCCTTGCATGCCCTGAATTGTCTCAAAATGGCTGGGTTATACCCATCCAAATCTGTCAATATAAACTCTTTCTTCTTTGTTCTTTCAAGCTCGTGAGCTGTAGCATCCCCCCCTCTACCATCATTAGGGATATCCTGAACTGGTGCATCCTGTGCCTCAAGGACTGGTTTAGCCGATGGCTCAGAACCCTGACTAGTACTCTCTGATCCATCAGAAGTGTTGTACGATAAGGACGGCTCGTCCCTGAGTTGGTATCTCCCTTGCGGCCTTGACTGTACGACCGACTGCTCCTAAACCGAGGCTGAGTCTCCATTTGACACTTCCTTACATGGGACATATGAGCTCGTCTCGGAAAGAGGTCTGCAGCTCTCCCTCTCCCGATTGTTTCCTTCTTTCTGATTGCCTTTTGTTGGCCAAGAGGTAAGAAACTCTTGCCTCGTCCACGAGAAGGTTCACCTCTCCCTTTTGAAATATCGCCTCGTCCTTTTGATCGAACCATTGTTTGTATCAAGCAAAGGTGATTGTTAGTAGCAATTCAATATTAAAACATACACAGGAGACATACGAGCAAAGGACAACCAGAGTACACAGTGAGGGTGTTATGTCAAAGCATTCTTGCAAGGAACAGGAACTGCGGTCTGCCTAATTTTTCTTGCGACCACAGATAAGGATTTGTGAACTGCACATTTTTGTTGTGCGGCCACAAAAGTGAAGTGTGGTCCACACAATTTCACTTGCGACCACACCTCTGAAACCCAAAAATGCCAACTCTCTAATGACATAGAATTGGCTAATGTGCGGCCGCAACATGATTTTTGTGGTCCGCATAATTAAACATGTGGCCGCACATTGGAGTCTCAAAGCAGGGACTCTCTGATGACAGTAAATGAGCTATTCTGCGGCCGTGATGGGAATTCTATAGTCTGCACATTTTAACTCGTGGCCGTAGATCCATTCTTCACTAAGTTGCCCTAAATTCCACATTTGCGGACCACACAAATTCAAGTGCGGCCGCAAAATTCAAAATATACGTACAAATTGTCGCTCCCCATTTTCCTTTCCCTCCGCGGGGAGAGAGAGAAGTCCAGGTTTCAACATTCATGGGGGTAATAACTCATTTCCTTTTGGGAATTTAGGTTTTTAAAGAGTCGCCACCTAATGGATTATGGTGCGTTAGGGAACCTAGAGTGATTAACTCGTAGATTAGTTTGCATTACCAGAGATTTAGGGTAAGGGCTCGAGATAACCTTGAGGGGAAGGTGTTAGGCACCCCTCTTGGTCCACAACGATGGGTCCTGGCCGAACATATACTTATGAATCAATCCTTTTATCAAATAAACGATTTAAACACATATTTGCAAATAAAGGCATGTTTTGGACTCAAGTAATGAGATAGAAAAAAGAAAAGACTTGAACAAGTTGCATACATATAAAAGGGTAAAGTTTAAACATTGGGAAAAATGGGTCCTAGGTTGGTTTTAAACATTAGGATAGAGGGGTCCTAAGTTGGTTAGCCTACAGGATCACCCCATACAATGCCCGGTAAACACTCCTCAACGAGGGACTACACGTGACATTAGCGCGTAGTCATCATATCCTTACTACCCAATTCCCTCCCCTTGGTCATAGCCTAATGCGTTCTAATAGCCTTGATAAATGTCCTATGCGTGATAAATGTTCTAGTGAGACGAATGTAAACACATGCTGTAGGAGAAACTGAAACCAATCACTATACATTCTATAGGCATGATATCTAATTATAAATCTGATTTTAACCCTATAGGCATGATATCTATTATTGAAGCCATTTAGATCCTATAGGCATCATTTCTAATATTGTGAAAGTATAGCAAACATAGCAAATGCATTAACACAGGTCCTATAGTCATGGTTTCTACCCGATTTATCCAACATATATAACTACCCACCCCTTTCCACTAACATCCCAATGTTGTTTACAAATAATTATTATAGACCAGCTGAATAAATTACATAAACAAATAAAGAAAAGAGAAGAAGTTAACTATAGGGAGTCTGAAGCAGACCCAAATGACTTCCCAAGCCTCCAATAGCCTCAAATGCCAAAGTTTCATAGACAGTATCATGTCTAGGTGTGTCAGAGTTCCCTAAGGACCTCAAGGATCCCGGGAAGTGATCACACCTAGACCTTTTCTCAAACAATGACTGATTTAGGTGCAGTGTGGAAAGGCCAGCTCTGACATGCCAGAGTTTAGAGAGATTTCCTGGATATCAAGGCAGTACACATGCCAGAGGGGGCAGAACCTAATATTCTAGGAGTAATGTGAGTGTGTATGACATAGCTTTGTTTTGAAAATAGTACAGAGGTGACTCCAGAGGTAGAAAAGTTTTTCAGAAATATGAAATAACTTAGTGGTAAAAGACAATTTGAGAGGAGTACCAAGAAACAAACAATCAATTGGTCATAAGAGACATTCAGAACACTTAACAAACAGATCTTCACATGGGATAAAAGGGTTGTGACACATAAGAATCACCTTAGGGTACATGGATAGGGATAGAGGAAACATATAGTCACAAACTGCATGCAACACTTAGGATCTTAAAGACTCAGCAAATATTTAGCACATAAATAATAGTTGGCCTGTCTTGAACATGATTAAACATATGCAAATAAAAAAGTAGGCAGGAAAGAGTGCAGAGTGTAGAACATGCATTGAACAAGACATAATTTTAGACATGCTAGGCAAAGAAGTAAGCAAGATAGAGTGCAGAATGTAAAGAATACATTAAACTGGTAGATTTTAGACATGCTGAGCAAAGAAGTAGGCAGGAAATTGAACTCATAACTGATGAACTAGTGCAGGAATGAAAACACATAGGGTTTTAATCTCAAACTTTATTAGAGATATACTAGTTGAAGAAAGGATGCAGAATATAAAGCGAATAAAGTTCCAATATCAGGCCTTGGCTTTCAGCCGGCTAGATAACACAAGTAGCAACAGAGAAAGAGAACTTTAGAGTGTAAGAATGAGTGATTTTTGAACTAATGTTCGTTTCCAGAACTTAAAAGAAGAGGAGGTTTATATAGTAGTCAAGAGCTTGACACATAAGGTAAGAGATCAATTAAGTAGTAAATCAAGGAAGTCACATGTAAATCAGCAAGATCTTCCTTTAATCAAGGGACAATTAGATCAACGGTATAATCATACTAAGTATTTAAGGAAAAGAATCAAATAAGTCTTAGTATAGAGTAGGTAATTAGGGGTAAATGAATAGCAGTTTAATTAAGAATACAAATCAGTAATAATCAGCGGAATACAAACAAGGCAGGGAAAAATAATTAAGGCAAGAAAATTCAATCAAATTGAGTAAAAGTAAGAATCAAACGTTTAAAGGAAAGTGTTCAAATTAAACCAGGAATTAAGGGATTCAGAGTAATCAAGAGTTGAGAAAGTCATGAAAGGGCCAGCATGTATAGCATATAAATAAGGTAAATCATGAATACTCAAGAATCGACATATAAGTTTAACAAAACAAAAATTAAACAATGCTGATTCAATGAGAAAGATACAGGTCTTGATATGAACAGTCAAGATGAACACAATCACATAGATTCAGTGAAAGGTTAAACTAAGAAGTTCAGTAGAAGGATATTAGGGCAAGAAGGTCACGAGAAATCACAAGAACCCAAAGCAAGAACACAGCCAGATGCACCGGTATTAAGAAACCAAACGAAGAACCCTAGAAACTTAAGGCTTTCAGTACAAACGGGCTAAGGTTGTAGAAGACTTACAAAATCAGTCAAAATATATGAGAAGCAGAAGATTAAACACAAAAAAATCATCAAACAATTCTTAAAAGAAAATTCAGAATCCCTAGCTTAAGGAAAAGATGAAAATCACTTGAAAATCATACGATTTTTGTAGAATCTTAAGGTTGTTGTAAAACTCATATGAAACAAACCCAAATCATCTTAGATTTGTACAAATGTAAGAGGTTTAGAAAAGAAATTAGGGTTTCGAAAAAAATCATACAGAGATGAGGAAACATATTGAGAAACCCAAGATCGTAACTAATATAGGACAATCTTACTCGCAATCTCACTGAAGTAGCCTGAAACAGGCGAGAGAAGACCAATAGATGCAATCCACTAGCCTTGGTCCCATGAGGGCCTTGGAGATGGCAATAACAACATGAGAGAGGCCATTGGAGGCTTGACAGGTGGTGAGAGGTCATCGAAGATGGCCATAGATGAGTGATGGCATTTGGAGATTCAGAGAGGATTTCAGGGCGACAGTGTAAGGTGGTGAAAATGGTTAGGGTTTTGAGGTATAGGTTGGTTTAATTATGAGAAGGGAAAACCTAGACCGTTGATCAAAATGATCAACGACCAGGATTTGGCCGGAATTGGGTTGGGCAGATGGGTATTGGGCCTGGGTCGGTTTAGGTTTAAACATTGGGCTGGTAATTGGGTTAGGTTGGGCTTAGATTGGGGCTAAAATTGAAATAAAATTAGGCCATATTTTAAATAGCCATTTTAATACTATATAATTTATAAGAAATAATAAATAATTTTGAAAAATAATTTCATGTACTAAAATGGTTTAAAATAGTTATTTAACAATTTAAAAATATAAAAAATTATTTTATGCATCAACAATATCATTATGCATTAATAGGGCTAGTATCGCAAATATATGCAAATTAGCTTAAAAATATAAATGTAATTATAAAAATTCATTAAAAATATTTAAACAATATTTTGGCATAAGTATAGAATTTATATGTCTTAATCACTAGAAAAATAATTTGAATGATAATTATTGGAAATTTTATAAATAAAAAAGGAAGAAATAAATCAATTTGGAGCTTTTAAAAATTATAAAAATTGTATAAAAAGTTATAAAAATGCTTATGCATGTTTATAACTGCATGTATGTTATTTTGAAAGTGTATATATATTAAAAAATATAAGAAAAAATTGGGTATCAACAGCTGCCCCTCTTTACCCGGGAAGGATGAAAGAGTTTTCGGGTAAAGAAATGATGGCCAATTTTGACCGGATGGGATATTTTGAAAGACAGAGGTTGGACTCCGGTCTTCGAGTTGCCTACGTATCCCTAGTATTACAGGAATCAGGCTATGTATAGTTTTGGATTCATCGGCGAAATATACCAATGAAGTCATCGCAAGAACGGACACGGGATGCAAAAGCGGCTATGGTGAACGATTAAGGTTTGAGACAGTTGAAGGAACTAGAGCAAGGTCGCTCCTGCTAGGACAACGGTTTCTTACTGGTCACCTGCAGATGAAAATATGCTGCCGACATGTATTTGCACAAAAATTTAAACATGATGCAAATTCTCTTTGGACCGTGAAGGTTGTCTTTAGACGGTTAGAGATGATGTTGTTGGACCATGACATCCTGGGCTATAAATGTTTTAGTGAGAGATTCGGAGGACATGAAATGATGTTCTCGGGCCATGAAAAATGGTGCCTCCGAACCATGACGCCTTTGAATAATGATATGCAAATTTGAGGGATCCTCAGGCCATGGAATGGTGTCTTCCGGCTATGAGGATGATGCCTTTTAGACTATGGCGCCTTTGGATAGATTAGCGATGTTTCAGCCCATGATATGCAATAATATGATATTAACAAGACAATGCTTAGTCTTGTGAAATGGAGGGCAGAGCTTAGCCCGATCAAAAAGCAAATAGATAGTGCTAGAGATAGAGCAATATTTGTGCAGAGAGGGACAATACTTAGTCCCATGCAGATGGGGAGGCAAGTATTAGCCTCATGCAAGCATGGAGGCAAGGATTAGCCTCATGCAAATATGGAGGCAAGGATTAGCCTCATGCAAGTAGGGGGCAGGGATTAGCCTCGTGCAAATAAGGAGGCATGGATTAGCCTCATGTAAATATGGAGGCAGGGATTAGCCTTATGCAAATATGGAGGCATGTATTAGCCTCATACAAATATGGAGGTAAGGATTAGCCTTATGTAGTTATGGAGGCAAGGATTAACCTCATGCAAATATGGAGGCAGGGATTAGCCTCTTGCAAATATGGAGGCAAGGATTAGCCTCATGCAGGTATGGAGGCAAGGATTAGCCTCATGCAAGTAGGGAGGCAAGGATTAGCCTCATGCAAGTATGGAGGCAAGGATTAGCCTCATGCAAATGTGGATGTAAGGATTAGCCTTATGCAAATATAGAGGCAGAGATTAGCCTCATACAAATATGGAGACAGAGATTAGCCTCATGCAAATACGGAGGCAGAGATTAGCTTCATGCAAATACGGAGGCAGAGATTAGCCTTATGCAAATGTGGAGTCAAGGATTAACCTCGTGCAAATATGGAGGCAGAGATTAGCCTCTTGCAAATATGCAGGCAGAGATTATCCTCATGCAAATGTGGAGACAAGGATTAGCCTCATGCAAATATGGAGGTAAAGATTAGCCTCATGCAAATGTGGAGGCAAGTATTAGCCTCATGCAGAGAGCAAATAGCAAATAAGAGTAGCATATGTCTTAGCTGGAGATATATTCGGTATCAGATGTCCTAATTGATAGTAATGTTGCTACGTGCATATATTTGCGGATGTTATCGTTACGTCAGATATGCCTGCATTCAAAGAAAAATTCTAAGTTTTTATGAGGGGAGGTTGATTCGTGCCTTCGTTTGCCGGCCTTGCTTTGCTCTATTCTGAAAGCCCTTTCAAGTTCCCCCGGGTAACACCTGACTATTACGGAAATAAAGCTTCTAAAAATATGCAATCATTGATAAAAAATAGAGTCATTTTAAAAACGTATTGATATATCAAGTAATTTTAGATGAACTAGTGACTGTAACACATCTCAAAGGCATTGAAGCTCTCTTATATTGGAATTTTGAGGGTCCTCCTCAAAATTCTGCCCCAGTTTGGTAGATGATCTTTGACCGTTTGCAGATAACAGGCCTTGCGGAACCTTCTTCGGAATTTTGAGAATCCTTTTCAAAATTCTGCCCTAGTTTCTTAACCAATTTCTGACTTTCTGGCATGCGATGGCGTTAGTTGGACTTGCTTCGGAATTTTGAGGGTCCTCCTCAAAATTCTGCCCCAGTTTCTGATCTTGGGGGAAATGAAAATTTTATTATCATATGATCGAACCCATAAGGCTGCCTACGTATCCCCTCTTAAATGGGAATCAGGTCAAACGTAGTTCAATTACATCGGATGAGAAAATGTAAATAATCTAAGCATAGTATCTCTTGACTACATTTGAATTGATTGGTTTTAGCTAGAATTCTCCGTCCATTTCTGCAAGTATGAGTGCTCTTCCTGTTAGTACTATGTGAACCATGTATGGACCTTGCTAGTTGGGAGAGAATTTCCCTTTGGCTTCATCTTGATGAGGGAAGATTTTCTTCAATACCAGTTGCTTTGGTGCGAACTGTCTTTGTTTCACCCTTTTGTTGAAAGCTTTGGACATTCTGTTCTGATAAAGTTGACCATGACATATTGCGTTCCTCCTTTTACCATCGATAAGGGCCAATTGTTCATAGCGACTCCTTATCCACTCAGCATCGTTGAGTTTAGCTTCTTGTGTGATTCTTAAAGAAGGGATCTCTACCTCGGCTGAGATGACATCCTCGGTACCATAAACCAACATGTAGGGAGTTGCCTCGGTTTGATGTGTGAACCGTAGTACGGTATCCCAATAAAGCTAAAGGTAGCTTCTCGTGCCATTGTTTGTGGTTCTCTACCATCTTCCTTAGTATCTTCTTTATTTTTTTTGGCGGCTTCTACGACTCCATTCATTTAAGGTCTGTATGCTGTGGAATTCTTGTGCTTGATTTTTAAAGTTTCACATATGGCTTTCATCAGATAACTATTGAGATTGGCGGCATTATTAGTAATAATGGACTCGGGAACTCCGAATCGGTATACAATATGATCTTTGACAAAATCTGCTATGACTTTCTTGGTTATAGCTTTGTAGGATGCAGCCTCTACCCATTTTGTGAAGTAATCAATGGCTACCAGGATAAACCTGTGTCCGTTTGAAGCAGTGGGCTCGATCGGACCGATAACATCCATTCCCTAGGCGGCTAATGGCCAAGGTGAGCTTGTTGCATTGAGCTCGTTTGGTGGCACTTTTTCATATCGGCATACACCTGGCATTGGAAGCATTTGCGAACATACTGGATGCAATCTGTTTCCATGGTCATCCAAAAGTAACCGGCCCTGAGTATTTTCTTGGCTAAGACGAAACCATTCATGTGCGGGCCACAGGTCCCGGCCTGTACATCCTTAAGTAGCTTAGAAGCTTCCTTTGCATCGACACATCTTAGCAATCCCAAATCGGGCATTCTTCTATATAGATTTCCTCCACTATGGAAGAAGTAATTGGACAATCTCCGTAGTGTGCATTTCTAAGTGTGGTTTGCATGCTCCAGATATTCTCCCTTTGACAAATATTCCTTGATGTCATGGAACCAAGGCTTTCCATCTATTTCTTCTTCAACATGAGCACAATATGTCTACTGATTATGGATCCTCACCGGGATGGGATCAATATAATTCTTATCTGGATGTTGTATTATAGATGATAAGGTGGTAATGCATCCCCAAACTCATTCTGAATTCTAGGCACATGTCAGAATTCTATCTTTGTGAACCTCTTTCTCAATTTCTGCACATGGTGCAGATATGGCAATATCTTGGAATTCTTGGTGGCCCACTCTCCTTGTACTTGGTACACAAGCAAATCTAAATCACCGATTACCAGAAACTCTTGAATGTTCATGTCGATTGCCATGTTGAGCCTTAGTATGCATGCTTCATATTTTTCCATGTTGTTGGTGCAAGGAAACCTGAGTTTAGCATATACCGGATAATGTTGACCTGTTTCTGATACCAAAACTGCTCCAATGCCCACTCTTTTAAAATTTGCAGCTCCTTCAAAAAATATCCTCCAACCATCGTATGCTTTGGTAATTTCTTCCCCTACGAACGACACTTCTTCATTAGGAAAATATGTTTTCAAAGGTTTGTATGCTCCTCCCACTGGATTTTCAGCAAGGTGATCTGCCAATACTTGTCCTTTGACCACAATTTGAGTTACGTAGACGATATCGAACTCACATAACAGTATCTGCCATTTGGCCAACTTTCCAGTCAGCATGAGTTTCTGGAATATGTACTTTAGAGGGTCCATCCTGGATATGAGGTGTGTAGTGTAGGCACAGAAGTAATGCCTCATTGTTTGAGCTGTCCAGGTCATAGCACAGCAAGTGCATTCCAGCAGAGAGTACCGTGCTTCATAAGGTGTAAACTTCTTACTCAGGTAGTATATGGCCTGCTCCTTTCTTCCTGTCTCGTCATGTTGTCCCAAAACACATCTAAAGCTTCATCCAATACAGATAGATAGAGTAGCAAAGGTCTTCCTAGTTCTGGCGGGACCAGAACTGGTGGTGTGGACAGGTACTCCTTGATCTTGTCAAAAGCTTTCTGACAATCCTTTGTCCAGCTTGTTTCTGCATCTTTCCTTAGCATCTTGAAGATGGGTTCACATATGACTATGGACTGTGCTATGAAATGACTGTGGACTGTGCTATGAATCAACTGATATAGTTGAGATGTCCTAGGAAGCTCATTACGTTCTTTTTGCTCCTAGGTGGTGGTAACTCCTGAATAGCCTTGACTTTGGATAGATCCATCTCGATCCCTCGACGGCTGACAATGAATCCCAATAATTTTCCTGCGGGAACCACGAATGCACATTTTGCGAGGTTTAGTTTCAAGTTGTACCTCCTTAGCCTGTCGAAGAACTTTCTCAAGTCTGCTATGTGATCTGCAGACTTCTTAGATTTGATAATGACGTCATCCGCATACACCTCTATTTCCTTGTGTATCATATCATGAAAGATAGTTGTCATGGTTCTCATGTAAGTAGCACCAGCATTCTTCAGACCAAATGGCATCTTGTAGCAATATACCACCAAGGTGTAATGAAAGCTATTTTCTCTGCATCTTCTTCATCCATCCAGATCTGGTGATAACCTGCGAAGCAATCTACAAATGATTGGAGTTCATGCTTAGCGCAATTATCAATCAGGATGTGTATGTTTGGTAGTGGGAAGTCGTCCTTGGGACTTGCTCTGTTTAAATCCTGATAGTCAATACATACTCTGACTTTCCCATCCTTCTTTGGAATAGGCACAATGTTAGCTAACCAAGTTGGGTACTCAACTACCCTGAGAACTTTTGCTTTGATCTATTTGGTAACTTCCTCATTGATTTTCAGGCTCATATCTGGTTTGAACTTTGGGAGTTTCTGCTTGACCGGCGGACACATGGGATTAGTAGGCAATTTGTGAGCCACTATAGACGTGCTCAAGCCAGTCATGTCGTCATATGACCATGCAAAAATGTACTCATATTCCTTTAGAAAATGGATGTATTCTTCCTTATCTGTTGGTGGCAAGTGAATGATGATACGAGTCTCCTTAACGGTCTCGGCATAACCCAAATTTACTGCTTCGGTTTCATCCAGATTGGACTTAGGCTTATTCTCAAAGTTTTCGACTTCCCTAACAACTCCCTCGGGTATCTCATCTTCATCATCTAAATCACTATCCTCATGTTGCGTTGCCTCCTTACATGTCACGGCCACTAGTTCATCAGAAAAAGTAATAATAATGCTGTAGAAAGAAAAAGTGTAAAAAATAGTAATGAATAATAAAGAACAAATGCATTTGATTAAAACTGGAAAATCATTTAGACAAGTACGGTTCTATGAATCGAGCATTTATTTTGAAACAAATAAATCTTAAAACAAAATTACTGAAAATCTTAAATGCCTAGAATGGCTATAAAAGTAAAATCTGCTAAGCTACCCAGGAACTCGGCAGGCTTGGGATGGTATGTCGGTCCAATTCCTGAGAACAACTCCTTTCTTTACGATTTGAATAGTGAGGCCTTCCTCCTCCTCCTCCTCCTCAATTATGGCACTACAGTCCATGTCTTCATCCTCCAAGAACAGATTTTTCAACCCAACTAGTGCTTCCTCTTCTATAATACTCCATATCATATCAGCTTGGTGAAAATCTTGATCTAAGCGTGGCACTAGTTGCTCGAGAGGGTAATACAGTCTGCGCCATGGAGGCGACCAATCATTGTATTCTTGCCATATGTACTGATATCTGAGCCCAAAGGTGGTACCATAATTTTTCAGCCGTATCGGATTAGTGATACCCTAGAGATTCTTTCCCAGCCCTTTGCCGGGCTCATACCCAGACCATGCCAATATACTTTCTATTTTATTGCTCCACCATTTATCTTTCTCGACGGCATTGACCCATTCAATGTGATGATATGTTTCCCCTCCCAACCTTCTTCTATGCCCAATAGCCGGGATGGTTTGACTAGTGTAAATGGGGTTACTTCCATCTCCGTGAATGACCACCTCCTAACGATTCCATTCGAATTTCATAGCTTGATATAGTGTGGAAGGCACGAATCTAGTGGCATGGATCCATGGTCGGCCCAATTGAAGATTATATAAGGCTGGTATGTCGAGCACCTAAAACTCGACGTCAAACCAAGTTGGCCCCATCTGCAAGCAAAGGTTGATTTCCCTGATTGGGGCCCTTTGGGACCCATCGAAAGCTTTCACATTCATGCTTCCTACCCGTATTTCATGGAAACCTTTGTCCAACCTTTTCAGAGTGTCCAACGGACAAATATTGAGGCTCAAACCTCCATCAACCAGGACCTTGGCAATGAATTTGTCTTCAAATTGCACTGTAATATGCAATGCTTATTTGTGATTCAACCCCTCAGGTGGTAGCTCATCTTCGTGGAAGATAATCTTATGACTTTCCAGTACTTGCCCTACCATATTGGTCATTTCTCCGCCAGTGATGTTATTGGGTACATAAGCCTCACTCAGCACTTTCACTAAAGCGTTCTTATGTGCCTTTGAGTTTTGCAACAGTGATAAGATAGATATTTGAGCAAGAGTTTTGTTCAAATGATCAATGACAAAGCACTTCTTTGCTTGTACTTTCCTCCACAGGTCATCTGGCCCTGTCTCAATGACAGGCTGCCTGGTAGTGGCATCCTTACTCGATCCTCCCAAGTGTTTATGTGTATAGACTCTTACAGTCCTAGTTATTCCTTGTGCAACGTCAGATTCTTCTACCTTGGCCTTCCCTTTTCACCGAGCCTCGGCCAAGTAATCCCAGGGTATTGCTTTTGAGTCAAATGAAGGTGTGGTTGATACTGTCACAGTGAAAGGTGTGACCACTTCTACTTCAAATGGAGTGGGGGTGGCTGCAGGTGAAGCTACCTCTACCTCAAATGGAACCGGTGTAGCTACCTCGACCTCGATTGGTGAGTGAGTCTGTACTACAATAGGAGTAAGGGAGACTACAACTTTAAAGTCATCGCCTTCTCGAATAAGCCCAATCGACCCCTCAGGGTCCCATTCTTCATTTGTCTTTATCACATGTACTCCACCACCTCTATGATCGGGGAGGGGGTTGTTGCGGACATTAGATGCGGCCTTTTTCGCCTGTATGACCTTGTTATCGATTAGCATCTGGATCTTATCCTTCAATATTTGGCACTCATCAGTGGTGTGCCCCTTCATACCAGAATGGTACGCACAAGTTTTGTTTGGATTGACCCATTAAGATGGATTCTCTAATGTCATAGTAGGAATGGGGGTGACATAACCAGCGACTTTTAACCTCTCATACAGTTGGTCTATGGGTTTAGCAATGTTGGTGTATGGTTTGGGTGGCTTGCAGTCGAAATTGGGTCTTGGTCTTGGAAAGTTTTGGCGAGTTGGAGGTGATTGGAAATGGGATGGTTGGGAGTTATAGGTGTGATGGACAGTGGCTGGTTGGGAATATCTAGGAGATGAAGGCTGATATGTATTTGGTGATGCTTGGTATGTGGGTGGAGGTGTTTGATACATGAGTGTAGGTGTTTGATATGTAAGTAGAGGTGTTTGATATGTAAGTGGGGATTTCAGGCCGTGAGCCACCATTACTGCCCTAACATCTCTCTTCTTCGATATGCCACCTGATTGTAGTGCTTTATTTGTGGCCTGTAGTGCCTCAAAATTCATTACCATCCTGCTCTTAATTCCTTCTTCGATTCTTTCTCCGAGTTTGATGATATCAGAGAATTTATGATTTTTGATAACCATCAACCTTTCATAATATTGTGGATCCTATGCTCTGACGAAGAACTTGTTTATCTGTTCCTCGTCCAAAGATGGCCTGACCTTGGCTGCCTCCGACCTCCAACGAGTAGCATACTCACGGAAAGTCTCATTAGGTTTCGTCTTAAGATTCTGAATGTAGAAAACATCTGGTGTGTTCTCTTTATTGAACCTAAATCAGTCCATGAAATCTGACACCATACCTACCCAATTGGACCATTTCTTGGGACTTGGCTGATGTACCAAGACAAAACATCCCCAGTAAGACTCCTTATAAAGAGTTTCATTCAGATCTTTTCATTTTTCCCGACCCCGACAAGTTTGTCGTAATAGGTCCTCAGATGGACCCTAGGATCACCTATTCCGTCAAACATCTCAAACTTGGGAGGTTTGTATCCCTCTGGCAGTTCTACGTCTGGTTGTATGCATAGGTCTTCATAATTCAATCCTTCTATTCCTTTGCCGCCTTCGACACCTTGAACTCGGCTTGTCAATTTCTTGAGTTCTTCAGCCATATTTTTAATGAGCAGGTCCTTTTCAGAGAATTCAGTGTATAGGAGGTTGGTTGGATAGAGTGAGGTATGGTTTCTACGTATATAGGGTTGCTTTGATGGGTGCCAGGGAATTGGGTGTAATGATGGTCATTAGCTGAGTTTTGGGGATCAGGAATGGGTTGTGGTGTGTTTTGGGGATTGTGGTAAGTGGTGGTTGGTAGGTACTAAATGTGGCGGAGTTGGTACTGGCAATGAATTGAGATTTTGGGGTGGAGTTGCGTATTGATTCGGTGTAGGAGGATTTTGTGGGTGTTGGTTTTTTGTGTTTTGGGGAGGTGCTGGGTTCTTTGTGTTTTGTTGGTGGATATCGGGGACATTTAGGGTGAGTGACAAGTTTGCTAAGTTGCGAACCTGCTTAAGTTCTCCTTGCAATTCCAATATCTTTTGTTCCAGTCTTAGGACTAGATCATTTGGGGTCGGAGTACTACAACCATCTGAAGTTTCTGTGTTCTCAATATTCTCCTTTCGGATACCACTTAAGTAGTCCATTTTTGCTTTTCTTCTGCCTTTTGTATTGCTTGGAGGAGGAGGAGGTGGAGGGCCTCTAGATCTAGTGTGATATGCTGATGAGGCCAGTATGAGTGAACCAACCTAAAGGGATGTGAATAATCAAAAATTAAGGAAAAACAAAAAGGTAACAAGTCAGTGAGGGTTCTGAAATGTTCGCATTATTTAAACACATATTGTGGGAATATAAATTCGTGTCCTAATTTAAGGAGCCTCGTTGTGCCCAAGGTAGGCCTAGTGACAAATATTGGAGAACTTTAGATGCCAATAAATGCTTCATTTCATAATGTAAAAATAGACGAATCCCAAATACACTAAGATAATAGAAAGAATAAGTCACTAGTGGCATTGGGCCTTATTACATTTCAAGAAAGCAAATAAATCTGGCCTATTTGGTCCCAGAAGGACCTTCTCCAGATTCTATCTTCCTAACTCCATCATATAGGTCCCCCAGCTCGCGTAGACCCAGCAGCAATTAGGCTCTGGCTAGATGTCCTCCTTCAGCATTCTGGCAATCCTCGATCCTCTTTATGACTTTACCTTCCAGCTCCACTATCCCTCGCTCCAGATATTCCAGTTTCCTGTTGAAAGTGACTGCCATTTCTTTCCATTCTTCGATCAACTTTACATTCCTCTTATGTATTTCTCGATGCTCATTCTCAGAGTCATGGACCCTCTTGCACAACCTGCTGTATTTGATTTGAGCTTCAGCTTCTTCATCTATGGTTCTATTCCCTCGACCGACTTCTGGCATCACCATTCCTTTTAGATTGTCCTCTAACCATGCTGGTAGAGAGGTTCACACCACGCATGATACCTGTCTGGCTCAACGGTGTTCTTTTCCACAATAATTTTACAGTGCCACATGTGCTGAGCTTGGCACTTGTAAGGAACGTCATCGACTTGAAAGTCTTCCCTGAAATGACTCATCTTGGCAACCCTTGGTACAACCTGTTTCCTGCCTGCTTGCTTCATAACTCGGATAGGGACATAAGAGTATATCCCTCTTAACCCAATCAACACCAGGTGTGGAGAGTCCCTAGATCTGATGATGTATTTGTCTGTTGGGAACCATTCAAACATCCACTGCACCTGTCCCTCGGTCAGATTATCGAAGAACTCTACCCATTCTTTGGCACTTTTTGGCTGAGCAAACCTGGTCATCCGCTTGGGGTGATGGAAGGCAATATGGTCGTTCCAAGCCCTTCACAGAAATTCTTGGCGATAACGACCCTTTTGAAAATGTTCTAACAACCACAACTGCAGCAACAAGTTACAACTCTTGAAATGCTTGACCCCTCTTTGACAGCATTCCAGAGCCTGTAGATGTCGACTATGATCATGGGGACTATAGTGTATATATGTCCATTGATCCCTTCCATTAGAGTCTTAGCGGTCATGGCCAACCTAGTGTGGATTCTTTCCCTTTTCATTGGGAATACTATCAGGCCTAAGAAGCATACAATGAATACGAACACTCTGCGGTGAATGTGGCCCAGAGAAGTGAGAGAGATCTCATCATGGTAGGTACGGTAAGACTTGCTATGGCCATAACTCTCATACAGATATTCGAATGGCATGTAAGATTCCTTCAGGCATACCAGGTCAGCATTTTTCTTCAGCCCTATCATCTTTAAGAACCCTACGGTTCTCCAGCAGCAATAACTCGGGACTATCCCAAGTCAATCCCACAAGCCCTCCAATTTCTTCTAGAAGTGGTGTCACTTCTATGTCATCGAAACGGAACACAGACCTCTCACTGTCCCAGAACAAAGTGGCAGTCTCGGTCAACTTGTTGTTTGGCTCAATGTCTAGCGGGGAAGGCAAGTTACCCAAGTACTTTCTTACATGTTTCTTGTCACTTGAGGAAAGGTCCTCCTACCAATCTAGCAGCAAAGGTGGAATGTTGCTAACCATACAAAATCTGGGGACCTCGTTCCTCATTTTCTGTAAAACAAAAGTGTTAGGCCCTTCTCCTCCACCAGACTCGACTATTCATACATTCATGATTAGCATATTGGCATTTAGTTCTCCAAATTAATACATAGAACGTGGTTGCGTCCGTTGGAATTATGGAAACCCCAGTGGACTTTGGATAAGGCTTGTCTTAAAGGATTATTATGTGGACAATATATTAATCCGACTAGATTTGATCATGATGCATGCACAATTATAAACAGAGTAAGGTTACTATGTAGGTCTAGACTGGTACCCTCAAGCAAACAACTTGAGGGGAAAAGGCACGGAACCGTCAACTGCACCGCTGATCGACTGGTTTTACTGCAAATAAGCATTTCCGAATTTAAGGGTAATAAATAGGAAGAGCGCAACCACTCATCAAACGTTACTATAGGATTTAATATGAACGAGTGGAATATGATGTGGAACATGATTTATGCAGCAATAAAAAGCATGAAGTCAAGTATTTGCACGTAGGAAAAATAAATACAACATTTAAATAATTGAAAGACAGTTATAGAAAAAGAAAACAAAGAGACAAGTCAGTTTCATGAATAAAAGAATCATAAATGCTTAAAATAGGTAGTTAAATTCAAATAAGAGGAAAGGATACACGGGAAAAAGCATGCTTAGACTAATTCACAAAAGCTAAGTTTGTTATGGTAAGAGCCTAAGTACATGGGGTTCCCCCAGCAGAATCGACATGCTGTCGTGCCCCCTTTTCCTTTTCCTCCGCGGGGAGAGAGAGAAGTCCGGGTTTCGACATTCATGGGGGGTAATAACTCATTTCCTTTTGGGAATTTGGGTTTTTGAAGAGTTGCCACATAACGGATTATGGTGCGTTAGGGCACCTCGAGTGATTAACTCTTAGAATAGTTTGCATTACCAAAGATATAGAGTAAGGGCTCGAGATAACCTTGAGGGGAAGGTATTAGGAACCCTATTGGTCCACAACGGTGGGTCCCGACCGAACTTATACTTATGAATTAGTCCTTTTATCAAATAAACGATTTAAACACATACTTGCAAATAAAGGCATGTTTTGAACTCAAGTAATGAGATAGAAAAAAGAAAATATCTGAACAAGTTGCATATATATAAAAAAAGGTAAAGTTTAAACATTAGGAAAAAGGGTTCCTAGGTTGGTTAGCCTACAGGATCACCCCACACAATGCCTGGTAAACACTCCTTAATGAGGGGCTACAAGTGACATTAGCGCATAGTCATCATATCCTTACTACCCAATTCCCTCCGCTTGGTCATAGCCTAAATCGTTCTAACAGCCTTGATAAATGTCCTATGTCTGCACTACCCGTCCCTTCCTCGTGGCCCTGGAGGTATTTTAGGACCTCTACTTTTGGACAGTTCTAGACCATCCTAAGGTTTTAAAAGGATAAAAGTCTATGCGTCAATCAAGAAAAATTAGGACTGCATTTAAAAGAGAACAAATTATAGGCTCACAGTCACCTCCACAAATATAACAAATAAATGCACGTCTTCAAATAACATTCAGGTATAAAGAGAAAATCCTAGAACATGATATCTAGGTGAGCAGGGATTATACAGTATTGACTTAGGACAAAGTGTAAAAATCCTATTTAGCTTGCCTACTGATTTAGACCTGTTAAATCTGAATAGTTTTAAATAAAAAAGCACAGTTTCAGAGTTGCAGAGTTTAAATCGCCCTATAGGCTTGCCTAAACGCAGAACAGTGACGTCCTAAGAACATGATATCTACATTGATGCAGTAAAACAATAAACAGTTTTAAACGGACACTTGAGATCCTATTGACATGCTTTCTAGTGGTAGTAAATTAAGGCAGTGTTAGAAAACTCATTTAAAGAAGCGGACAGTTGATTAAACCAATTCAGCATGAATTAACGTGAATTAAGCTGATTTGTTTAACTAAACTGATTTTAAGTTCTACAGACATGATTTCTGATTTTAATTTCTATAGGCATGGTATCTAATTGTTAAGGGCTGATTTTCAAACTTATAGGCATGATTTCTAGTGAAACAAATGTAAACACATGTTGTAGCAGAAACTGAACTCAATTACTTTACCCTCTATAGTCATGATATCTAATTATAAAGCTAATTTTAACCCTATAGGTATGATATCTATTATTGAAGCCATTTAGATCCTATAGGCATGATTTCTAATATTGTGAAAGTATAGCAAACATAGCAAATGCATTAACACAGGTCCTATAGTCATGGTTTCTACCCGATTTATCCAACATATATAACTACCCACCCCTTTCCACTACATATCCCAATGTTGTTTACAAATAATTATTATAGACCAGCTGAATAAATTACATAAACAAATAAAGAAAAGAGAAGAAGTTAACTATAGGGAGCCTGAAGCAGACCCAAATGACTTCCCAAGCCTCCAATAGCCTCAAATGCCAAAGTTCCATAGACAGTATCATGTCTAGGTGTGTCAGAGTTCCCTAAGGAACTCAAGAATCCCGAGCAGTGCTCACACCTAGACCTTTTCTCAAACAATGACTGATTTAGGTGCAGTGTGGAAAGGCCAGCTCTGATATGCCAGAGTTTAGAGAGATTTCCTAGATCTCAAGGCAGTACACGTGCTAGAGGGGGCAGAACCTAATATTCTAGGAGTAATGTGAGAGTGTATGACATAGCTTTGTTTTAAAAATGGTACAGAGGTGACTCCAGAGGTAGAAAAGTTTTTCAGAAACATGAGTACCAAGCAACAAACAATCAATTGGTCATAAGAGACTTTCAGAACACTTAACAAACAGATATTCACATGGGGATAAAAGGGTTGTGACACATAAGAATCACCTTAGGGTACATGGATAGGGATAGAGGAAACATATAGTCACAAACTGCATGCAACACTTAGGATCTTAGAGACTCGGCAAATATTTAGGACAGAAATAATAGTTGGCCTGTCTTGAACATGATTAAACATATGCTAATAAAAAAGTAGGCAGGAAAGAGTGCAGAGTGTAGAACATGCATTAGACAAGACAAAATTTTAGACATGCTAGGCAAAGAAGTAAGCAAGAAAGAGTGCATAAGGTAAAGAATACATAAAACAGGCAAATTTTAGACATGCTGAGTAAAGAAGTAGGGAGGAAATTGAACTCATAACTGATGAACTAGTGCAGGAATGAAAACACATAGGGTTTGAATCTTAAACTTAATTAGAAACATACTAGTTGAAGAAAGGATGCAGAATATAAAGCAAATACAATTCCAATATCTAGCCTTGGCTTTCAGCCGGCTAGATCAGTGAGTAACACAAGTAGCAACAGAGAAAGACAACTTTAGAGTGTAAGAAGGAGTGATTTTTGAACTAATGTTTGTTCCCAAAACTTAAAAGAAGCGGAGGTTTATATAGTAGTCAAGAGTTTGACACATAAGGTAAGAGATCAATTACGTAGTAAATCAAGGAAGTCACATGTAAATCAGCAAGATCTTCCCTTAATCAAACAACAATTAGATCAACGGTAAAATCATGCTAAGTATTTAAGGAAAAGAATAAAATAAGGCTTAGTATAGAGTAGGTAATTAGGGGTAAATGAACAACAATTTAATTAAGGAAACAAATCACTAATAATCAGCGGAATACAAACAAGGTAAGGCAAACAAATTCAATCAAATTGAGTAAAAGGTAAGAATCAAACATTTAAAGGAAAATGTTCAAATTAAACTAGGAAATAAGGGATTTAGAGTAATCAAGGGTTCAGAAAGTCATGAAAGGGCCAGAATGTTTAGCATATCAATAAGGTAAAACATGAATACTCAAGAATCGACATATAACTTTAACAAAACAAAAATTAAACAATGCTGATTCAATGAGAAAGATACAAGTCTTGATATGAACAGTCAAGACGAACACAAGCATATCGAATCAGTGAAAGGTTAAACTAAGAAGTTCAGTAGAAGCATATTAGGGCAAGAAGGTCACTAGAAATCAAAAGAACCCAAAGCAAGAACACAGTCAGATGCACCGGTACTCAGAAACTAAACGAAGAACCCTAGAAAATTAGGGCTTTCAGTACAAAATGGCTAAGGTTGTAGCAGACTTACAAAATCAGTCAAAATATACAAGAAGCAGAAGATTAAACACAAAAAATCATCAAACAATTCTTAAAAGAAAATCCGGAAACCCTAGCTTAAGGAAAAGATGAAAATCACTTGAAAATCATACGATTTTTTTAGAATCTTAAGGTTATTGTAAAACTCATATGAAACAAACCCAAATCATCTTAGATCTGTACAGATGTAAGAGGTTTAGAAAAGAAATTAGGGTTTCGAAGAGAATCATACAGAGATGAGGAAACATATTGAGAAACCCAAGATCGTAACTAATATAGGACAATCTTACTCGCAATCTCACTGAAGTGGCCTGAAACAGGCGAGAGAGGACCAATAGATGCAAGCCACTAGCCTTGGTCCCTTGAGGGCCTTGGAGATGGCAAAAACAACATGAGAGAGGCTATTAGAGGCTTGAGAGGTAGTGAGAGGTCATCGGAGATGGCCATAGATGAGTGACGACATTTGTAGATTAGGGTTAGGTTGAGAGCGTTTGAGAGCAGAGAGGATTTCAGAGCGACAGTGTAAGGTGGTGAAAATGGTTAGGGTTTTGAGGTATAGGTTGGTTTAGTTATGGGAAGGGAAAACCTAGACCGTTGATCAAAATGATCAATGGCCAGGATTTGGCCTGGTATTGGGCCTGGGTAGGTTTAGGTTTAAAAATTGGGCTGGTAATTGGGTTAGGTTGGGGTTGGATTGGGGCTAAAATTGAAATAAAATTAGGCCATATTTTAAATAGCCATTTTTATACTATATAATTTATAAGAAATCATAAATGATTTCTGAAAAATAATTTTGTGTACTAAAATGATTTAAAATAGTTATTATTTAACAATATAAAATATCATTTTATGCTTCAACAATGTAATTATGCATTAATAGAGCTAGTATCGCAAATATATGCAAATTAGCTTAAAAATATAAATGTAATTATAAAAATGCACTAAAAATATTTAAACTATATTTTGGCATAAGTATATAATTTAGATGGCTAAATTACTAGAAAAATAATTTGAAGGATAATTATTGGAAATTTTATAAATTAAAAGGGAAGAAATAAATCAATTTGGAGCTTTTAAAAATTATAAAAATTGCATAAAAAATTATAAAAATGCTCATGCATGCTTATAACTGCATATATGCTATTTTGAAATATATATATATATATATATATATATATATATATATATATATATATATATATGTATGTATGTATGTATGTATGTATGTATGTATGTATGTATGTATATATGCATAATTCTATCTAGGTTTTGCAATTTTGTGCACAATTTGACATGGCAATATCATAGAAACATGAAAATATGCTAACATAATCCCCATAAAACATGTATACCAGATGAATGAGTGTAATGAGTGAATGATCAAGTTGGCTATGTGTGTGGACAGATCGAAATTTCCAGGAAAATTCAATCGAGCACACTTTTGTTGTTCAGAGAGTGAAAAAACGTAACAATTGCCATGTTCCTCTATTTATATGAGGAATTTGATAAGGGAAAAAGGGCGAGTGCGGCCGCACATTTTCATATGTGGTCCTCACTTTCTTACCTGAAGACCTCCTCTCAGCATTTCATCTGTGGTCCGCACAATTTCATGTGCGATCGCTAAATTCCTATGCGGTAGTAGATTTCCTGTGTGGTCGCACATCGACCTCTTCTCCGACAGGATAAAACTTCAGAGAGTTGGTATTTTCAACCTCTCAATTGTGCGGTTGCACTGCTCTTTTGCTACAACACCCATAATTTTGTGATCCGCACAAATCAATTAAGGTCCGCAATTCTTCGTACACTTAGAAAAATTTTTGGTCCACAATTCCTGTAAGTCACACTCAACCTGTAGCGCACTTCAAATCAAGTTAGAATAAAAACAACACCTAAATACAAAAGAAAAAGGAAAAGAAACACGAGTCGAATCCCAAGAAGCGCTTGATTTATCGTGGCATGAAGCAGAATACCCTCAAGTGAAATGAATAACTGCCATGACGTGGCTATCTCCAAGCTTTCCCAAATAGTGATTCACCCGATGACCAGTAACTCGGAATACTTCATTATTTTTATTCTTCAAGTCTAATACACCAAAAGGTGTCATACCCACGATTTCAAAAGGACCACTCCATTTAGACTTTAGCTTCCCGGAAAACATCCTCAACCTTGAGTTAAACAACAGTACAAGATCGCCCACCTTAACTCATTATTCTAAATGTATTTGTCGTGAAGATATTTTATCTTTTCTTTGTACAAGGACGAACTTACATAAGCATGGTACCAGAACTCATCCAATTCATTCAAATGTACAACCCTCAAGTTAGTGGCTCCATCTCAATAAAGATTCAACTTCTTTAGAGCCCACATGACCTTGTGCTCAAGTTCCTTCGGAAGGTAACAAGCTTTCCCAAACACCAACTGATATGGTGACATTTTGATAGGTGTTTTGTAAGCCGTCCGATAAGCCCATAATGCATCATCAAGCTTTTTGGACCAATCCGTCTGATTCACACTCATCGTTTTAGACAAATACTCTTGATCTCCCGGTTGGAGACTTCCACTTGTCTACTAGCTTGTGGATGATAGGGAGTCATGAATTTATGAGTAACACCATACTTTCCAAGTAAAGTGTTGAAAGTTTTATTGCAAAAATGTGAACCCCCATCGCTTATAATAGCCTGCGGAATACCAAACCTTTTGAAAATATTTTTCTTCAAGAACGCCACCATATTTCTCGCCTCAATGTTAGGTAGAGCAACGACCTCAACCCACTTGGACACATAATCCACATCGACCAAGATGTATGTGTTTCCACAGAACTCATAAAAGGGCCCATAAAGTCAATACCTAACACATCAAAAATATCAATCTCCAAAATGGTAGTGAGAGACATTTCATTTTTCTTTGAGATTCCACCGGCCCGTTGACATTCATTACATCTTTTCACTAACTCACTTGAATCCTTGTAAAGAGTGGGCCAATAGAAACCAAAACTAAGCACTTTGGTTACCGTTCTCGCTCCACCATGATGGCCATCATATGACAATGAATGACAAGCCCTAAAAATTTCACCTTGCTCTTCTTCCGGTACACATCTTCTAATCACCCATTTCGTACAAATATGGAAGAGGTATGGTTCTTTCCAATAATAATCATGACAATCCTGTTTGAGCTTCTTCTTTTGATTTGAAGAGAACTCATCCAGAATGATTCCACACACAAGAAAATTTGCTAGACCCGCGAATCATGGCACCTCTTTCATTGAAATAGCGAAGGCTTACTCATCGGGGAAAGAGTCATTAATTTCAAGGCCATCATGCGGCTTCCCCTCCTCCTCCAAACGAGACAAGTGGTACGCCACTTGATTTTCACTACCTTTTCTATCTTGGATGTCAAATAAAACTCTTGCAACAAAATCACCCATCTCATCAACCGAGGTTTGGGGTCCTTCTTGCTCATAAGATAACGAATCGCCACGTGATCCGTGTGGACAATGACTTTTGCACCCTTCACACTACAACAAAACTCACTTTTAGTGGCAATTATTTAATGGCCATAGCATAAATGCCGTTAAATTATTTTATGAACTTAGCTATTACCGACGCTTAAACTTTAGCTAGTATTAACTACTCTTTTAATGGCAAATAAGACATATGGCTTGCAAAAATTAATAATCGAGAGACCACTTTAATAATTGTGCACTTCTCTCCAATTCCTTTTTACTGTTCAAAAATTCCCTCCCTTTGTCCTGCTCACCAAAATGCCTCCGCTCCCACCATCGTCGTATGTTCCTCCATTCCATCGCCGCCGCCCGTCAACTTGCAGAATAAGAATCACACTCTTCGTTCGCCACGCGTTGTACTTTCCCTGCCTCTTAGAATTGTAGAATCACATGCACAATTGTTTATATTATGTTTTCTGTTCTTCGTGATTTTGTTTGCTCTGTTCGTCAAATGCGATTTGGTTATCTCAAACATTCTCTGTTTGATTTGCTTCAATTAGTGCTATGTGATTGCTAAGTTGAACATCTATGCAAATTTTCATTACTTTCTAAGCGAATGCGCATAACATATTTGATCTTTTTAAAGCAACTAGGGTTTGTCAATTTTAACTTCTAATGATTACAGTGGCAGAGTCGAGATATTTGTTGTGAGATGATTATTTCAGATGGATGTTACATTGCTATTGGTTGAAATGCTCAAGATCGAAACATGGAGGTACTATCCTTTTGTGAACAGATTATTAAGCTATTATTGTAATTATACGCAATATACTTGTTGAAAGTTGCATATTTTATGGTTAAGTTAACAAAATTCTAGTATACACTTTGCTCACTTTGTCGATTAACAAAACTGAATTATTAACAGGGGAAATGCTCTATATTCTTCGACATAATTGAAAATGCTGAGTAGTCTTCAAATGCTACATATATTGAAGTCTCTTGAGCTGGAACAAGGGATATTCATTAGTATGTCTTACTTAAATGTGCCATTTACAAAAATATACCTCAAAATTGAGTGGTTCTTAATCTAAAGAGTGAGATTAATGTTTGAATTTCTTTCATAGAGTGGCTGACCCAATGCAATTATCTACTCTCTTTAGTTCCTTTTTTTGTTAGAGTTTGTTCAAAATATAAAATAGTTGGATATTAAACTTATAACTATTTTTCCAACTTTAATCTGCACATGTATTATAACTTTGTACCTCTACCACTTTGTTGTTAACAAGGATAACTCCGATATGTTTATGGGCCGGTTGTTTGGACAAAGGTTGGCCAAGCTATTGGGCATGGTGCTAAACAGCAAAATGCCAAGGAATTAGACAGCCCAAGAAGACATTTGCTTGGAATCCAGGTTGAGTTAGGAAGCATGTGACAAAAGGATAAAGGGGGTGTCATTAGCAGTTTTTAAAATTATGTGTATTGTGATCATGCTTAGCCAAAGTTTGTGCTTCTCAAGTCCTTTTCTGAATCAATCTAATTCCCTATCCCCTTTCTGGTTACCTATCATATTTATGTAGTTCTGCCATTTTCATTTGTTGTTTACGTTCTAGAGTTGCAATATTCTAGTTGTTGAGATCAATATAGTATATATAAATTACTATTTATGTTGAATAATTCTGGTTGTTACACAATTTCGTCTGATCTATATATTTCTAGAGAGAATATTCTAACTCTATCTTGTTGGAATTAGATAGATTGAATTTTAACTGTCATATGCTTAAGAAAAAATAACTCACTCGCTTTTCTATTACCGAGTTCCTTGTAGCAGTTGTGATTTATGTTTTCGTGATTGGTTATTATCTTCTATTTCTAATTAAATATATTAAACTTCTTAGGATGCAGTAGTTATATATAAAATCCTTTGCTAGTTGCAGGTCAATCTTATCAATGACTCTGCTCCTTTTTTGAATCTGATCAATTCACTTTGCTCCTCCAGCATTTTATGATGTAATTCAAGAAACTCTATCTCTTCTTCTCCCATCTCTTTCTTGGAATCCTAAAAGAATAGAACTAGAATGAATATAGCCCATTTTCTATCAGTTAATCTCTCTTATACTAAGTTAGGTGGATTCTTTTCAGGGATGACAATAGCTAAATAAAATGACTTGTAGTGTTTTTGTGGATTATGAATGTTATTCTGAGTTTTAAATATTGAGTTTCATATCTATAGTTGCTAGACTGTAGAAAATCAAAAATTCTTTCCCACCCCTAACATTCTTATTATGGGTTTCTGTATTATAGAAACATATATCACAGGTTTAATCTGTAGTCACTTCTCCACTATGGGTTGTAAGAAAAATTTCTCCATCTATCTTTTCACGGCATACTGATGGAACTTCATGGTTTATCACTTGAAAACATACCCGGTTAGCATAACTCTGCTACAAGATTTTATAATGTAAGGAGTTGGAGGGGTCAGAGGTTAGAACCAGTGAGAGATCAATTAAGGGTATACCCTTTTCTTCAATTATGCTCAGTTTTCTTGTGTTGAGTTTCTTGAAAAAGTGCTTCATCAACCTCTCGCATGATACTTCACTTTTCTGTATTGAATAGCAATAATCTCTTTTTTTGGGTGCAAATTATGGCATTTTATCTTGATTTCCATGCTAATGTTAACTTGGCATTTACCTGTCTCTATTGAGCAGTAGTTTGTGTTTGATTGATGTTATTTTGTAGGAGGGTGAAGTCAAGTATTTTGTGTACAAGAGTTCTATAAACTAGAATGTATCCAGTCGAGTACGTCAATTCATGCTTTAAAGTATTGTATATTATGTGTAGAAGATTCTACATTGCATTTATCTTTGCATATGTCTTTTGTTCGTGTACTTTTCATAACCATTGCTTGTTGTTTGATGTATCAATAAAATCCTAAGATGTTTTTAGTATTGACTGATTAGAGCATCTAGGAGTCAAACTAATATCATCCAAAATTAAATTGTCTAGTGATTTCTTTTAGATTATAGAAAACTTTAGCTATGAATCTTCTGATTGGGTATCATTGCGGTAGGCCCAACTATGGATCCAAACTTGACATACTCTGATAGGCTAGCCAACAAGTTCTTGGAGCGTTGGGGCGCTGCCCGAAGTATATATAAAATTGGAGGTAAGAAATAGTAAACCTGATAAACTGAATAAGGGGCTACAAAAATTGTTGAATTTGTTCTCAAGGCATAATGAACTATATATTAAGCTTACTCCTTTTCTCTTTCTGGTAAATATTTTCCTACTCTATGGCTTGTGGTTTTACGAACCAAAGGGTAAGGAATGCAAGGAGGATCACAAATCTAGTGAAGGGATAGAGAAGAATGTTGAACATTGGTTCCATGTCTACAGGTGCTTGGGTAGCAGCAATGAGCTGATGAGAGATGATTGCATTGAGTAGTGGTAACTATGGATTTTAACCTATTATGTGTTCTCTTTTGCTTAGGTTTTGGACCAAAAATGTATAAAAGTATTCCCAAAAACTAATTTACTCTGCTTACTTACAAGGTTTGGTCAAAATGAGGCAAAGAAGCCAAAATAAACTCATGAAGGAGTAAACTTGCACAGACTAAAGACTGGGAATTGGAGCGCGGAGAGCGAGCAAAATACGTGGTCGCTTGAGGAACACCGCTGAGGCGTCCACAAATATACGGCCCGCTAAAGTAAAGTTCAGAGAGGCTAATTTGGGCACAAATTCTACCGCTAACTGCAATGGAAAAGTGCAGCCATAGAATATCTGATGTGGCCGCGGAATATCTAACGCAGTCGCGAAATATCTAACGCAGCTGTGGTGGTATTTTTGCTGAGAACGGTGATTGAAGTTCAGAAACCCTGCAAGTCATGCTTAAATAGAAGAATGCGGTTCGCGTTCAAATTACGTGGCCGCGATGGAAGCACACGCGAACGCGGATGAAATTACGCTGTCCACGAAACCAAGTCCAACCCAAGCCCAGAATTGAAGAAACGCGGACTGCGGTCATTATTACGCGGCTAATTCTCTGTAGGGGCATTTTTGTCTGGGAATTTCAGCCTAGTATAAATAGATTATTTTCACATTATTAGGTTAAGTTTTGTCAAGGAGAACACGTGAACGACTCGTTTTTGCCTTTTGAGTAATTCTAGAGTAGATTCATCTTCAATCTTTAGATTTTCATCTTGTATTTGAATATTATGGCTTATATTTCATCTTTATCCTTGATTTCTGCTAGTTTCATGAGTAGCTAAATCCATAGCTAGGGTTGTGACCCAACCTTAGTGTGGATATTTAATGGGTTTTGAATTTTAGGGCTTAATTGTTTATGGGCTACTGATATTTAGCCTAATTAATGCTTTAATTGTAGAATTAGTGGTTGCAAATACTGATTCGTGCCTTTATGACTTAGACTCTTCGTGAGAAAGAGGGACTAAGTCTAGGAAAATTAGGCTAACAAGGAATTGGGGTAAATTCAAGAGATTGATAGCCCCAATTAAAGGGTTAAACCTAGAGATAATAATACCCGACTTGAGCCAATATTATTTGTTATGCATGAACACCCATTTGGACTTGAGAAAGCTAAATTGGGGAAAGTCACTCAAACTACTGAGAGGTATAGAGTGAGCACTTATGTGTGATGGTTATAACACGATCCCAATCATAACAAGCTTGCCCTGAATTCTCGATACCCGTTAGATATTCGCCTAGGCGGAAGTCAGTATCCTGGTCCATTTTAATCTTTGAAAACAACCAACAAAAATATTGTACTTAGCTTTATCTATTGCACATTATAGAATAGAAGTAGAAGTAGAAAGCAAAATCAACCATTTGTGAAAATACAATTAAGAGCAAAACTCGCATTTTTACTCAGATATTAACCTAACTCCAAACTCATTAACTCCCTGTGGATTCGATCCCAACCTTTGATGGGTAAAACTGCATCGATAATCCTTGCAACTCTATAATAGTGCAGGTTTGGAACCGATCAATTTTTGGCATCGATGCCGGGGAGTTAAATGATTTTAGCTATATCTCCGAGTATTTGTGTGTTTTATTTTTCTTTCCTTTCGATTTTCTAATTTGTTTGTGAATTGTTCTAAGCTACAATATGGCTCTTAAAAATGATGCTCCCGAAAATTTGCCTTTGAGGGAGAAGCTAGATGATGATAGTGTAGATGAGGTTCAACCCGAACCTCAAGCACAAAGGAGAGGCCGACCGCCACATGATAATAAACCCTCCCCCACCTCTAGCAAGGGCAGCACACCGGGTGTTGCCCAACGAAGGATACGCAAGTGCAATAGCCCCGCCCCGGATTGGGGCGGGCAACTTCCAAATAACCCATGTGATGCTTACACTCTTGGAACATCGGGGTTTCTTCACCAGATCTCCACATCAAAATGCCTACAAGCATCTCAAGGGTTTTATTGAAACATGCTGGGGGAGCAAGCAAACTAACATTTCTGAGGACGTGTTGAGATTAAGGCTTTTCCATTCTCTCTATGGGGGAAGGCTTTGGATTGGCTTGAAAGGTTGCCCAACCATTCCATCACTAGTTGGGATGAGTTGGCCGAGAAATTCATTGCAAAGTTCTTTTCGCTGGGGCATATGGCGACGCTGAGAGATGAGATCCTTGCCTTCAAACAAGAGCCAAATTAACCACTTCACGAGATCTGGGAAAGGTATCGGACGATGGTGAAAGAATGTCCGAACAATGACATGACCGAAGCAATGATCCAGCAAACATTCTACCGTGACATCAACACTACCAAGTATGTGTAGTTAACCAACTCACCGGGGGAAACTTTATGAACACTCCTTAGCTGAGGCGTGTGATATACTTGATGAGATGAAGAACACTTCCTCCGCATGACAAAGTTGAGCTAATGTGCCACAAGGTGATCCCAATGTCATTCATCTGCACAAAGAGCTCCATGACCACGGCGAAGCAATAGCCGAGTTAACTACAACTATGAACCAGTTGGCCAAAGATCAATTGCAATAAGTTCAGGGGTCAAAGCAAGTGAATGCCATGGAAGGGGTAAATGTGATGGTCAATAAGAGGAGGCAAAAAGGTCAACAAAGTCAATGAAATCCGGATCAATATGAGCAAGGTGGTAGTGGTTACAACCAAGATGATGTGTATGATGAGCAAAGTAAAGAGCTTTAGTATGTGAACAACTACCAAGGACAACGGGGCAATGCTCCGAATCAACAACAACAATGGAGATCCCAAGGAAATTGGGGAAATCAAAATCAACAAGGAAATTAGAATAGTGGAAACAACAACAACCAAAGCAACTGGGGGACACAACAATCAAAATTGGGGCAACCAAGGTAACCATGGCAACTGGGGAGACAATAACAATAGCAATTGGGGAGGCAACAACAACCAAGGGGGTTGGAATAACGGTAATTAGGGTAATCGGGGGCCGGGCTTTCAAAGGCCTCCGATGTTTCAACAACCTAACAACCCGCCTCCATTTCTGTCTCAAGGTGCTAGCTCGTCCAACAATGAGATGGGATAGATTGAGTCAATTTTTGAGCAAATAATGAAGAAAAACGCCGACTTCGATGCCCAACTGGCGTCCCACAATACTTCTATCCGCAACTTAGAGGTTCAACTTGTCCAAATTTCCCAAGTGTTTAATACTCGCCCTAAGGGGCACTACCTAGTGACACGGTAGTAAACCCGAAGGGAGGGAACAATACAGGCCATGCTATGGCGGTGACTACAAGGAGTTGTAGAGGTGGAGTTTCTAGTATCTCTAATGAAAGAAAGGTTGTGAGTGATGGTGTGTTGGTGCAAGAGGATGATGAGCAAAACAATGATGTGCAAGTGAGTGATGAGAATGTAAATGAAGAGGTAAGAATTGAAATTGATGACAACGTGGAGGAGACACAAAATGATGTGAACCCATCTAGGGAACACGTGATAGACATATCGGAAACGGTAGTGCCCAAAGCCAAGGCTCTTTTGCCAAGGCCTCCTCCACCATACCCTCAAAGGCTTGCTAAACAAAACAATGAGAACTAGTTCAAGAAATTTATTGATATGATGAAAAGTTTGTCCATCAATGTGCCTTTGGTGGAAGCTCTAGAACAAATGCCAGGATATGCCAAGTTTATGAAAGACTTGGTAACAAAGAAGAAATCCATGAATTATGAAACGATCAAGATGACGCACCAAGTGAGTGCCATTGTACATTCTGTGGCCCTAAAGCTAGAAGACCCTGATGCTTTTACAATCCGTGCACTATTGGTAATGCCTATTTTGCCAAAGCTTTGTGTGACTTAGGGGAAAGCATTAACTTGATGCCATATTCCGTGTTTAAGACATTGGGGATTGGGCAACTAAGACCCACATCCATGAGGTTGCATATGGTGGATAGGACAATGAAGAGGCCATTGGGAATTATAGATGATGTGCTAGTGCGGGTCGACAAGTTCATACTTCCCGCAGATTTTGTGATTTTTGACAGCGAGGTTGACTATGAGGTGCCGTATTAGGGAGACCTTTTCTAACTATAGGGAAGACTTTAGTTGATGTGGAAGCAGGGGAGCTTACCTTCTGGGTGGGTGATGAAAAAGTTGTGTTCCATGTCTGCAAATCAATAAGGTAGCCCAATAGCAATGAAGTATGTTCATTTGTGGATCTTGTGACCGAGGTAAACGTTGAAGACACAAGTGCTATGATAAATATGGAGGACCCTTTAGAAGATGTGTTGTTGAACCATGATGTGACTGAGGATAAAGGCTTGGTGGTATATGTCAATGCTTTGCAAGGAATGAGTTCATACACATATGAGCCCAGGAAACTTTCCTTGGATATTGAGAACCGAAAGACTCCACTAACAAAGCCCTCAATCGAGGAACCTCCCGTATTGGAGTTAAAGCCTTTGCCTTCTCACCTCAGGTATGAATTCTTGGGCCCTTGTTCAACTTTACTTGTTATTCTTTCTTCATGCTTAAAAACGTGCAGGTAGATGCCACCCTTACGGTGCTCCAAAGAAGGAAGAAGGCAATTAGATGGACTCTAGCTGATATTCGAGGGATAAGCCCCGCCTTTTGCATATACAAAATTTTACTTGAGGATGATGCCAACCCCTCCGTAGAACATCAAAGGAGGTTGAATGAGGTTATGCAAGAGGTCGTCAAGAAGGAAATTATCAAGTGGTTAGATGCAGGGGTTGTGTACCCCATTTCGGATAGTTCATGGACTTCACCGGTACAATGTGTGCCGAAGAAGGGGGTATGACTGTGGTTCCAAATAAGCAAAATGAGTTGATCCCCACTAGGACTGTCACCGGGTAGAGGGTATGCATGGATTACCGAAAGCTAAACAAAGTGACATGCAAAGATCATTTTCCACTGCCCTTTCTTGACCAAATGTTAGATAGACTTGCAGAGCGTGCCTACTATTGCTTTTTGGATGGGTACTCAGGTTACAACCAGATTTTGATTGCACGGGAGACCAAGAGAAACCCACCTTCACATTTCCGTATGGTACCTTTGCATTCTCACGGATGCCATTTGGTTTGTGTAATGCACCAGCTACCTTTCAACGGTGTATGATGACTATATTTACGGACATGGTGGAGGATTTCTTGGAAGTGTTCATGGATGATTTTAGTGTTATGGGTTACTCCCTTGAAGAAAGCTTGAATAATCTTGACAAGGTGTTGGCCCGATGTGAAGAGACCAACTTAGTACTTAATTGGGAGAAATGTCACTTTATGGTTGAGGAGGGCATTGTCCTCGGCCATAAGATCTCAATGAACGGTATTGAAGTGGACAAAGCGAAGATTCAAGTGATTTCAAATCTCCCTCCTCCTCCTTCCGTCAAGGGAGTTAGGAGCTTTCTTGGGCATGCGGGGTTCTACCGAAGGTTCATCAAGGACTTCTCAAAATTGGTGAATCCCTTGTGAAAGTTGTGAGAAAAGGATGCAAAGTTTGTATTTAATGATGATTGCATGAATGCTTTTGAGCTTCTCAAGTATAGATTGACTACCACTCCCATCATTACCGCTCCCAATTGGAGCTTACCATTTGAGCTCATGTGCGATGCTAATGACGTTGCGGTAGGAGCAATTTTGGAGCAAAGGATCTATAAGATATTTCATCTGGTCTATTATGCAAGCAAAACGATGAATGATGCCCAAGTCATTTATACGGTGACCGAGAAAGAGTTACTAGCCATTGTCTACGCCATGGAAAAGTTCATGCCATATCACATGGGTACCAAAGTGATTGTGCACACCGATCACGCGGTACTCCATTACTTGATGACAAAGAAGGACTCTAAGGCTAGGTTGATGAGATGGGTTCTTTTTCTTTAAGAGTTTGACCATGAAATTATTGATCGAAAAGGAAGTAAAAATCAAGTGGCGGACCACTTGTCCCATTTGGAAGAGGAGGGGAGGCCCCATGATGGCCTTGAAATTAATGATTTGTTTCCAGATGAACAACTCATCTCCGTATCTTTGAATAGTATGCCTTGGTTCGCCGATGTAGCTAACTTTCTTGTGACCGGCATTGTCCCGAGTGAGCTCTCTTCTAACCAAAGGAAGAAGCTTAAACAGGACAGCTTGGATTATTACTGAGACGAGCCTTATCTTTTCAAGATTTGTAATGATGGTGTGATCTAGAGATATGTTCCGGAAGAGGAGCAAATGAGTATTCTTGATGCTTGTCATTCCTCGCTCTACGGTAGTCATCATGGTGGGGCAAGAACTACTTCAAAGGTTCTCAGCTGTGGATTTTATTGGCCTACCCTATATAAAGTTTCTAGTGAGCTTGTTAAGAGATGTGATGAGTGTCAGAGAACTGGTGGAATTTTCAAGAAGGATGAAATGCCTCTCACCACTATTCTTGAGATTGACATTTTTTATGTGTGGGGCATTGACTTCATGGGACCATTTGTGAGTTCATATGGTAACAGTTATATTCTGGTTGCTATTGATTATATTTCCAAGTGGGTTAAAACTGTGGCTTTGCCTAACAATGAGGCACAAAGTATGGTGGCATTCTTAAAGAAAAATATCTTCACAAGGTTTGGCACTCCAAGGGCGATCATCAGTGATGGGGGTTCTCATTTTTGCAACAAGGCCTTTGATACTTTGCTCTCCAAGTATGGTGTCAATCATAAAGTGTCAACTCCTTATCATCCCCAGTGTAGTGGACAAGTTGAGGTCTCCAATAGGGAGATAAAGAGTATACTATCAAAAACTGTCAATGTAAATTAGACTGATTTGTCAAGGAAACTTGATGATGCTTTGTGGTCTTACAGAACTGCGTACAAGACTCCAATTAGTATGTCTCCATGCTTGGTATTTGGGAAAGCATGCCATCTTCCGGTTGAGTTAGAGCATAAGGCCATGTGGGAGCTGAAGAAGTTAAACTTGAATGGGATGTCGCTGCAAATTTTCGGGTAGAGCAACTAAATGAACTTGATGAGTTTAGGTTTCATGCCTATTACAGCTCATGCTTGTATAAGGAAAAGATGAAGTAGTTACATGACAAATATGCTCGGAACAAGGAATTTAAGGAGGGTGACTTGGTTCTTCTTTTCAACTCTCGATTACGACTGTTTCTGGGAAAGCTCAAGTCCAAATGGAGTGACCATTTTGAAGCGGTGCATGTAACTCCGTTTGATGCTCTTGATTTGAAAAAAGAAATGGTGAAATCTTCCAAGTTAATGGGCACCGAGTGAAGCATTATATTAGCAAGTTTGATGATAGCCACGTGGTGGTAATGATCCGTTTCAAGTGACTGATGGTAACATGCGTCGTGGTGCAACGTTAAATCAGGCGCTTCGTGGGAGGCAACCTATGTGTTTTTCTTTCCTTTTGATTTTCTTCTTAGTTTAGGCTTTGTTTGGGACTAACTGGTTGTGAAGTTTGTGTCGGAATTTTTTGTGCAGTGCAGGACTGTTGCTAGAAATATTTGCCTAAGTATGGGGAATTATGCTGACCGCACTCAAAATTTCGCGGTTAGCGGGTTCTTTTTGCGGGGACGTAAATAGTCAGTGGACGCGGACTTGAAAAGTCCAGAATAGAAACTCTCTAAAGTTGTATTCGCATCCACAGTTGAAATTTTGCGGTCCGCGTTACTCTTTCGCGACCACGCTTGTCTTTTCGCTCTCAGCAGTCCAGTCTTTGCAACAGCTCTTCAAAAAGGTAACAACATAGACCGCGCTCATGTAAGTGGTTGGGTCCTTGTGCTTTTATTATAAATATATAGACCCATTTCCTGTTACGCTTTTCAAACCCTACCCTTCACTCTCACAACAATAGCCTATTGTTCATCTCCCTCTGATCTACATCTCTATTCATATCATTAATCAAGAGTTAGTTTCTACCAAAAATCAATCAACTGGTATGCTCAATTTTGTATAATTTTGTCTCTTTGTTTTCTTTTCTTGTAGTTCTACTCTCTCTTTTATTTAGTTAGGGTTAATACATGCCAAAGTCAAAATGTAGCATAACTAGGCCTAATTCAAGATGGGTAATTGAGTTTCATGCCTAATGGGGGATGGGGTGTTCACTAGGCCGGTTAATTGCCAAAATTTTTGATAAGTGAATCCTTAAGTCTTAAATAATAGGTTATATACGTTAATCAGTGCCAATGATGTTTGAATTTCGTGCTCCGCGGTCAACTTTTTCGCGGTCTGTAGTCCCTCATTTGTGGAAACTGTGTTTGTAAGTTCACAGTCCGCGGTTACATTTTCGCAGACCGCATTTGCTTCATCACGGTCAGTGACCAAGATTTTGTGGCCCTCGTTCTTAAGCTTCAGAAAAGTCTGATACCAGATTTTGCAGCCACGTCTGCTTTTTTGAGGTCCATGGTTGGTCATTCGCGGGCTCGCTTACTTTTTTGCGGTCCGCGGTGATAAAGGTTCAGATAGTTAGTATTCTGATATTACTCTCTTCGCGGTCCACGGTGGGCACTTCACGGTCGCGATCACTTTTTTGCGGTCCGCGGTGCTTGGTTCTGGGAAGCAGTTCGGCATTTCAACTGCAATGTTCTAACATGCTTGAAGCTATATTCTGACTGTTTTTTTTGCTTGTCTGCTGTAGATTGTCCGATCACGAGGTGGAAGCGATAATGCTAAAAGCAGGACTGAATCCTCTCGAGGCAGGGGAAAAGAAAAAACCAAGTTACTACTAGCAGTCCAAAAGGCCATAGGGAAGATGCGAGATGCCATCAAAGTTGCGGATAGAGCAACGAACCACTCAGATACGAGTGAGTATGTCCCTTCCCGAGAAGCTTTAGAAGGTGACTCTGTACCCACCTATGTCCCCACAAATTTCCATGGGAAATACCAATTGAGAGATGAAACTACCTCTCATTTCGAGTCATCTGATGGCTTAGAGGGAGGTAGTGAGCCTTCGGGATCATCTTCCCCACCTGCTGCAACTCCAGCCTCACCAACTGCCCCTGCCTCTATTGATATTGATGACAAGGTCTCAGACGATGGGAGATGGGGCTGATATTATTATTGGGGGCTTGGAAAGATCAAGAAATCCGGAGGTGTGGCTGCATAGAGTTTGTTAGTGAGTTAGCCTACCAGAAATTCCGAGAGTGGTGGCCCCAAAGGTCACTCACCCTTGAAAGGCAATTCATTAAGCGAGTCCTTCTTCCCCACAATCCAAATGTCAAAAGGCAATTTGAGGAGAGAGTTGGGTGGAAATGCTTCACCAGCAAAGTTCTGGATGCCAATGAATTTCTTGTCAAAGAATTCAATGCTAACGTTGCCCGCATCAAAAAAGGCACCAATGTGACAAAATTTCAAAATTTAAGGATCCGATTTGATGGCAAAAAATTGAATGAGTATGCCGGTTTCGAGTATGTGGAAGCTCTGCAATATTTGGAAAGGCTAGCACTTGGTAAAACAGCTCGATCATGGTTGGTGGAGATATTAGCTCCCGGGACGACACTGGCACGACTCACAACAGGATTCCCAATAGCCATAAACACCTTCATCTTTGAAGCCAAAGGGTGGTCCACCTTTGTTTGCAACCGGCTGGATCCATGTCAGCATGACAATATCCTTCCACTCACCTGGTGTATCTTGATAGCCTCCATCATGGCGGGGTATCCTATCAATGTGGGGAATCTCATGCATTATAATATCACAAAGGAAGTTGGGAAGGACGAAAGATCCTACCCTTACCCTAATTTCCTCACAATGTACTTTGAGGATTAGGGAGTTGAGAAGAAGAATTATTATATTACGACAAAGCTAAAGCAGTCCTTCTCATGGTATAACACAAAAGGACCAGACAACCCTAAAGTAAAGGGTAAAGCTGCTATCCCCACTGGCCAGTTTGAAGAGTCAGGGGTAGTGGCCACCGGGTCAGATCCATCCATAGCAGGGGTATCCTCAGCTGCAGTACCTCTTCCTTCATCCGGACCATCCATCTTCGTGCCATTGTCTGCGCCATCTTCTTCTGCCTACACCGCGGCTTTCTCAAACTCTATCCAGTATCAACAACTGGATGCATGCAGCTACATCAAAGCTGTCTGTCTTATCTAGTGCAGTAGCAGCTCAATCAGCTCCGGCACAGCCTCAGGTGCCTTCATCAGTGGAGAAATTGTTGAAGGAGCTTCTGGATAACCAGAAGAAGCTCCTGGACAACCAAAAGAAAGTCATGGACACTTAGGCTACTTAGGGAAATGCTATATAGGACCTGTGCAAGCAGGCCAAAAAGATGAAGAAGACACGAGCCTCAAAGGAGTCTGTGGCGTAGCTGAAGAAGGATGTAGAGAGGTTCACCTATGCTAGAGACATCCCATTGGACTTACTCTTGGAGGAGCACGACACAGTAGCACAGGCCATAGAGCATGAGGCACTAACAGCTGGCCAGTCTAAGAAGCTAGCTGCCACTACACAAGCTGCTACAGAGATGCTCTAGATGCTCCGCAACCCCGTGGTCCCCCAGTCAGATTTGGAGATCAAATTAGAGGACCCAGTGGGAGCTGATGATCCTATGCAGCCGGAGGACCCCACTGATGTGCAAGACCTGATACAGACCACATATGGAGTTTTCTTTACTCTCTATCCCTTCCCGGATCTTATTTTTGCTTTTAGTATTGAGGACAATGCTAGCTTTTATTAGGGGGGGGTGGTCCTATTTTAATTTGATGACTGACATGTAATAACTATGATACTATTTTTTTCTTTAGTTTTACTTAGCGTTATTTTTCACTTTTGGTATGTATATAACTTTACCATTTCATGTATACATTCATTCCCATTTTGTGTATATTCGTTTCTTTCCATTATTGTACATATTCATTTTACTTTATGTAGTTTACTTTATAACTTTTTGTGTTCTTTTTCCTTAATAGCTTAGCTTTTTACTTCCTTTAGTAGCTTCTTTTTGAGTTCTTAGCTTCGTGATCAATAAGCCTTTGGTTTTCTTAATGCCACGGTTCTTTCCAAAGGTGGGTGTTGTGTAAACCGGATGGCTATGAATAAAAGTGTCTCAAGCAAGCTTCACTTGGGCCTAACACATTTACCTTTGAACTTATGGTTGGAAACATGTTGATTTGTAAAGAATGGTTTTAGTTGTGACCTTTAGACTCTTGTGTTGACTAAACAATCATCGAGTAGATTCTTGGAGCCATTTGTGTTTCTCAATATTAGCTTGGTTTGTTGTAGGCCCTCGACTCTGTTCTCTTTAGGAATCTAACAACTTGTGAGGTGAGGTATTGACTTGTAAGTCCAAGTCTCGTGCTAATAAGTCTAGAACTTGCCCTAAATGTTTGTCTAGGCGAATCTCTAAGTGTAGCTCGACTTGAGAAATGATTATAGGCTCTCCTTGATCCAACTTGAAACTTGAAAGCATCCATAACCCACCAAATATGATATCCCTAGTCAACCCTGTTGAGCCAAAGCCCTTTTTATTTCAATAACCATGATACAAGCTTTCATCTGCTCTATAATGACCCTCTCTTGGCACCCGATTTTTCCTTAGCATTCAATTGGCAAAAAACATAAGTTTGGGAGGAGAGATAAGGAATGTGAAAAATGATAAGAGGTACAAAATTAAGAAAAGGAAAGGCAAAAGAAAAAAAAAAAAGAAAAGCCAAAAAGTAAAAAAGAAAGTGAATAATGATTGTCTTGAACAAGAAAGAGTGACAGTGTGTCTCTCTAGTTCCCCTAAGGAAGAAGAAAAATGACTCAAAGAGTCAAGAAAGTGTGAGCCAAAATGAGAAAATGAAGTGCTTAAGGAAAGATAAAACCTTCATAGACCGATATATTCTACTGATAATTAGGGATTCTAGTCTAGTTTATGCTCCTTTTTTGCTTGAGTTTTGGACTAAAATGTGTACAAATATTCCTAAAAGCTAACTTGTTGTGCTTGTTTGCAGTGTTTGGTCAAAATGAGACAAGGATGTCATAACCAACTCAAAAAGGAGTGCAACATGCACAAGTTCAAAGCCAAGTCAAAGCAGCTCTACAGCGCAAAATCCACCGCGACTGCAGAAGACTCACCGCGATGCGGTCCTTTAATCGTGGTCCACGATGGCAAGGTTCAGAGATATACAAGTTGAGGCATTGTAAGTTACCACGGTCCATGATGATTTTATTCGACCGCGGTACCGCTATCGCGACAATGGTCCTTTTATTGCGATCTGCGGAGGAAAGATTTAGAGAGCCTAGAGTCTGAGCAAAAGCTAAAGACCATGGTCCACGGTTAATTTACCACAGCTGCGGAAGCCTTACCACTACAGCAGTCCATTTTCCACTGTCAGCGGTACCTCCGTCAGGGGCATTTTTGTCCGAAAAGTTTAGCTATGTATAAATACTTTCTTTTCAGATTTTTAGGTTATATTACGTTAGCTGAGCAGGTGAAACACCATATTTGTTTATTTTGAGTAATTTTGTAGCTTAGTTAGTAATTAATCTTAGTCTCTTATCTTGTAATTACAATTTATGGATTATTCTTCATCTCAATCTATGATTTCTTCTTCAATTATGAGTAACTAAACCCATTAGCTAGGGTTGTGGCTCAACCCTAGTGTGGGTATCTAATGGGTCTTTTATTTTAGGGATTGGATGTTTATGGGTGATTGTTATTTGGCCTTATTTATGCTTTCTCTGTTGAATTAGTGGTTGCAAACACTAATTTGTGCCTTTTTGATTTAGGCCCTTCTTGACAAAGAGAGACTAAGTCTAGGAACTTCAGGACAACAAGAAATTGGTGTGTATTCAAGAGATTGATAGCCCCAATTAAAGGGTTAAACTTAGAGATAGTAATACCCTACTTGAGCTAACATTGCTTGCACAAATTGAACACCCAATTAGGCTTGAGAAAGCCAATTAGGGAAAGGTCACTCGTACTACCGATAGGTGTTGAGTGAGTAGCTTCGTGCATTGGCTATATCTTGATTCCAACTATAACATTATTGCCCTAAGTTCTAGATCCCGTTAGATACTCACCTAGGAGTAAGTCACTTCCTTAATGTCTCTTTACCTATTTAGAAAACCCTACAAACATATCTATTTAGCTTGGTTTTACGCATTACTAGTATAAAAACTTGAAGTAACAAACAAACAAAAATGCTTGGAAGTGTAATCAAGAACACTACACACTGCTATATTAGATAGGAATCCAACTCCAACATTGTATTAGCTCTCTGTGGATTCGATCCCAACCTTATCGGGTAAAAGCTGCATCGACTGCTCTTGCCACTCTGTAGTGGTGCAGGGTTGGACCCGATCACTTTTTGGCGTTGTTGCCGAGGAGCTAACAATTTTGGCTATCTATTTAAATAGTTTTGTGTATTGTTTTTCTTTCCTTCTGTGATACTAATTTGTGTGTGTCGCTAATTCCGGTACAAAATGGCGAACAATAACAATGACCCTCTTGGAAATGCTATTCCGGGGGAGGAGGTAGATGACAACATTGATGATGAGGTACCTTTAGTGCCTCAAGCTCAAAGGAGAGGCCGCCAGGCCAATGATAATGTTCTAGACCCTCCCCCGCCACCTCCAAGAGCGGCTCCTCGGGTGCTTCCAAATGAAGGATATGCTAGTGCAATTGTCCCACCCCGGATACGGGCGGACAATTTTTAAATTACAAATGTGATGTTGACTTTGTTGGAGTAGCGAGGGTATTTCCTAGGTGCTCCCCATCAGAATGCTTACAAACATCTTAAAGGCTTCGTGGATACCTGTTGGGGAAGCAAGAAAACAAATGTGTCAGAGGATGCACTTCGGTTGAGATTGTTCCCTTTTTCACTTAGAGGGAAAGCTTTGGACTGACTTGAAAGGCTTCCTAACCAGTCCATCACTACTTGGGTTGAGTTGGCGAACAAATTTATAGCAAAGTTTTTCTCACCAGGGCATATGGAGACTTTGAGGGATGAGATTTTGGCCTTCAAACAGGAACCTAATGAACCACTTCATGAGATCTAGGAGAGATATCGGACAATGGTGAAAGAATGTCCGAACAATGACATGACCGGAGCAATGATTCAGCAGACATTCTACCGTGGCATTAACACGACCAATCAGTATGTAGTGAACCAGCTAGCAGGAGGAAATTTTATGAACACACCTTATGATCAATCATGTGAGATATTAGATGAGATGACAGATACTTCCTCAGCTTGGCAAAGTCAAGCCAGTGTGCCACAGGGCAACCCCACTATCATCCATTTGCGCAAAGAGCTCCATGATCATTGCTAGGCAATAACAGAGTTAACTATCACAATGAACCAGTTAGCGAAAGCTCAATTACAATAGGTTCAAGCTCCTAGACAAGTAAATTCTATGAAAGGTATCAACATGTTGGTCAACAAGAGGCAACAAAGAGGTCAACAAGGTCAAGGTAGTCCGGATCAATATGACCAAAGTAGTGGTGGTTTCAATCAAGATGAGGGCTATGATGAGCAAAATGAAGAAGTGCAATATGTGAACAATTACCAAGGACAAAGGGGCAATGCTCCTAACTAACAACAACAATGGAGATCCCAAGGAAATTGGGGGAATCAAAACCAACAAGGCAATAGCAACTGGGGGAACAACAATCAAAGTCGGGACAACCAGAACAATCAGGGTAACTGGAGTGGCAACAATAACAATTGGGGAGGAAACAACAACCAAGTAGGTTGGAATAATGGCAATCAAGGGAATCAGGGGCAAGGCTTTCAAAGGCCTCCAATGTATCAACAACCAAAAAACCCACCTCCATTTCCGTCCCAAGGTCCTAGCTCGTCAAATAATGAGATGGGAAGGATCGAGATGATGTTTGAACAAATGATGAAGAAGAACGCCGACTCTGATGCCCAGTTGGAATCCCGCAATATTCCAACCCAAAATTTAGAGGTTCAACTTGTCCAGATTTACAGTCTTTGAATACTCGCCCTAAGGGTGCTCTACCTAGTGATACGGTAGTAAACCCAAAGAGTAGGAACAACACCAGGCATGCAATAGCAGTGACGTGAATACCTCTAAGCAAAAGGAAGTTGTGAGTGATGAGATTCAAGTGCAAGATGATGATGTTCCTTTAGTTTATGAGCAAGTGAGAAAAGCGAATGTGAATGCGAAAGTGAGGATTGATGTTCATGATGATGAGGTGGAGACCCAAGATGACGTGAACCCGTCTAGGGAACACATAATAGACATGCCGGAAAGGGTAGTGACCAAGGATAAGGCTCCTTTGCCAAGGCTTCCTCCACCTTACCCTCAAAGGCGTGCAGAGCAAAAGAATGAGAACCAATTTACAAAATTTATTGACATGATGAAGAGCTTATCAATCAATGTTCCTTTGGTGGAAGCTCTCGAGCAAATGCCGGGTTATGCCAAGTTCATGAATGACTTGGTGACTAAAAATAGATCCATGGACTGTGAGACAATCAAAATGACTCACCAAGTAAGTGCAATTGTGCACTCAATGGCTCCAAATCTTGAAGATCCCGATGCTTTCACCATCCTGTGTACCATTGGGAGCGTGGATTTTGCAAAGGCATTGTGTGATTTGGGTGCAAGTATCAATTTTATGCTTTACTCCGTGTTCAAAACATTGGGTGTTAGGAAATTGAGGGCTACATCAATGATGTTGCAAATGGCGGATAGAACTATGAAGAGGCCGCTTGGTATCGTAGATGATGTTCTTGTTCGGGTGGACAATTTTATTTTGCCCACTGATTTTGTGATCTTGGATTGTGAGGTTGATTATAAAGTTCCGATAATATGGGGAAGACCTTTCCTTTCCATTGGGAGGGCCTTAGTTGCTGTGGAAGTAGGGGAACTCACTTTCTGGGTGGGTGATAAAAAAGTGGTCTTTCATGTGTGCAAGTCAATGAAGCAGCCCAACAGTACTGAAATGTGCTCTTTTGTGGATATTGTCACGACAGTGATAGTTGATAATACTAGTGGAATGATCAATATGGAGGCCCTCTAGAAGCGGTATTGTTGAACCTTGATGTAAATGGGGATGGAGGCGAGGTGGAGTGTGTCAACGCTTTACATGGAATGGGCTCTTACTCTTATGAGCCCGAAAGCTCTCTTTGGATCTTGAGAATAGGAAGACTCCACCAACAAAGCCCTCATTCGAGGAACCTCCCGTGTTGGAGTTGAAGCCGTTGCCTCCACACCTCAGGTATGAATTCTTAGTCCCTAGTTCAACTTTGCCAGTTATTCTTTCTTCTTGTCTTACTAACATGCAGGTAGATGCCACATTGGCGGTGCTCCGAAAATGGAAGCAATTGGATGGACATTAGCTGATATCCAGAGGATAAGCCCCGCCTTTTGCATGCACAAGATTATTCTTGACAAAGATGCCAAGCCCTACGTGGAACATTAGAGGAGGTTGAATGAGGCTATGTAAGAAGTTGTGAAAGGAGGTTATGCAAGGAGATGATCAAGTGGTTGGATATAGGGGTTGTGTACCCTATCTTGGATAGTTCTTGGACTTCGCTGGTGCAATTTGTGCCGAAGAAAGGTGGTATGACCGTGGTTACCAATGCACAAAATGAGTTGATTCCTACCAAGACTGTCACCGGATGGAAAGTGTGCATGGACTACTGCAAGCTGAATAAAGTGACCCGCAAGGATCATTTTCCATTGCCTTTTCTTGACCAGATGCTAGATAGACTTACTGGGCGTGCCTTCTACTATTTTTTGGATGGGTATTCTGGGTACAACCAGATTTTGATTGCTCCGGAAGATCAGGAGAAAACTACCTTCACGTGTATGTATGGTACCTTTGCCTTTTCTAGGATGTCATTTGGGTTTTGTAATGTACTGGCTATATTCCAGTTGTGTATGATGGCCATATTTATCGACATGGTGGAGGACATTTTGGAGGTGTTCATGGACGACTTCAGTGTTGTGGGTGACTCGTTTGATGAATGTTTGAAGAATCTGGACAAGGTATTGGTCCGGTGCGAAGAGACCAATCTTATGGTTAATTAGGAAAAATGCCACTTTATGGTCGAGAAAGGCATTGTCCACGGCCATAAGATCTCAAAGCACATCATAGAGGTGGACAAGGCTAAAATTGAAGTGATCTCAAAGCTTCCTCCTCCTACCTTAGTCAAGGGGGTTAGAAGTTTTCTTGGGCATGCGGGGTTCTACCGAAGATTCATCAAAGACTTTTCTTAGGTATTGAATCCCTTATGCAAGTTATTGGAAAAAGATGCCAAGTTCGTGTTCAATGAAGAATGTATGAAATCTTTTAAACTCTTAAAGTACAAATTGACAACCACTCCCATTATTACCACTCAATTGGAGCTTACCTTTTGAGCTCATGTGTGATGCAAGCGATGTTGCGGTAGGAGCGAGTCTGGGTCAAAGAGTGAATAAGATATTTCACCCGGTGTATTATGCAAGCAAAACAATGAATTATGCTTAAGTGAATTACACGGTGACGGAAAAAGAGTTGTTGGTTATTGTGTTCGCAATGGAGAAGTTTAGGCCTTATCTCATGGGTGCCAAGGTGATAGTTCATACCGACCATTCCACACTCTGCTACTTGATTACGAAGAAGGATTCCAAAGCTCGATTGATGAGATGGGTCTTATTGCTTCAAGAGTTTGATTTGGAGATTGTGGACCGGAAAGGGTATGAAAACTAAGTGGCAGACCACTTGTCCTGCTTGGAGGAAGAGGGGAGACCCTGTAATGGCCTCGAGATTAATGATTTATTTCCTGATGAGCAACTCCTTTCTGTGTCTGTGAATAGTATGCCTTGGTTTGATATTGCCAATTTCCTTGTAACTTGTATTGTTTCGTATGAGCTCTCTTCTAACCAAAGGAAGAATCTTAAACGGGATAGCTTGGACTATTATTGGGATGAGCCGTACTTGTTCAAAATCTGTAATGATGGTGTGATCCAGAGATGTGTTCCGGAGGAGAAACTGAGTATTCTGGATGCTTGTTATTCCTCTCTCTACAGTGGTCATCATGGTGGGGTGAGGACAACTTCAAAGGTGTTAAGTTGTGGTTTTTATTAGCCCACATTGTACAAGGATGCAAGTAAACTAGTGAAGAAATGTGATTAATGTCAAAGAGCGGGTGGAATTTCAAAGAAGGATGAGATGCCTCTCACCACTATTCTCGAGGTTGACATATTTGATGTGTGGGGCATTGATTTCATGAGTCTATTTGTATGCTCTTGTGGCAACACGTATATTAATGTGGCTGTTGATTATGTTTCAAAATGGGTTGAGTACGTGGCTTTACCCAACAACGAGGTCCGGAGTGTTGTGGTCTTTCCCAAGAAGAGTATCATTACTCGATTTGGCACTCCTAGAGCAACCATTAGTGATAGAGGGTCTCATTTTTGGAGTAAGGCATTTGACAATTTGCTTGCAAAGTATGGTGTCAATCACAAGGTTTCTACCCCTTACCCTTCTCAAGCTAGTGGGCAAGTTAAAGTCTCCAACCCGGAGATCAAGAGTATATTGTCAAAGGCGGTCAATACAAATAGGACCGATTGGTCAAAGAAATTGGACGATGCTGTTTGGGCTTATTGAACTGCTTACAAGACTCCAATTGGTATGTCTCCATAACGGTTGGTGTTTGGGAAAGCTTGCCATCTACTGGTTGAGTTAGAGCACAAGGCTTTATGGGCTTTGAGGAAGTTAAATCTTGAATGGGATGTGGCAGCAAATCTTCAGGTGGAGCAACTTAATGAGCTTGATAAGTTCCGGTTTTATGCCTACTCCAGTTCGTCCTTGTATAAGGACAAGATGAAGTACCTTCATGACAAGTATTCTTGTGGCAAGGAGTTCAAAGTGGGTGATTTGGTTCTCTTGTTCAATTCCCAGTTACGACTGTTTCCGGGTAAGCATAAATCAAAATAGAGTGGACCTTTTGAGGTGGTTCTTGTGACTCCGTTTGGTGCTCTTGATTTGAAAAACAAAAATGGTGAGATCTTCAAAATTAATGGGCACATAGTCAAGAACTATTTTGGCAAGTTTGATGACAGCCACGTGGTGGCAATGATCCATCTCAAGTGATTAATGGTAACTTGCATCATGCCGCGATGTTAAATCAGACGCTTCTTGAGAGGAAACCATGTGTTTTTCTTTGATTTTCTTCTTAGTATAAGATTTGCTTTTAAAATAACTGGTTGTGGGATGTGTATTGGGATGTTTGATGCAGTCCAGGACTAATCTGAAAAAATTTGGCACTCTCTGAAGTTTGGATCGCTGCCGCACTTAATTTTTCACGGTCGCTATGGCCTTACCGTAGAGGCGGAAATTGTTCGCAGTCAGCGGTGCTAAATGGTCCAAAGTGGAGGTTTTCTAAAGTTTCAACTGCTGCCGCAGTGCATTTTTTGCGATCAGCGGTGGCTTACCGCTGTCGCAAAGCATTTTTCGCAATCCGCGATAGTCTCAAAGCAACAACCCTTCTGAGTTTCACAATCGCGGTCCGTGGTGCATTTACTACGGCCGCGGTAGGTAAGAATAAGTGGGTCCCAGGGCTTGTCTATAAATAGAACCTCAGGGCCCCCTTTTATACTTTTTGCCCTTTGCACTCTCAGTCAACATAAACTACTGTTCACTCACGCCGTAACTTGTACAAACACAAGAACTGAGTTGAATTTGTTTCACATTTCACATGTGGTAATTCTAATCAACCCTTAGTCTTTAATTTTGTTCTTATTTTCCTTTATATTGACAGTTATTACTTCTTCTTTTTTTCTTTCTTTTAATTTTGACATAGGGTTCCATAGTGTTAATTAGATTAGGTTTTAATTAGTCAGAAATGGTGATTAACTAACTAGTGGATTGATAATGTGTTGATTAATGCTAAAATGCACGAAGAATTTGAAACCCTAGGTGCTGAGCCCAAATTTGACCTTTGCGGTCCGCGGTCATCTATATTTTGAGAGATTTTCAAGTCTTGATAACCACGGTCAGCAGTGGCATTTTTTGCAGTCCGTGGTTCACTTACCGCGGCCGTGCTCCATTTTTTATGGTTTGCGGTGCTATTGAATCAGAGAGTGGTTAGTCTGAATCCCACCTCTCGGCGATCTGCGGTTGATTTTTTGCGGTCCGTGGTGCATCCTTCGCGGTCGCAGTGCATTTTTCGCGATCCACGATCTGCTGTTTTGTCTTGCACTATCAACTATTGTTTTGCACTGCTTCTTATAGTCTTTGCACTAACAAGTTTCAACTGATTATACTTGCAGACAATGGTTAAATCTAGAGGAGGTGGTGACGAACAAAAGGGTAGAGTAGAGTCCTCCCAAGGTAGGGGACGTGGCATGATTAAATTGACCCCAGCAGTTCGGAAAGCAATTAGGGAAACTAGAAAAATAATCAGAGCGAGAGATAGAGCTGCTTCCCATTCGGAGGGAAGTGAGTACTTGCCCTCCCAAGAGACATCTGAGTCTGATTCACTGCCGGAGTATGTACCCGACTTCCCCAAGAGGCATCGTTTGAGAGATTTACCCACACCTCTAGACTCTCCTACTACTCGTGCTTCAGTTCAGATTTCTTCTAAGTCGTTTGAGGGCTCAGCAGAGAGCGAGTGATAGTTCAGCTTCAAACTCACCTACATCTTCGTTACCTGGACAGGATGTAGATGCTGGGGTACCGGATGAAGAGGGAGGGGGTGTGCCCCAACTCGGGGGTATGGAAATAATTAGAAACCCCGATGTATGGCAAAAGTGGTTCGTCAGTGAGCTGGCTTATTAGAAGTTCTGGGAATGGTGGCCTCTAAGGCCTCTTATTCATGAGCGCCAGTTCATAGAGAGGGATCTCCTGCCACACAACCCCTATGTGAAACAACAATTCAATGAACGAGTGGGGTGAGATTACTTCACCAACAGGGTGTCAAAGGCAAACAAGGACTTAGTCAAAGTATTTTACGCCAGTGCTTCCCACATCAAGTGACTAAATTGCGGAACTTGAAAGTGAAGTTTGATGGGAAGACATTAAATGAATACTTAGGCTTTAATGAGGAAGATGAAACATTGTACTTGGAGAAGTTGGCACTCGATGTGGTAGCCCATCCATGGTTGGCATCATAGCTGGATCTCCCGGGCACCACCCCAGCATGGTTGACAACATGGGTTCCTATTTTGAGGAAAACCCTAAACTTTAAGGCGAAGGGGTGGGAGACTTTCGTATGCAGCAGGTTGGACCCCACTACCCATGAAAACTCATGCTGGTCTCCCGGCCGATATTAATGGCTGCTATTATGGTGGGTTTGCCGATCAATGTCGAGAATGTCATGTCTAGGGTGATCACTAGGGCAGTCAATGAGGGTGACAAATCATACCCCTTCCCGAACTTCCTTACAATGTATTTGGAAGACCAGGAGGTGGAGAAAAGGAACTTTACCGTGAAGGTGAAACCCAAGATGCCCTTTTCATGGTACAGACTCAAGACTGAGGATAACCCCAAAGCCAAAGAATCCAAAGGCAAAGCCACTACTTCTATTGGCCAGTCTGAAGAGCCAGTAGTAGTAGTTACTTCTTCTCAACCTCTCTCTGCCATACCAGAGCCTGCCTCCAGACCATCTACTTCCACCACTCCAGATATTCCATCCTCCTCGGAATACCCATTGACCAACCACATATTAAGGCAAACACTCTCTAGTATCAACATCTGCATGCAGGCAGCAACTTCTAAGTTGTCTGTACTTTCTAGTTCAGTGGCAGCACAATCAGTGCCCCCACAGCCACAGGTGCCAGCTTTGGTAGAGGAGACTCTCAAGGAGATTATGGACAACCAGAAGAATCTCCTTGATAACCAAAAGCTGATAATGGATGCTCTTGCTGAACAAGGGAAAACACGGAAGGAGCTGAGAAAATACACGTAGAAGCTGAAGAAGACACGGGCCTCGAAGGAATCGGTTAAGGAATTGAGTGTAGAAGTGGAGAAGATGAAGGCATCTGACCATTTGTTTTTAGAGATACTATTGCATGATCAGCCTCCAGCAGCTCAAACAGAGCATGTTCCGGAGCAGGAGATTGAGAGAGCTCCAAAGAGGAGGAGGATGATCCCCCAAGTGGATGATGATGAGATTGAGTTGGCAGAGATGGAGGGTGCTACTTCTGACAAGCCACAGGCTTCCGGGATAACTGATCCAGGTGCCCAGCCACAGGATTCCATGCTACCACAGAATCCCATGCAGACAGGGGATCCATAGGGAGTTTTCTTCACTCTCTATCTTTCTTTTTAGCTTAATTTTTGGTTAGTTAGCATTGAGGACAATGCTAGCTTTCATTTGAGGGGGTGACTCTACTTTGATTTTCTATTTGGTAGTTTGATTTGATAGTTGGACTGTAATTATGACACTATTTTCTTTCTTTATGCTTATTTTTCACTTTTGGTATGTATATAACTCTACCTTTTATTTTACTTTTTGTTATTGTTCTAGTTTGGTCTGTATATAAAGTTACTCTCATATATATATTCATTCCTTCTTATGTATATTCATCTAAACCCCCATTTTTTGTATATTCAGTTTACTTTCCGCATTTTATTTCATAGTTTCTTTTGCAATTTCCTTAATAGTATAACTTTTTATTTTATTTGCCTCTTTTTCGGTTCGTAGCTTCTTATTTTACAATTTTGTGTGATCAATAAGCCTTTGGTTTTCTTAATGCCACGGTTCTTTCCAAAGGTGGAGTTTGTGTGAGCTGGGTGGCTCTTCGCGACGATGGATGACATGACAACCTTCTTAAGGGTTTGAGCCTTTTTTTCTTTTTGTTTTTTTGTAAATAGTAGTTAGTAAGCAATGGTGCCTCAGGCAAAGCTTCATTTGGGCCTAACACATTTACCTTTGACCTTATGGTTTAAAATAAATTGTTGTGTATAGGATATTGATAGTTGTGACCTTGAGACTCTTGCGTTGGCTAAACAATCATCGAGTGGTTTCTCGGAACCATTTGTGTTGATCAAATCTTAGCTAAGGTTGTTGTGGGCCCCCGACTCTATTTCTTTAGCAATTCTATAGCTTGTGTGGTGAGGTATTGATTTTCAAGTTCAAGTCTCATGCCAATGAGTCTAGAACTTGCCCTGAATATTTGTCTAGGCAAAATCCTATGTGAAGCTCGACTTGAGAAGTGATTATAGGCTCTCCTTGATCCTAACTAGGACATGAAAACATCCATAGCCTACCAATGATAATATCCCTAGTCAACCCCGTTGAACCTTAGCCCTTATTCTTTTAATAACAATGATACAAACCTCTGTTCTAAAATGATCCTCTCTTGGCACCCTATCTTCCCTTAGCATAAGGCAAAAGCATAAGTTTGGGGGGACAGACGAGGAATGCAAAAGTGATAAAAGGTACAAAATGAAGATAAGGAAATGCAAAGAAAAAGAAAAAGAAATAAAAGCCAAAAATTCAAAAAGAAAATGAACAATGTAAAAGAAATGAAGGGATTCAACGAAAGCAAAAGATGAAAGGCATGGAGAGATTAGAAGGAGAAAAAGAATTGAAATGAACAAGAAAGAGTGACAGTGTGTCTCTCTAGCCCCTAAATAAGAAGTAAATGACTCAAAGAGTCAAGAAAATGTATGTCAAAATGAAGCAAATGAAGTGCTTAAGGGAAGATGAAACATTCTTAACCAATATATCCTACCCTAAACCAAAAGCCTTTATTATATTCCCACAAAAAACCTATAAGATCTTGAGTTGAGTAAGCTTACATTACTGGTGACTCATATAAGGGGCAAGCTTATGGTACTTAGAGCCGGACTTGTGACCTTCCTTTGAGAGAGATAAGTGTGTTTTCTACAATCCTCGTTCTGAATTCTACAATATAAAAGTGAGGCTTGATTATGGAGAGTTGAGGAGTATGAGTTTGGGTTCCACAGTGACCAATGTAACAGAAAGAGTTTCCTTGATGAGTTGAGTCAACTCTTGATGCTTTTATGTCGCACTATAGCCATGGTGCTAAAAGGTTGTGTAGTATTGATAATGCATTTGAGTTGAGGGTAATTGTTAGTCCCAATTTATTCTTGATGAGGCTACTTTAGAACAGTTGGATTTTCCTTTCTTTTATCTTGAGGAGGTGGGAATTACTTTGTTTGCTTGAGGACAAGCAAAAGCTTAAGTTTGGGGGAGTTGATAACTAGGGATTCTAGTCTAGTTTATGCTTCTTTTTGCTTGAGTTTTCGACTAAAATATGTACAAGTATTCCCAAAAGCTAACTTGTTGTGCTTGTTTGCAGTGTTTGGTCAAAAGGAGACAATGATGTCATAACCAGCTCAAAAAGGAGTGAAACCTGCACAAGTTCAAAGCCAAGTCAAAGCAGCGCTACAGCGAAAAATCCACCGCAGCCGCAGAAGACTCACCGCGACAACGGTCAATTTATCACGGTCCGCGGTGGCAAGGTTCAGAGAGATACAAGTTGAGGCATTGCAAGTTACCGTGGTCCGTAATGATTTTATGCGCCTGGTACCCCTACCGCGATAGCAATCCTTTTACTGCGATCCGTGGAGGAGAGATTCATAGAGCCTGGAGTCAGAGCAAAAGCTGAAGACCGCGGCCGCGGTAGCCTCACCGCTGCAACATTCCATTTTCCATTGTCAGCGGTACCTCCGTCAGGGGCATTTTTGTCCGAAAAATTAGTTGTGTATAAATACTTTCTTTTTATATTTTTAGATTATCTTACGTTAGCTGAGCACATGAAACACCGTAATTGTCTACTTTGAGTAATGTTGTTGCTTACTTAGCAATTAATTCTTAGTATCTTATCTTGTAATTACAATTTATGGATTATTCTTCATCTCAATCTATGATTTCTTCTTCAATTATGAGTAGCTAAACCCATTAGCTAGGGTTGTGGCTCAACCCTAGTGTGGGTATTTAATGGGTCTTTTATTTTAGGGCTTATATGTTTATGGGTGATTGTTATTTGGCCTGATTTATGCTTTCTATGTTGAATTAGTGGTTGCAAACACTAATTTGTGCTTTTTTGATTTAGGCTCTTCTTGAGAAAGAGAGACTAAGTCTAGAAACTTCAGGCCAACAAGGAATTAGGGTGTATTCAAGAGATTGATAGCCTCAATTAAAGGGTAAACCTAGAGATAGTAATACCCGACTTGAACCAACATTGCTTGCACAAATTGAACACCCAATTGGGCTTGATAAAGCTAATTAGGGCAAGGTCACTCTTACTACCGAGAGGTGTAGTGTGAGTAGCTTCGTACATTGGCTATATCACGATCCATACTATAACATTATTTCCCTAAGTTCTAGATCCCGTTAGATACTTACCTAGGAGTAAGTCACTTCCCTAGTGTCTCTTTACCCATTTAGAAAACCCTACAAACATATCTACTTAGCTTGATTTCATGCATCACTAGTATAAAAACTAGAAGTAACAAACAAACAAAAATGCTTGGAAGTGTAATCAAGAACACTACACATTACTAGATTAAATAGAAATCCAACTCCAAACATTGTATTAGCTCCTTGTGGATTAGATCCCGACCTTCTCGGGTAAAAGCTGCATCGACCGTTCTTGCCACTTTATAGTGGTGTATGGTTGGACCCGATCACCTACCTTGATCCAAATGCCTTCATTACATTCCCACAAAGGCCTTATAGGATTTCGAGTTGAATGAGCTTACATTAGTGGTGATTCAAACAAGGGGCAAGCTTATAGTACTTAAAGACGAACTTGTGACATTCCCTTCTGAGAGATGAGTGTACTTCTTCACAATACTTGTTTTGACTGATTCAATTCTTAAGTGAGATTTGCTTATGGAGAGTAGAGGATAAAGAGTTTGGGTTCCACAATGACCTTCGTAGTAGTGCGAGCTTCCTTGGTGAGTTAAGTCAACTCTTGATGCTCTTTGTCGCACTAGAACTATGGTACTTCAAAGGTTGTGTGTTGTTGATAATGCATTTGTGTTGAGGGTAATTGTTAGTCCCAATTGATACTTGATGAAGTCACTTTAGGATAGCTAAAATTTTCCTTTCTTTTTCTTGCGGAGGTGGGAACTACTTTGTTTGCTAGAGGACAAGCAAAAGCTTAAGTTTGGGGAGTTGATAACTATGGATTTTAACCTATTATGTTCTCTCTTTTGCTAAGGTTTTGGATCAAAAGTGTGTAAAAGTATTCCTGAAAACTAATTTACTGTGGTTACTTGCAAGGTTTGGTCAAAATAAGGCAAAGAAGCCAAAATAAAGTCATGAAGGAGTAAACTTGCACAGACCAAAGATTGGGAACTGGAGCGCAGAGAGAGGACAAAAAATGTGGCCGCGTGAGGACCATTGATGAGGCGTCCACAAATATGCGGTCCGCAAAAGTAAAGTTCAGAGAGGCTAGTTTGAGCACAAGTTCTACCACTGACCGCGATGGAAAAGCATGGCCGCAGAATATCTTACACGGTCGCGGTGGTATTTTCGGTAAGAACGGTGATTGAAGTTCAGAAACCCTGCAAGTCATGCTTAAAAAGAAGAATGCAGTCTGCGTCCAAATTACGCGGTCACGATGGAAGCACACGTGGATGCGAATGAAATTACACTGTCCGCGAAACCAAGTCCAACCCAGCCCAGAATTGAATAAACGTGGACTGCAGTCATTATTACGCGGCTGCGATAGCTCAAGCGCGGACATAGTCAGAAAAATGCCTCTGCGAATTCTCCTCAGAGGCATCTTTGTTTGGGAATTTCAGCCTAGTATAAATAGATCTTTTTCACATTTTTAGGTTAAGTTTTGTTAAGGGGAACACTTGAACGACTGGTTTTTACCTTTTTGAGTAATTCTAGAGTAAATTCATCTTTAATCTTTAGATTTTCATCTTGTATTTGAATATTATGGCTTATATTTCATCTTTATCTTTAATTTCTGTTATTTTCATGAGTAGCTAAACCTATAGCTAGGGTTGTAACCCAACCCTAGTGTGGATATTTAATGGGTCTTGAATTTTATGGCTTAATTGTTTATGGGTTAGTGATATTTGGCCTAATTCATGCTTTAATTGTAGAATTGGTGGTTGCAAAAGCTAATTTGTGCCTTTATAACTTAGACTCTTTTTGAGAAAGAGGGACTAAGTCTAGGAAAATTAGGCTAACAAGGAATTGGGGTGAATTCAAGATATTGATAGCCCCAATTAAAGGGTTAAACCTAGAGATAGTAATACCCAACTTGAGCCAATATCATTTGTTATGCATGAACACCCATTTGAACTTGAGAAAGCCAAATTGGGCAAAGTCACTCAAACTACCGAGAGGTATAGAGTGAGAACTTATTTGTAATAATTGTAACCCGACCCCAATCATAACAAGCTTGCCCTGAATTCTCGATACCCATTAGTTATCCACCTAGGCGGAAGTCCACTACCCTTGTCCCTTTTAATCCTTGAAAACAACCAACAAAAATATTGTACTTAGCTTTATCTATTGCATGTTATAGAATAGAAGTAGAAGTAGAAAACAAAATCAACCATTTGTGGAAGTACAATTAAGAGCGAAACTCGCATCTCTACTCGGAAATAAACCTAACTCCAAATCATTAACTCCCTGTGGATTCGATCCTAAAGTGCGGGTTTGGAACCAATCAAGTAGGCATCTTCAGAAGCATAGTTATTTGATAACACAAGTTGCTAGACTTAAAATAAACTACTTAAGTTGTGTACTTTTCTTTTATGGTATTGAAACTCAAAAAATATGGTTAATAGTTTTTGTTTGCCATGGATTCAATGAAATGTGATGCTTTCTTGAACGAAATTAAGAGCGGTATGTTTGTTTTTTGAATTCATTACATGATAAATATAGCTAATAGGTCCATGTTATTTTTACCGGTAGTAAAATTTATTTATTAATCATAACATACGTTGTTAGTGTTTAGTGGCCATTAAATATATATATATTTGCAGAAATAGAAATTGCCGCTACTTGTATAAACTAAGAAAATTCTAGGCCACTTTTAGTGGCCATTTAATTGACGATAATAAATGCTGCTAAATGTTAGGACTTTTACCGACAATAAATTTGGCTTTTACCAGCACTCCTGCTAAATGCTGCTAAAGCCTTTAGCGACAGTGGATGCACTGGCAAATAGATAATTGCTGGTAAATGTTTTTATGGCAATTGTTATTGCCCATAAAAAAAATCTTTTGCCGCTAAAAGCCCTTTTTGTTGTAGTGTCAAGTTCGGGCAGAACTTCTCAATTGCAAATACAATGGCAAGGAGCACTTTCTCCGTAACGGTATAGTTGACTTGGGCACTATTCATGGTCTTACTAGCATAGTATAACGGATGAAAAAGCTTGTTGATGCATTGCCCCAAAATAGCCCTAACCGCTACATCACTTGCATCACATATGAGTTCAAAAGGGACACTCTAATTTGGAGCGGTGATGATGAGAGTAGTTTTCAAATTGAAGTTTAACAATTCAAAAGCTCTCATGCAATCATCATTGAAGTTAAACTTAGCATCCATCTCAAGAAGCTTGCACAATAGGTTCATCACCTCAGAGAAATCTTTGATGAAACGCCGGTAAAATCCCGCGTGGCCTAAGAAACTCCACACACCTTTCACCGAAGTTGGAGGTGGAAGTAATAAATCACCTCAGTCTTTGCCTTGTCAACTTCAATTCAATTCTTTGAGATTTTGAAGCCAAGGACAATGCTTTCCTCAACCATGAAATGACATTTCTCCCAATTGAGCACCAAATTTGTTTATTCACATCTTGCCAACACTTTATCTGAATTTGCAAGACAATCATCAAAAGCATCTTAAACCACCGAGAAGTCATCCATGAAACTTCAAGGTAGTCCTCCACTATGTTCGTGAAATAGCCATCATACATCTTTGAAAAGTCGTCGGTGCATTGCGTAAATCAAATGACATCTGCTTGAAAGTAAAAGTACTATAGGGACATGTAAAGGTTGTTTCTCTTGATATTCTGTAGTAATAAGAATTTTGTTGTAGCCCAAATACCCATCAAAAAAGCAATAGAATGCACATCCGGCCAATCTATCGAGCATTTGATCTAAGAAAGGAAGTGGAAAGTGATCCTTCCTGGTGACGTTGTTGAGCTTGTGGTAGTCCATACACACTCTCCAACCGGTCATATTTCTTGTAGGAATAAACTCATTCTTATCATTGGTGACCACCATCATGCCCCCTTCTCTGGGTGACACATTGAATTGGAGAAGTTCACGAACTATCGGAGATGGAATAGACAACCCCAGCATCCAACCACTTGATAATCTTCTTTTTGATAACTTCTTGCATAGCCTCATTGAGTCCACTTTGATGTTCAATAGATGGCTTGGCGCCATCCTCCAATTTGATCTTATGCATGCAAAATGCAGGGCTTATCCCCCGAATATCAAGCAAGGTCCACCCATTAGCCTTCTTCCTCTTTTATAGCACAAAAAAGTGGAATCTATCTACACGTTTGTCAAATAAGAGGAAAGAATAACCGGTAAAGTAAAAAAAAGACCAAGAAATTCATACCAAGATATGGAGGCAATGGCTTCAACTCCAAGATAGGAGGCTTTTCAATATAAGGCTTTGTAGGATGAGTTGTCCTATTTTCAAGATCCAAGGACAATTTTCGGAGTGCATAGTTGTAAGACCCCATTCCTTGCAAAGAGTTCACACATTCTATGAAGCCATCCATCTGGTCATCATCAAAGTTAAGCAAGACAGCCTCCAACATATCACCAACATTGATTGTAGCACTTGTTTCATCAACAATAACATCAGTCACCAAGTGCACAAACGAGCACACCTCATTGAGATTTGGTTGCCTCATGGACTTACACACATGGAATACCACTTTTTCATCACCAACCCGGAAAATAAGTTCTCCGACTTCAACATCACAAAGGTACATCCCCATAGCAAGGAAAGATCTCCAAGAATAATCGGTACCTCATAATAAAATTCACAATCTAGAATGACAAAATCCGCTGGAAGAATGAATTTATCAACACGATCCAAGACATCTTCAATTACTCCCAAGGGCCTCTTCATAGTATGATTGGCCATTTGCAAACTCATAGAGGTGGGTCTTGGTTGCCCAATTTCTAAAGTCTTCAAAACCGAATAGCGCATCAAATTGATACTTGCCCCAAGATCACAAAGAGCTCTAGCAAACTCAGGATTTCCAATTGTACAAAGAATCATGAAAGCATCGGGATCCTCCAACTTAGGAGCCATTGAATGCACAATCGCACTCACTTGATAAGTGACTTTGATGGTTTCAAAATTCATTGACCGCTTCTTTATCACAAGATCCTTCATAAATGTTGCATAACCAGACATTTCCTCTAAAGCTTCAACTAATGGAACATTGATTGAGAGACTCTTCATCATTTGAATGAACTTCTTGAATTGATTTTCACCATTTTTCTTGGAAAGTCTTTGAGGGTATGGAGGTGGAGGCTTAGGCAATGGTACCTTAGCCTTTTCCATTACCGACTCCGGTATGTCAATAATGTGATCCCTAGACGGGCTCACCTCCTCTTCAGTCTCTTCCACGTTATAACCAATACCAATCTGAACCTCATCATTAGGTTGCACCACATTGTTCGGGATCTCTTCTTCTTGCACCACTTTCTCATCATCCACAAGTTGCCTTTGATATGCGGTGGGTGCATTCCCACTTCTTCCACTTCCTGTGGTAACGGCCATTACATGCGCCATGTTGTTTCCACCCTTTGGGTTTACTACCGTGTCACTTGGTAATGCCCCCTTAAGATGAGAATTTAGAGCTTGAGAAATTTTCCCCATTTGAACTTCTAAGTTGCAGATTGATGTGTTGTGTGAGGCAAGTTGGGCATCCGAATCGGCATTATTTTCCATCATTTTCATGAACATATTTTCAATACGCCCCATCTCAGTGTTTGAAGAACTTGGACCATGGGAAGGATAAGGAGGCCGGTTGTTCGGTTGTTGATATATCGAGGGCTTTTAAAAACCCAACCCCCGATTGCCTTGATTGTTGTTCCATCCGCCTTGATTGTTACCCCCCCCTCCCAATTTCCTTGATTATTTCCACTCCAATTTCCTTGATAGTTGTTGTTATGCCAATTCCTTAATTGTTGCCACCATTCCCATTTCCTTGATTGTTAGAACTTCAATTGCCTTGATTGTTTTGGGGCCTCCATTGTTGTTGGTTCGGGCCTTGGAAGTTGTTTCTTTGCCCTTGAAAGTTGTTCACATATTGCACTTCATCTTCTTGGTCACTATAGGAATCATATTTCTCAAAACCACTATCTTCTGGCACATAGTTCTTCACTCGATTTTGCACTTGTGGACCCTTGGTCCTTCTCTTGTTCACCATCATGTTCAACCCTTCATGGCATTGACTTGAGCACTTGATGAAGTTGAGCCTTTACTAGTTGATTCATGGTAGTAGTCAATTCGACAATGGCTTTCCTATGGTGATGCAACTCTTTGTGAAGGTGGATCATGTTCGGATCACCTTGTGAAACTTTAGCCCAGGATTTCCACGCCGATGATGTTTCTTCCATTTCATCCAAAATCTTACACGCCTCCGCATAAGGCGTAGTCATAACTTTACCACCTGTAAGTTGATTCACTTCACATTGGTTGGTTGTGTTAATCCCACGATAGAAGGTTTGTTGAATCCTGCTTTCTGTCATATCGTTGTAGGGACATTCCTTAACCATGGATCGATATCGCTCCCATATCTCGTGTAGTGGTTTATTAGGCTCTTGCTTGATTGCCAAATTCTCATCTCAAAGTGTAGCCATATGCCCTAGAGAGAAGAACTTAGCAATAAATTTCTCTGCCAACTCATCCAAAGTACGAATAGAATGGTTCGGTAATCGTTCAAACAATATAAAGCTTTATCTCGTAGTGAGAAGGGAAAAATCCTTAGCCTCAATGCATCCTCAGAGACATTTGTTTGTTTGCTCCCCCAACAAGTTATCCACAAATACCATCAAATATTTATACGCATTTTGAGTTGGAGCACCGGTGAAGAACCCCCGTTGCTCAAGAAAAATGAGCATCACATTGTTGATTTGAAAGTTACCCGCCTTAATACGGGGAGGGACTATTGCACTAGCATATCCTTCATTGGGTAACACCCGGTGTGAAGCCACTCGTGGTGGAGGTGGGGGTGGAGCGGGAACATTGTCATGAGGCACCCGGCCTCTTCTATTGGCTTGAGGTTTAGGCGGAACCTTATCAACTTGCTCATCCTAGACGTCCACATCCCCCATAGGCATATTTCCAAGTTCATTGTTTGTCGCCATGATTGTACCTAAAATTGTTTCACACAAGTTAGTAATACGGAATGAGAAGAAGATATTCCAAAACAAACCCAAATATATAGTTGTCACACCCCAAAAACCGAGGGGCGCGACCGGCGCTCGAGCGGGTAGCCCCCAGCCAAGCGGACCTGGGTGCCTTTCCTATTCCACGTGATACCCTGCGTTTCCATTACCCCTTTAACCAAGTGAAAATAGCCATTTATAAATTTAAACACATTCTTACGAGATTTACATAACATACATAGTTACTTAGCGTGGTTTACAAGTTATACTGCCCAAAATACATAAGTACATAACCCACATTTCCTATCTACGGAGCCTCTAGAGATACAAAAGAGTGTTACAATACTTGTCGGTAACAAGGCTCCGACTATACCTTACGCAAATACCAAAATAAAATTATCGGGAGGATAAACGGCATAAGCCACGTAGGGCCCCGAGATGAAAGGGGCCCACCAATTCAGCTGATGGGAGGTGAAGGAGTGCTACTGTCGGTGGGCTGGAGTACCTGTTATGGAACAACCTACAATCATAACACGAATGTAGCACCCCCGGCAAAAGAGACGTCGGTACATTTGAATTGTACTGGTATGTATGAACAAACTTTACCCCAAGTAAAATCAAGAAATACACAGATAATAAACAGTAATAGAATCAACAATCAAATACATATGAAAGGAACAACCAAAGCCAAACAAACTCCACAATCTCTCCTTTTCCCCTTTCAACATTATTTCATCACATCAATGATTTCACAACTTTCACATATTTTTATTTCAATAGTGATTTCGATCACTTTTCCACCCTTATTACCTCGGCCACCCTTATCACCACAACCCACAACTTATACTTCGTGTTGCGGCGCAACCCGATCCCACTGGACAATCACATTTCACACGACAACAACAACAATTCACAAAGAATTTTCATAAACGCCAATACCATTTCCATCATATGCAACAACCCGTATACAATTTAAGTCACAATGATAATTGCCCACGACAAGTCACGTATGATATTACCACAGTTGTTTCAATCGCATCAATTACGATTTCTTTCCATCATTTGTTACACAGCCCTTACCACATAAACACATTCACACACACATACTTGGTTTGTTGCCATTTACTTACACCATTATATCGGGAGACTTAACCAACAATATTCAAGGCATATTAATCACAAGAATTCGCAAATAGTCCACATAAGTAACACATACCAATTACTCGTACACCAAACAAGGTGACTTTACAAAGGTTAAAGTTAGCAATACATACCTGGAGTCGAATCCCCCCCTCCCCCCCCCACCAGTTTTTCTCTTCTATTTCCAATTCACCAACAACCTAGTACAGTCAATCTAGTTCACAAGTTAACACATATAACTTAGAATTGAAGTTCACAAACCCAACCCGAACTTACTTAGGTTATCAACCCCTTTTTTGCAAATCTTTAATTCTACCCAATTCCTCTTACCAGATTCTAGGTTTTAAAGGATATACATGTGTATATCAACTTCCATTTTCAAGAATTAACGCATGAGAATCCCCCTTTTTTGTTTAGATCTGAAAACAATGAAAAAGGGTTGGGGATTTTACCTGCAAGAACGGAGATGAAGACAATTACTTTAAATTCCCCGGCCTGAGTGACTTTGAAGAATCAAATTGATGAAGGTAGGACTTTATCTCTCAAGAATTCTCTCTTCCCTCTCTCTGGTTTTGTTCTAAAAATATGTTAAAATAAGGGGTTGGGGTGTTTTATTGAAGAAGGGGTCGGGTTTAAAATTTAGAAAAATAGGAGCCCGAGTTAGGTATGCGATCGCACTTTGCGATCGCAGAGTGGAAATGCGGTCCGCAGAATAGACCGCAAAAGTGCTCCAAAAATCTGAACACACTGCCTGGGTATGTGGCAGAAATGCAGTCTGCATACCCATTACGCGGTCGTATAGTGCACCGCAGAACTGCCCCTCACAAAATCCCAAGGGAAATATGCGACGGCTATGCGGTCCGCATATCCGTTATGCGATCGCATATTGGACCGCATATTTAACCTCCAATTCGACCAACACACTGACTCATTTTGCGGAGATTATGCGGTTCACATATCTGTTATGCGACCACATTCTAGACCGTAGAATTGCATTTCCTAAAAAACAGTATTTCTTGAATATTTATAACATAGATCAGTACCAAAAGGATGCGAACCGCGGCTCGCTTAATTTTACACATTCCTAACATATATTCGGGACTTGGCACCACGAGCTACCCGGTTTTGAGTACAAGTTTTCACGGGGCCTTACATCCTCCCCACTTAAAATCATTCATCCTCGAATGAGGATTTTGGAAATCGGTTGGTTTTGAAAACATGATATGCAAACTCCCAATTTTTGAAAGAAAAAAAAATTTGCCAGAGTTTCCTTTGTAATTAGACTTATCTACCTGTCAGAGAGCCCCCAAAACATTATTTCCAAGCATCATTACGCTATCCCTATTATCCCTACAAATGGTATACAATTTATTACCTCAACACCTGCACATAATTTGGCCACTTCAATGAGTTCCATTCAGTTCAACCACTCCAATACACTATACGTATTCCAATTAATCATTACCAATCTACACTGCCTTTAATCATTCACTTATCACATGAGTTCTTACAAAACTTTCATTTACCAAAAAGGGGCTTGTGCATGACTCAATTAATCACAACGCATACAATTCTTGCACGACTTGAGGAGTTACAATAGTAAAGCATTTAGGGAAAAATATAGGGTGTCTTTGCACCAGATTGAACACAACATCAGTTTACTTAGAGATAAGAGTTCGCACGATCACTACTAGACTTGTTCAAATAGATGGGGATATTTTTCTTTCATTTCACTTTCCGCTTCCCACGTGGCTTCCTCGACTTGTTGACTTTGCCATAGCACTTTAACTGAAGCAACTTCCTTGTTTCTCAATTTACGGACTTGCCTATCAAGAATAGCGACCAGAATTTCTTCATATGATAACTCTTCATTGACCTCGATAGCCTCGATTGGCACGATGGTGGATGGGTCTCCAACCACTTTCTTTAACATAGACACAAGGAACACGGGGTGCACTAATGACATTTCAGGGGGCAATTCCAGTCTATAGGCCACCTGTCCTATCCTTTGAGTGACCCGATACGGCCCGACATATCTAGGACTCAACTTCCCTTTCTTCCCAAATCGCATGACTCCCTTCATAGGAGATACCCTCAAGAACACCTATTCATCTACTTGGAATTCCAATTTTCTTCGACGAATGTCCGCATAAGATTTCTGGCGACTCTGAGCAGCTTTCAGCCTTTCCTGAATGATTTTAACTTTTTCCATAGCCTGGAGCACGAGATTTGGCCTTAAAAATTCTACTTCACCCACTTCGAACCATCCAATCGGAGACCTACATCTCCTCCTATACAATGCCTTAAATGGGGCCATCTGAATGCTAACATAAAAGCTGTTATTGTAAGCAAATTCTATAAGTGGCAAGTGATCATCCCAATTACCTTTGAAATCCAAGACACAAGCTCGTAACATATCTTCAAGCGTCTGAATAGTCCGCTCTGCTTGACCATCAGTCTGCGGATGGAAAGCCGTGCTGAGATTCACCTGAGTACCCAAACCTTGCTGAAATTTCTTCCAAAAATTAGCTGTGAACTGGGCCCCTCGATCTGAGATAATAGAAAGTGGAGTGCTATGAAGCCTTACTATTTCCTTGATATACAATTGAGCATATTGTTCCGCAGTATCCGTGGACTTGACTGGCAAGAAGTGAGCTGATTTGGTGAGTCGATCCACTATTACCCAAATTGAGTCGAACTTGCACTGAGTGCGAGGTAACCCTACCACGAAATCCATGTTGATCATCTCCCATTTCCACATTGGTATTTCCATAAGCTGAGTTAACCCACCGGGCCGCTGATGCTCAGCTTTTACTTGCTGACAATTCGGACATTTAGATACAAAGTCCGCCACACCCCTCTTCATACTGTTCCACGAATAAATTTCCTTGAGATCACGATACATTTTCGTAGAACCTGGGTGCACAGAATACCTGGAATTATGGGCCTCCGACATTACCCTCCCCCGAAGATTATCCACATCTGGAACACATAGCCTACCTTGACATCGTAATACACCATCCTCACCACCGAGTGAAAATGTCGAAGTCTTGTTATTCAAAACTGCCTCCTTCATCTGTGCTAATGCTGGATCAATGAGCTGCTTTTCCTTGACTTCCACTACCAGTGACGATTCTGCTCCATTACACACCATAACCTTCCCCTTGTGTGAGGTCGAAATATGAACCCCCAGACTGGCCAATTGATAAACCTCCCGAGCCAAAAGCATCTGATCCACTCCCAAATGAGCCAAACTACCCATGGACTTCCGACTGAGAGCGTCGGCCACCACATTCGCCTTCTCTGGATGGTATAAAATATCCATATCATAATCCTTGATCAATTCTAACCACCGTCGCTGCCTTAAATTCAACTCCTTCTGCTTGAACAAATATTGGAGACTTTTGTGGTTCGAGAACACATCCACATGGACCCCATAAAGATAATGCCGCCATATTTTCAAGGCAAATACAACTGCCGCAAGCTCCAAATCATGTGTCGGATAATTCTTCTCGTGATTCTTGAGTTGCCTTGAAGCATGCGCTATAACCTTCCCATGTTGCATCAATACACACCCCAAACCAACCCTGGAGGCATCGCAATAAACCACAAATCCTTCCGTGCCTTCCGGCAAGATCAATATCGGCGCCGAGGTCAATGTCGACTTCAATTCTTGAAAACTTTTCTCACAAATGTTGGACCATTGGAACTTAACTGCTTTCTGTGTCAACTTAGTCAAAGGGGAGACAAGGGTAGAGAATCCCTCCACAAACCTCCGATAATACCCCGCTAAACCCAAGAAGCTACGGATCTCCGTCGGGGTCGTGGGTCTAGGCCAATCTTTTACTACTGCAATCTTCTGGGGATCCACCCGAATCCTTTCACTGGAAACAACATGGTCCAGAAAGGTAATGGACTCCAACCAAAATTCTCATTTTGAAAATTTAGCATACAACTGGTGCTGATAAAGGGTCTGCAGAACTGCCCTGAGGTGATCGGCATGATCCTCCCGGCTCCGCGAATATACAAGGATGCCATCAATGAAAACAATCACAAAGGAGTCTAGAAATGGCTTGAAGACCCGATTCATAAGATCCATGAAAGCTGTCGGGGCGTTGGTTAGCCCAAAAGACATGACCAAGAATTCAAAGTGACCATAGCGAGTTCTGAAAGCGGTCTTAGGAAAATCTTGTTCTCTGATCTTCAATTGGTGATACCCGGACCGTAGATCAATTTTGGAAAAGAACCTCGCACCTTGTAATTGGTCGAACAAATCATATATCCAAGGCAAAGGATATTTATTCTTGATGGTGACCTTGTTAAGCTGCCGATAATCAATACACATCCGGATCGACCCATCCTTCTTTCTGACAAAAAGAACCGGGTCACCCCACGGTGACACACTTGGCCATAGAACCCCTTTTCTAATAAATCCTTCAGCTATTCCTTTAACTCCCTTAACTCTGCTTGTATGGTGGAATAGATATCGGTCGCGTACCTGGCAATACATCAATCCCGAAATCAATCTCCCTATCTGGAGGGATCCCTGGAAGCTCGTCCGGAAACACTTCAAGAAACTCATTCACGACTGGCACGGACTCGGGGACAGACACTTCTAAAGTGGTGTCCGCCATCCGGACAAAATGGTAGATACACCCCTTCCTAATCATCTTCGAAGCCTTAAGGTAGGAAATAAACCTACCTTTCGGCACCACACCATTTCCCTTCCGCTCAATAACCGGTTCATTAGGGAACTCATGACTCTCGTTCGGCAGTCAAGTTTAGCAAAGCACGAATAAAGCCAGTCCATTCCCATAATCACATTAAAATCCACCATTTCAAGCTCAATAAGATCGGTTGTGGTAGCACGACCACATACCATGACAACACAATTCCTATAAACTCGCGTGGCTGTAATAGAATCACCAACTGGAGTCGATACCGAGAACGGCTTATGAAGCTATTCAGGTTCTACCCCAAAAATTGAAGCAATGAATGGGGTGACATAAGACAAAGAGGACCCCGGATCAATAAGAGCATAACAATCAATGGCCTGAAGAGACAAGATACCTGTAGCAATATCTGGGGAGGCCTCTGCACTCTGGCGACCACTCAAGGCATAAAACCGGTGGGGTACACCTCTACCACGAGCTCCACCCCTAGCTACACTGCGCCCTGCTGGGGTGGAGGACATACGGATGATGTGGCAGCTGAAGAACCGGATGATTGAGCAAATCCCCTACCCATGCCCTGACTGGGCGCATGGCAGTCCCGCTGGACATGACCTCTCACCTCGCATCTATAACATACCAGAATATCCAAATAACAAGTCTCGGAATGGAACCTCCCACACTTGGGGCATGAAGCCCTCCCTTGCTACTGTGATCTCCCTCCTGGACGACCGGAATGATGGGGTCTCCTACTGTCTGAACCTGATCTCAAGTGACTGCTCTGCTGATAACTGTGCACAGATAGCGGTGCGCTTGCTGAGGACTGGGCATATGATTGGGATGGCCCAGATGCCCCTCTCCCCGGAATTGGTCTCCCTGATTGACCCGTTGATCGGGCCCTGCTGCTACTCTCCCTTTCTGCCCGTATTTTCAACTTCCTAGCCTCTGTGGCCTGAGCAAACCCCACAATCTTCCCATAATTCATATTTGAGTGTAAGGACGTCGTAGAAGCCTCATTAACCACCAAAGGACTAAGACCCTGAACGAATCGCCGAACTCGAGCATCCATGGTCGACACTAACTGAGGAGCATACTTGGACAACCTCACAAACTCCATGTGGTACTCCCAAACACTCATACTACCCTGCTTGAGGACCTCAAACTCTGTGGCACGGGCCGTCATTGTCTTGGCAGGCAAGAAGTGGTCCATGAATGCATCTACAAACTCATCCCATCTAGCCGGAGGTCTTCCCTCCCTACGGGAATCCTCCCACATCTCGAACCATGAATACGCTGCTCCCCTCAATTTGTATGAAGCCAACTCAACCCCTTCCGTCTCTGTAGCCTTCATCACTCGAAGGGTCTTATACATTTCATCAAGGAAATCCTGCGGATCGGCCTCTAGGTCTGTGCCCGTGAACTCTGGAGGGGCCAACCGCAGAAACTGGTTAACTCTAGAGCTGGCGGAATCTCCCTGTCCACTGGTTAACTTTAGGCCTGAGCGGCCACTAACTGGACCAACATATGGATGGCTCCTCTAAGGTCCCCATCAGAAACCCCGGGACCGGAAGCTGGAATTGCATCAAGATCAGGAATATTAGCGGGAGGGATGGTAGCACCCTCTGCCGCAGCTGGAACAAGAATACTTGGATCTGGAATAGATGGGCCAGGCAAATTCAATACCGGGGAGTCACTCTCACCCACGACATCAGGTACATGATTCATAGCCACACTTGGGGTGGCATTGGCCCCGAGGCCGAGTCTAGCTCTCTTTTTAGGTGCCATTACTGAAAATTTGGAACAGAGCACGAGTTAGATGTAAATACTTCCACTTTTCACTTCACCGCACGATATAGAGTAACAAAGAAGAAGGTAATTTCCTAAATTCCCATGTAGCCTCCAACTTATAGATGTGGTCGACAACACACTGATAAGAAGGACTCTACTAGACATGGCTCCAATACATCCTAGGACACTTTAAAACCTTAGGCTCTGATACCAAGTTTGTAATACCGCAAAAACCGAGGGGCGCGACTGGCGCTCGACCGGGTAACCCCCAGCCAAGCGGACCTGGGTGCCTTTCCTATTCCACGTGATACCCTGCGTTTCCATTACCCATTAACCAAGTGAAAGTAGCCATTTATAAATTTAAACACATTCTTACGAGATTTACATAACATACATAGTTACTTAGCGTGGTTTACAAGTTATACTGCCCAAAATACATAAGTACATAACCCACATTTCCTGTCTATGGAGCCTCTAGAGATACAAAAGAGTGTTACAATACTTGCCGGTAACAAGGCTCCGGCTATACCTTACGCAAATACCAAAATAAAATTATCCGGAGGATAAGCGGTATAAGCCACGCAGGGCCCCGAGAGGAAAGGGGCTCACCAATTCAGCTGATGGGAGGTGAAGGAGTGCTACTGTCGGTGGGCTGGAGTACCTATTATGGAACCACCTACAATCATAACACGAATGTAGCGTCCCCGGCAAAAGAGACGTTAGTACATTTGAATTGTACTGGTATGTATGAACAAACTTTACCCCAAGTAAAATCAAGAAATACACAGATAACAAACAGTAATAGAATCAACAATCAAATACAAATGAAAGGAACAACCAAAGCCAAACAAACTCCACAATCTCTCCTTTTCCCCTTTCAACATTATTTCATCACATCAATGATTTCACAAATTTCACATATTTTTATTTCAATAGTGATTTCGATCACTTTTCCACCCTTATTACCTCGACCAACCTTATTACCTCGGCCACCCTTATTACCTCGGCAACCCTTATCACCACAACCCACACCTTATAACTTCGTGTTGCGGCGCGTAACTCGATCCCACCGGACAATCACATTTCACACGACAACAACAACAATTCATAAAGAATTTTCATAAACGTCAATACCATTTCCATCATATGCAACAACCCGTATACAATTTAATGCACAACGATAATTGCCCGTGACAAGTCACGTATGATATTACCACAGTTGTTTCAATCGCATCAATTACGATTTCTTTCCATAATTTGTTACACATCCCTTACTACATAAACACATTCACACACACACACTTGGTTTGTTGCCATTTACTTACACCATTATATCGGGAGACTTAACCAACAACATTCAAGGTGTATCAATCATAAGAATTCGCAAATAGTCCACATAAGTAACACATACCAATTACTCGTACACCAAACAAGGTGACTTTACAAAGGTTAAAGTTAGCAATACATACCTGGAGTCGAATTCCCCCCCTTTTTTTCTTCTATTTCCAATTCACCAACAACCTAGTACCGTCAATGTAGTTCACGAGTTAACACATATAAATTAGAATTGAAGTTCACAAACCCAACCCGAACTTACTTAGGTTATCAACCCCTCTTTTGTAAATCTTTAATTCTACCCAATTCCTCTTACTAGATTCTAGGTTTAAAAGGACATGCATGTCTATCTCAACTTCCATTTTCAAGAATTAACGCATGAGAATCCCCCTTTTTGTTTAGATCTGAAAGCAATGAAAAAGGGTTGGGGATTTTACCTGCAAGAACGGAGATGAAGACAGTTACTTGAAATTCCCCGGCCCGAGTGACTTTGAAAAATCAAATTGATGAAGGTAGGACTTTATCTCTCAAGAATTCTCTCTTCCCTCTCTCTAGTTTTGTCCAGAAAATATGTTAAAATAAGGGGTTGGGGTGTTTTATTGAAGAAGGGGCCGGGTTTAAAATTTAGAAAAATAGGAGCCCGAGTTAGGTATGCGATCGCACTTTGCGATCGCAGAGTGGAAATGTGGTCCGCAGAATAGACCGCAAAAGTGCTCCAAAAATCTGAACACACTGCCTGGGTATGTGACAGAAATGCAGTCCGCATACCCATTATGCAGTCACATAGTGCACCGCAGAACTGCCCCTCACAAAATCCCAAGGGAAATATGCGACGACTATGCGGTCCACATATCCGTTATGCGATCGCATATTGGACCGCATATTTAACCTCCAATTCGACCAATACACTGACTCACTTTGCGGCGATTATGCGGTCCGCATATCTGTTATGCGACCGCATTCTAGACCGTAGAATTGCATTTCCTGGATAACAGTATTTATTGAAGTTCTTTAACATAGATCAGTACCAAAAGGATGCGAACCGCGGCTCGCTTAATTTTACACATTCCTAACATATATTCAGGACTTGGCACTACGAGCTACCCAGTTTTGAGTACAAGTTTTCACGAGGCCTTACAATAGCTAACACCATTTTAACTCCCCGACAACAGAGCCAAAAATTGATGACGTCCACAATACACCTTGATAAAAGATATGATACAGTCATATGCAATATAAATTACCCAACTATGAGTCGAGGTCAAATCCACAGAGAGTTATGAGGGGTGCTAGGAGTATATATTTGAAGCAAGCGAATGGGTTATCTAAGATTTCACTTCCACAATAAAGTTTTGTTTTCTACTTCTACTGCTACTCTAAAGAACTATAAGCTAAGGAAAATAGACTAGAGATGAATGTTTTTGGTATTTTTCCAAATAGTTTAAAAGCCTAGGGCTGTGACCATAATCCTGGTATTTTCCTGATGGGATAAAGATGTTAATGCTTGTTTTTGTATATTGGGTGTATTATAGCTCTCAACTCTACATTACTCACTCAGTACCTCTCGTTCAGAGAGTGATTTTGCCCAATTTGCCTTTCTCAAGTACAAATAGGTATCAAACAAAATAGTTGATATGAGCTCTAGTCGGATTCTTACTATCTCTAGTTTGAAAACTTTAATCAGGCTAATCAATCTCTCCATTAACCCAATTACTTGTTAGCCAAGTTATCCTAGACTAGGCCAATCTTTCTCAACTAGAGACTAAGTCAAAAAGGCATGAATCAATGTTTGCAGCCATTAATTCTAAAATTTAAACATGAACTAAGCTAAATAATCAATACACAATCATAAACAAGCATTAAATTAATTACCCATAAGGTTTACACACTAGGGTTGGGTCACAACCCTAGTAAGAATCTAGCTACTCATAATGGAAATTGCAGAAAATAAAGCTAATTAAACTCATAATGAAAGATTAAAATGATGAAATCTAATGTTAAAACACTCAAATAATCTAGAAATTCATAAAATGGTAAAAAGAAACGGCTACAACAGCTTTGTATGTTCAAAATTTAACCTAATTTTGTGAAACTCGTCTATTTATACTGGGCTAAAAATCACTGACAAAAATACCCCTCAGGAGGTTCTGTGGCTGCACAATTCCATGTGTGGTCTGCAGATTTCTTTAGATGGCAGGAATGTTAGTTTTTTTGCAACTACACATTTTTGGATTGCGGGTGCGAAGCAACTTCTGCGGCTGCACAATTCTTGTGTGGTCCGCACTTCTGGAAGGCATCAGGATTTGGTCTTCTGCACATTCTCTGAACTTGAAAATATTTGTCAATACAAGCCCAGTTCTGCGGCCGCACAATTCATGTGCAGTTTGACCATCGCTAAAAATCCTTTTGGGTTCTGTTGCTTGGTTTGCGGCCGTAGATGGAATTCTGTGATCCGCGATTTCTTCTGCGGCCGCAGAATTCCTTCTGCAGACCGCAGTTCTTTGCTTTTGCACCTTTTATTGCCTTGTGCTTCGGAGTACTCCCTTTTTAGTCGGATTTTATCATGGGATACCAAACATCCAACATTCCTGCAATTTGCACAATTTCTTTAGTTTTGATAACACAGTTCAATTCTTTCAGACAAAAACAAAAGAAAAAAAAATGCTAATAAGTAGTCAAAATTCTCACTTGTCACTTGCTGCTGATGAATCGCTTCCCGTTGTCACACACGATCTCCGCCAGAATCCCCAACTGACATATTATGTGGTTCCAAATAAAATCACGACTTCTTTTTCTCGGACTTTGTCGAACGCTTGAGCTTCAACCTATTTAGAAAAATAGTCAGTCATAAACAATATGAATTGAGCCTTATCAGGTGCCTATAGCAGGGGGCTGACGATGTCCATTCCCCACTTCATGAATGGCCAAGGGGACAAAACCGAATGCAGTAACTCTTCGGGTTGATGAATCATCGGTGCATGTCTTTGACAGTCGTCGCTTCTTTATACAAAGTCCTTTGAATCCTTCTGCATATCGACCTCGTAATAGCCGACCCTGATTATCTTCTGATCCAAAGATTCTTCCCTCGAATGGTTTCCGCAGGTACCCTCGTGAACGTCTTTCAAGACGTATTTGGTGTCTCCCGGCCCCAAGCATATGGCAAGCGGGCCATTGAACATTTTTCTGTACAAAGTATCTTCGGACAGGCTGAACCTGGCCACCTTCGTGTGTAGAGCTCTCGATTCTTTAGGGTCTGAGGGTAATGTCCCAGTCTTCCAGTAGTCTATGTACTTATTTTTCCAATCTCAATTTAAACTTATTGAATTTATTTAGGCGTGGCCTTCTTCCACTACCGATTTCATGAGCTGCACAACCGTTCCTGAGTTAAAGTCGTCATCATCAACTGATGAACCCAAGTTTGCCAGAGCATCGGCCTCGCTATTTTGATCCCGAGGTATGTGTTGAAGGGTCCATTCCTTAAATTGATGCAGCACCACCTGCTTTGTCTAAATACCTTCACATTTGTTCCTCTTTTACTTTGAACGTCCTATTAACAAGATTTACCACAAGGAGGGAATCATATTTAGCTTTGACCACCTCTGCCTCAAGGTTTTTAGCCAATTCGATACATGCAATCATGGCCTCATACTCAGCCTGCTTTCAACTTTCTGGAGGCGCTTGGAAAAGAGAGCGCCAATTTCTCTAGGCGAGGATACCTTGTTTCGGCCTCGCCTTGAGTTCTACTAACATAAAAAATAGGAAATTGTGTACCTTCCTCTTCACGGACTAGGACTCCGCTTACCACCACTTCGGATACCACCAAATAAAGGTACAGTTGTTCATTCGCCTACAGAATATGGAGTAGGGGTGGATTCAAGAGGTACCGTTTGAGTTCTCCCAAGGCTTGCTGAAACTTTAGGGTCCAAGAGAACTTATTATTTTTCTTCAATAGTGAGAAGAATCAATGGCTCTTGTCCGAGGACCTCGATATGAACCGGCCCAGGGCGGTTATACGCTAGGTTAGCCTCTGAACAACCTTAACTCTATCCACTATGGTTATTTCTTCTATGGCTTTTATTTTATCAAGGTTAATCTCGATCCCTTGGTTGGACACCATGCATCCAAGGAACTTCCCAGATCCAACCCCGAATGCACACTTCTCGGGGATCAGCTTCATATTATATTTCTTCAATACGTCGAAGGTTTCCTGCAAATATTTCAAATTGTCCTCTCCTTGTAGGGACTTAACTAACATGTCGTCAATATAAACTTCCATTGATTTTCCTATTTGTTCTTCGAACATCCAATTTACTAGGCATTGATAAGTGGCACCGGTGTTCTTTAGCCCGAACGACATTACATTGTAACAATAGGTGGCGAACTTAGTGATAAAGGATGTCTTTTCTTGATCGCCTCGGTCCATTCGGATTTTGTTGTATCCGGTATAGGTATCGAGAAAATTGAGTATCTCATGCACGGCCGTCACATCGATCATGCGATTGATGTTAGGCAACAAGAAAGAGTCTTTGGATCATGCCTTGTTCAAGTCTTTATAATCTACGCACATACTTAATTTATAACCTTTTTTACGCACTACCACTACGTTAGCTAACCAGTCTGGGTATTTAACTTCCCGAATGAAACCTATTTTAAGGAGTTTAGATACCTTATCTTTGATAAAGGCGATCTTGGCTTCAGATTGGGGCCTCCTCTTCTATTTAACTGGGTGTAACTTTAGATCCAAACTCAGTTTGTGAGTAGTTATCTCCTACAGGATCCTTGTCATATCAAGATAGGACTAGGCAAAACAAGACATGTTAGTTTTAAGGAAACTAATGAGTTCTTTCCTGAACTCGGGGCTCAACCTTGTGCCCAGGTATAACTTTTGATACGGTAGGTGTTTGGTCAATATTACATGCTCCAGCTTTTAACTGTAGATTTGGTGGAATCGGTATCATCGAATGAACGATCTAGGAACTCCGTAATCATCTTCTTCATCGACTTCTTGTCTCTATGGTTCGACTGGGACCGACACCAATGACTGCTATTTGGTTTCGGCCTTTCTATCCGACTCCCTGCCTTTCAACATTGTGACGGCAGGTACTGGGAGTACTTCATCAACTGCGAACATTTCCTTCGTGACCGGTTGTTCTCCGTACATTGTTTGGATTCCCCCTGATGTAGGGAATTTTAATACCTGGTGCTGGGTCGATGGTACTCCTCTCATGTTGTGAATCCACAACCTTCTGAATAGAGAATTATATCTCATATCCCCTTCGATCACATAAAATTTTATTTCCTAGGTGGTTCCGGCAGTGTTCACAGGTAGGGTAATCTCCCCTTTAGTAGATTCGCACGTCATGTTGAACCCATTCATTACCCAAACTGCTGGCACTATCTGGTCTTGGAGACCGAACTTTTCTATTACCCTCGATCTGATGATGTTGGCCGAGCTACCTGGATCAATCAACACATATTTAACCTGAGATTTATTGATATGAAGGGATATTACTAGTGCATCGCTATGAGGCTGTACGATGCCCTCGTTGTTGAACGAAATGGTTCCCTAAGAGACGTAATCTCGGGTTCGTTATTCCCTTGTGATGGATACCTTAGTGCGCTTTAGTATGGGTCCTTGTGGGACATCGGCCCCTCCAACGATCATGTTGATGACGTGTTATGGTTCCTCCTATTCGGTTTGCTTGTCGGAGTCCCTGTTCTTGAAGTGATTTTTAGCTCGATCACTCAAAAATTTCTGAAAATGCCCGTTATTTGTCATCTTCTAAGTCATTCCCTTGATGGCATGCGTGTAGGTAGTTACATGCCCATTTGGATCCGTGGTCCCCTTATACTTCGGAATATCGGGAATACGAAACTTCTTCGAGATTGGCTATGGAGCCGCGCTTGGAGGGAAAGGATTTTGGAGAATTTTTTTGGAATCCGGGCCCTTCAATATCGGGGGCGCTCATGGGATTTGATCAACTCTAGAGTTGTCGGTTTCAATTTTTTTTGTCGTTATCCTCAATTTTCTTCTCCCTAAATTCCACCCGCTTTGTCAGTTCCTCAAGCATCTTAATTATTTTAGGGTTGGCCCAAGTTTCAGCTTCACCCGGCTTTCGGTAACTTGCTCGTTCCTTTGCGTGTTTTCCGAGATTGTTCGGCCTCAATTCTGCTGGGGGCGCTGCTTTAATTTTGCATATGTGTTATCGCTGCCTACTGGGCTTGCAACATTTCAAAAATTACCCTCATATTGATCACGTCGCCCTCACCTTCGGGCGTCCCTCGAGTCTTTAGTCGGGCTCCTCCACGAACATTGTTCTTAGGGTCACTCTGTAGGTTGGTGTCGATGGACACATGCGAGTTGGCATCGATTGGATCCGCAGCTAGGACTCCGTCGGGATCAGTAGGAGGCACCTCATTGCTAGGTGCTATGCTGTGGTTTTCTCCATGATGGACAAAATCAATATCATCGTTGAATTGAGCAGACTGAGAGTTTGACATTCTTAAGTAGATCCGAAATTACAATCTCAAAAAACAAGCGTACAATATAGTGCGTTATGGAAATTTGTATCAAACTACCACGATTATCCCTAGCCCCACGGTGGGCGCCAAAGTATTTACCCTAAAAACTGGATAACAATTGAATTTATATGTGATTTTAAGGATATGTGGATTAATTCGATACAAGTGATTCATGACTTTAGATATGTAAACAAAATACAGAATAAATTATCAAACCAGTAATGATGGTGAGTCCGGGCTCGGTCGAAAGCTTAACTAGAAGTCTGCCTTCAGTTTCGATCCAACACTTATGAGGAACTTATCAATAGAAACAAGAAACTTTTGATAACTTGTAAAAGCAGAGAAAATAAATGTATATTGCCTTGGGATGCATGTTACGGTGTGTCTAGTGAATAGTTAGCTTTCCCTTTATATAATAGGGGAGTTTTACCCTAAGTACAATTCTAAAAAAAGTAAAAATCTTTCTTTTTGCTAATCACTGATCTATCGTTGATGCGGATCGAGATTCACTTAGTGATATCCGGCTGGGTACTGATATCATGGCCTTTTGTTAATCGTGAGCGGTCGTTCGGCAATGCTTCCCAAGGTCTCGTTACTCAAATTAGGTCCGGGGGCACGATCTCGATGGCTCCAAGGGCAGGTGTTTTGTTCGGACTTTGATACGAGCGGCTCCCATCTTTGATTTCGACCACACGCAGTTAAGTCCTTTCTTTGTGCACCCTACCGGGGAATCGGGGTACTTGTTACCCCCGGTTTTACACATATACATAGGGAGCAATTACACTCTTGTTTATGTGCAATAATAATCTGTTTGTAGCTCAAAATTGGAAACCGAAATTGTAACTATGACAATATATTGTTAGGAAAGTTTACTGCATGGCACAAGTAGTAAATTTTCAGGAAATTTGTCCACTTAGATCTCATACCTAATATTGAATCTTCTACTCAATGTATCTTGAAGAACTATATCTATATAATAACTTTCAAACTTTTATTGATGACATAGCAGTAAATCTTAGCGTAAGATTACTAGATGGTAACAATATTATGGACTGGTTAATTAGATACCATATATTAAGAAAACAAAGAAAGTAGATTACCAAAATATTGACAGTAAGACACGTTATAAGAAGGAAGTTGTTGAAGGAGTTTGCAAACTGCAAATCATTGATCCGAGGTACAAGATGACAATGTCCTTGAGATCACTTGTTATTCTAATAATCCTTTTTGCTGTTGTATCAGGTATTACATTCAATTTTGTCCTTTTACCTAAAGTAGAAATTTCAATCAGATCTTAACAGTCCTTTCCTCAATTTCTTTTACATAGTTATAAAGAAACAATTGGAATCTAATAGGTCAATTACAAGTGGTCAGGAAGGCGCTGAATTTGAACTCATCAAACTATAGTTCAAATTTAATCTCCGGCCACTAGATGCATGTTCATAATTTTATTTCTAGTCGCTTAGAAACTATCTCTTGAAGGGGATCTTGGAGCAACAATAAATTTATTTTCGTATGATATATGGTCAAAGGTTCGTGCCATGAAAGTAGCCACTAAAACTTGCATTAGGGTAGGCTGTCTACATCACAACCCTAGGTTCGTTTGGTATGAGGGATAAGGGATAATTAATCCCTGAATCAGATTTGAGATGAGTTTATCCCATGTTTGGTTGGGATAAAATCAAGGTATAATAAATTCCAAGATTAGTTATCCCGGGATTATAGTGTTGTTTTTATCCCTATGGGAGGGTGGGATAATTAATCCCTGGACAATCAATCCCGAGATAATTAATCATGGGATACCTATAATTCCCAACCAAACGACCCCTTAGGTTGCAATCCTTCCTCGGATCTTGCATGAAGGCGGCACACGCCTAATGCGCCGGACTGCCCTACTACTACCCTGCTGCTTAGAAACTATCGTTTGTTAAATCTAACACATTAATCAAACTATAGTTTATACATTGACTAATTCGAAAAAAGAACTAAATTTTTTTATTTTTCTCTAATTTTGGCATTCAAGATGAGAGAATCACTTTAATTAGTGTTGTGGATGCAGATGAGAGAAGTATGGCAGTAGTGAATGGATTCAACACATGCACTATTGAGATAGGATTTAACATATGCACATTCGGAGCAGCTAGAGATGGATGCTTTCGGAGATGTGTGGAAGGAACAGGACGTACTAATATTCAAGGAACTTGTATAATTAATGACCGTGGAATACCCACCTGTCAATGCACATTTCCTTGTACCTCCAAACCCAATTTACCAATTTCTAAACCTTAGATTTATTGAGTTTTTCATCACAAATGGATTTGTCAAATGAGTAAAAGCTATTTAGCTATTTAATATTCGTACTTCTATTTCCACTTGCTACACAATTGAATCCTCAATTAGTGACGCAATTTTAGCATTTGTGATCAAATGTCAAAAACAATGAGCATTTAATGTTTTCCTTGATAAATTACTCCCTCCGCTTTACAATAAGTGACCAATTTATACTTTTTATTTTGGTCCAAAATAAGTTTCCATTTATATATCAAGAAAAAATTTAATTTGTCTTTCCAAAATTACCCTTATGTATGTATCCCTAAAAGTCTTTTACTGCTCACATTAAATTATGCCGCAACATCTAATTAAAGGTAGTTTAGTCAAACTAACTATTTTTATCTACAATTTAGTATTTTCTTAATGGGTGTACCCAAGGCAAACTGGTCAATTATTGTGGATAGGAGGGAGTAATATGTTGATCTTTCTTGGTCCCATTTTAACTACCGCTTTAGCTCAAAAATTATCCCAAACAAATTGTCACTTTAGGAAAAAAAAGTAGCACTGTCAGATCTCTCTATAACATTCTTATATACTGGTTATTCAATATAAAAATCATGATTTTTTTGGAACCAATATTTATATTATGTTATAATATATGTCTTTTATAACAACACTTCAGTATAGCACCCAAAAAATATCGGAAAAAATTAGATTGTTATAGAGAGATTTGATTGTAGTTCTTTTTAATACTACTCAATTCTCAAAAAGCATTTAATACGGGTTTCTTTGTTCTTTCCAAATTCCCCATAGGAGATAATATTGAGCATAAGTCAAAAGGTACATACATGGGCATAGACCTAACTTCATAAAAATAAGATGAATAAAATCCATCTTTACAATTTGACTTATTCCTGGAGAATCATAAGTAAAGAGGAGGGATTGTTCCTTTAACAGTTAAGGTAACAAAAAGAAAGCTAAGTATGAAATGTAAGATTTTCTTACGTTCAATTTATTGGTGGTCCAATAAGTTTAAGGCCCATAATTAATATTTAATTAATGAGCAAGTCTTATTCGTCTGAACGGTTATTTGATGGACGTACCGGATTAAATAAGAACCTCCATAAATTGATCCTCTCCCCACCCATTAGGGTTATCATATTTTATTCTCTCTTCCATCACTAAAAGCGGCGATAACGAAAGCTAAGGCAAGGAGCGAGAAACCAATTTATCAATTAACGCTTACGCTTCACGATAATGGATTCCGCTTCAGGTATGTTTTCTTCGACGATATATGTAAGATTATCATGTTCAAGATCCTGGTATGCAATTAAAGTTTATGTTAACATGTGGTATCATGAGCATGGATATTTGAACTGATAATCTTCGTTTACAAGCTTTATATAAATGTTTGATTGTGGTATTGTTACGAAATAAAGATTTGATCACGAGTACGGTTTTCTGTTCATGGACAAAGCATCAGTGATGGATCATAATTTTGTAAGAAAGGGCAATCAACTTCAATACTATTAGGGGTCGTTTGGTAGGATGCATTAGATAAGCTAATGCATGTATTGGCTTTGTGTATTAATAATATATTGTTTGGTAGACATTTTGAACTTATGCATTAGTTATGCAGGTATTAGTTACACATCCTATTTGGTATTATCCTATGCATAACTAATGCATAGAAAATAATGGTATTAGCAATGCAGTGGGTTTTAATGCATGCATTAACTTAGTTAAAGACACAATTGACCTTCAAAATTTATGCTTTATTAAAATATGCTAGTTAGTATGTTAATGCAAGTTCAAAATAATCCAAATAGTGAAAAATAAAATTATATCCCTAGTAAATAAATAAATACTTAGCATATTTTCGTTTTTATAAATAAATATTTAATTTTAGTATAAAATATAGGTAGACAAATAAAATAATTATTTTTAAACTTTTTCGTATAAAAATATTTTTCAACATATGTTTCTTTTAAAAAGTTAGAGTGTGGACTAGTTTTGAGAGTATTTTTGTAAACAAACAATTCTTTTAGAAATTGTGCAATACCTTAATTCATCAAACCAAATAATGGATAAGAAATATGTCAGCATAACTAATACCAATATTACTAATACACCTTATTCAACATTATTCTTATGCACTCTACCAAACGAGCCCTTACCTCTCTGATCTCACGTTTTAAAATAGTATATTTGATCTTGTAATCACTTGTTTAATGAAAAACACATACTATTCAATTTGGATGTCAGTTTTGAGGTCGAAAGTGATCAAACTGCCATTTATTATTTATGAATTAATTGAAGATAGAAAAACGACTGATATAGGGTTCTGACCGACATACCTTGAATTGATTTTATTCATTGGATTGTGGCCCACCAAATATAAAATATAAGAGTAATAACGAGATACCTTCTGTTGAGGCAATTGATCTAATCATTGCCTTCAGCAATTAACTGATATAAGTTTTGGCTCATAATTGCTATATCTTAGCCGTAAATATTAGTAATATTTATTTGTTGAGCCATAAAATAATTTGTTTTGGACTATTAGTTGATAAAACTACTTATTGTTTATTTTATGTATGTGATTAATGTGTATATAGTTTGTTAGTCACCAAAGTGACCAAACTAGATTGTTTAAAGTATTCACATGCATAAAATCTTATGATCTCTATTTTGTGTGTGCATTTATGTTATATAGTTTGTTAGTCACCAAAGTGGCCAAACTAGTTTGTTTATGAAAATATGCATACATAAAATTATAGTTTACATGAAATTAATGAAATGCCTATAATTAAAAATTAGTGGATAAATTAATTTTTACTATTGCTAGAGCTTAAGAATTTACCCAAAGGTGAATCATTATTCTATGAATAGTGAATATGATGAGGTAAATTAATATTCTTAGTCAAATATATATATTGTTTGTCCAAAGATGACATATATATTTGGTTTAAAAAAATATATTTAATTACCTATTAAAGACTAAATTGCATTTAAATTATGATAGTGTATCGCAATATTTACCCAAAGGAGAATTGTGATATGTTTTAACTGTTTTGTTGAATCCATATTGATTTGTGAGCATGTATTATCTATTTTGAAGCTATTCCTTTTCATTCGCTTGCTTTGTCCGTTACTGTGTTCAACGGATTGAACTTCTCTGAATAGCGTGAACAAGTCCGGTTCCACTTAGGTGTGATGGATCCTGACTTGGCTCTGCTGAATGATAAGCCCGCTGCCATTACTGATTCGAGCAGTGCAGATGAGAAGTCTTTCCATAAAGCATGGGAACGCTCTAACAGGCTAAGCCTTATGTTTATGCGAATGAAATTGCCAACAACATTAAGAGTATTATTCCACAAACAGAAAGTGCCAGGGAATACTTGAAGTTTGTGGAAGAACGTTTTCGTTCTACAGATAAGTCTCTCGTTGGTACACTAATTGTTGAACTCACGACCATGAAGTTTGATGGGTCGCATAGTATGCAAAACCATATCATCGAGATGACTAACATTGCAGCAAGACTTCAGACCTTGGGAATAAAAGTGGATGACTCCTTCTTGATTCAGTTTATTCTGAACTTGTTACCTCCTGAGTATGGACCTTTTCAAATTAATTATAACACTATTAAAGATAAGTGAAATGTTAGTGAATTGTCCAGTATGCTTACTCAGGAGGAGTCAAGACTTAAGAAACAAGGGAGTCATTCAATTAACCTCATGAGTCAAACAGCTGGTAAAGGACTTAAAGCGAAGGCCAACAAGTTCAAGAAGAAGAAATCACTAGCTAAAGCTCATCAGGATGCTAACAAGGAACATAAGGTAGATACGTATCGTTTCTATAACAAGGAAGGACACTATCAGAAAGATTGCCGGAAACGTAAAGCTTGGTTCAAAACGAAAGGTACAATTAGTGTTTTTGTATGTTTCGAATCAAATTTAGTAGAAGTTCCTAATAATACTTGGTGGCTTGATTCTGGTGCAACTGGTCATATATCTACTACGTTGTAGGGATTCCTTACGATACAAACTACAAATCAAAATAAGGATTTCTTGTTCATGGAAAATCATATGAAGGCTCCAATTGAAGGCATAGGGACTTATCGTTTGATCATGGAAAGTGGTCGTCACCTTGATCTATTAGAAACTCTTTATGTACCTTCAGTTTCTAGGAATTTTATTTCTCTTTCAAGACTTGATGTTTCTGGATTTGATTTAAAGTTTGAAAATGGATGTTTCAATTTATATAAAAATGCTATTTTTATGGTTCTGGTTTTCTTAGTGATGGTTTATATAAATTAAAATTCGATATTGGCTTTTTGAATCCCTTCTTACTGTTAAACATAATGTTAGAATTAAACGTAGTTCACTAGATGAAAGTTCTGCTTGCTTGTGGCATATGCGTTTGGGTCATATATCCACAAAAAGGTTAGAAAGATTCGTAAAGAATGAGATTCTTCCGAATCTAAATTTTACTGATCTTACTATATGTTTGGATTGCATTAAGGGAAAGCAAACCAAGCATAGTATGAAAGGTGCCACAAGAAGCACTCAACTTCTTGAAATTATACACACCGATATTTGTGGAACCTTTGATGTTCCATCTTTAGGTGGAGAGAAGTATTTTATCACTTTTATCGATGATTTTTCACGTTATGGATACATCTATTTGCTGAAAGAAAAATCTCAAGCAACAGATACTCTCAAAGTGTTTGTTAATGAGGTTGAAAGACAATTAGATAGTAAGGTGAAAATCATTAGGTCAGATAGAGGTGGTGAATATTATGGAAAATATAATGAATCAGGACAATGTCCAGGTCCATTTGCAAAGTTCCTACAGGAACGTGGCATATGTGCACAGTATACTATGTCAGGAACACCTCAACAAAATGGTGTTGCAGAAAGGCAAAATCGAACACTTATGGATATGGTTAGGAGCATGATAAGTAATTCCTCATTACTCAAATCATTGTAAATATATGCTCTTACAACCGCTATATATTTATTAAACAGGGTTCCTAGACAGGCAGTTCCAAAGACCCCTTTTGAACTATGGACAGGAAGGAAAGAGGCACCTGCATATTTGGGGTTGCCCAGCAAAGCTAGAGTTTTATAATCCATGAGAAAAGAAATTAGATTCTCGAACAGTAAGTGGTTACTTTATTGGTTACCTAGAGAAATCTAAAGGGTATGTGTTTTACTGTCCAAACCATAGTTTGAGAATTGTTGAAACCGATAATGCAATATTCATTGAGAATGGTGAAGTTTGTGGGAGTGTTGAAAAGCAAAGTGTGGAAATAAAAAAGGTGAGGGTCAATATTCTATTACCCATGAATGTGCCTACTTCCACACAAATATCAAATATTATTCCAGTTGTTGAAGAACACTTTGACAACACCGAGCAACATTTGGATGAAACACTTCATGAAGAAACTTACTCACAAATATTTGACACAAATGAACAACAAGAAATACCATTAAGAAACTCTCAAAGAGTTAGAAAATCATCTATTTCGGATGATTACGTGGTTTATTTGCAAGAGTCAGATTTTGACATTGGTCTTAATAAGGATCCGATTTCATTTTCACAAGCCATAGAAAGTAATGAGTCTAAAAAATGGATTGATGCCATGAAGGAAGAGTTAAAATCCATGGAATACAATAAACTCTGGGATCTTGTTGAATTGCCAGAAAGTTCTAAAAGAATCGAGTGTAGATGGGTCTTTAAGACCAAGTGCGATTCAAATGGCAATATTGAATGATACAAAGCCAGACTTGTTGCCAAGGGTTATACTCAGAAATGAGGCATTGATTATAAAGAGACGTTTTCACTAGTCTCAAAGAAAGACTCGTTAAGAATTATTATGGCTTTGGTGGCTCATTATGATTTAGAGTTACACCAAATGGATGTGAAAGCTATCTTTCTTAATGGAGATCTCGAGGAGGAAGTTTATATGGATCAACTAGAGGGTTTTGAAATTAAAGGAAAAGGTCAAATGGTGTGTAAACTTAAGAAGTCAATATATAGACTTAAACAAGCCTCACGATAATGGTATATAAAGTTTAATGATACCATAACATCTTTTAGCTTTGTGAAAAATATCGTTGATCGATGTATATACCAAAAGATCAGTGGGAGCAAGTTTAAATTTTTAGTCCTGTATGTTGATGATATTCTACTTGCTGCTAATGATTTAGGCATATTGCGTGAGACTAAAGATTTTCTCTCTAAGAATTTTGAAATGAATATGTGATAGGAATAGAAATATTTTGTGATAGATCACAAGAATTATTGGGATTGTCTCAGAAGGCTATATCGAAAGAGTTCTAGATAGATTTAACATGAATAACTGTTCAGCAAGAATTATCCCAATTCAAAAAGGGGACAAATTTATTCTCATGCAATTCCCAAAGAATGATGTAAAACGAAAGGAAATGGAATCAATTCCTTACTCTTCAATTGTTGGTAGTCTGATGTATGCTCAGACTTGCACAAGACCGGATATTAGTTTTGCAACCGGAATACTAGGAAGATATCAGAGTAACCCGGGAATTGATCACTAGAAAGCTGCAAAGAAAGTTTTGAGGTACCTGAAAGGATCGAAGGATTACATGCTCATTGTTGATACCCAATTTTTTTCTATATATTTTCAATATGCAAAATACCTTCAAAATAGCATATATATATATATATATATATATATATATATATATATATATATATATATATATATATGCATATATAAGTATGTCCAATTGTTTTATTATTTTTTCCATAATTTTAAAGGTTTTTAATTGATTTATTTTCCCCTTTTTATCCATAAAATCCCAATAATTATTTTCAAACTTATTATTTTTGATAATTCCTCCGTTGGTATTTCTGACTTTATGCCAAAATATAGCTAAAGTAATTTTTACATATTTGTACAATTATATTTAGTATTTTTTAAAGCTAAATTGCACATAATTATAATATTAGCCCTTTTAAGGTTTAATTAGGTTTTATATTCATAAAATAGGATCAGGTATTTTTAAATTGTTAATTATGTATTATAACTTATTTTTATCCTTTTAAATTAATTTTTAGAAAATTATTTACTATTTTCTATAATTTAAAAGGGAAAAAATGGCTATTTAACTTGTAGCCAAATTTGGCTTTCAAATCTAACCCAAATCAAACCCCCCATTCCCCGGTCCAATTTCTAATTAAACCCGACCCTAACCCTTTTAAACCCTACCCAGTCCCAGATCCCCACGCACCCCATCTAATTGGGCCATTGATCATTCAGATCAACGACCACCATTCCACCTGCCTAAAATTAACCCAAACGACCCCCTTAACCTAATTCATTTCCACTAACCCGCTGTTGGGCCCCCTTTTTCTCGCAAAATTGGGTTTATGACATTAAAAACTCTTTTAACGGTTATTAAAAGAGAAGAGTCGCCACCTAATGATTAAAGTGCATTAGGACACTAAGAAGAGTTTGATTTAAAAAACCAGAGATTGGGTAAAGGGCTTGAAATTATCCCGAAGGGAAGGTATTAGATACCCCTCAGGATCCGCTAGTGTGGTTCCCGGCCATACTATAATTGTGACCTTAAGTGTAAATAACAAGGAGGCAAGTAAAAAGTTTCAAATATGAGGGGGTTTTCACATAATGGTTGCAAATAGATTAAAGTTTAAAGAAATAAAAGAAAGCTGAATTTTTTGAGAAGATAGTTTGGGAAATACTGAAAGTAATAAAATGAACAAGTAAAGGGAGGGGGGTCCTAAGTTTACAAATAATATGGATCACCTCACACAACATCCGGTAATCACTCCTCAAAGAGGGGCTACATGAGATTTTATCGTGTGGTCATCATATCCATATCTACCATTTCCCACCCCGTTAAGGTATTAAAGCGCGGAAAGTCTCGTTTACTTATTGCATGCTATTACCCACCCCAATCCTATCAGACCCGGAGGTACTTGGGACTACTAATCCTAAAAAGGAAGAGGTATGAGGTTCCATAGTTTTAAAAGGACAAAATTCTAAGGCGGCAATCAAAACATATATGTAGCAAATATTGGGAAAGCACATAAACAGATAGAAAGGCTCAAATAGATCTCCTTAAATCAAAGAAAAGCATAGAGTTTAGCTTGTCTTGCATATACTGATTAAGGTCTAATCAAACTTAAGAAGTTAAAACAGACTGATTTATCACATATTTTCAGATAAGAAGTCCGAATTTGGCTTGCCCGCTGGATGTAATTAACAAAACATGGTTCAGTTACAAGTTTACCTTATGGCTTGCCTAAGTGTTAGACGAAACCTATAGACATGATATCTAATGGTTTCAAAAAGAAGTATGGTGATTTTAGGAAAAGAAATTGTCAGTTAATCTGGAAAGGCGAGTTCAAGTCCTGCAGACGTTAGGCATTATTGTTAGTGATTTTAGACTTACAAGAAAGTGAAATGATTCAGATTTGGTTAATAGCTCCTATAAGCATGCTTTCTAGACATTTTTGATTTTAAACATTTTTACAGACGTAGCAAGAGTGCACAAATCCTATGGGCATGGTATCTAAATGTTGTTAGTTATTTAAATCTTATAAACAAGTTTGTCTAGTGACAGATGCATATACAGGATTTGGATTTCTAGCATGGTATCTATATGAGATAGGGCAGAACTTTTTATAGACATAGTATCTATATAATGCAGAACTGCAGAAAACCTTAAAGACATGGTATCTATATGAATGCATAAACCTATAGACATGGTGACTATATAGTGCAGTAATTCTTATAGCCATGGTGTCTATATGCAAGTGTAGAATTTTGTAAGTAAACCTATAAGCAAGATATCTACGTGGATGCAGAAATTAATAAACCTATGATGAGAATGCAGAAATAGGCATGGTAACTGCAGAAATTAATAAGCCTATAGGCATGATATCTATCCCTTTTTGCATACAGTCATTCCCATCCTTTTTCACTAGCCACCCTCAATAGTTATTACAAATTATTACAGCCCAGAATGAATAAGAAAAGCAAAATTACATCAGAAATTAGTAGTACAACCAAGGGGAGCGTAATTCGGACTCCATGTCTGAAATATGTGATGAACCAACTCCAAAGATCAGGATCCAAATCCTTTCTCTCATTTGGATGTGTCAGAGTTCCCTAAGAGCCTCAAATGGACTTCGGGTAGTGCTCACACCCATATGTGCAAGATTAAGTCATAGTGCAGTATGGAAGGGCCAGTCCTCAAGTGTCTAAGTTCAGAGGGAACTCAAGGTCCCAAGGCAAAGCTCACAGGAGGGGGGCAGAACTTAGAAGCTATGAGTGAGTGTAAGTGCAGAGTTTGAATAAAGGGGAAAGGGGAAGTGGTAAAGAAGCAAGGACATGCTAGTGGGCATACCTAGCAATGAGAAGTGCTGGCACACCCTACAAGCTTGTTAAAACATATTGTTTTGGAAGTCAAGATCCCCTAAGGGATCAAGTACAAACATGAACAATAAATTGCATATTGTCATGTCCTGAACAACAACTCAAAGAACATAGAAGGAAATAGGGGTGCAGGGAAATTAACATGCCAGTTAAATATCTAACTCCACATAGACAGTAAAGTAGACATGAATGTAAAGGCTATAAGTAAACACATTGGGATGATGCTGAAGCTAAGACTAGAACATACCAGTCTTAAAGAAACATGTAAGAAGAAAGCAGTAGTCTTGTAAAGCCAAAGTGCAAATAGGCAGTCAGAATACATGAGTTTAGAAGAGAATTGAGATTGTGGGTGGGAAGTCTGAAGTGTAAAAGTGTTCAGTTGAAAGTGTCTGGTGAGAAAGGGGTCGTTCCTTTTTATAGTATAGAAGGCAAGCAGAAATAAGGTAAGAGAATAGTTTGAAAATCGATTGTCAATCAATTACACAAGTTTTCCCTTTAATTAAGGGATTCAGATTACAAACGGGTATAAACCCATTAAGGAAAGAAATTAATCAAACACTTTGTGCAAAGTAATATAATAGGGGTAAATACATAAAGGTCTATTTAAGGACAAGGTCTTGATAGTACACGGTTTGTGCAAATAAGGTAAGGGACTCAGTTAACAGCCAAGAAATCAGAAGTCCAAAGATTTGTAGGAATAAACCCAGTCAGAAAAGCTGAAGAAAGGTTTTACTTAAAGAATATCAGCAACAATCAATTAGTCCTATTAAAAAGGGATTTTGAACCAATCACAAATTAGAAAACCTTTTTTAAGAAAGACTTATCACATATAAAAAGCGTACAAACACGTTAAGTATGAAAGAAAATTGTCATGCCAATCAGTAGAAGATCCTAGTGTAGAAGAATTTAAAAAAGCTCAGAATCGTGTGCAAACAAAGAAGTTCAAACTTAGTTCATAGACTCAGAGATTAGTCTGAAAGAGTCAAGGGTTCTCGAACAGAACCCTAGTTCAATCACTTGACCAAACCTCGGCAGAACCCCCAAATTCTAGGGTTTCCACCTAGAGTTAAGTACAGAGATGAGGAAGAAGTAGTTAAAACAGGCTCAGAGATTTCTTTCAGAAACTCATGAGAAAACAAGCAACTTCAGTAGAAAGTTCAAAGCAAACAGAGTGAAGAAATTCGAAGCATAATGAGAGTAGAAGAAATAGTAGAGGAAAACATGCTTAAACGGGTTTTTAGAAGAAACTTAAAACAATGTTCAGTAGAAGGCAAACAATGAGACTTAAGAACTTAGCAGAGAAAATACAGTAGAAGAACACAAGAACACCTGAAAAGTATAGCAAAAGAACATATAGGAAAACACAGTGAGATAAACATGTGAGAGCATGGTATAGAAACACAGTAGGAAAACGAAAGACAGAAAGCACAGAAGAACATGTGTGGTAAAAAGGAAACATATGAGCACAATAGAGATAAATACACACAAAGAAAAGGAAAAGAAAAGTTAGAGAAATATTTTAAGCATTTCAGAAAATCCTAAATCGAAAAAGAAGCGATTTTGGAAGTAATTTTTGAAAGAAAGTTGGGGAAATCATTTGAAAACTCAACTAAAACATAGATACATAACATATCTAAAAAGATCGAAGAAAATCTCGAAGAGTTAGGGTTTCAGAAGAGCCCTAGGAATGAGAAAGGCTTGGAAAAGGTCCGATCTGAGTTGGAGAAGTCAAAACCAGGCTCAAAACACCATGGTACGCCGGAGCAAGGCCGGAGATGGCCGTGAAACCTTGAATCAGCAGAGGTTCGGGCAAAAATCTTCGAGTTCAGGCCTCGAATCTTCAAATATCAAGCGTATAAGAGCAAGGAGAAGTGAGTATAGGGCTACCATGGCCTGAGAAGCCATGGGTTCAGGTGGGTATATAGGTTGAAGACGGTGAGATGTGGCTAGGGTTAGGGAATGTTCAAGAGAATTTGGGAGAGGGAAGGGGTTTCAGAGGCGGCGGTTGGTGAGAAATGGGATAGGGTTGGTGGGGGTTGTTGAATTAAAAAGGAAAGAGGGAATTCTAGCCGTTGATCAAAAAATGATCAACGGCTTGGATCAAAAAGGGAAGCCGGGTGGGTAAAATAAACGGGTTAGGGGCGGGTAGTTTTAGGAATTGGGCTGGTCCGTTTGAGTTGGAATTGGGGTTTAATTGGGGCTGATTTTAGGCTAAAATTGAAATAGTTAGGGCTAAGTTTTAAATAGCCACTTTTTCCCTTTTTATTTTATAAAAAATAGTAAAATGATTTCTGAAAATAAATTAAAGGTACTAAATTAATTAATAATATATAAATATTAAATTAAAAATACTGGAATCAATTTCATAATTATAAAATGCTATTAAATCTTAAAGTAGGCTAAAATTGCAATTATATGCAATTTAGCTTTAAAAATACTAAATAAATTTGTAAAAATGCGTAAAATATTACCTTGCTATATTTTGGTATAAATGTAAGAATAAAATAAGTTATTCACAAAAAATGATAATTTGAGGAACAATTATTGGTTTTTTGTATTGTTAAAATAGGGCGATAAATTGATTTAAAAATTAGGAAAAATACTAAAACATTGGACATACTTATATATGCATATATATGCTATTTTGAAAGTATTTTGCATATAAAAATATATAGGAAAAAATGGGGTATCAACAACTGCCCTCTTTACCCGGGAAGGATGAAAGAGTTCTCGGGTAAAGATATGATGGCCAATTTGACCGAACGAAATGGTTTGAAGAATTTGACCGTGCTCAGGTTCTTGAGCTGCCTACATATTCCTGGTCTTACAGGAATCAGGCCATATGTAGTTCAGGATCCGTCGGCGGAATATGCCGATGTAGGTTTTCCCAAGGACGCGATACTGAAGTTGGGATGAATGGTTAAAGTCTAATAGGGCTGCGGGAACTGGAGTGGGATTGCTCCTGCTGAGACGGCCGTTGCTCGCCGATTTACCTGCAAATGAACAATATGTTGTGCGTAAATTTAAACATGATGCAAGTTCCCGTTGGACCATGAATGCTGCCTTTGGACGGTTAGGATGACGTCCTTGGACCATGATGTCCTGGGCCATGAAGCGTATAATAAAGGATTCGCGAGCCATGAAATGATTCTCTCGGGCTATGAGGATGATGCCTCCGAACCATGATGCCTTTAAATAATGATATGCAAAAGATTAAAAGGGATCCTCGAGCCATGACATGGTGTTCTTGGGCTATGTAAATGGTGCCTCTGAACGATGATGCCCTCGGATAATTTGGCGATCTTTCAGCCCATAAGATGATGTAAATGAAGTGGCGATCTTTCAGCTGATGCAAGGTATAAATAAAGTGGCGATCTTTCAGCCAATGCAAGATGTAAATAAAAGGTGGTGATATTTCAGCCAATGCAAGATGTAAATAAAAGTGGCGATATTCCAGCCAGTGTAGGATTTAAATAAAGGTGGCGATCTTTTAGCCGATGTAGGATTTAAAAAAAGGTGGCGATCTTTCAGCCGATGCAGGTGGAGACAGAGCTTAGTCTCCAAAGGTAGAATGGTAGCCTTATGCAATGCAGAGAATGCAGGTAGAGACAGAGCTTAGTCTTGGAAGGCAGAATGGTAGCCTTATGCAATCAAAAGAATGCAGATGGAGATAGAGCTTAGTCTCCGAAGGCAGAATGGTAGCCTTATGCAATGTAGAGGAATGCAGATGGAGACAAAGCTTAGTATCAGAAGGCAGAATGGTAGCCTTATGCAATGCAGAGAAATGCAGATGGAGACAGAGCTTAGTCTCCGAGGGCAGAATGGTAGCCTTATACAATACAGAGAATGCAGATAGAGATAGAGCTTAGTCTCAGAAGGCAGAATGGTAGCCTTATGCAATGCAGAGAATGCAGATGGAGACAGAGCTTAGTCTGGGAAGGCAGAATGGTATCCTTATGCAATGCAGATGGAGACAGAGTTTAGTCTCGGAAGGCAGAATGGTAGCCTTATGCAATGCAGAGAATGCAGATGGAGACAGAGATTAGTCTCGGAAGGCAGAATGGTAGCTTTATGAGAATGCAGATGGAGACAGAGCTTAGTCTCAGAAGGCATAATGGTAGTCTTATGCAATGCAGAGAATGCAAATGGAGACAGAGCTTAGTCTCGGAAGGCAAAATTGTAACCTTATGCAATGCAGAGAAATAAAAGGGTAATAGTAATAAAAGTTCCTTAGCTGATATTGTGGCAGCTGGGGATGTTGTGTGCGGATGGTAACTGTGAATAGATGTGACGGTCCTGAGAGTTGTATTTTTGAAAAGTACGAGTGTATAAATATATTCGATAATTTCGCGACTTGGGTAACTGCATTCAAAGAAAAATCGTGAGTTTTGTAAAAGGGGGGAAGGTTAGTTCAGAATTGTGACCGAACCCATAGGGGTGCCTACTTCTCCCCTCTTAAACGGGAATCATGTCAGGCATAGTTCAAATTACATCATAAAAAGCATAAAGGTTACACATAGTATCGCTTGACTGCGTCTGAATTGATCAGCTTTGGCCAGACTTCTCCGTCCATTTCTGCAAGTATGAGGGCTCCTCTTGTAGAACCCGGTGAACCATGTATGGACCCTGCCAGTTGGGAGAGAATTTCCCTTTGGCTTCATCTTGATGTGGAAATATTTTCTTTAACACCAGCTATCCCGGTGTGAACTATCTCGGCTTGACTCTTTTGTTGAAGGCTCTAGACATCCTATTATGATAAAGTTGACCATGACAAACTGCATTTATTCTCTTTCCATCTATAAGAGCTAGCTGCTCGTAACGATTCTTCACCCATTTTGCACTAGCTTTGCTTCCTGTATGATTCTTAATGAGGGAATTTCCACCTCAGTGGGAATGATTGCCTTTGTACCATAAACCAGCATATAGGGGGTTACACCTGTCGATGTGCGTACTGTGGTGCGGTATCCCAATAAAGTAAATGAGAGCTCCTCATGCCACTGCTTATGCTTCTCTATCATCTTCCTTAGTATCTTTTTGATATTCTTATTGGCGGCTTCTACAGCTCCGTTCATTTGAGGTCTGTAAGCTGTAGAATTCTTGTATTTGATCTTGAAGGTTTCACACATAGATTTCATCAAATCACTGTTGAGGTTGGAGTCATTATCAGTAATGATTGACTCTGGAATTCCGAACCGACACATGATACGGTCGTGGACAAAATCCGCTACGACTTTCTTAGTCACTGCCCTGTAAGATGCTGCTTCAACCCATTTGGTGAAATAATCAGTAGCTACTAGAATAAACCTGCGCCCGTTTCATGCGGCGGGTTTAATTGGTCCGATAACATCTATTCCCTAGGCGGCGAACAACCACGACGAGCTTGTTGCATTAAGCTCATTTGGAGGCACCTTTATCATGTCTGCATGTATCTGGCAACGGTGGCACTTTCGGACATACTGGATGCAGTCTGTTTCCATAGTCATCCAAAAGTAACCAGCTCAGAGTATTTTCTTTGCTAAAACAAAGCCATTCATATGTGGACTGCAGGTCCCTGCATGAATTTCCTCTAATAGCGTGGATGCTTCCTTTGCGTTGACACACCTTAATAATCCCAAATTAGGAGTCCTCCTATACAGGATTCCTCTGCTTTGAAAGAAATTGTTGGATAACCTCTGAAGCGTGCGCTTCTGAATAGCGTTTGCAAGCTCTAGGAATTCTCCTTTGGCCAAGTATTCCTTGATATCATGAAACCAAGGTTTTCTGTCTGTTTCTTCTTCGATATGAGCACAGTAAGCTGGCTGATCATGGATCTTTACCGGAATGGGATCAATGAAATTCTTGTCCAGATGTTGTATCATGGATGATAGGGTGGCCAGTGCATCGGCGAATTCATTCTGGACCCTGGGAACATGCTGGAATTCCGTCTTTGTGAACCTCTTTCTCAACTCCTATACATGATGCAAATAATGGAGTATCTTGGAGTTCTTGGTCGCCCATTCTTCTCGGACCTGATGTATAAACAAGTCTGAATCCCCAATTACTAGCAACTTTTGGATGTTCATGTCAATGTCCACCTTGAGCCCTAAGATGCAGGCTTCATACTAGGCCATGTTGTTGGTGCACGGGAACCTGAGCTTGGCAGATACTGGAAAATGCTGACCGATTTCTGATATTAGGACTACTCCTATGCCAACTCTTTTGAAATTTGCCGCTTAATCGAAAAACATTCTCCAACCATCATAGGATTCTGCAATGTCTTCTCCTATGAATGATACTTCTTCGTCAGGAAAATACGTTTTCAGAGGTTCGTATTCTTCGTCTATGGGATTTTCAGCAAGGTTATCTGCTAGTGACTGTCCCTTGATTGCCTTCTGAGTTATGTAGACAATGTCAAATTCACTCAATAGGATTTGCCACTTGGCTAGCTTTCCAGTGGGCATGGGCTTCTGAAAGATTTACTTTAAGGGATCCATTCTTGATATGAGATATGTAGTATAGGCCCAGAAGTAGTGCCTCAACTTCTGAGCTACCCAAGTCAAAGCACAACAGGTGCTCTCTAACAGAGAATATTGAGCCTCGTACGGGGTGAAATTCTTATTGAGGTAATAGATGGTCTGCTCCTTCCTTCCTGTTTCATCATGCTGCCCTAGAATACAACCAAATGCTCCATCCAATACTGCAAGGTAGAGTAATAGAGGTCTACCCGGCTCAGGCAGAACTAAGATTGGTGGTGTTGATATGTACTCCTTGATTGTGTCGAAATCTTTTTGGCAATCATCAGTCCATGTGGTAGTGACGTTCTTCTTTAACATCTTAAAGGTCGGATCACAAATGACCGTAGATTGTGCTATAAACCTGCTGATGTAGTTAAGTCTTCATAGAAAGCTCATTATGCCCTTCTTGTTCTTTGTTCTTGAATATCTTTGACCTTAGATGGATCCAGTTCTATCCCTCAGCGACTCACAATTAACCCAAGTAGTTTTCCGGCAAGAACCCCAAATGCACATTTTGCGGGATTCAGTTTCAGGTTGTATCTTCTCAATCTGTTGCAGAACTTCCTCAAATCTTCCATGTGGTCAGTGGCTTTCTTGGACTTTATAATGACATCATCTACATACACCTCAATCTCCTTGTGTATCATATCATGGAAGATAGTAGTCATGGCCCTCATGTAGGTGGCCCCTGTATTCTTTAACCCGAATGACATCATCTTGTAGCAGTACATCCCCTACTGTGTAATGAAAGCTATTTTCTCAGCATCTTCTTCATCCATCCATATCTGATGGTACCCAGCGAAGCAATCTACAAATGACTGCAGCTCATGCTTGGAGCAATTATCAATCAGGATGTGTATGTTCGGTAAGGGGAAGTCGTCCTTTGGACTGGCCCAGTTGAGATCCCGGTAGTCGACACAGACTCTAACATTCCCATCCTTCTTCGGTACTAGAACAATGTTGGCTAACCATGTCGGATATTCTACTACCCTGAGAATCTTAGCTTTGACCTGCTTAGTGACTTCTTCCTTGATTTTCAAGCTCATGTCAGGCTTGAACTTTCTGAGCTTTTGCTTTACCGGCGGACATGTCGGATCGGTTGGCAACTTGTGGGCCACAATATATGTGCTCAAACCAGTCATGTCATCATATGACCAGGCGAATATGTCCTCATATTCCTTCAGAAATTCTGTGTATTCTTCATTTTCTAACGGTGACAAATGAACGTTGATCCGAGTTTCTTTGATATTTTCTGTATCTCCCAGGGTAACAATCTCGGTCTCGTCCATGTTGGACTTAGGTCTGTTCTCAAAATTTTCAACCTCTTTAACAATCTCTCCCGGTATATCATATTCCTCTGAATCTATGAACGTTTGTTGCGTTGTCTCGTTGCATGTCACAACCATTGGTTCATCAAGATAGGTAATAGTAATGCTGTATAAGTAAAGTAATGAGAGAAAATAATAAGAGTAAGATTTGTAAGGAAACCGAAATGCTTTGATAAATTTCATAACTGTTTTGAACATTGGAAGATCTTATTGTGAAAATTCAAAAATGTGAAAGGAAAATCAACTAGTAAAAATAAAAGATAGTGCATGATGCTTTGTTCAGCCTTGCTACCCTGAGGCTTTCCGGGCTCTGGTGTTTCTGATGGTCCAATTGTTGAGGCATGCTCCTCGGCTTACGGCCTGTATGGAACGGCCTTCCTCTCCTTCCTCCTCAAAAATGACACAACAATCCATGTCATCTTCTTCTAGGAACAAATTTCTCACTGCTGCCAGTGCTTCCCCTTTTTGCGACCCATAGATAACATCGGCCAGCTGGAAAGTCTGCTCCAAATGTGGTATTGGCTGCTCCAGCGGGTAGTATGGACCGCGCCATGGTGGCAACCAATTGTTGAATTCCTCCCAAGTATACTCATATCCCAGACCAAAAGTGGTGCCATGTTTCTTCAGTTTTATCGTCTTGGCGATTCCTTGGAGATTCTTGCCAAGTCCCTTGCTAGGCTCATATCCGCTCCAGTTCAATATGCTTTCAATTTTGTTGTCCCACCATTTGTCTTTGTCAACGGCGTTGAATCGCTCGATGTGGTGATCAGTTTCCCCACCTATCTTTCTTCTTCCTCCAATAGGATGGTTTGGCGACTGTATATGGGATTGCTACTGTCGCCGTGAATGATCACCTCTTGGTGGTTCCATTTAAATTTCACCGCCTGATATAGTATTGACGCTATGACCCCAGCGACATGAATCCACAGCCGTCCTTACAGCAAGTTGTAAGATGTTGCACATCTATAACCTGAAAATCAACATCGAACCAAGTAGGCCCCATTTGCAAACACATGCTGATTTCCCCAATGGTGGATCTTTGGGAACCGTCGAAAGCTTTGACATTGATTGCCCCATCCTTGATCTCATGCAAACCCTTTCCCAATGTTCTGAGTGTTACCAACGGACAAATATTGAGGCTGGACCCTCCATCAATCAGGACCCTAGTTATAAAATAATTTTCGCATTGTACGGTGATGTGTAACGCTTTGTTGTGACTCAACCCTTCCGGTGGCAACTCATCTTCATGAAAAGTGATCTTGTGATCTTCCAATACCTACCCTACCATGTTTGCCATTTCTCCTTTGGTGATGTTGCTTGGTACATATGCCTCACTCAACACCTTCAACAAGGCATTCTTATGTACATCAAAACTTTGAAGCAAAGCTAGGATAAAAATCTGTGCTGGTGTTTTGTTCAGCTGATCAATGATTGAGTATTCCTTGGCTTGTATCTTTCTCCAGAGATCTTCGGGACCGATTTCAGTAATGGTCGGCCGACCAGAGGCCTGCTCACTCGACTCAACTAAATGCTCTGGAGTATAAACCCTACCGGTTCTTGTTATACCCTGTGCCGCAATGGCTTCCCCGAACTTGACATTCCCTTTTCTTCTCGCCTCGGCTGTGTAATCCCAAGTTATGGAATTTGTATGTAACGGTGTTATGGCTGACATTGCTACTGGAATGGGCACCTTTACTCCGAATGGAGCATGTATTTTGGAGGGTAAAACTGCAACTTCAAACGGTGCTGGTGCGTTTGCTGGAGACCCAAACTCGACCTCAATTGGTGTTGGCATCTTTGTAGGGGTGGTGCTTCAAACTCAAGTGGTACAGACATGTTTACCTAGGCATCTCCAGAAGGCTGAGTCTGGACTCTAATCGGATTAAGGGTGACTATTAGCTTTTTTGGTTCGTCACCTTCTGTGATTAAACCGATCGATCCTTTGGGATCCCAATTATCCTCTATTTCAATCATGTGAACACCTCCACCCTTATGGTCCTGCAGAGGATTGTTGCGGACATTCGGAGTAGGCTCCTTTGCCACAATGATCTTGTTATCAATCAAAGTCTGGATCTTGTCTTTCAAAGAGAAGCATTCATCAATGGTATGTCCTTTCATGATGGAATGGTATGCACAAGATTTATTTGGATTAACCCACTGAGAAGGGTTTTTAGGGGTTATAGTAGGGATAGGGGTGACGTAACCGGCAGCTTTGAGCCTTTCATATGGCTGGTCAATCAGTACAGCAATGGCGGTATACTGTTTGGGGCGTCTGCGATCGAAATTTGGTCGAGGTCTAGGAAAGTTTTGACGTGCGAGAGTTGATTGATAGTGGGATGGCTGAGTATTGTAGGCTTGGTAAACATGCGCGGGTTGAGAATATCTGGATGAGGTAGGTTGATATGTAAGAGGTGGAGGTGATTGATAAGTGGGTGGGGTGGGGTTTGGTAAGAAGGTGGGGGTGCTTGGTAATTTGGAGTAGGTTGATATGTGAGTGGAGGCATTGGATAGGTTTGGTATTTGACAGGGGATTGGGTTCTCTGTGCAACCATTACGGCACCTACGTCCCTTTTCTTGGACGTACCACCAGACTGTAGAGCCTTGTTGGTAGCTTGCAAGGCTTCCAAGTTCGTAACATACCACTTTTGATACCTTCCTCGATCCTTTCTCCCAACTTGATGATGTCGGAAAATTTATGATTCTCGATCAGCATCAGTCTTTCATAATATTGCGGGTCCTGAGCCTGGATGAAAAATTTGTTCTTCATCTAGAGCAGGCCTGACTTTAGCAACTTCTAACCTCCAGCAAGTGGCATACTCGCGGAATGTTTTCGTGGGCTTCTTCTTTAAGTTCTGAATGTAAAACACATCCGATGCATTTTCGTTGTTGAACCTAAATCTGTCCATGAAGTCAGATGCCATACTCACCCAATTCAACCATTTTTTCGGGTCTTGCCTAATGTACCAAGATAGAGCATCGCCTTTCAGACTTCTCATGAAAAGTTTCATTCGAATCCTTTCGTCCTTCCCTACTCCGTCCAGCTTGTCGCAGTATGTTCTCATGTGAATTTTTGGATCCCCTGTACCATCAAACATCTCGAACTTAGGAGGTTTGTACCCCTCAGGCAGTTCGACATCTGGTTATATGCAAAGGTCTTCGTAGTTAAACCCTTCAATCCCCTTACTTTCTTCGACACCCTGAATTCGACTAGTCAAATTCTTGAGTTCTGTAGCCAGGTTCCTGATGAGTGAGTCTTTGTCATCAGACTCGGGTGTACTTGAAATGGGTTGAGTGGAGTGTGGTATAGTATCCACATAGATATGGGTGTTATGAGTGTGGAAATGGTCATTTGTGGAGTTCAAAGGTTCTAGGATGAGCAATGGAGTATTGTTGGAAGTATGGCAGGTGTTGCAGTGATGGTGAGGAGCGGGATAGTTTTGTGGTTTTGGGATGCTTTGTGGAGGTGTGGGGTTCTGAGCAATAGGAAAATTGACATCTGGAGTGGTGAGGGAAAATGATAAGCTCGCCAAGTTTCGGACCTGATCAAGTTCCTCTTGAAATTTCAACAGTTTTTGCTTGAATCGGGACGCACTTTCTTTGGAGACCTGAGTACCCTGAGTGATTTCTACCCGTTCAACCGAGTTTTGCTTTCTGATGTTGCTCAAATATTCTATCTTTCCCTTGTTCCTACTTCTGATGGGACTAGGAGGAGGAGTGGGTGGAGGGCCCTTGGATCTTGTGGAGTAGGATGGTGATGCCAGAGTGCACAAACTAACCTTTGGGGAGGGGAATAAATAAAACAAAAGTAAAAACAAAAAAGGTAACAAGTTAATGCGGATTATAAGAAAGTGTTGCAATATTTAAACACATAGTGCAAGAATGTAAACCATATCCTAATTTGGGAAACTCAGTTGTGCCCGAGGTAGGCCTAGCGACAAATTAATTTGGAGAACTTAGAATGCTAAATGCCTCATTTTATTGATAAAATGTAGACGAGTGGAGTAGGATGATGATGCCAGAGTGCACAAACTAACCTTTGGGGAGGGGAATAAATAAAACAAAAGTAAAAACAAAAAAGGTACAAGTTAATGCGGATTATAAGAAAGTGTTGCAATATTTAAACACATAGTGCAAGAATGTAAACCATATCCTAATTTGGGAACCTCAGTTGTGCCCGAGGTAGGCCTAGCGACAAATTAATTTGGAGAACTTAGAATGCTAAATGCCTCATTTTATTGATAAAATGTAGACGAGTCCCAAATCGATACTAAATAACAGGAAATAAAATATCACTAGTGGCCATCGGCCTTATTACATTCATAAAACGGAAAGGTAAATTCCTATCTACTTGGTCCCAGAAGGACCTTCCCCAGACTCGGCATCTTTGGCTCCATCGAACAGCTTCACTAGCTCGCGAAGTCCCAGCAGCAGGTAGGCTCTGACCAGGTGTCCACCCCCATTTCCTTCAGCATTCTGGTAGTCCTTGATCCTTTTGAGAAACTTCCTTTCCAGCTCCACTAAACCTCATTCCAGGAATCCTAATCGCTTGTTGACACTGACAACCATGTCTTTCCACTCTTCTATCAGTTTTTGGTGGGATTCTTGAATCTCATGGTGCTCACTTTCACATTCCCGAATCCTCTTGCGCAGTTGGTTGTATTTGACCTGTGCTTCAGCCCTTTCATCGATGATTCAGTGACCTCGAACAAACCCGGGTTGGCCCAGACCATTGTGATTATCCTCCAGCCAGCCTGAATAGTATGGGTGCAGCCAGCATGGTATCTGTCTGAAATTCGATAATATCTCTTCCCATGATGATCTTGCAATGCCACATATGCTGAGCTTGGCATTTATAAGGACTATCATCAGCTTGGAAGTCAGCCCGGAAGTGACTCATCTTGTTGACCTTGGTATAACCTGCTTCCTACCAGCCTGTCTCATAACTCAGAGAGGGACATAAGGTTAGGTTCCTCTCAAATCGATCTATATCAGAAATGGTGCGTCCCTGGATCGGGCGATGAACTCTTCAGTAAGGAACCACTCGAACATCCATTGTATTTGGTCCTCAGTTAGATTTTCAAATAGCTCTGCCCACCCCTTGACACCTTCTGGCTGAGCAAACATGTTGGGCATGTAGTTCATTCGCCTTGGTTGATGGAAGGCTATATGATCGTCCCAGTCTCTACACTGAATCTCTTGCCGATATTCACCCCTTTGAAGATGCTCCATGAGCCAGACCTGGAGTAGCAAGTTGCAGCCCTCGAAGTATGGGGCTCCTTGTTGACATTTTTCCAAGGCTTGGTATATATCTGCAATGATCATGGGCACTATGCTAAATGGTTGTCCACCAATTCCCTACATCAAAGTTTTGGTGAACATGGCTAGCCTGGTGTGGATCCTTGTTTTTTTCATTGGAAACACTATCATTCCCAAGAAGCAGAACATGAAGACAAAGACCCTTCGGTGAATATGCCCCAACGATGTAAGGGCAAACTCATCCGGATATGTACTGTAGGATTTGCTGTGATCGTACCTATCGTACAAATAATCAAAGGGAATGTAGGACTCCTTCAAACATGTCAAGTCTGGATTCTTTTTTAGACCCATAATTTTGAGAAAACCTCTACCTTTGCGATTCTCTGGCATTAACAAACCCGGAGTCTCTCATGGTATACTATCCAATCCTCTTATTTCCTCTAGCAAGGGTATCATCTCAATCTTTCCGAAGTGAAACACAGACCTATCACAATCCCAAAACAGAGTAGCAGCTTTTATGATTTTGTTGTTGGGTTGGGCCTCTAGTAGGGAATGTAGATTTCCTAGGTATTTCCGGACAAGAGTCTGATCACTGGAATAAAGATCCTCCCACCAGCTTAACAACCTTGGGGGATGTTTGTGACCATGCCAAATCTGGGAACTTCGTGCCTCATGTTTCTGCAAGACAAAGGGGTCAGGCCCTTACCCCCACCAGACTCGACTATTAAGTACCAATAATTGGCATAAAAGCATTTAGTTCTCCAAATAAATGCACAAAATGTGATAGTGTCCGTTTGGATTTTTGGGAAACCCATTGGACTTTGGACAAGGCTATTTTAAAGAGTCATTATGCGGACAACATAACTGACTCGTCTAGGAACTGTCGACTACACCATTGATCGATTGCTTTTACCACAAATACGCCTTTGCCGGATTTAAAGGGTGATAATGTTGGAAGAGCGCAACCACTCATTATAAGCGTTGCTACGGTATTTGTTTGGCACGAGTGGAATATGATGTTGGAAACATGCTAATGAAATAATTAAACAAGTTGTCACGTATTTACACATTCATAAAGTAATAATTAAAATAATTCCTCAGAATTTACAACAGTATTAAAGGAAAGCATTAAAAAAAAGAAAGAAACAAAGAGCCAAGTCAGTTTCGTAAGTAGAAGAAAGAATTAAATGCTTAAAGGCATTAAAAGAAGACACGTAAAGAAACATAAGGTCACAAATAGCATGAAATGGTAAAAGCCTACAGTATACCCAGCAGAATCGCCATGCTGCCGCGCCCCTTTTTTCTCACGAAATCGGGTTTATGATATTGACAACTCTTTTAACGGTTATTAAAAGAGAAGAGTCGCCACCTAATGATTAAAGTGCATTAGGACACTAAGAAGAGTTTGATTTAGAAAACCAGAGATTGGGTAAGGGCTTGAAATTATCCCAAAGGGAAGGTATAAGGCACCCATCAGGATCAACTAGTGTGGTTCCCGACCATACTATAATTGTGACCTTAAGTGCAAATAACAAGTAGGCAAGTAAAAAGTTTCAAATATGAGGGGGTTTTCACATAATGGTTGCAAATAGATTAAAGTTTAAAGAAATAAAAGAAAGCCGAATTTTTTTAGAAGATAATTTGGGAATTCTGAAAGTAATAAAATGACCAAGTAAAGGGAGGGGGGTCCTAGGTTTACAAATAATATGGATCGCCCCACACAACATCCGGTAATCACTCCTCAAAGAGGGGCTACACGAGATGTTATCGCGTGGTCATCATATCCATATCTACCCTTTCCCACCCCATTAAGGTATTAAAGCACGGCATAGTCTCGTTTACTTATTGCATGCTATTACCCGCCCCAATCCTATCAGTCCCGGAGGTACTTGGGACTACTAATCCTAAAAGGGAAGGGGTATAAGGTTCCATAGTTTTAAAAAGACAAAATTCTAAGGTGGCAATCAAAACATATATGTAGCAAATATTGGGAAAGCACATAAACAGATAGAAAGGCTCAAATAGACCTCCTTAAATCAAAGAAAAGCATAGAGTGTAGCATGTCTTGCATGTATTGATTAAGGTCTAATAAAACTTAAGAAGTTAAAGCAGGCTGATTTGTCACATATTTTCAGATAAGAAGTCCGAATTTGGCCTGTCCACTGGTTGTAATTAACAAAACCTGGTTCAGTTACAAGTTTACCTTATGGCTTGCCTAAGTGTTAGACGAAACCTATAGGCATGATATCTACTGGTTTCAAAAAGACGTATGTTGATTTTAGGAAAAGATATTGTGAGTTAATCGGGAAAGGCGAGTTCAAGTCCTGCAGATATTAGGAATTATTGTTACTGATTTCACACTTATAAGAAAGTGAAACGATTCAAATTTGGTTAATAGCTCCTATAGGCATGCTTTCTAGGCGTTTTTTATTTTAAACATTTTTACAGACGTAGCAAGAGTGCAAAAATCCTATGGGCATGGTATCTAAATGCTGTTAGTTATTTAAATCTTATAGACAGGTTTGTCTAGTGACAGATGCATATGCAGGATTTGGATTTCTATCATGGTATCTATATGAGATAGTGCAGAACTTTCTTATAGACATGGTATCTATATAATGCAGAAGTGCAGAAAACCTTAAAGACATGGTATCTATACGAATGCATAAACCTATAGACATGGTGTCTATATAATGCAGGAATTCTTATAGCCATGGTGTGTATATGCAAGTGCAGAATTTTGTGAGTAAAACTATAAGCAATATATCTATGTGGATGCAGAAATTAATAAACCTATAGGCATATTATCTAAAGATGAGAATGCAGAAATAGGCATGGTATCTGCAGAAATTAATAAGCCTATAGACATGATATCTACCCCTTTTTGCATACAGTCATTCCCATCCCTTTTCACTAGCCACCCCCAATAGTTATTACAAATTATTACAGCCCAGAATGAATAAGAAAAGCAAAATTACATCAGAAATTAACAGTACAACCAAGCAGAGCCTAATTCGGACTCCATGTCTGAAATATGTGATGAACCAACTCCAAAGATCAGGATCCAAGCCTTTCTCTCATTTGGATGTGTCAGAGTTCCCTAAGAGCCTCAAATGGACTCCGGGCAGTGCTTACACCCAAATGTGCAGGATTAAGTCATAGTGTAGTGTGGAAGGGCCAGTCCTCAGGTGTCCAAGTTCAGAGGGAACTCAAGGTCCCAAGGCAAGGCTCACAGGAGGGGGGCAGAACTTAGAAGCTATGAGTGAGTGTAAGTGCAGAGTTTGAAAAAAGGGGAAGTGGCAAAGAAGTAAGGACAGGCTAGTGGGCATACCTAGCAATGAGAAGTGCTGGCACACCCTACAAGCTTGTTAAAACACATTGTTTTGGGAGTCAAGATCCCCTAAGGGATCAAGTACAAACATGAACAATAAATTGCATATTGTCATGTCCTGAACAACAACTCAAAGAACATAGAAGGAAATAGGGGTGCAGGGAAATTAACATGCCAGTTAAATATCTAACTCCACATAGACAGTAAAGTAGACATGAATGTAAAGGCTATAAGTAAACACATTGGGATGATGCTGAAGCTAAGACTAGAACATACCAGTCTTAAAGAAACATGTAAGAAGAAAGCAGTAGTCTTGTAAAGCCAAAGTGCAAATAGGCAGTCAGAATACATGAGTTTAGAAGAGAATTGAGTTTGTGGGTGGGAAGTCTGAAGTGTAAAAGTGTTCAGTTGAAAGTGTCTGGTGAGAAAGGGGTCTTGCCCTTTTATAGTATAGAAGGAAAGTAGAAATAAGGTAAGAGAACATTTTGAAAATCGATTGTCAATCAATTACACAAGTTTTCCCTTTAATTAAGGGATTCAGATTACAAACGGGTATAAACCAATTAAGGAAAGAAATTAATCAAACACTTTGTGCAAAGTAGTATAATAGGGGTAAATACATAAAGGTCTATTTGAGGACAAGGTCTTGACTGTACATGATTTGTATAAATAAGGTAAGGGAATTAGTTAACAGCCAAGAAATCAGAAGTCCAAAGATTTGTAGGATTGAACCCAGTCAGAAAAGGTGAAGAAAGGTTTTACTTAAGGAAAATCAGCAACAATCAATTAGTCCTATTAAAAAGGGATTCTGAACCAATCACAAATTGGAAAACCTTTTTGAAGAAAGACTTATCACATATAAAAAGCGTACAGACATGTTAAGTATGAAAGAAAATTGTCATGACAATCAGTAGAAGACTCTAGTGTAGAAGAATTTAAAAAAAGCTCAGAATCGTGTGCAAACAAAGAAGTTCAAACTTAGTTCATAGACTCAGAGATTAGTCTGAAAGAGTCAAGGGTTCTCGAACAGAACCCTAGTTTAATCACATGACCAAACCTTGGCGGCACCCCCAAATTCTAGGGTTTCCACCTCGAGTCAAGTACAGAGATGAGGAAATAAGTAGTTAAAACAGGCTCAGAGATTTCTTTCAGAAACTTATGAGAAAACAAGCAACTTTAATAGAAAGCTCAAAGCAAACAGAGTGAAGAATTTCGAAGCATAATGAGAGTAGAAGAAATAGTAGAGGAAAACATGCTTAAACGGGTTTTTTAGAAGAAACTTAAAACAAGGTTCAGTAGAAGGCAAACAAAGAGACTTAAGAACTTAGTAGAGAAAATACAGTAGAAGAACACAAGAACACCCAAAAAGTATAGCAAAAGAACATATAGGAAAACACAGTAAGATAAACATGTGAGAGCATGGTATAGAAACACAGTAGGAAAACGAAAGACAGAAAGCACAGAAGAACATGTGTGGTAAAAAGGAAACATATGAGCATAGTAGAGACAAATACACACAAAAAAAAGGAAAAGAAAAGTCAGAGAAACATTTTAAGCATTTCAGAAAACCATAAATCGAAAAAGAAGCAATTTTGGAAGTAATTTTGGTAAGAAAGTTGGGGAAATCATTTGAAAACTCAAATAGAGAATAGATACATAACAGATCTAAAAATATCGGAGAAAACCTCGAAGAGTTAGGGTTTTAGAAGAGCCATAGGAATGAGAAAGACTTGGAAAAGGTCCGATCTGAGTCGGAGAAGTCAGAACCAGGCTCAAAATACCATGGTACGCCGGAGAAAGGCCAGAGATGGCCGTGAAACCTTGAATCAGCAGAGGTTTGGGCGAAAATCTTCATGGTCAGGCCTCGAATCTTCAAGTATCAAGCGTATAAGAGCAAGGAGAGGTGAGTATAGGGCTCCCATGACCTGAGAAGCCATGGGCTCCGGTGGGTATTCGGGTTGAAGACGGTGAGAGGTGGCTAGGGTTAGGGAATGTTCGAGAGAATTTGGGAGAGGGGAGGGGTTTAATAGGTGGCGGTTGGTGAGAAATGGGATAGGGTTGGTAGGGGTTGTTGAATTAAAAAGGAAAGAAGGAATTCTGGTCGTTGATAAAAAATGATCAACGGCCTGGATTAAAAGGGGAATCGGGGCGGGTAAAATAAACAGGTTAGGGGCGGGTAGTTTTAGGAATTGGGATGGTCCGTTTGAGTTGGAATTGGGGTTTAATTGGGGCTGATTTTATGCTAAAATTGAAATAGTTAGGCCTAAGTTTTAAATAGCCACTTTTTCCCTTTTATTTTATAAAAAAAAAGTAAAATGATTTATGAAAATAAATTAAAGGTGCTGAATTAATTAATAATATATAAATATTAAATTAAAATTTCTGGAATCAATTTCATAACTATAAAATGCTATTAAATCTTAAAGTACGCTAAAATTGCAATTATATGCAATTTAGTTTTAAAAATATTAAATAAATTTGTAAAACAATACCTTAGCTATATTTTGATATAAATGTGAGAATAAAATAAGTTATTCACCAAAAATGTTAATTTGAGGAACAATTATTGGTTTTTTGTATTGTTTAAATAGGACAATAAATTGATTTAAAAATCTTTTAAAAATTAGGAAAAATACTAAAATATTGGACATACTTATATATGCATATATATGTTATTTTGAAAGTATGTTGCATATAAAAATACATTGGAAAAATTTGGGTATCAACACCCGCTGCCTTTGAATCCCCTTCCTCTCCAATTCTCCCTGCAACCTCACCCAAACCCTAGCCGTCGCCACCCAAATTAACCCTAATCCGCTTTGATTCTCACTCAATCCATGGAGTCACAACTGTTTGAGACATGTATCGGTCTCCTATGTCTCTTGGTTGCCTGTTTTCGTGATTTTATGGAATGATCTCAAAGAGATCTTGTCCAGACTTTGCTCAACTTCTATCCATTGTCTTTTCCTGGCCATCCATGGCCGTTCAAGTCAGATCCATGGCTTTTTCAGCTAGATCGGTAATTTTTCGAAATTTTTCTCACTTTCTCTGGGTTGTGAGTAACCCTAGTTTTAAGAGCTTTCCGATTTTCTTTCAGATCTGTGCATGTCATGAATCTCTTGGTGTTTTTTCTCAAAAAGTTTTTCAATTTCTTTCAAATGACTCTTCGTCTTCAATGATTAGGTTTTTCTTAACCTCTTTTTAAAAAAGACTTCTTCTCCGATTTTCAATGGTGTCTTATGATTTTACTATGTTTAAACGGTTTGTTTATGTTCTTCTTCTACCTAGTTCGTTTTGTTGAAAACCTTAAGTATCTTTGGTTTATCCGGGGTTCTGAAACTCTTTATTTGTTTGTTTCGATTGAGTTCTTTGTGTTTAGATCCTTTTCTTTGTTGACTAATTCTGAGTTCTTACCATTTTTTAACTCGACTTTGTTAAACCCTCATGTCTTAAAGGTTTTCCTCACTTGTTACTGAGAGTCTTTAAAAAGATCTCCTTTACCTGTTACTATGTGTTAGACTGGTTTCTTCATTTTTGCTTCTATGTGACTACTTGACTTATTGATTACCATGCTTCAAGTAGTCCCTAGCCTGCTCATGTCACTTTTGTGTGATTGTGTTTATCTAGTTTGCTTCTTTTTGTTTGACCCTGCATGTCTGATACGCTTGTTCATTCTTTTCTATTTATATGTAGAAAGTGCAGAATCATGACTCCTTCGTGATTGATTTTGATTTCCTTAAGTTACGGTTTGATTGCAAGGTTTTCTTATAAACCCCTAATTTTACTCGTTTGTTTAAGTTGATTGATTCCCTTCCTTTATTTACTGTGATGTTTCAACCCTACTGAATCATTTCTCCAAATTAAGTATATTATGTACCTAGACTCAATTATGTACTCTATACTTTTACTACCCCCTTATATGGTAAAAATCAATCTTTCTCAAATTGATTCTCTTTCCTTAATTATCCTTGTAGTATCCGTTTGAGCTGTAACTCCTTGATTAAGGGGAAATACTTGTATTAATTGATTCTGATTGTGATTACTTCCATATTTGTGTTAAACCTTTACTTGTTACCTTATTTTCCACTTCTTTTCAATATTATAAATACCTTACCCTCTCTTCTCTAAAGACACGAATAACTGATTTCAAAAACACACACATACATATTCAAACTCTCTCTCTTTACCTACTACTTGTGCTATTGCCTTGTCTAGCCGGTTGAAAGCCAAGGCTAGACTGTGGAACTCCTATTTCTTTACTTTTTCTACACTTTGCTCCTTCAACTGGTATGTTCTCAATTTGAATTCTGAAACTCAACTCTATGTGTTCATTTATTTGTCAATCCTTGTTCCTTTCTACACTAACTTAATGGCTCATGCTGCTAAATTGCAACTTTTGTTTACTGCTTTACTCGGCATACTTAAAATTCTGCCCTACTTTGTTCCAAAATGTGATCAACATGTTTACTTGTTCATGTTTATATCCCTCAACTAGCAAGTCTCCTAATGTACTTGATTCATGACTAATTATGTGTTTCTAATTCTGGTACTCTATGTCCCCAACCCCCCTATTTCCCTATTTGTAACTGCTGAAGTTGTACTGTGGACCTATTCTGCATATGCTGATTCCCTGCCCCCATTTCCAAACTATTTTCCCCTAAGCAACTCTTCTGTTGCTGATGCAAATTTACTTCAAACCAATCATTTTTCAAAGCTGTTTTCCAACTCAACTCTCTTGAATCTATGTCAAGCACTCTCACATGTACTCTTAGAATACTAGGTTCTGCCCCTTTTGTGTGAGCCTTGCTTTGGCACCCTTGAGCTCCCTCGGAACATGTACACATAAGAGCTGGCCCTTCCACACTTCACTTACTTTTGGTTATGCAATCTATGTGTGAGCACTGCCTGGGATCCCTTGAGGTCCTTAGGAAACGCTAACACACCCAGACATGAGAAAGGCTTTGGAACAATATTGGCGTTTGAGGTGGTTTATTACATAAATCAGAGAGGAAGTCAGAATCAGGCTTCCTATGGCTGTAACTTCTTATTTTTGCATTTCTTATGTAATTCAATGACATGATATGTAATAATTTGTAAACAAGTATGGGGTTGCCTAGTAAAAAGGGATGGGGAAATATGCATGCTATAGTTGTTAAAGGGTAGAAAGCATGTTATTAGGTTTATATTCCTAATTGTGCAATAGAAACCATGTTTAGGATTCATACATGCATTAGAAAAACATTTTCTTAGGACCCATGTTTCATGCTTCAGCACTTCATTCGTTAGTTCATGCTTTATGTCTATCACTTAGAAATTCTGTTCCTAGGGCAATAACAACACTGGTACAAAAAACTGTTCTTTCAAAAATTCTGCAACTCTTGTGTACATTTAGAAATCATGCCTTAAGGATTCTGTTTTCATCAACCCGGCAATTTGCATGTGCATATTATATACCATGCTCTAGGATTCTGTTTGCATTTCGCTTCAAACGCCTAGTTAATTACTAATTCAAGAAGAGGTAGTAAGTAATAATTTTCACATTAGGATGTTTTCTGAATAAAATTGGCAACAATCTCTACAACTAGAATATCATGTTTTAGGTAATAAAAATAATCTCCAAACTGTCTTAATGACTTGGAACAACTGCTGCATCTTGCTTTGCACCTAGGCAAGCCTTAGGTAATAACTTAAATATACTGGAACTGCCTTTGTTTAATTTTCAACTATTGAAAATCAGTGGGTAAACCTGATTCGGACTTCTTTTCTAAGTCATGTGATAAATCTGGTTCTAATGTTACCACTTAAACACCCTACTTTAGGATTTTGAATTCACACCTTAACTGTATATAAGTCATGCTATCAATGTGCATTATCTGTGGAGGTATAACTGAGCCTTCTACTTGCTTATATATTCCCCCTAATTGCAGTCTTGTATGTTTTTGTATGCCGCTTTAGTATTTTGCCTTTGAACCTGAGGGTCTGCCTAGAACCTCTTTCTTATAGGAATAGGAGTCCTAAATTCCTCCGGGACTGGTAGAAAGGGATGGGTAACAGCATGCAATAAGAGTCGAGACCTACCCTCATTTTAATTACCTTCACGGGGCGGAAAGAGTAGATATGGATATGATGACCGGTGTGCTAATACCACGTGTATCCCCTCTTTTGAGGAGTGTCATACCGGGTATTGCATTGTTGTGATCCATATTACAAGCAAACCTAGGACACCCCCTTTGTGTTCATAAGCATGTTTAGATTATAACTCTTTTCAAAACCTTGCTTTTTATCGTTTTCAAACACTTGTGTATTTAAACTTAAATCCCCTCTTATTTGAGCCTCATTTGTTTATTTACTAATTGCACAATTCATAAAAAACTATCTGGTCGGGAACCACACTAGTGGATCCTGAGGGGTACCTAACACCTTCCCCTTAGGATAATTTCAAGCTCTTACCCTATCTCTGGTTATCAAACGTACTTATAAATGAACCCTATAGGTGTCCTAATGCACCTTAAATCATTAGGTGGAAACTCTTCAAAAATGCAATACCCAATTCCCAAAAAGGAAACAAGTCATCACACCTCCATGAATGTCGAAACCCGGACTCCTCTCCGCGAAGGGAAAAGGGGGGTGTGACAGCATGGTGACTCTGCTGGGTATTTTTAGGCTTTTACCATTTCAGACTGTCCTTGTGAATTTGTACCCTCTCTATGTTCAATTATTTTTTTAATTTCTTTAAGCATTCAATTTCTTTTCCAAAAGCAAAACTAACATATCTTTCTTGTTTCCTTCCTTTATTGCTGCTTTATATTATAAACTGTTGTATTTATCTCTTTTTTGACATGCAAATACATGTCAACATGCTTTTAATTATTACATAATCATGCTCAACATCATACTCCACTCGTGCCAAACAAATAATATAGCAACACTTGATGAGTGATTACGCTCTTCCTATATCATTACCCCCTAAATTTAAAAAGGCATATTTGCGGTAAAACTAGTCGATCATCGGTGCAGTCGACAGTTCTGTACCTTCCCTCTTGAGTTGTCCGCTCAAGGGTACCAGTCTAAAACCCCATAGAAGCCTTACTCTGTTAAATTGTGCATGCATCATGGTCAAACCAGCCGGGTTAGTTATGTTGTCCATATAATGATCCTTTAAGATAGCCTTGTCCAAATGTCCCTTGGGTTTCCCTAAACCCAAACGGACGTCATCATGTTCTGTGCATTTATTTGGAGAACTAAATATTTCATGCTAATTGTTGATATTAAATAGTCAATTCTGGTGGGGGTAAGGGCCTAACCTTATTTGCCTTGCAGAAATACGAGGCATGAAGTCTCCAGATTCGGCATGGTCACCAACATCCACCCAAGATTGCTAAGCTGGTGGAGATATTTACACTCTAGTGACCAAACTCTCGTCAGAAAATATCTGGGAAATCTACTATCGCTCCTATAGATCCAACCTAACAACATGATCATAGAAGCTGCCACATTGTTTTGGGATTGTGAAAGGGCCATGTTCCGCTTTGGGGACATTGAAATGAAACCTTTGCTAGAGGAGATAGGAGGACTGGCCGGTCTGGTGTGGGAGACTCCGGGTCTGCTAATGCGTGAAAACCGCATAGGCAGGGGTTTCCTTAAAATTATGGGTTTGAAGAAGAATGCAGAATTGACATGCTTTAAGGAATCATACATCCCTTTTGACTACCTGTATGAAGGGTACGGTCATAAAAAATCCTATCGTACGTACCTTGATGAGTTTGCCATAACGTCCTTGGGACACATCCATCGTAGGGTTTTCGTCTTCATGTTTTGCTTCCTGGGTATGATCGTGTTTTCGATGAAGAAAGGGAGAATCCATACTAGGTTGGCTATGGTAACTAAGACCCTAATGGAGGGGATTGGTGGGAAGACATTCAGCATTGTGCCCATGATCATTGCAGACATATACCGAGCTTTAGAGAAGTGTCAACGAGGAGCAAAACACTTCGAAGGCTGCAATTTACTACTTCAACTCTAGCTCACGGAACATCTCCAAAAGGGCGAATACTGACAAGAAATTCAGCGAAGGGACTGGGTTGATCACATCGCTTTCCACCATCCAAAGTGAATAAATTACATCCCCGACATGTTCGCTCAGCCGGAGAATGCCAAAAGATGGGTTGAGCTATTTGATAATCAGATCGAAGAGCAGGTTCAGTGGATGTTCGAGTGGTTTCTGACAGAGGAATTCATCGCCCGATACAGAGATGCGCCTTTCCTGATACTAATTGGTATAAGGGGAACATACCCTTACGTCCCTCTTCGAGTTATGAGGCAAGCTGGTAGGAAGCAAGTTATATCCAGGGTCGACAAGATAAGTTATTTCAGAGTTGACTTCCAAAATGATGATAGTCCCTACAAGTGCCAAGCCCAGCATATGTGGAACTGCAATATCGTAATGGGGAAAGATACCATCGAGCCAGACAGATATCATGTCGGTTATACTCCTTTATATTCGGGTTGGCTAGAAGACAATCATGATGGTTTGGACAAGCCAGGGTTCGTTCGAGGTCACAAAATTATAGATGAAAAGGCCGAGGTGCAAGTCAAGTATAACCAGCTACGAAAAAGGATCCGCGAGTACGAGAGCGAACACCGCGAGATACAAGAGTCCAACCAGAAGCTGATTGAGGAATGGAAGGACATGGCTGTCAGCGTCAATGAAAGGCTAGGATACTTGGAGCGGGGCATATAAAACTGGAAAAAAAATTTCTCAAAAGGGTTGAAGATTGTCAAGAGGCTGAAGGGACCGAAGGCGGACATCTAGCCACAACATACCTGTTGCTAGGACTTCGCAATCTGGGGAAGCTATTCAACGGAGCCAAGGATGCTGAATCTGGGGAAGGTCCTTCTGGGACCAAGTAGATAGGAGTTTATCTTTTTCGCTTTATAAATGTAATAAGACCAATGACCATTAGTGACTTTTATTTCTTGTTTATTTAGTGTCGTTTTGGGATTCGTCCATTTCTATCAATAAAATGAGGCATTTAGCATTCTAAGTTCTCCAAATCAATTTGATGTTAGGCCTACCTCGGGCACAAAGAGGTTCCCAAATTAGGACACGCTTTACATTCCCACACTATGTGTTTAAATATTGCAATACTTTTTATAATCCTCACTGACTCGATTACCTTTTGTTTTATTTTTATTTTTTATTATTCCCCTCCCCAAAGGTTAGTTCGTGCACTCTGGCGTCATCATCTTATTTTACAACATCCAAGGGACCTCCACCCACTCCTCATCTTAATCCTATTAAAGGCAAGAACAAAGGCAAAATGGAAGATTTAAGCAACATCAAGAAGGAGAACACGACCGAATGGGTAGGGGCCACTGATAGCCAGGGTATTCAGATTCCAAACGAGAATATGTCACAACTTGAACAGAAACTGCTGAAGTTCCACGAAGAGCTCGATCAAGTTCGGAATCTGGTAAGCCTATCATTTTCCCTCAGCACCCCAGATGTCAACTTTCCCAACACTCGAAAAACTACACCTCCTCAAAATATCCCAAAACAACAGAATCATCCCGTACCTCACCATCACACAGCTCCACCAAAGAACCAATGTAACACCTGCCATACCCCAAACAACACTCCACTACTCATCTTAGAACCTCAAAACTCCACAAACGACCATTTCCACACCCATACACCAGGCCACCATAACACTCCTATTTAAGTGGAGACCATGCCGCACTCCACCCAACCTATCTCAGGCACACCTGAGTCTAACAAAAATGATTTGCTTATTAGGAACTTGGCCGAGGAACTTAAGAAACTGACCAGCCGGATTCAGGGCGTTGAGGGAAGCGAAGGAATTGAGGGGCTGAACTATGAGGATCTTTGCATATAGCGTGATGTCGAACTGCCCGAGGGGTACAAACCTCCTAAGTTCGAGATGTTTGATGGTACGGGTGATCCAAGGGTCCATCTAAGGACATATTACGACAAGCTGGTTAGAGTAGGGAAAGATGAAAGGATCCGTATGAAGCTATTCATGAGGAGTTTGAAAAGAGATGTATTATCTTGGTACATCAGCCAAGATCCCAAGAAGTGGTCAAGTTTGGTAGGCATGGCATCTGACTTTATGGATAGATTCAGGTTTAATACAGAGAACGCACCAGACGTGTTCTATATACATAATTTGAAGAAGAAGCCCACAGAGACATTTCACGAGTATGCTACTTGCTGGAGGTGCGAAGCTGCTAAGGTCCGACTGCCTTAGAAGAGGAGCAAATGAACAAGTTCTTCGTCCGGGCTCTGGACCCACAGTACTATGAGCGGCGGTTGATGATTGAGAACCACAAGTTCTCCGACATTATCAAATTAGTTAAGAGGATTGAAGAAGGTATCAAAAGCGGTATGGTTACAAACTTCAAGGCCTTTCAAGCTACAAATAAGGCCTTACAGTCCGGTGGTGTGTCCAAGAAAAGGGACGTAGGGTCCGTGATGGTTGCACAAAGGACCAAATCTCCTCTCAAATACCAAACTTACCCAACACCTCCACTCACATACCAGCCAACCCCAAATTACCAAGCACCCTCACTTTCATACCAAGCTCTGCGACTAACTTATCAATCACCTTTACCTCCTACATATCAGCCTACTTCACCCAGATACTCCCAACCCGCTCATGTCTACCAAACCTATAATGCTCAACCATCCCATTATCAATCACCCCCTGCACGCTAAAATTTCCCTAGACCCCAACCTAATTTTGATCGCAGACCTCCAAAACAATGTACTGCCATCACTGAACCCGTTGACCAGCTATACGAGAAGCTCAAAGTTGTTGGTTATGTCACCCCCATCCCTGCTGCAACCCTTGAGAACCCTTCTCAGTGGGTCAATCCAAACAAGTCCTGTGCATACCACTCCGGCATGAAAAGGCACGCCATCGATGGATGTCGTTCCTTGAAAGACAAGATTTAGTCTTTGATTGACAACAAGATCATTGTGGCAAAAGAACCCACTCCAAATGTCCGCAACAACCCTCTTCCAGACCATAAAGGTAGAGGTATCCATATGAATGAAATAGAAGATGACTGGGATCTTGAAGGATCAATCGGGTTGATCACAGAAGGTGATGACCCAAAGAAACTAACAATTACTCTAAATCCAATCGTAGTCCAGATCCAACCGTCTGAGGACACTGAGGTGAATAGGTCTGTACCACTTGAGTTTGAAGCAGCACCATCCGCAAAGACACCAGCACCAATTGAGGTTGAATTCGTGTCTCCAACAAATGCACCTGCATCATTTGAGGTTGCGGTTTTGCCACCCAAGGCACATGTTCCATTCAGAGTAAGGATAGCCACGCCGATCCCAGTGGCGATGTCAACCATGACACCATTCTATACAAATGTTGTACCTTGGGACTATACAGCCGAGGCAAGAAGGAAAGGAAAGGTTAGGATTGAAGAAACTGTCGCAGCACAGGGTATGACAAGAACTGATAGAGTCTATACCCCTGAACATCTTGCTAAATCAAGCAAGCATGCCTCCAATCGGCCACCCCTCATTGAGACAGGTCCGGATGATCTTTGGAGGAAGATACAGGCCAAGGAATATTCGGTCATCGACCAGTTAAACAAGACGCCAACATAAATATCCATTATCTCTTTGCTGTAAAACTCTGAGACTCACAAGAATGCTCTGTTAAAGGTGCTAAGTGAAGCATATGTACCATGTAACATCACTAGCGGGGAAATGGCTAACATGGTGGGACAAATGTTGGAAATCCACAATATCACCTTTCATGACGACGAGCTGCCACCTGAAGGGCTGGGGCATAACAAAGCATTGCACATCATGGTGCAATGAGAAGATTATTTCATCACCAGAATCTTGATGGAGGTTCTAGTCTTAACATTTGTCCGCTAGTAACGCTCAAGAAGTTGGGTAAAGGGCTGCATGAGATAAAGGACGGAGCAATCAATGTGAAAGCCTTGGATGGTTCTCAGAGGTCCACCATTGGTGAGATTAGTCTATGCCTGCAGATGGGACCAACCTGGTTCGAGGTCTATTTCCAGGTGATAAATGTACCAGCGTCTTACAAGTTGCTGCTGGGACAGCCATGGATTCATGCGGCTGGGGCCGTAGCATCAACGCTGCATCAGGCAGTGAAGTTCGAATGGAATCACTAGGAAGTGATCATTCATGACGACGGTAGCAACCCTATATACAGTCGCCAGACTATTCTGGCGATCGAAGGAAGATGGAAGCTGGGTGGAGAAACTTACCACCACATTGAGCGGGTCAATGTTGTTGACAAAGACAAATGGTCGGATCGCAAAATCGAAAATATACTAAGTTGGAGTGGGTACGAACCTGGCAAGGGGCTCAGCAAGAACCTCCAGGGAATCTCTAAACCTATAAAACTCAAGAAACATGGCACCACCTTCGGTTTGGGATATGAATACACCTGGGAAGAATTCAATAACTGGTCGCCACCATGGCGCGGTCCTTACTATCCACTGGAGTAGCCAATACCACATGTGGAGCAGACCCTCCAACAGGCCGATATTATTTATAGGCCAGATGAAGAAGAGGAACTTGCGGCAATGAATAACTTGTTTCTAGAGGATAGTGATATGGACTATTGTGTTATTCTCGAGGAGGAGGGGGAGGAAGGTCGTTCCATACAGTCTGTGAGTAGAGGGGCCCATCGGGACAACCAAAGCCCGACGTGCCTCGGGGTAGCAAGGCTAAAACAAGCATTATTCATTGTTTTTACTAAATGATTTTCTTTTTGCATTTTCAATTCCCGCAATAAAATCTTCGATGTTCAAAATAGTTATTCAATTTATCAAAAACATTTTGATTTTTTCTTATGAATTAATATTTATTGCTATCGTTTTCTCTCCTTACTTTACCAATACAGCTTCACTATTACTTATCTTTATGAACCAATGATTGTGACATGCAACGAGACAACGCAACAAACGGACATTGATTTAGAGAAAGATGACATACCTGATGAGATTGTCAAAGAGGTTGAGAACTTTGAGAACAGACCTAAGTCCATTCTGGACGAGACCGAAATTGTCGACTTGGGAGATGCAGAAAATGCCAAGGAAATGCGAATCAGCATTCACCTATCGCCATTGGATAAGAAAGAATACACAAAATTTCTAAAGGAGTATGAGGACATATTTGCCCGGTCGTATGACGACATGACTGGTCTAAGTACATCTATTGAGGCTCACAAATTGCCAACCGATCCAATATGTCCACCAGTAAAGCAAAGGCTCAGAAAGTTCAAGCCTGATATAAGTTTGAAAATCAAGGAAGAAGTCACCAAGCAGATCAACGCTAAGGTTCTCAGTGTAGTAGAATACCCGACATGGTTAGCCAACATTGTGCCAGTGCCAAAGAAGGATGGGAAGGTCAGAGTCTGTGTCGACTACTGGGATCTCAACAGAGCCAATCCGAAAGACGACTTCCCTTTGCCAAATATACACATCTTGATTGACAATTGCGCCAAGCATGAGCTACAGTCATTCATAGATTGCTTCACTGGTTATCATCAGATCTGGATGGATGAGGAAAATGATAGAAAATCACAGACAGTGGCACGAGAAGTTATCATTTGCTCTTATGGGTATCGTACCACAATCCGCACATCAACTGAGGCCCCCTATATGCTGGTTTACGGTACATAGGATGTCATTCCGGCTGAGGTAGAAATTCCTTCCCTAAGGATCATACAAAAATCTGAGCTCGACGATGCAGAGTGGGTAAAAAGTCGTTACGAGAAACTAGCCCTTATAGACGGAAAGAGAATGAATGCAGTTTGGCATGGTCAACTCTATCAGAACAGAATGTCCAGAGCCTTCAATAAAAGAGTCAAGCCAAGATAGTTCACACCGGGGCAGCTGGTATTGAAGAAACTTTTTTCGCATCAAGATGAAGCCAAAGGGAAATTCTCTCCCAATTGGCAAGGTCCATACATGGTTCACCGGGTTTTGATAGGAGGAGCCCTCATACTTGCAGAAATGGACAGAGAAGTCTGGCCAAAGCCGATCAACTCAGATGCAGTCAAGTGCTACTATGTGTAATCCTTATGTTTCCTTATATGATGTAACTTGAACTACGCCTGAACTGATTCCCGTTTAAGAGGGGATATGTAGGAAGCCCTATGGGTTCGGTCACAATTTAATAAAAATTTCATTTCCCCCGCAATTGGAAACTGGGGCAAAATTTTGAGGAGGACCCTCAAAATTCTGAAGTAATTTCAGCCGATCGTTGCACGAGCAACAGCCAAAAAAGTCAACCTATCAAACTGGGGCAGAATTTTGAGGAGGACCCTCAAAATTCTGTAGCAGGAGAGGTTGCAATATCCTGAACCATGCCACAGTCGTCGGTTCATCTAAAAATTATTTTTGTTATACACTTATGTCATATTTTTACAAAATCATGCATGTTTATTATTGAAACTACTTTGTCTAGCAATGCTACCCCAATAATACAAACGGTATCACCAGATCAAAACCGAACAAGTCAAGCAAAGCCAGCAGGGATACGAACTAACCTTTCCCCTCGCAAAACTCACGATTTTTATTTGGATGCAGGCACTAGGATTGCGAAATCTGTGAAATCATTAAACATATTGTACGCCCATGGAACAAACATTGTTCAAGAATATGACTCTCTAAACCATTGCACTTGCCAATATTTGCTATCAGCACACACAAGAAATGCTCCGTATTCACAATGCTCCCATAATCACAATGCCTCAATCTACTATCAGCTAAGAAAACTCTACTGCCATTTGTTACTTTATTTTTACATAAGGCTACCATTCTGCCTTCCAATTTGCATAAGTCTACCATTCTACCTTCCGAGAGTAAACATTGTCTCTATCTGCATCTGTATTGCATAAGGCTACCATTCTGCCTTTCGACTTGCATAACGGTACCATTCCACCTTCCAATTTGCATAAGGGTACCATTCTTCCTTCCGAGACTAAACGTTGTCCATTTGCATCTGCATTGCATAAGGCTACCATTCTGCCTTCCAATTTGCATAAGGCTACCATTCTTCCTTCCGAGACTAAGCGCTGTCTCCATCTACATTCTTGCATAAGACTATTATTCTGCCTTCCGAGACTAAACGCTGTCTCCATCTGCATTTTTCCACAAGGCTATCATTCTGTCTTTCGAGGCTAAAAGCTTTACCTTCCATTTTTCTTCGAAACAAAGCATTATCTCAAGCACTATTTGTCTCGCTTTTCTTACGGGCTAAGCTCTGCCCTTCAATTTGCAAAACTAAGCTATGTCTTGTCCGCATCATGCTACTGCATATTTCATGGGATGAAATATCGCTAACTCATCCAAAGGCGTCATCGTTCGGAGGGACATTCTTCATAGCCCGAGAACAACATGTCATGGCGTGAAGATCTCTTTCAATCTTTTGCATATCATTATTCAAAGGTGTCATGGTTCGGAGGCACCATCCTCATAGCCCAAGAACATCATTTCATGGCCTGTGAATCCTTTATCATATGCTTCATGGCCCAGGACATCATGGTTTAAGGACGTCATCCTCATCGTCCGAAGACAACATTCATGGTCCAACGGGAATTTGCATCATGTTTAAAATTTACGCAAAATAAATGCTTGTATTACTTATTTTCAGGTAAGGCGGCGAGCAACAGCCATCCCGGCAGGAGCGATCCCACTCCAGTTCCCACAGCCATATCAAACCTAACCACTCCCGTAAACCGTTCACTCACCCGACTCTAAATATTGCGTCTGTTCTTGAAAAGTCTCCATCGGCATACTCCGTCGACAGATCCTGAACTACATACGACCTGATTCCTGTAACACCAGGGATATGTAGGCAACTCAGAAGCTAGGGTGTGGCCTAAATCTTCTTCAAACCGCTTCGCTCGGTCAAAATTGGCCATCATTTCTTTACCCAAAAACTCTTTCATTATTCCCGGGTAAAGAGGGGCAGCTGTTGATACCCAATTTTTTCCTATATATTTTCAATATGCAAAATACCTTCAAAATAGCATATATATGCATATACAAGCATGACCAATTGTTTTATTATTTTTCCCATAATTTTAAAAGTTTTTTAATTGATTTATTTCCCTATTTTTATCCATAAAATCCCAATAATTATTTTAAAAATTATTATTTTTGATAATTCCTCTATTGGTATTTCTATATTTATACCAAAATATGGCTAAAGTAATTTTTACATATTTTTACAATTATATTTAGTATTTCTTAAAACTAAATTGCACATAATTACAATATTAGCCCTTTTAAGGTGCAATTAGGTTTTATATTCAAAAAAATTGGTTCTGGTTATTTTTAAATTATTAATTATGTATTATAAATTATTTTTAGACTTTTAAATTAATTTTCAAAAAATTATTTACTATTTTTTATAATTTAAAAGGGAAAAAGTGGCTATTTAACTTGTAGCCAAATTTGGCTTTCAAATCTAGCCCAAATCAAACCCCCAATTCCCCGGCCCAATTTTTAATTAAACCCGACCTAACCCTTTTAAACCCTACCCAAACCCGTATCCCCACCCACCCCATCTAATCTGGGTTGTTGATTATTCAGATCAACGCCCACCATTCCACCTGCCTAAAATAAACCCAAACGACCCCACCTAATTCATTTCCACCAACCTGCCGCCCTTGAATCCCCTTCCTCACCAATTCTCCCTGCAACCTCACCCAAACCCTAGCCGCCACCACCCAAATTAACCCTAATCCCCTTCGATTCTCACTCAATCCATGGACTCCCATGGTTGTTTGAGACGTGTATCGGTCTCCTATGTCTCTTGGTTTCTTGTTTTCGTGAATTCATGGAAAGATCTCGAAGAGATCTAGTCCAGACTTTGCTCAAATTCTATCCATGGTCTTTTCCCGGCCATCCATGGTCGTTCAAGTCAGATCCATGGCTTTTCCGGCTAGATCGGTAACTTTTCGAAGTTTTTCTCACTTTCTCTGGGTTCTATGAAACCCTAGTATTAAGAGCTTTCCGATTTTCTTTCAGATCTGTCTTATATCTGTGCATGTTATGAATCTCTTGGTGTTTTCTCAAAAAGTTTTTCGATTTCTTTCAAAGTGATTCTTCGTCTTCAACGATTAGGGTTTTCTTAACCTCTTTTTAAAAAGACTTCTTCTTCGGTTTTCAATGTTGTCTTATGATTTTACTATGTTTAAACGACTTGTTTATGTTCTTCTTCTACCTAGTTCGTTGTATTGAAATCCCTAAGTATCTTTGGTTTATCTGGGGTTCTGAAACTCTTTGTTTGTTTGTTTTGATTGAGTTCTTTGTGTTTAGATCCTTTTCTTTGTTGATTGATTCTGAGTTCTTACCATTTTTTAACTCGACTTTGTTAAACCCCTCATGTCTTAAAGGTTTTCTTCACTTGTTACTGAGAGTCTTTAAAAAGATCTCCTTACCGGTTACTATTTGTTAGACTGGTTTCTTCATTTTTGGTTCTATGTGACTACTTGACTTGTTGATTACCATGCTTCGAGTAGTCCTTAGCCTGCTCATGTCACCTTTTTGTGATTGTGTTCAACCAGTTTGCTTTTTTTTTGTTTGACCCTGCATGTCTGATACGCCTGTTCATTCTTTTCTATTTATATGTCGAAGTGTAGAATCATGACTCTTTCGTGATTGATCTTGATTTCCTTAAGTTATGGTTTGATTGCAAGGTTTTCTTATAAACCCCTAATTTTACTCGTTTGTTTAAGTTGATTGATTCCCTTCCTTTATTTACTGTGATGTTTCACCCCTCCTGAATCCTTTCCCCAAATTAAGTATATTATGTACTTAGACTCAATTATATACTCTATACTTTTACTACCCCTTATATGGTAAAAATCAATCTTTCTCAAATTGATTCTCTTTCCTTAATTATCCCTGTAGTATCCATTTCATCTGTAACTCTTTGATTAAGGGGAATACTTGTATTAATTGATTCTGATTGTGATTACTTCTATATTTGTTTTAAACCATTACTTGTTACCTTATTTTCCACTTCTTTTCAAAGCTATAAATACCCCACCCTCTCTTCTATAAAGACACGAACAACTGAGTTCAGAAACACACAATTACACATTCAAACTCTCTCTCTTTCTCTACTACCTGTGTTACTGCCTTGTCTAGCCAGCTGAAAGCCAAGGCTACACTGTGGAACTCTCATTACTTTACTTTTTCTACACTTTGCTCCTTCAACTGGTATGTTCTCAATTTAAATTCTGAAACTTAACTCTATGTATTCCTTTGTTTGTCAATCCTTGTCCCTTTCTACACTAACTTAATGACTTATGCTGCTAAATTGCACCTTTTGTTTACTGCTTTACTCAGCATGCTTAAAATTCTGCCCTCCTTTGTTCCAAAATGTGATCAGCATGTTTACTTGTTCCTGTTTATGTCCCTCAACTAGCATGTCTCCTAATGTACTTGATTCATGACTACTTATGTGTTTCTGATTTGGGTCCTCTATGTCCCCAACCCCCCTATTTCCCTGTTTGTAACTGCTGAAGTTGTACTATGGACCTATTCTACATGTGTTGATTCCCTGCCCCCTTTTCAAAACTATTTTCTTCTAAGTAACTCTTCTGTTGCTGTTACAAATTTACTTGAAGCCAATCATTTTTCAAAACTGTTTTCTCAACTCTCTTGAATCTATGTCAAGCGCTCTCACATGTACTCTTAGAATACTAGGTTCTGCCCCTTTTGTGTGAGCCTTGCTTTGGGACCCTTGAGCTCCCTTTGAACCTGGACACATAAGAGCAGGGCCATCCACACTGCACTTATTCTTGGTTATGCAATCTGGGTGTGAGCACTGCCCGGGATCCCTTGAGATCCTTAGGGAACTCTAACACACCCAGACATGAGAAAGGCTTTGGAACAATATTGGCATTTGAGGTGGTTTATTACATAACTCAGAAAGGAAGTCAGAATCTGGTTTCCTATGTTGTAACTTCTTATTTTCGCATTTCTTATGTAATTCAATCACATGGTCTGTAATAATTTGTAAACAAGTATGGGGTTAGCTAGTGAAAAGGGATGGGGAAATATGCATGCTATAGTTGTTAAAGGGTAGAAAGCATGTTATTAGATTTATATTCCTAATTGTGCAATAGAAACCATGTTTAGGATTCATACGTACATTAGAAAACCATGTTCTTAGGACCCATATTTCTTGCTTCAGCACTTCATTCGTTAGTCCATGCTTTATGTCTATCACTTAGAAATCCTGCTCCTAGGGCAATAACAACACTAGTACAAAAAGCTGTAATTTCAAAAATTCTGCAACTCTTGTGTACATTTAGAAATCATGCCTTAGGGATTCTGTTTTCAACAATCCGACAATTTGCATGTGCATATTAGATACCATGCTCTAAGATTCTATTTGCATTTCGTTTCAAACACCTAGTTAATTACTAATTCATGAAGAGGTAGTAAGTAATAATTTTTACATTGGGATGTTTTCTGAATAAAATTGACAACAATCTCTACAACTAGAACAACATGTTTTAGGTAATAAAAATAATCTCCAAACTGTCTTAATGACTCGGAGAAACTGTTGCATCTTACTTTGCGTCTAGGCAAGCCTTAGGTAATAACTTAAATAAACTGGAACTGCCTTTGTTTAATTATCAAATGTTGAAAATTAGTAGGTAAACCTGATTCAGACATCTTTTCTAAGTCATGTGATAAATTTGGTTCTGATGTTACCACTTAAACACCCTGCTTTAGGATTTTGAATTCAGACCTTAACTGTGTATAAGTCATGTTGTCAATGTGCATTATCTGTGAGGTATAACTGAGCCTTCTACTTGCTTATATGCCCCCCCTAATTGCAGTCTTGTATGTTTTTGTATGTCGCTTTAGTATTTTGCCTTTAAACCTGAGGGTCTGCCTAGAACCTCCTTCTTATAGGAATAGGAGTCCTAAATTTCTCCGGGACTTATAGGAATCGACGGGTAACATCATGCAATAAGAGTCGAGACCAACCCTTGCTTTAATTACCTTCACGGGGCGGGAAATGGTAGATATGGATATGATGACCAGTGCACTATACCACGTGTATCCCCTCTTTTGAGGAGTGTCATACCGGGTATTGCATTGATGTGATCCATTTTACAAACAAACCTAGGACACCCCCTTTGTGTTCATAAGCATGCTTAGATTATAACTCTTTTCAAAACCTTGATTTTTATCGTTTTTCAAACACTTGTGTATTTAAACTTAAATCCCCTCTTATTTGAGCCTCACTTATTTATTTGCTAATTGCACAAATTCACAAAAAACTGTCTGGCCGGGAACCACATTAGTGGATCCTGAGGGGTGTCTAACACCTTCCCTTAGGATAATTCCAAGCCCTTACCCTATCTCTGGTTATCAAACGTAGTTATAAATGAACCTTATAGGTGTCCTAACGAATCTTAAATCATTAGGTGACGACTCTTAAAAAAATGCAATACCCAATTCCCAAAAAGGAAATGAGTCATCACACCTCTATGAATGTCGAACCCCGGGCTCCTCTCCGCGGAGGGAAAAAGAGGGGAACGACACTCATGTATAGGAGATCCAAGCATTTGGAAGTTGTTGGATACTCGAATTTAGATTTCGCTGGATGTATTGATACTAGAAAATCCACGTTTGGTTATTTGTTCCAATTAGCTGAAGGAGCAATATTGTGGAAGAGTGCCAAACAGTCTGTCATTGCTACATCCACGATGGAAGCAGAATTTATAGCATGTTTTGAAGCCACAATTCATGCATTATGGCTGTGAAACTTTATTTCAGGATTTGGGGTTGTCGACACCATTACCAAGCCGCTAAAAATTTACTGTGATAATTCTACAACAGTATTCTTCTCTAAGAACGATAAGTACTCCAAATGTGCCAAACATATAGAATTAAAGTACTTTACCGTAAAGGAGGAAGTTCAGAAACAAAGAGTGTCACTTGAGCATATTAGAACTCATCTCATGATTGCAGTTCCGTTAACGAAAGGCTTACAGTCAAAGATATTTAAAGAACATGTACATAGAATGGGTCTTGGCTGTATTTATGATTGATATATTTATGATGTTTTGATACTCTGAGCTCATTTATGTGTTTCTGATATACATTAGTAATTTTCTGTTTCTCATAATAGTGTACACATTATTGTTTTGAGATATTACAGGATAAATCTCAATGAGACATTATTGTGGACCATAATATTTTATAGATTATGGACCTGGTACGATAATTTGCTAATGTTGTAGTATATGAAAAGGAGTATGTAGACAAATTATATATAACCGCCAATTTAGTCGTTTATCGTATTATGGTATTTATGATGGACATTATAGAAGAGATTTGTTTATGCACAACTAATGTTCCTATATTAAATATTAATATTATGTGATTATTGGGCCAAGTGGGAGAATGTAAGATTTTCTTACGTTAATTTATTGGTGGCCCAATAAGTTTAAGGCTCATAATTAATATTTAATTAATGAGCAAATCACATTCGTCTGATTGGTTACTTGATGGACGTACCGGATTAAATAAGAACCTCTATAAATTGGTCTTATCCCCACCCATTAGGGTTACCGTATTTTATTCTCTCTTCCATCACTAAAGGCTTTGGTAACGAAAGTGTCACAACCAGAATTTTCCGCCCTCGGGAGTCGTGTTGGCGCCTACTAATGTGAGCTAGGCAAGCCGACTATTTGAACAATTTACCTTTTTCCCATTTTAAATCCTTTAACAATTATAAGCAATAATTTAAAGACAGTGGAATTTATGACAAGCAGAAGAAAAATAATAAAACTATTGAGTATATCCAATATAATTGTTTAAACAAGACTACTCAGAACTGGAGTCACAGCTTTACAGACTGTCTAAGAATACTACAAACAAGGTCTGAATGAAATACATAAGTCTGTCTCTAAATAAGTAAAAACCGTAAGATATAAGATAGGAGGAGTCGCCAAGGCCCGCGGACGTCTGCAGGACTACCTCGGGTCACCTGTGTGGACTGAAGACAGCACCCTCACTGCGGTCCAAATGCTCCGGTATCAGTATCTGCACACAGTGCAGAGTGTAGTATCAGCATAACCGACCCCATGTGCTGGTAAGTGCCTAGCCTAACCTCGGCGAAGTAGTGACGAGGCTAGGACCAGACTACCAAATAAACCTGTGCAGTTAAATTATATACAACGGAAATAAAAGCAGATAATTACAACTAAAGTTGGGCGGGGGAAACATGTTGCAGGGAGTAACAGGTAACAACAGAACGATAGTAGAGAAATACAAGGAATGCCATAAATCAATTACCAGCAAAGATAAGGAAATAGAAGAACAGGTACACATGTAATACCGTTGCAGGCGTGCAACCCGATCCCACTTCATATGATACCGTTGCAGGCGTGCAACCCGCTCCCATTTCATATACTACCGTTGCAGGCATACAACCCGCTCCCATTTCATATACTACCGTTGCAGGCGTGCAACCCTCTCCCATTTCATATATTACCATTGCAAGCGTGCAACCCGCTCCCATTTTATTTATCAACACCAATCATAAAAGGATCCCGGCAAGGGAGCAATAACAATACAACAACATCCCGTATGTTCTGTTACTGTTTAAAAATTACTGGGCAGGCCTTCATCGCGTTCGCGATAGGCCTGTCGCGTTCGCGATGGGTCAGGCCCAGTTGATCATTGCGTTCGCGTTCGACGGCTCGCGTTCGCGGAGCTTCAGCTCCTAGAGTCTTCGCGTTCGCAGTCAGATGGCCGCGTTCGCGTAGAACAAATGTGAACCTCCCCCCCCCCCATTCGTTTAACCTTATGCATTCGCGAGTGCCTGGACGCGTTCGCGAAGGGTACTCCCCCCATAGCCTCGCGTTCGTGTCCAAGCTCCGTGGTCGCGAAGAACAAACTGGCACCTGAGGAAATTGCCTTACGCGTTCGCGAGTGGAACCACGCGAACGCGAAGAACAATCCCTCTGTGCACCTGAGATAGCAACAACCTGCAATTTTTCCTAAGTTCAAAACCTTCTGAAACTCACCCGAACCCTCGGAGCTCCAAACCAAACATGCATACTAACTCAAACACATCATATGAACTTATACGTGCGATCAAATTGTCAAAATAACCTCTCAAACAATGAATTTAGCATAGAAATCTAAGAAAAATCTCAAAACTTTCAAAGTATCAATCTTCACAACTATGGGTCCGAATCACCTCAAACGACTTCCGTTTCTTACGAAATTTTACGGACTCATCTTAAATCACATATAAGACCTGTACCGGGCTCTGGAACAAAAATACGGGTCCAATACCATCATGTTTTAAACACATTTTATTTCCAAAAACTCATAAATATTCCAGAAAATAATTTTCTTTAAAAATTTATTTCTCGGGCTTGGGACCTCGGAATTCGATTTCGGGCATACGCCCAAGTCCCGTATTTTCATACGGACCTCCGGGACCGTCAAATCACAGGTTCGATTCCGTTTACCTAAAATGTTGACCGAAGTCAACTTAAATTCATTTTAATGTCAAAATTCATCATTTTTCACAGATTTCCACATAATGGCTTTACGGCTACGCGCCCGGACTGCGTACACAAATCGAGGTGATGCTAAAAGAGGTTTTTTAGGTCTCGAAACACAGAATTTATTTTTAAAACAAGTGATGACCTTTTGGGTCATTACAGAAAGCTAGGGCAAGGGGCGAGAAACCAATTTATCAATTAACGCTTCCGTTTCACGATAATGGATTCCGCTTCAGGTATATTTTCTTCAACGATTATATGTAAGATTATCATGTTCAAGATTCCGGTATGCAATTAAAGTTTATGTTAACACGAAACTTAGCACCAACATATGCTTTCAACCAGGATCAAAGATGAAGGTGTTCTTCCTCACCTTAATTCTAAAGTTTGGTCTTCGTAGCTCATCATTCTTCATTGAAGATGTAATCTTCCTTGGCAAGTTTATATCCCCAATGAAGAACTGATTCTTTTTGTCCTTTTCCGCTAAGCTGGCTAGAAGATCTGCTGGAATGTTACCTTCCCTAAAGGTTTAAATGAATTGAAATTGTCTACTTTATAAACTATACCTTGTACTCCTATTTATTATCCTTTAGTGGACATGAAAAGATTAAAAGAGCTAAAATGACAATTAAAATGAGACGGAAAGAGCACAACTCTCTCTCCGTAAAGTATGATCAAATCTTGCGATTTTCACTACAAACGGAATTTAGCTCACATCTACACAACATTTTTTACAATTCACACCTTCTCAATAACATGCCCCTTAGTAATAATTGGGATGTAGCTTTCTAGTAATGCGTTCTCGTATTTTGTTTCTTTCTTTTGGCATCCCTTTTTATCAGGTAATTAGTTTCTCGGCACGTGCATTGCACGTGTATGTCAAGTCATGTATTTATAAAATAATATTAAAAAATAGTTGAGTAAACAATTACACATAAAAACAATAAGATTTTTGAATAGTTTGAATATCTATTACCTTGTAAACTAAGTAAGTTTTGGATACCAAGAACTGAAAGAACGGGAAGAGAAAAAATGAATTACCAAATTTAGGAATCGAAAAGAATGAACAAAGAAATTTTCAATAATTCTCACAAAAGAAAAGTACAGGTATGTTCCATTATGATTCTTGACTGCTACTCTCAATAGCCACAAAAAATTAATTAGCAAAACCCTGTTGTATCAAGCACGCAAGTGAAGAAAGAAATGAATATTTGGAGTGATAAAAATGTAATGTTTAATTAACATACAATTTTGACAGTTAATGAGAATTATGAAACGTTGAGATCTGTTTGTAGGCATTTGAAATGGTGGCAACTCTAAGCAACTTAGAAACAACCTTTCTTAACAACAGACCATAAATGCCTTCTTCCTAGGCGTTAGTTTTTTATTTTATTAAATAGGATATTTAGTTTAATTATTAGAATACATTTATGTTATTTAAAAGGGTAATTAATGGGATGGGAAAATACGTATCACAAAGAAGGGAAAGGGAGGGGGAAGGAGGAGACATAAAATAGGAGTAATAATGAAAATGAGGATGGGGGAATTTTACAAAGGAAAACCTGAGAAACATAACGTAAAAGAAGAAAAATAGAGGAATTTTAGGAGAATAGGTTAATAATATATTTTGTTTAGTAGATAAGAGAATTAATTATCATTTTAAATTGGTAACATACGACTTTCTTAATGGATGAGATAGAGAAGACATAATGACAAATAGAACCCAAAAATCAAGACATAATGACAAATAGAACCCAAAAATCTTACTGAATACATATATTCTTTTTTACTGCTTTTACTTTAGCAACAGAGGCATTTAGTAGTAGGATTCCAGCCATGTTCATAAAATGGATTAGATATCCTATCCCCAATAAAAGGGACTTGCTATCGAGATTATATGACGCCAATATATTTTCAATGCTCATTTGCCTCTTTTTATAAAAGTACTAGAAAGATCTTATAAAGATGGGAGTGGTAATATTACTAAAGTCATTTATCCTCCTCATGCCCCCTTTATTTTACCTAATAATACTGGTATTACATTCACTGCCTTTCAAAAATTTATTGATGATAACGTTGCAGCTATTAGTATCGCAGAAATTAATAAATTAATTTCTCAAAACAATTATTTGGGTTTATATGTAAAGATTTTAGGAGAACATATCGGTTCTCTTGATAAAAAACTTGATGATTTGACTATTTTAATAAAAGAAATGAGTACTAAGAAAGGACCAACTGATATTGCCTCCATTTCAGGTAGTAAAACAGTTCATTAAGCTATTCTTACTCATATTCAAAGACCTCCTGAGATTCAGGATTTTAAATTTAAATCTCTTGATGACTTAGCACAACTCCTCGATAAAAAGCTTTCTGGTTTGAATGTTAGACCAATTGATTTATCTAAAAATTTTGCTGATAGAATTGAGACCGTTTCTGATTATAAAACTGAGACATGGTCAGAGTTTAATAAACTCAAAGGTATAGTTAAACCCAATAGTAGGTATGCTGACAAACCAAGGATGCAAACTTATTATTATCCCCGTCCTACTCCTCAAGATGTGTTGATTGAGGAACGCGATTGGAATCAGACTAATACGTCTTATAACGGTTCCGAAATTTATGAATGGAATCTTGATGGTTTAACTGATCGACAATTAACCATTCTCGTACATAGAATGCTTATGTATTTTGTTCCTTGGTTTATAATAACTTATTTACCTCAAATCATGAGACCATCAGAACATTATTTAATGGGCTTAGATGTAAGACCCTTAGTGAATTTAGATAGTATAAAGATACTTTTATGAGTAGGGTTATGGAACTACCCGAGAATAAATATGAGCATTGGAAAACTAAGTTTATAGACGGCCTCCCTTCCTTATTTGCTGAAAGGGTAAGGAAAGTATTACGGGTAGTTATGGTGAAATTCAATATGGTAATTATACCTATGGTAAACTTATAGGAGTGTGTACACAAGAAGGATTAAACTTGTGTAATGAGCTAAAGCTTTCTAGACAGCTTAAGATTGATAAGCTTAAAGAGAAATCCCAATTAGGTGACTTTTGTACCCAGTTCGGTTTACCCGGAACCTCTACTCAAAGTAGGAAGAAGAAGAAAAACAGATATCATAGGTATCCTAACCCGGATAGCCCGTATAAGAAAAAGAGGTCTAGATATAGGTCTAAGGAAGAGCGTGATACTAGAAAAGCGCATCGAAAATCTACTCGATTTACGAAGAATAGATCAAAGAGAGATCTCGCTGATATTAAGTGTTATAAGTGTGGAAAGTTTGGTCATATTTCTCCAAATTGCAAGCTTCAAAAGCTGAAAACCTTAGAACTCGATGATGAGTTACGCGATAAGGTTTATGACTTGTTATACACTTCAAGATCAGAATCTGACTATTACTCTGAAACTGAATCTGAAGATGAAGTTGATTTAATTGATTTATCTAATAGTGATAAAAATGTTGATGCTTCTTGCACTGCTTGCAAAGGTGATATTTGTACTTGTGATGATGACGAATTTTATAAATTGCAATCACAATTTCATGATTTAAATATGAAAACTATTACATCTGAAAATGTAATAGAACTTTTAAAGGAAGTTACCGATGAAAAACTTCGTGAAAAAATTATTAATCTAGCTGCAAGTTCCAGTTCTAGTAGTTCAAAACCTTTTGAAAAATATAAGAATGAATTTGAACATTTTGCGCCTTATTCTTTGTCTGAAATTAATAAACGACTTCATAAGTCCAGTACACCTAGAAGAGATGCTTCTTTTGATGATTTGAAAATCGAAATTGAGAATTTAAAAAAAGATATTAAGTCTCTTAAACAAAATCAAATGATTTGTGATCACCGGATTACTCAAATTGAGAAAAATAATTCTCTAACTGATTTTCCAACTGATTTTTCGGCTAAAGGAATTTCCGAATCGTCAAATGAAAAGGGAAAAGAAATTTCTGATCAGATTGATTTGATTAATGAAAATTCTGATATGTTTTTAGGAATGATGCAGGTTGTTACGGCTCATAAGTGGTACATTAAATGTACTATCTTGATTGATAATACTTTCTCTCTAACTGATGTAGCAATGATTGATAGGGGAGCAGATGTAAGTTGTATTCAAGAGGGTCTTGTTCCTACTAAATATTTTCAAAAGACCACTCATTTGGTCAAATCTGCTTCTGGTCATGCTTTAGATATAGAGTATAAATTACCAAATACTCGTATTTGCCAAACTTTTACTTGGAATGTATATTAAAATAGATTTTTATTTTTATTTGTCAATTTACGCATATCAAGAGAACATAATTTCTTTTTCCTGTTATACCCACAATATTTATTACTCATTTTAAATCATTTTCTCAAATCCATTAAAATATGCATTAATTAATATGGGTATCATGGTAAATTATGCACTTCATTTATTATTTCTTAAGAGGCGTGAAAAGTCAATATGTACCAAGTAAAAGTGAACGGAGGGAGTAGTTAACAGTTTTAGAAATTAAAAGAATTTTAAATATTTCAAACATAATTTTCTTTTTGTTTTATACATTGACGATATAGAATTTTTTTAGCACTGTCATCTAATTAAAAGAAATTACAAGTAACTATTTGTAATAGATGAGACTAGTTATCTGAAAAATAAGTTAGACAACATGTTATAATAAGAAATTATATTATAATTGAAATTTTTTAATAATGTTAGTGTGCATAAATTAAATTCTAATTTAATATTATATAGGAGCAGGATATATGCTATCTCATTCTTTTATTATATTTTATTTCTAAAAAAAAAAAAACAAGAAGGGCGATTCAATTTCTTTGTGAACGTTTTGATATAATGCACGTCGGTACATGGATATAGGAAGTCGCAAAAAGTGTCAACTAAAAATCTATTTCTCTTATTGAAGAATAGCTAAAATAATTTTTCAACTGTCTGTGAGGAGGATTACTTATTCTTGTAATCTTTATGAAGGATAGTTAATAAGTTTTAATTCCATCTAATCTTACTGGAAAGAATTAATAAAATGGAGAGTAAAGCTGGAGTTGAACACCGGGGTAAGGACTAAGGAGTACATAGAATTTGATTTTATTCCTTGCATTTTTTTTTTTCACTTTTGAAGAGATATGTGAATATTTTAAATAACTATATTGTTTAATTCTGAAAAATGGGAGTACATTAAATTCCTAAAATATGCACACCAATGGGTACTACCTCTTGTTTCTTTAAACTACTCTTTATTTACAATATCGATAAGAATGATATTTGATGCACGCATATATAACTTACAAGAGAAAAAACAAATAAAAACAAGGTTGGAAGACAGTATATGTTATAAATAGAATTATATTTAAGGTGAAGCCTATATTTTAGAGAGATCTTAGGGTTTGTTATTAGGTGGTTAAGCTATTTTTTTCCTATAAACAGAGATGTTTTATTCTATTGTAATTCATCCCAAATCAATAAGAAAGCTCTCTCTTTTTCTTTGCAATATTGTTCTTTATTATTTCATTACACATTATCAGCACGAGACTCTACCGTCTCAAGAAGCTCTTTGAGAAGACTAAGCAAATATGGATATCTCTCAAAGAAAAATTAGATCACAGTTCAATTGTAAAAATATTTGTTTAATTGATTCATGTACGATACATACAATGTTCAAAGAGAAGAAATATTTCTCTTATTTAAGTATGTGCAAGGAAGATGTTACTACAATTTCTGAAAGTATTAATTTAATTTAAGGCTCTAGAAGAGCTACTATAACTCTGCCTAGGGGAACAATACTTATCATAGATAATGCAATATTCTCCTCCAAGTCCAAAAGGAACTTGTTGAGTTTTAAAGATATCTACCGAAATGGATATCATATTGAAACAATAGACGAGAATAATCTTGAATATCTTATCGTTACCAAGAATGTCTCTGGCCAGAAAAGGGTTACTGAGAAGTTTTCATCTTTGTCGTGTGGCTTGTATTGGACAAAATGAGTGCAATTGAGGCACATTCCATTGTAAACCAAAAGATTACTGATTTCAATACTTTTGTACTTTGACATGATCGATTGAGACATCCTGGATCAATTATGATAAGACGAGTTATAGAAAACTCAAATGGGCATACATTAAATTTAAAGATTCTTTTAAATAATGAATTTTCTTATACTTCTTGTTATCAAGGCAAGTTAATTATTAGACCATTAGTAACAAAGGTTGGGTTTGAGTCCCCTGCGTTTTTGGAACGTATACAAGGGAATATTTGTGGACCTATTCACCCACCTAGTGGGTCATTTAAATACTTTATAGTCTTAATAGATGCATCTTTTGGATGATCTCATATGTGTCTATTATCATCTCACAACCTGGCATTTCCAAAATTAATGGCACAAATAATCCGATTATGAGCATAATTTTCCGATAATCCAATTAAGTCTAGACTCGGTAATGCTGCTGAGTTTTCATCAGAAGCATTTAATGATTACTGCTTATCAATTGGGATAAAAGTGAAACATCGTGTAGCTCATGTTCACACTCAAAATGAACTTGCAGAGTCTTTGATTAAACATTTGCAATTGGTAGCAAGATCGTAACTCATGAAAACGAGGTTACCCACTTCTGTTTGGGGTCATGCCATTTTGCATGCAACAATGCTAGTCCGTCTCAGACCGACAAATTATCAGAAATATTCTCTGCTGCAATAAGTTTTAGGTCATGAACCTAATATATCCCATTGAAAAGTTTTTGGATGTGCAGTATATCTGCCTCTAGCACCGCCATAATGCACCAAAATGGATCCCCAAAGAAGGTTAGGAATATATGTTGGGTTTGAATCGCCCTTCACTATTTGCCACCTCAAAATATTAACGGGGGATTTGTTCACTGCTCGATTCGTAAATTGTAGATTCGATGAGACATGTTTCCCAAAATTAGGGGGAGAAATTGGTGAAACTAAACGTGAAATTTTGTGGAAAATATTATCATTGTCTAATGTTGATCCACGTGCCTCTATTTGTGAAAAAGAGGTGCAAAAGATTATTTATTTGCAGAAAATAGCAAATCAAATTCCAGACACATTTACGGATCTGAAAAGAATAATAAAATAACATATCTCTGCAGAGAATATTCCAATCTGTATTCATGTCCCTAATGGACAATCTTCTAGAGTCATAGCTATAAGTTAATGAGTCAAAAGCACGCCTAAAGCATGGCAGACCATTCAGTTCTAAGGATCGAAATCCTAGAAAATAAAAATAAATGATCAAGATGACACTACGAAAGAGTCTCATGAAGAAATCCACGATTTAACCAATCGTGAGATTCAAGAAAATAAGGAACTATCAATAAATTTGTCACGACCCGAAATCCCAACATCGAGGTTGTGATGGCGCCTAACATCCACTTGCAAGGAAGCCGACGTGAGATAGTTAAATAGCCAAATTTTAGTAGTTTCAACAAGGTGACTATAAATAACTAGAGATAGGGACTCAAACTAATACAATACCAGCATAATTCATGTAATAACATCTACTCCCAAAGATCCGAAGTCACGAGTTGTGACGACTCGGCTAGTCGTCTCATGAATTATCGCTTTGTTTCCTCCATTTATTCTTCTTTATACTTTGTTATCTGTGTTTTGTGGTACTAGGTTGGTCGGATCGAATTTGGAATGATTTTGGTCAGATTTGAGACACTTAGTCTCTTTTAAGGAAGTTTAAGTTGGAAAAGTTAATCGGATGCTGACTGTTGTGTTATAGGGCTTGGATGTGAGTTTCGGTGGTTCGGTTAGCTTCGGAGGTGATTTGGGACTTAGGAGTGTGATTGGAATGAGTTTTGGAGGTTCAGAGTAGATTTAGGCTTGAATTGGCGAAGTTGATATTTTGGCGATTTCCGGTTGGTATGTAAGATTTTGATATAGGGGTCGAAATGAAATTTCGAGCGTTGGAGTAGCTCCGTTGTGTCATTTGGGATGTGTGTGCAAAATATCAGGTCATTCGGACGTCGTTTGGTTGGGTTTTTGATTAAAAGCGAAATTCGAAGGATTTTGGAAACGTAGGCTTGAATCCGATGTATTTTGATTGATTTGATGTTGTTTGAGGTGCTTTGAAGGTTGGTGCAAGTTTGAATAAGGTTTTGGGTTATGTTGGTGCCTTTGGTTGAAGTCCTAGGGGCCTCGGGTGAGTTTTGAGGGGTTGAATGGATCATTTTGAAGTTAAAAAAGTTGCAGATTTTGAGTTCCAGCAGTTGCAGGTATTTTGGTCTTCGTGTTCGCTAGTGGATCTCGCTTTCACGAAGGGTCAGGAAGGGAGGCGTTAGGTTTGGCCTTTGCGTTCGCGAAGGAGAGTCCCGCATTCACGAAGGGGCCGGGTTAGTATGCATCGCGTTCGCGAGAGGCATTGTCGCGTTCGCGTAGGTTTGAGAGGCTGAAGCATCGCGTTCGCGATGGTAGGGTCGCATTCGCAAAGGAGAGTTTTGGTCAGCGGAATTTTTGTGCTTCGCAAAAGCGAGGCTTTGACTGCGTTCGCGAAGAAGGAATTAATACTTGGGCAGAAGGTTTTTAAGCTTGTCTTGTCCGCGATTTTAGGGCTTATTTCCTCCATAGTTGGCCCTTTTTGGAGCTTTTTGAAGGAGATTAAAGAGGGATTCAAGGGGAAACATTTGGAGGTAAGAATTTTGGACTTAAAACTCAATTATATTGTAAACTATACCTAATAAATCATGGAACCTAAGCCTAAAATAGAGAAATTAGGGTTTGAGCTTAATAGACTTTAAATGAGGATTTGAGGGGTCATTTGGACTCCGGTTTCAGAACTTGTGATATGTATGAACTCGTGGGGAGATAAGGAATCTATTGGTATAAAAATTATTGAATTTCGAGACATGGGCCCGGGGGTCGGGTTTTGGTAATTTCGGGATTTGTGCCATTTATTGATTGTTTTCACTTGGGCTTCGTTTTCTTAGCACATTTTGACATTCTCGTTATGATTTTGGATAGATACGACGCGAGTTGAGGCCGATTCAAGGGGCTAAGGCGTTGCGAGCTAGAGATTTGACCGGTTCGAGGTTAGTAATGATTGTAAATGATGTTCTGAGGGTTTGAAACCCCAGATTACACATCGTAGTGCTATATTGAGGTGAGACACACGCTTGATGACGAGTGTGGGGTCGTGCACTATTTGGGATTGTGACTTGGTCCATTCCAACTAATGATTTGACTGCATATTTGATTGAAATCTACTTGTTTTCATCATTATTTGGGTTGAATGCCATATTTGAGCCGTGTGCCAACTATTTGAACCCTTCAGGGATTTTTACTGGTATTTTCTCACTGTTATGACTTTATACTTGAACTCACTCATGCTATAAATCACTGTTTTCGCACTCAGCCATGTTTACTCTATTTTTAAACACTTACATGATCTTTTAAACGATATTTTTGGGCTGAGAAACATGCTTTGCTACTGCCCGAGTGACTTGTGAGGATTTTTGACTGAGTAAGGCCTAGGGCCTATGTTGTGAGGAAATATTTGATACTGATTATGAGGCCGAGGGCCTGATATATGTATGCCACGAGGTGGCTTGATTGATATGAGGCCGAGGGCCTAGTGATGATGCCACGAGGTGGCTTGATATTGCGCTTGGGCCGTAAGGGACCCCTCTAGGAGTCTGTACACTCCCAGTGCGCGCGAGTACCCATTGTGATGTGAGATTGAACCTGAGGGGCTGGTACTATTCTAAGATGTTGCCCGAGGGGCAGATTTGTTGATATTGTGCCAGAGGGGAGAACCTTTATGTGTTTACTTTTCATAATTGACTGTGAATTACCTGTTAAATTGTTGAAAAAGGCTTTTCATGAAGTAAATTTTGAGTTAAAGGATTTTACCTATCTTTCACTGGTTTAATGTTTTAAATGGTTTTACTACTTCAATATAGAATGCCTTATGCCTTGCGTATTTTCTTGCTTTCAGTCTTTATTTACATTTGTTACTCACTGAGTTGGAGTATTCAATTTACTCCATGCACCCCTGTGTGCAGATTTAGGCGTTGTTGATCCTGACAGTGCAAGTTGAGAGCTCCCGGCGGACATTTGGAGTTCACGAGGTAGCTTCTTGATGCCCGCAGTCCCGTATTTCTCCCTCTTTATCATTTCCATCTCTTAGCAGACATTTGTAACAGCTGTGGATTTTTTAGACTTGTATTAGGCTTTATAGATGTTCATGACTAGTAACACCCCGGTTAGGGTTGTGTATGGGTGTTCTTCCGTGTATTTATGTTATCATTGTTATTTCGGATTCATTTTGTCATATTTAGACCATCTCTTAAATGCTTAACTGTTAATAAATTGGAAAATGGGAATTGTCGGCTGGCCTTGTCTTCACGAGAGGCGACATCATGACCGGGTTCGGGTTAGGGTCGTGACAAGTTGGTATCAGAGCCTAGGTTACATAGGTCTCACGAGTCATGAGCAGGTTTAGTAGAGTCTCGAGGATCAGTACGGAGACGTCTGTATTTATCCTCGAGAGACTACAGAACCTTCAGGAAAAACTTCATATTCTTGAAATTCTTATTGTGCGTCCTTGATTCAGCTTGAAACTTAACTCTTTGAATTCTTTCCACACGTTTGTATGCGCACATGAGCACTCAGTATCGGATATGCATCGATGGCTTGTGATTCCCTGATCGAGGGGCGAGATGTGATTTTCTGTGCGTTGAGGTTGGGCCAATCTGGAGGACTTGAGGCCGGGTTTTGCCTGCAGCTTGAGCACGGAGGTGCTGATTGTGTGAGCACGTGTATTTGGATTTATATGTTCGATAGTGTCCCTATTAATGGAAGTGATGACTGGATGGCTTCGTGATGAGTATGAATTGATTGCGAGCTATGTTCGGATTGTTCGGATGTGGCAAGAAGAGGTTTCTTGAGGGTAGAAAGAACTATTTAGTGCTTGATTTCTATCTTGATTTAATGTGTAGCCCTGAGTGTGGGTGTGTTGAATGACCTTTTCTTGTTGTCTAGTTGGGAAGTGAAGTAGATTTCATGTTGTGATATGGGTTCGGACCTAGGAAGATTAAGTGATTGTGTAATAGTGAAGATTATGGAAGAGTATACAGAGATACCAGTTTGAGAAAAAGCAGGTGGGTTATCTCCTACTGATTGTTCTAAAGTTTATGTGATCCTTATGTCGTTTATTGGGATATCTCTATTACCTGTGAGAGATATGTGTCACAATTGAGTTTGAGTTGCTTAAGAGAGTAGGCATGTCTGTTACGAGGATGAATGCGAGATTTATAGAAGATATAAAGTACCAGATGGTCTGTGTTCCACGAGCTTATGAAGGATTGTGTTTAATCTCACTATGGTATTATGGCAACAATAAAGTATATACGTTATGAGTTATTGTGTATGTTTTGGTCTATGGCTTCGATCCAAGCGGGGGAATCCACTATTAATTAGTCGATTGCACGGTTATGTGCTATGTTGGTTCCAGTTTGAGGCGTGCGGGTGAATCAGTCATCGGCTTCAGTGCCAGTTACTTTACCACCACCCGCCCAGCCAGATAGGGGTGGAGGTCAGTCAGCTAGGGGTCGCCCTAGAGGGGGAGGTCGATCAGGTGGCAGTCAGGCCCGTTTTTATGCACTTCCAGGCAGACCCGATGTTATTGCTTCAGATGCTGTTATTACAGGTATTGTTTCAGTCTGCCACAAAGATGCCTCTATATTATTTGATCTCGGTTCCACCTTTTCTTATGTGTCATCATACTTTGCTCATTATTTGGGTACACCCCATGAATTTCTTGCTTCACTTGTTCATGTATCTACCCCGATGGGCGATACTATTAATTTAGACCGTGTGTGGTGACTATTAGGGGTTTGAAGACCTGAGTGGATCTTCTATTATTGTGTATGGTGGATTTTGATGTCATTTTGGGCATGGATTGGCTATCTCCGTGTCATGCTATTCTGGATTATCATGCTAAGACAATCACATTGGCTATACCGGGTGTGCCACGGATCGAGTGGCAAGGTGTGATTGATTATGTTCCCAGTAGAGTGATCTTGTTCTTGAAAGCCCAGCGTATAGTTGGGAAGGGTTGTCTTTCATATCTAGCCTTTGTGAGGGATGTCGGTGCTGAGACTCCTAGTATTGATTCTGTTCCAGTTGTGAGGGATTTTCCCCGATGTGTTTCCTGCAGACCTGTCGGGCATGCCACCGAATAGGGATATTGATTTTGGTATTGACCTGGTGCCGGGCACTCAGCCCATTTCTATTCTGTTGTAGCGTATGGCACCAGCGGAGTTGAAGGAGTTAAAGGAGTAGCTTCAGAAACTCCTAGATAAGGGGTTCATTCAGCCTAGTGTGTCACCTTGGGGTGCGTCGGTTCTGTTCGTGAAGAAGAAGGATGGCACTATGAGGATGTGCATCGATTATAGGCAATTGAACAAAGTAACAATTAAGAACAAGTATCCTTTGCCTCGCATTGATGATTTATTCGACCAGCTTCAGGGAGCGAGAGTGTTCTCCCAGATTGTTCTCCATTCAGGTTATCACCAATTGAAGATCAGGGGCTCGGATATTCTTAAGACGGCTTTCAAGACCCGATATGGTCATTATGAGTTCTTAGTGATGTCTTTTGGGCTGACCAATGCCCCAGCAGCATTCATGCATTTGATGAACAGTATGTTTCGACCTTATCTCGACTCGTTTGTCATAGTCTTCATTGATGATATTCTAATGTATTCGCGTAGTTAGGAGGAGCACGCAGAGCATTTGAGAGTTGTGTTGCAGAGATTGAGGGACGAGAAGCTTTATGCAAAATTCTCCAAGTGTGAGTTTCGGCTCAGTTTAGTGGCTTTTTTGGGGCACGTGGAGTCCAGCAAGGGTTCAGGTCGATCCGAAGAAGATATAGGCGATTCAGAGTTGGCCCAGACCGTCCTCAGCCATAGAGATTCACAACTTTCTTGGTTTGGCAGGCTATTATCGCCAGTTTGTTCAGGGATTCTCATCTGTCGCATTGCCCTTGACCAAGTTGACTCAGACGGGTGCTTCATTTGTATGGTCGGACGAGTGTGAGGAGAGCTTTCAAAAGTTCAAGACAACCTTGACCACAGCTCTAGTTTTAGTTTTTCCATCAACTTTCATATACCATGTATTGTGATGCTTCGAGAATTGGCATTGGTTGTGTATTGATGCAGGAGGGTAGAGTTATTGCTTATGCTTCTCTTCAGTTGAAGCCCCATGAGAAGAACTACCCCGTTCATGATTTAGAGTTGGATTCCATAGTTCACACGTTGAAGATTTGGAGGCATTACTTGTATGGTGTGTCTTGTGAGGTGTTTACTGATCATCGTAGCCTCCAGCACTTGTTCAAACAAAAGGATCTTAATTTGAGGCAGCGGAGATGGTTGGAGTTGCTTAAGGATTATGATATCACTATATTGTACCATCCGGGAAAGGCCAACGTGGTGGCCGATGCTTTGATCCAAAGGTAGTGAGTATGGGGAGTTTGGCATATATTCTAGTTGGGGAGAGACCTATTGCAGTTGATGTTCAGGCCTTGGCCAATCGGTTCGTGAGGTTGGATATTTCGGAGCGCAGTCGGGTATTGGCTTGTGTGGTTTCTCGGTCTTCCTTATATGATCGCATCAGAGAGCACCAGTATGATGATCCGCACTTGCTTATCCTTAAGGACAGAGTTCAGCATGACAATGCTAGAGATGTGACCATTGGAGATGATGGGGTGTTGAGGATGCAGCGGATTTGTGCGCCCAATGTGGATGGGCTTCGGGAGTTGATTCTAGAGGAGGCCCATAGCTTGCGGTATTCCATTCATCCAGGTGCCGCGAATATGTATCAGTATTTGAGGCAACACTACTAGTGGAGAAGAATGAAGAAAGATATTATGGGATTTGTAGCTCGATGTCTCAATTGTCAGTAGGTGAAATATGAGTATCAGAGACCGGGTGGCTTACTTCAGCAGATGAATATTCCTGAGTGGAAGTGGGAGAGGATCACTATGGACTTTGTTGTTGGACTTCCACGGACTTTGTTGTTGGACTTCCACGAACTTTGAGAAAGTTCAATGCTATTTGGGTGATTGTGGATCGGCTGACCAAGTCCGCGCACTTCATTCCTGTGTGTACTACCCATTCTTCAGAGCGGTTGGCAGAGATCTATATTCGGGAGATTGTTCGTTTGCATGGTTTCCCAGATTCCATCATTTCAGATGGGGGAACTCAGTTTACTTCGCAGTTTTGGAGGTCTGTATAGTGAGAGTTGGGTACTTAAGTTGAGTTGAGCACAGCTTTTCACCCTCAGACGGACGGACAGTCCGAGCGCACTATTCAGATATTGGAGGACATGTTGCATGCTTGTGTCATGGATTTCGGAGGGTCATGGGATCAATTTCTATCACTTATAGAGTTTTCTTATAACTATAGCTACCAGTCAAGTATTCAGATGGCTCCATATGAGGCTTTGTATGGGAGGCGGTGTAGATCCCCAGTTGGTTGGTTTGAGCCCAGTGAGGCTAGGCTATTGGGGACAGACTTGGTGCAGGATGCTTTAGAAAAGGTGAAGGAGATTCAGGAGAGGCTTCGTACAGTGCAGTCGAGACAGAAGAGCTATGGTGATAGGAAGGTTCGGGACGTGTCCTATATGGTTGGCGAGAATGTTCTGTTAAAGGTTTCACCCATGAAGGGTGTTATGAGATTTGAGAATAAAGGTAAATTGAGGCCTCGGTTCATTGGGCCTTTTGAGGTGCTTCGGAGGATTGGGGAGGTGGCTTATGAGCTTGCTTTGCCACCCAGCTTATCGAGTGTGCATCCGGTATTTCATGTTTCTATGCTACGGAAGTATATTGGGGATCCGTCTCATGTTCTGGATTTTAGCACGATTCAGTTGGATGATGATTTGACCTATGATGTAGAGCCAGTAGCGATTTTGGGTCGTCAGGTTTGAAAGTTGAGGTCAAAGGATATAACTTCAGTGAAAGTGCAGTGGAGAGGTCAGCCCGTGGAGGAGGCTACATAGAAGACCGAGCGGGAGATGCGAAGCAGATATCCTCACTTGTTTGAGGCTTCAGGTATGTTTCTTAATTCATTCGCGGACGAACGTTTGTTTAATTTGGGGAGGATGTGACAACCCGGCCAGTCGTCTCATAAATTAACGCTCCGTTTTCCCCATTTCTACTTCTTTATGCTTTGTTATCCGTGTTTTGTGGTATCGGTTGGTCGGATTGAATCCGAAATGATTTTGGTAAGATTTGAGATACTTAGTCTCTTTTAAGGAAGTTTAAGTTGGAAAAGTCAACCGAATATTGACTTCTGTGTTAGAGGGCTCAGATGTAAGTTCCGGTGGTTTGGTTAGCTTCGGGAGGTGATTTGGGACTTAGGAGTGTGATCAGAATGAGTTTTGGAGGTTCAGAGTAGATTTAGGCTTGAATTGACGAAGTTGATATTTTGGCGATTTCCAGTTAATAAGTGAGATTTTGATATAGGAATCGAAATGAAATTTCGAGAGTTGCAGTAGCTCCGTTGTGTCATTTGGGATGTGTGTGCAAAATTTCAGGTCATTCGGATGTGGTTTGGTTGGGTTTTTTATCAAAAGCGGTATTCGAAGGATTTTGGAAACTTAGGCTTGAATCCGATGTGTTTTGGTTGATTTGATGTTGTTTGAGGTGTTCGAGGGGTTGAACGGATAATTTTGAAGTTAAGAAAGTTGCAGATTTTGAGTTCCAGCAGTTGCAGGTATTTTGGTCTTCGCGTTCGCGAGTGGGCCCTCACGTTCGTGAAGGGTGAGGAAGGGAGGCGTCAGGTTTAGCCTTCGCGTTCGCGAAGGGGCCAGGTTAGTATGCATCGCGTTCGACAGGCATTGTCGTGTTCGCATAGGTTTGAGAGGCTGAAGAATCGCGTTCGCGATGGTAGGGTCGTGTTCGCAAAGGAGAGTTTTGGTCAGCGAAATTTTTGTGCTTCGCGAACGCAAGGCTTTGACCGCGTTCGCGAAGAAGGAATTAATTCCTGGGCAGAAGGTTTTTAAGCTCGTCTTGTCCGTGATTTTGGGGCTTATTTCCTCCATAGTTTGTCGTTTTTGGAGCTTTTTGAAGGAGATTAAAGAGGGATTCAAGGGAAACATTTGGAGGTAAGAATTTTGGACTTAAAACTCGATTCTATTGCGAAATCTACCTAATAAATCATGGAATCTAAGCCTAAAATTGAGAAATTAGGGCTTGAGCTTAAAAAACTTTAAATGTGGATTTTAGGGGTCATTTGGACTGCAATTTCAGAACTTCTGATATGTATGAACTCGTGGGGAGATAAGAAATCTATTGGTGTAAAATTATTGAATTTTGAGACGTGGGCCCGGGGGTCGGGTTTTGGTAATTTTGGGATTTGTGTCGTTTATTGATTGTTTCGCTTAGGCTTCGTTCCCTTAGAGTATTATGACGTCCTCGTTCTGATTTTTGATAGATTCGACGCGAGTGGAGGCCGATTCGAGGGGAAAAGGCGTCGCGAGATAGAGATTTGACCGGTTCGAGGTGATTAATGATTGTAAATGATGTTCTGAGGGTTTGAAACCCCGGATTGCACATTATAGTGCTATTGAGGTGAGGCACACGCTTGATGATGAGCGTGGGGTCGTGCGCTATTTGGGATTGTGACTTGGTCCATCCCGACTGATGATTTGATCGCATATTTGACTGAAATCTACTTGTTTTCATCATTATTTGGGCCTTGTGCCAACTATTTGAACCCTTCAGAGATTTTTACTGGTATTTCCTCACTGTTTTGACTTTATACTTGAACTCAGTCATGTTATATTTCACTGTTTTCGAACTCAGCCATGTTTACTCTGTTTTAAACACTTACATGATCTTTTAAACGATATTTTTGGGCTTAAAAAACATGTTTTACTACTGCCCGAGTGGCTTGTGAAGATTTTTGACTAAGTAAGGCCTAGGGCCTATGTTGTAAGGAAACATATGATACTGATTATGAGACTGAGGGCCTAAGATATGTATGCCACGAGGTGGCTTGATTGATATGAGGACGAGGGCCTAGTGATGATGCCACGAGGTGTCTTGATATTGCGCTTAGGCCGTAAGGGGCCCCTCCAGGAGTCTGTACACCCCCAGTGAGCGCGGGTACCCATTGTGATTTGAGATTGAGCCCGAGGGGATGGTATTGTTCTCGATGATTGCCCGAGGGCCTGGTACTATTCTGAGATGTTGCTTGAGGGGCAGATTTGTTGATATTGTGCCCGAGGGGCGAACCTTTATATGTTTACTTTTCATAATTGACTGTCAAATACCTGTTAATTTGTTGAAAAAGGCTTTTCATGAAGTAAATTTTTAGTTAAAGGATTTTACCTATCTTTCGCTGGTTTACTATTTTAAATGGTTTTACTGCTTCAATATAGAATGTCTTGTGCCTTGTGTGTTTCCTTGCTTTCAATCTTTATTTACATTTGTTACTCACTGAGTTGGAGTACTCACTTTACTCCCTGCTCCACTGTGTGCAGATTCAGGCATTGCTAATCCTGCTAGTGCGAGTTGAGAGCTCCCGGTGGACATTCGGCATTCACGAGGTAGCTGCTTGACGTCCGCAGTCCCGTGTTTCTCCCTCTTTATCATTTTCATCTCTTAGCAGACATTTATAACAGTTGTGGATTTTTCAAACTTGTATTTGGTTTTATAGATGCTCATGACTAGTAACACCTCGGTTAGGGCTGTGTATGGGTGTTCTTCCGCGTATTTATGTTATCATTGTTATTTCGGATTCATTTTGTCATGTTTAGACAGTCTATTAAATGATTAATTGTTAATAAATTGGAAAATGGGAAGTGTCGGCTGGCCTTGTCTTCATGTGAGGCGCTATCACGATCGGGCCCGGGTTAGGGTCGTGACACGAGTACACGAGCTCTTAAAGTTCTACAAATAGAGTGAAACAAATACAACTGTTTCGAATGAAATGAACAGTAAAAGAGGGAAGGGGAAGGGGACTCCAAGGTGTGCGGATGCGAGCAGATCTACCTCAAGTCTCTTTATGCAATAATCCGAGCTGTCGTACATCACACACCATTGGGACTAATACCAAAATCTGCACAAGAAGTACAAAAGTGTAGTATGAGTACAACCGGCCCAATATATTCCATAAAGTTTCGAGTCTAACCTCGACTAGGTAGTGACAAGGCTATGATAAGACAATCACTTAATTAACCTGTACAAACATATATATATATATATATACAACAGCCAGAAAATTATGATTTAACAAGTCTAAAAATCGATCTGTAACCTATCTAAAACTCACCGGAGCCCTCAAGGCTCCAAACCAAACATGCACACAAATCCAACAACATCATGCAAACTCACTCGCGCAATCAAACCCAAAATAACACCTGGAACTACGAATGAGACACCAAAACAAATGAAATTTTCACCGAAACTTAAGAACGTGAAATTTTACAACCGGACGGTCGAATCATGTAAAATCAATTCTTGTTTGTACCAAATTTTGCAGACAAGTCATAAATACTGTAATGGACTTATACCAAGTTTTGGAACCGAAATCCGAACCCGATAGTAACAAAGTCAACATACAGTCAAAATTAAAAATTCTTTAAACCATTAGATTTAAATGCAAGTCATTGTTTAGGTTTAAATGCGAACTCTTCCCATCCCAACCCATGTTTAAAACTTATGAAATATAATGGGTAATTAAAAAAATAGATTAAAATCACTTACCAATGAATTTACGAAGAAAATCTCTTGGGAAAATCGCCTCTAGAGTGTTTAGGGTTGAGTGTTTGAAAGAAATTAGCTAATTCCCATTTTTCCCCCTCTTTAACCCAGGTGCAGTTATTGTAATTGCAACACATAGTTCGCAATTGCAATGATCGCAAAAAAGATCAACCCATTGCAAATTCGAAAAGGTTACTAAGCTTGATGTCATCGCAAATACGACAATTTTATCCCAAAAAGCGAACCAAGGCTATCTGCAAATGCAAACAATCCTGCAGAAGCGAAGTAGTACCAAGTCAGTCAGTAGTCGCAATTGCGACCAAAACCTCCACAATTGCAAAGGTATAGAGTTCGTAAATGCGAAGAATATCTCGCAAATGTGAACTTTTCCCATCCCAGCCCATGCTCGCAAGCACGAATCATTATTCATAAAAGCGAGGCTCACGTTTGAGAGCCAGACCTCGCAAATGCGAGATCTGCAGATCACACCAGAACAAAAGATGCATTAGCTATTTCCAAAGTCCAAAAATTAATCTGTAGCCTATCCAAAACTCAGCTGAGCCCTCGGGGCTCCAAACCAAATATGCATACAAGTATAACAACATCATACAAACTCGCTTGTGCAATCAAAATTCCAAAATAACAGCTAGAACTATGAATCAGACACCAAAACGAATGAAATTTTCAGTGAAACTTAAGAACATGAAATTTTACAACAGGACGTCCGAATCACGTCAAATCAATTCCGTTTTGTACCAAATTTTGCAGACATGTCATAAATACTATAATGGACTTATACGAAGTTCTAGAACCGAAATTTGAACTCGAGATTAACAAAGTCAACTTATGGTCAAACGTAGGGATTCTTTAAACCTTTATATTTAAATTCGACTCATTGTTTAGATTTAAATGCGAACTCTTCCCATCCTAGTCCATGTTGAAAACTTATGAAATGTAATGGGTAATATAAAAGAAATAGATTAAAGTCACTTACCAATGAATTTAGAAAGAAAATCCCTTGGGAAAATAGCCTCTAGGGTGTTTAGGTTGAGAGTTTAAAAGAAATGAGCTAATTCCCGTTTTTTCCCTCTTTTAACCAGGTGCTGTTACACATAGTTTGCAATTGCGATGATTGCAAAAGCGATCGACCAATCGCAAATTCGAAAAGGTCATTGAGCCTGATGTCATCGCAAATGCGACAATTTTATCTCAAAAAGCGAACCAAGGTTGTCCGTAAATGCAAACAATCCTTCGCAAAAGCGAAGCAGTACCAAGTAAGTCAGTGGTCGCAATTGCGACCAAAATCTTTGTAATTGCGAAGATACAGAGTCTGCAAATGCGAAGAATATCTTGCAAATGCGAACTCTTCCCATCCTATCCCATCTCATGCTCGTAAATGTGACTGATTGTTTGCAAAAGTGAGGCTTGCATTTGTGAGCTAGACCTCACAAATGCGAGATCTACATATCACACCAGAAATGAAATATGCATCCGCTATTTTCAAAGTCCAAAAATCGATTCGTAGCCTATACAAAACTCAGTCGAGCCCTCGGGGCTCCAAACCAAACATGCACACAAGTCCAACAACATCATACAAACTTACTTGTGTGATCAAAATGCTAAAATAACACCTAAAACTACAAATCGGACACCAAAACGAATGAAATTTTCAATGAAACTTAAGAACATGAAATTTTACAACCGGACGTCCGGATCACGTCAAATTGATTCCGTTTTGTACCAAATTTTGCAGACAAGTCATAAATACTATAATGGACTTACACGAAGGTCTAGAACCAAAATTGGAACCCGAGAGTAATAAAGTCAACTTACGGTCAAACATAGGAATTCTTTAAACTTTTATATTTAAATGCAACTCATTGTTTAGATTTAAATGTGAACTCTTCCCATCCTAGCCCATGTTGAAAACTTATGAAATGTAATGGGTAATATAAAAGGAATAGATTAAAGTTACTTACCAATGAATTTAGAAAGAAAATCTCTTGGGAAAATCGCCTCTAGGGTGTTTAGGGTTGAGAGTTTAAAAGAAATGAGCTAATTCCTGTTTTTTCCCTCTTTTAACCAGGTGCTGTTACACGTAGTTTGCAATTACGATGATCGCAAAAGCGATCGACCCATCACAAATTTGAAAAGGTCACTGAGCCTGATGTCATCGCAAATGCGACAATTTTATCTCAAAAAGCGAATAAAGGTAGTCCGCAAATGCGAACAATCCTTCGTAAAAGCGAAGCAGTACCAAGTCAGTCAGTGGTTGCAATTGCGACCAAAATCTTCACAATTGCGGAGATACAGAGTCTGCAAATGCGAAGAATATCTCGCAACTGCGAGTCATTGTTTGCAAAAGCGAGGCTCGCATATGTGAGCTAGACCTCGCAAATGCAAAATCTGCATATCACACCAAAGATAAAAGATGCATCAGCTATTTTCAAAGTCCAAAAATCGATCCGTAGCCTATACAAAACTCACTCGAGCTCTCAGAGCTCCAAACCAAACATGCACACAAGTCCAACAACATCATACAAACTCGCTCGCACAATCAAAATGCCAAAATAATATCTAGAACTATTAATCGGACACCAAAATGGATGAAATTTTCAATGAAACTTAAGAACATGAAATTTTACAACTGGACGTCTGAATCACGTCAAATCAATTCTGTTTTGGACCAAATTTTGTAGACAAGTCTAAACATTGTAATGGACTTATACCAAGTTCTGGAACCGAAATCTGAACCCAGTAGTAACAAAGTCAACTTAAGGCCAAACTTAGGAATTCTTTAAACCTTTAGATTTCTAGTTTTCACCTAATTGCTTTAATTCAAGTTAAGGAGATCCGAATTCTATTCCGGACATATGTTTGAGTACTAAATCACACTACGAACCCACAGGCATCATCAAAATACTGATCCTGGTCTATTTTCTCAAAATGTTGATCGAAGTAAACTCAAATACGTTTTTAAGGCACGATTTCACAATTTTATCAATTCTGACATAAAAACCTTCTGAAAAAAGACATGAATACGCAGGCAAATCGAGAAAGGCTAAATAGAGCTATTCGAGGTCTCAAAACACATAAACAAAGAGTAAAACTATAAATGACCTACCAGGTCATCACATTCTTCACCTCTAAAACACATGTTCGTCCTTGAAAGGACATAGAAAAATATCTGGACTAGTGAAAAGGTGTGGATATCTACTCTGCATGTCCGACTCGGACTCCCACATGGCTGCCTCGATGGGCTGATCTCTCCACTACACTCGAACTGAAGGATAACCCTTAGACTTCAATTATCGGAGAAGCCGAGCTAGAATAGCCATCGGCTCCTCTTCATAAGTAAAATCCTTATCCAATTGGACTGAGTTGATATCTAACACATAGGATAGATCAGCGTGATACTTCTTGAGCATGGGCACATGGAACACTGGAAGAAATACTGATAAACTAGGTTGTAATGCGAGCTTGTAGGCCACCTCACCCACTCTCTCAAGAATCTCAAAAGGTCCGATATACCTAGGGCTCAACTTTCCCTTCTTTTTGAACCTCATCACACCTTTCTTGGATGAAACCCGGAGAAATACCCTCTCTCCAACCATGAATGCAATATCACAAACTCTACGGTCGGCATAACTTTTTCGCCTGGACTGAGCGGTGTGAAGTTGATCCTTAATTATTTTGACCTTATCAAAGGCATCCTATACCAAATCTATACCCAACAACCGAGCCTCCCCCGGCTTGAACCATCCAATTGGTGAACGCCACCGCCTCTTGTATAATGCCTCATAGGGAGCTGGTAGCCATTGTTGTAAGCAAACTCCCCAATCGACAAGAACTAATGCCAAGAACCCCCAAAATCCATAACGCAAGCGCGAAGCATATCCTCTAATATCTAAATAGTGCGCTCGGACTGACCGTCCATCTGGGGATGAAATGTTGTATTCAACTCAACCCATGTGCCCAACTCACATTGTTTGGCATTCCAGAAGTGCGAGGTGAACTGCATACCTCGATCAGAAATGATAGACACGGGCACACCATGAAGACGGACAATCTCGCAAACGTAGATCTCAGCTAACTGCTCTGAAGAATAGGTAACTGTCATTGGAATGAAATGTGATGACTTGGTCAACCTGTCCACAATGACACATACTGCGTCAAACTTTTTCTGAGTTCGTGGGAGTCCAACAACAAAATCCATAGTGATACGCTCCCACTTCCACAAGGAAGACCGAACGACTGTGCAAGCTAGCACACGACTGGGCTCTGAAACATCTAACCTCACGAATTGATTGGCCAAAGCATGAACATCTGCTGCAAGTGGTTTCTCACCAATTGGGATATATGCAAATCTACCCATACTCATTGCCTTTATACTACCCATACTCACTGCCTTTCTAATCAAGGTATCGGCCACCACATTGGGCTTCCCGAGATGGTACAAAATAGTGATATCATAGTCTTTCAACAATTCCAACCACCTCTTCTACCTCAAGTTGAGATCCTTTTGCTTGAACAAATACTGTAGACTCTGATGATCTATGAATACCTCGCACAACATGTCAAAAAGATAGTGCCTCCAAATCTTCAGCGCATGAACAATGGCTACTAACACTAAGTTATGGATAGGGTAATTCTTCTTGTGAACCTTCAACTACCGTGACACCTATGCAATCACCCTGCCATCATGCATCAATACTGCACTGAACCTAATACGAGATGAATCACAATGCACCGTGTGGTATCCTAAACCTATGGGCAACACCAAAACTGGCGCCGTAGTCAAATCAGTCTTGAGCTTCTGAAATCTCAACTGACACTCATCCGACCATCTGAACAGGGCATTGTTCTGGGTCAATCTAGTCAATGGGGCTGCTATGGATGAAAACCCCTCCACGAATCGGCAATAATAACCCGCCAAACCAAGGAATGTCTGGATCTATATAGGTAAAGTAGGTCTAGGCCAGTTCTGAACTATCTTAATCTTCTTAGGATCCACTTGTATGCCCTCTGCTAATTAAACATGCCCTAAAAAGGCGGCTGAGTCTAACCAAAACTTAGACTTTGAGAACTTGGCATTTAACTGGCTATCTCCCGGAAGATAATGCTCATGCTTCTCTCGACTGTGAGAGTAGGTCAAGATATCATCAATGAATACAATCATAAAAGAGTCTAGGTAGGTCTTGAACACCCAGTTCATCAAATCCATAAATACTACTGGGGCATTTGTCCACCCAAATGATATTACTAGAAACTCATAATGCCCATATCAAGTCCGAAAAGCCATCTTAGAGACATCGGATGACCTAATCTTCAATTGATTGTAGTCAGACCTCAAATCAATCTTCAAAAATACTTGGCACCTTGAAGTTGATCAAATAAGTCATCAATCCTCGGCAATGGATACTTGTTCTTGATAGTGACTTTGTTCAACTGCTGATAATCTATACACATCCTCATCGACCCATCTTTCTTCTTCACGAACAATATGGGCGCACCTAAGGGCGAGACACTAGGTCTAATAAAGCCCTTATCAAGAAACTCTTATAATTGTTCCTTTAACTCCTTCAACTTCACTGGGGCCATACGGTATGGTAGAATAGAAATGGGCTGAGTGCCCAGAGCCAAATCAGTACAGAAGTCAATATCTTTGTCAGGTGGCATCTTTGATAGATCTGTAGGAAACACCTCTGGAAACTCACGAACAACTGGAACTGAATCCATGGAAGGAACCTCCGCACTACAATTGCGAACATAGGCCAAATAAGTTAGACATCCCTTCTCGACCATACATCGAGCCTTCATATAAAAAATAACTCTACTAGTAGAGTGGCCAGGAGTCCCTCTCTACTCTAATTGAGGCAACCCCGGTATGGCTAAGGTCATCGTCTTTACGTGACAGCCCAATATAGCATGATAAGGTGACATCCAATCTATACTCAAGACAACATCAACATTTACCATATCAAGGAGTAGAAGATCTACGCTAGTATCAAAATTCCCAATAGTAATCACACACGAGCGGTAGACACGATCTACCACTATAGAATCTCCTACATACATGTCCACAAACACAAGAGCACCTAAAGAATCACGAGGCATAACCAGATATGAAGCAAAATAGGATGACACGTAGAAGTAAGTAGATCCAGGATCAAATAGAACTAAAGCATCTCTATGGCAAACTAGAACAATACATGTGATAACAGCGTCAAATTACTCGGCCTTAGGTCTAGCTAGGAAAGCATAACATCGGGGCTGGGCCCCACGACTCAAAACCACGTCTCTAAGACGGCCTCTAGCTGGTTGGCCTCCACCTCTAACGGTCTGACCTCCACCTTTAGCTGCCTGACCCCTACCTCTAGCTGGCTGAGCAAGCGGTGGAAAAACTATTACCGGAATCATGGCACGAGAGCCCTGCTGCTGCACGTTTCCCTGTGACCTAGGGAAAACTCTAGCAATGTTCCTCAGATCACCACAAGTATAAGAAGCCCACGGTTGTTGTGACTGCTGACCCTGGAACTGGACCTGAGGACCTGAATAACCATTCTGATAGCTCTGGATCGGAGATACGCTGATATGAGCTGGTGGTGCACTGTAGGCTAGTTGTCCATAATGAGGCACGTAAGGACCACGGCTCCCTGAAGCACTGTGGGATGCCTGAAGCACTGAATGAAATGTCCTAGGAGGATGGCATCCACAAAAAGTACCCCTGGCTCTAGATGAGTCACCACCGAAACTACCGGAATGACGAGGCCTCTTATGTGATATCAACCCCCTCTCTTGAGCACGAACCAACTCGATTCATTTGGAAATATCTACGGCTGTTTGGAAAGAAATATCACTCCCGATCTCCTTGGCCATCTATAGCCTGAGAGTGAAAGTGAGACCATCAATAAATCTCTCACTCTCTCCCTCTTAGTAGGAAGCAAGATAGTGACAAGGCAAGCTAGGTCCACAAATTGAGTCTCATATTAAGTAACAGTCATACTACCCTGCTGGAGACGCTCAAACTACCTGCGGTACTCCTCTCTCAGGTGACATGAATGAACTTCTCCAAAAATAGTTGTAAGAACTAATCCCATATAAGTGCAGGCAATCCAACTGATCTAGTCAACATATAATCTCTCCACCATCTCCGACGAAACCAGTCATCTGAAATGATGCAAAATCTTCACTATTGGTTTCAACTATGCCTATGTTGCACAACATCCTGTGGAAACGGTCCAGGAAATCCTATGGGTCCTTAGAATATGAACAATTGAAATGAACAGGAAAGATCTTTGTAAACTTATCCAACTTCAACATAGCCTCAGAAGACAAAGTGGGCCTATCACCAGCCAGTGTCGCAATAACCGATTGAACAACCCCAACTAGCGGGGCTGTTGGAGTCTGATACCAAGGAGCCACCTTCTTCGGGGTGTAAGTAGCGGGAGTTTTCTCTCCTCCCCTAGCCCAAGAGACGACTAGTGCCACTAGAAAGGTACCGGTCTTGGCCACACTCTTCATAATACTTACCCAATGGACTAGAGCGTCTTGAAGCACTAGAGTGGCTATGAACCCCTCCGGGACCTAAACTGGTCTGACAGGTACAGTATGAGCTGGAACCTCCCCCTCGAAATCCTCCTGAGGCTCCACTGCGGATGCGGATGCTCGAGCTCTAGATTGAACTCTGCCTCTTACCCTGGTCATAGCTACCACTGGGGTCTCTGGCTCCTGTCCCGCTGCTGATGTCGTGCGTGTTCTCTCCATCTGCGAGAGTACAAGAACATAATGATTCAAACAACAATGATAGAATAAAATCGCACGATAGGGAAAGAAAGAAAAGAAATTTTCCTAAAACTCCATAGCCTCTAGAAGATAAATACATACGTCTCCTTACCGATCCTCCAGACTCTACTAAGCTTGCTCATGACTTGTGAGACCTAAGCAACCTAGTGCTCTGATACCAACTTGTCACGACCCGGAATCCCAACCTCGGGGTTGTGATGGCGCCTAACATCCACTTGCTAGGCAAGCCGACATGAAATAAATAATTAACCAATTTTAATAGTTTCAACAAGGTGACGATAAATAATGAGAGATAGGAACTCAAACTAATAAGACACCAACATAAGTCATGTAATAACGTCTACTCCCAAAGATCCGGAGTCATGAGTACACGAGCTACTAGAAGTTCTACAAATAGAGTATGAAATAAATACAAATGTTTTGAATGAAATAAACAGTAAAAGAGTGAAAAGAAAGGAGACTCTAAGGTCTGCGGATGCAATAAAATCTACCTCAAGTCTCCGTATGCAATAATCTAAGTTGTCGTACATCACGCCGTTGAGACCAATACCAAAATCTGCACAAGAAGTGCAGAAGTGTAGTATGAGTACAACCTACTCAATGTACTCCGTAAGTGTCGAGCCTAACCTCGATGAGGTAGTAACGAGGCTATGATAGAACACTCACATAATTAACCTGTACAAACATGTACATATGTACAACAACAACAAAATAGAGATTTAAAAATGTACAATTGGGAGGGGGCATGCGAAAGGGGGAAAGATACGATAATTACGACAGGTATGACTACACAAGATAGCCAAATAAATCATCAACCAATAAGGACCGATAAACAAATGACATAAAGATGGCACGGCATCACCTTTCGTGGTTTTACTCTCGATCTCACCATGTAATAATGAATAAATGATATAGATTTCACGACATCATCCTTCGTGCTTTAATTCTCTTCCTCACTATGTATTAATCAATAAATGAGATAATGAAATGGCATGGCATCATCCTTCGTGCTTTAACACTCTCCCTTACCATATAGTAAAGATAATATAAATTCGGGAGATAAATAGCGCAATGAATGTGCTTTATGTCAAACTTGATTCCAATATACCAAATCTCAACTTCCAAAATACTCAACCATTATTAATTAAGCAATAATGAAGGGAGGAATGATCAAATAAGTAATGATCTAATCTAAGCATGGATGTCATAATTAAAAGGGCAATATATCACGAGGAAATAAGTTCCACCCACATGCTTTATCCCACAAAATCACGTAAATGCTCGTTACCTCACATATACGTTGAACCCATATGTTAATCACATAGAAAATAGGCAAACAAGTCCTAATCCCTCAAGTCAAGGTTAACCATGACACCTACCTTGACCCACAATCAAATCAAAGCTCAATCGGAGCCTTTCTTCAAAAATTCGCTTCCAAAGCAATCAAATCTAACCAAATATCGTTCAAACGATTCAAAATGAGCTTTAGAAACTACCCAAGAGTGAAAGAGATTCAATTTAGATCATTATTGAAAAATTTAACAAAAGTCAACCTTGAGCATGCTTGGCCAAAATCAAAATTCAGACCAAAACCCGAATACTCATTCACCTCCGGGCCCGATTATGTTGTTTCAAAATCCGACCTCAATTCAAGGTCTAAATTCCAATTTTTTAGAATTCATAATTCTACTCAAATCCCTAATTTCTACCATGAAAATCCTAGATTTGATGTTGAAAACTTATGAAATGCAATGGGTAATTAAAAAGAAATAGATTAAAGTTACTTACCAATGAATTTAGGAAGAAAATCTCTTGAGAAAATCGCCTCTATGGTGTTTAGGGTTGAGAGTTTGAAAGAAATGAGCTAATTCCTGTTTTTCTCCATCTTTTACCCAGCTGCACTTATCGCAATTGGGACATATAGTTTGCAATTGCGATGATCGCAAAAGCGATCAACCCATCGCAAATTCAAAAATGTCACTAATCATGATGTCGTCGCAAATGCAACAATTTTATTACAAAAGCGAACCAAGGCTGTCCGCAAATGCGAACAATCCTTCGCAAAAGCGAAGCAGTACCAAGTCAGTCAATGATCGCAATTGCGACCAAAACCTGCGTAATTGCGAAAGTACAGAGTCTGCAAATGCAAAGAATATCTTGCAAATGGGAACTCTTCCCATCCCAACCCATGCTCGCAAATGCGACTCATTGTTCACAAAAGAGAGGCTCGCATTTGCGAGCCAGACCTCGCAAATGCGAGATCTACAGATCATACCATAAACAAAAGATGCATCAGCTATTTTTGAAGTCCAAAAATCGATTCGTAGTCTATCCGAAACTCACCCGAGCCCTCGGGGCTCCAAATCAAGGATGCACACAAGTCAAACAACATCATACGAACTCGCTCTCACGATCAAATTGCCAAAATAATACCTAGAACTACGAATCGGACACCAAAATGAATGAAATTTTCAATGAAACTTAAGAACATGAAATTTTACAACCGCATGTCCGAATCATGTCAAATCAATTTCGTTTTGCACCCAATTTTGCAAACAAGTCATAAATACTATAATGAACTTATTCTAAGTTATGTAATTGAAATCCAAATTCGGTAGCAATAAAGTCAACTTACGGTCAAGCTTTAAAAAATTTTAAACCTTTAGATTTATAGTTTTCAACAAATTGTGTTAATTCAGGTTAGGGAGTTCCAAATTCAATTCCAGGGATCCGTTTTCTCATAAAATTGACCTAAGTCAACTCAAATTAGTTTTTAAGGTACGATTTCATATTTTTATCAATTTTCTCTTAAAAAACTTCTAGAAAAAAGGACACGAACTGTGCACGCAAATCAAAAAAGGCTAAACAGGGATATTCAAGATCTCGAAACACAAAAATGAAGGCTAAAACTTTAAATGATCCTATCGAGTCATTAGAAAACCCAATCGATATTGAGACAAATTTGAATCGATTGAATATAGTGGTGGATTATATCTTTGCATAAAATGTTGCATCTAGCATTATGAAAAATAGTGAGGATCTTGAAGCTCAATCTGTTAGAGAATGTCGACAAAGACGTGATTGGCCAAAATGGCAAGAAGCAATTCAATCCGAGTTGGATTCACTTGCGAAACGTGAAGTTTTTGGGCCTGTAGTTCAAACACCTAATGGTTTTAAGACTATTGGCTATAAATGGTCTTTGTACGTAAAAGGAATGAGAAAAATGAGATATAAAGATATAAGGCACTCCTTGTTGCACAAGGATTTTCACAAAGGCCTGGTGTCGATTATGAAGAGACGTATTCTCCTGTTATGGATGCTCTAGTGTTCTGTTATCTCATTAGTTTTGTTGTCCATGAATAGCTTGACATACATTTAATGAATGTGATTACAACCTGCCTTTACAACTTACTTGATAACGAGATATACATGAAAATTCCCGAGGGATTTAAAATGCCTGACGCAAATAATTCAAAGTCCCGAGAAATATTTTCAATCAAATTGCAAAGATCTTTGTATGGTTTAAAGAAATCAGGATGAATGTGGTATAACCGTCTTAGTGAGTATTTATTAAAGGAAGGTTATATAAATGATTCTATTTGTCCATGTGTTTTATAAAGAAAACAACATCGGAATTTATTGTACTTGCCGTATATGCTGATGAGAATAATTTTATTGGAACTCCTATAGAACTCCAAAAGACAATTGATTATTTAATGAAGGAATTCAAGATGAAAGATCTCGGAAAGAAAAAATTATGTCTCGGTTTGCAAATTGAACATTTGACAAATGAGATTTTTGTAATCTGCCTACACAAAAAAGGTATTAAAACGGTTTTACATGGATGGAGCACATCCATTAAGTACTCTGATGGTTGTTCGATCACTTGATGTGAATAAGGATTCGTTCCGATCTCAAGAAAAATAATAAAGAGATACTTGGTCCTAAAATACCATATCTTAGTGCAATTAAAGCACTAATATATCTTGCTAATACTATAAGGCCCGATATACTTTTTCAGTTAATGTCTTAGCAAGATATAACTCTGCTCTTACAAGGAGACATTGGTATGGAATCAAACACATATTGCGGTATCTAAAGGGGACTACCGATATGAGCTTATTTTATGACAATGATTGCATTCCTCATCTTGTTAGTTATGCCGATGGTGGGAATTTATCTGACCCGCACATGGCTCGATCTCAAACAAGCTATATGTTTATATGTGGAAGCACTGTCATATCTTGGCGATCTACTAAGCAATCAATCGTGTCTACTTCATCAAATCATACTGAGATAATTGCTATTCATGAAGGAAGTCGAGAATGTGTATGGTTGAGGTCTACAATACATCTTATTCGAGAAAAATGTGGTTTGAAGTGTGACAAACTACCCACGATTTTATATGAAGACAATGCAACATGCATAGCCCAATTAAAAGGAGGATTCATAAAAGGAGATAGGACAAAACACATTTCACCAAAGTTATTTTTCACACATGATCTTCAAAAGAATGGTGATATCAATGTGCAACAGATTCGTTCAAGTGAAAATATGACTAATTTGTTCACTAAATCTCTACCGACGTCAACCTTCAAAAAACTAGCGTACATCAGGGGGAGTGTGTATGCGTTGTACTCTTTCTCCCTTACAAGATTTTGCTCCACTGGGTTTTTCTTGCTGGATTTTTAACGAGACAACCAAAAGGCATATTTCTAAATATGTGTACTCTTTTTCCTTCACTAGAATTTTTTTCCACTGGATTTTATTTTAGTTAAGGTTTTAACGAGGCACATTATATGTTGAATATACATTCAAGAGGGAGTGTTATAAGTAGAATTATATTTAAGGTGAATGTCTATATTTAAATATTTGAAGTAATCTATTTCTAGTCCAAAATTGGACAAAAAATGCAACTTTTACAATTTTCAAGTAGGTGGTTTACTTTACTCTATCACATAAGTAGTGCATTTTTAGAAAACTTACATTTCATACCTAATATAGAATCTTTTGCTCTATTTATCATGGAAAGCAATATAATGACTTTCAAACTTTTTCCAATGATATAGTAGCAAATCTTTATGTAAGAATGATTAATGGTAATAGTATTTTGGACTGGTTAATTAGATGCTATATATACAAAAAACAAAGAGAAGAGGTTGCTAAAATCTCGACGGTGAAACATTATAAGAAGGAAGTCTTTGGAGGAGTTTGCAAACAGTAACTAGAATTCATAAGAGATAGAAGATGGAAAAGTCCCTGAGATCACTTGCAATTCTAATCGTCCTTTTTGCTGTTGTATCAGGTTTTACATTATCCTTTTACCTACAGTAGAGTTTTCTGTCAGATCTAATCTTTTCTTATCCTCAAATTCTTTTATATTATTATAAAGGAGATTGAAATCCAATAAACAAACAAGTGGTAGGGAGGTCGCCGAATTTTAAATCATACACACTCAAACCTTTTTATAATAGACATCCTTTAAAACAACATTTCACTATAATGGCCAAGTTTTATGGTGTGATGATTTATATATTTTGACTAATTCACAAAATGACTAGACGTTTTTTTATAATTATTTTTCACCACCTTTGGAATTCAAAGATGAGAAACTTATTTTAATTTTGTGGATGCAGATGTGTATGGAATCAAGACATGCAGAGTTGATATAGGATTTGAAATATGCAATATCGGACTAAGAGATGGATGCTTCAGTAAATGTGTGGAAGGAACAGGACGTGCTATTACTGAAGGGACTTGTATAATTAATGAACGTGGTGTAAGAACCTGCAAATGTGTATTTTTTTGTGGGTCAAGACCAACTATACCTATTTCTATCCCTTAGATTTTTTTTGTTTTAATTAAGTTCTATCAGATGTAGTGTTTTGTCATAGTTGTAGTTCTATTTTCAGTTGCGATAAAATATAAAAAATAATGAGCATCTAATGTTTTCATTCAAAGAATTATCTTTATTGAATTAACATATTGATCTTTCTTCTAGTTTATATTACCCTGCCTCTCGTTTTTATAATGTTTTGTATGATCAAATCTTACAAATTTCAGTAGAAATTAAAGGAACGTAGCTAGGGGTGTCAATGGATCTTTAAAAATCGATTAAACCAACCGAACCGAATTGTACCGAATTGATTATTAAGCTTCTTTCAATAAAATTGTAGGTTTTTATATAGAACTATAATTGTACTAATAATTAGGGTAGGTATTTAGTTTTACAAAAATAAACTGAAAAGGTATCGAACCGTACCGAATAATTTTATAAAAAAAATATGTTTCATATATTAAGTTTAAAAATAAAAAATATTAATTTTTTCTTTACGCCTATATGGAAATGTTTACAAGCTAACAAGTAAATTAAAGCCGAAGTCTTAATTCTCAAACCTATTATGCTACTCCGATTGAAACTAAATTAATTATAGCTATCATCTTGAGTAGCAAACTACAAGTATTCTAGCGATCTTGAGTAGAAAATCATAAGATAATGAATATCTTTCCTCTTGTATGATTTTTAGATTTTTCGTACTGTATGCTAATTTACTAATAGACTCTATTCTTGAGTCTAGTCGTGATTAAATAAATTCCAACTCGTATGAATTATATTTTTTTTTGTCTTTACTCAATTTCTCTTACGTTATAGTAAAATAGTGGGATATATCTCTACTCTAGCTATCTTTCATATTTTCTTGATTCATTGTCTTTTAAACTGTAAAAATGTCTAGAGAGTTTTTCCGAAGTCCTATGTTGCATATCTTATCGCGTTTTAACTTCTATTAGCGACTTTTACATGATATTTTAAAAATAATACCGAAAATTAACCGACATGTACCGATATCGAAGAGAAACCAAGATGATTCACTACTGGAAAAGCCAATTTTTGATCCCCCATTCACGATAAATAATAAATAAAAAGAGAAAAAGAAAAGCCATTCCATTTCAACAAAGCCATTTTTGACCGAAAAAGGTCGGCCAGAAAACACGTGGTTGCAAAATATTTGCGACCGAATCAGTCAAAAAATTTCGACGGATTCGGTCAAAACTGAAAAATAAAACACGTATTTGAATTTAAGTTATTGCAACCGAATTGGTTGGTAAATTTGCGACTTATTCGGTCGCTAATAAAAAAAGTTAAATGTTCCGACCAAAAATTTGGATTGGGACGGCCTCGAACAGTCTAATTTGGTTATACAAAATAGAATAATCAAAAAATTGGTACGGTGCTGATAATAGCCTATATTATGCGATATAGATGCTATTTATGCTCTAAGTTAATCATATTTTATTGATGTTTCAAGTGCTAAATGATAACAAAATGCTCTAATTGAGGTTTTTATTTTTTTGCAGGAGCTGCTCCGAGTTAGGAGGAGTATATAGAGTATTTTGGAGTCAAATATGTAGATACAAGACCAATCGAGAAGAGCCCGGATGAAAACGAGCAATAAAAGGCGAAGAAAAACTGGGCAACAGTCCACCGCGACCACGATAGGGCCGCGGCTGGAACGGGGTGGAAAAAGGCACAAAACAGAATAGTCTAAAACGACCGCGGTCGATCTGGAGAAGACCGAGAAAGTCCAGGGGCTAAAATGTAAAGCGTGGGAAACTTATCCTAACCCTATATAAACTCAACAAACTCGCCCAAGTCAAGATTAAGCTTGTTTTTAGATTCGACCTAAGGAGGCAAGAACACACTGGGGGCAAGGCGGAGAATTCTTCCACGAGTTTTTCACTTCCTTCTTCCTATTTCCATTATTGGTTATGAATTCTAGTATTGTATTTTTGCATACTATTATGAATGGCTAATTCGTTTTCTAGGGTTTTGATTGAACCTTTTGTAGGATAAATACTTGTTATATTTTTATATAATTGAGCCGTTGGATTTCTCTACTTGTTCAACTACGTGTTTGTTGCTGTTGATTGAATGGCCATCAATTGACTGTGCCTATTTAGTGTGTAGGGCTCGAGAGAAAGTACATATTTAGGTAGTTGTTGAACAACGTCACTCCTAATGTATGTAAGAAATCAATACAGTGGGTTTAAAGGCAAGTTTAGAAATAACAAAGCCTTGATGTGGTCATAATGAGCGGTTAGATAAAGCCAACTAGCGTAGTTCGAGAGAATATGTCTAGTAAATTGTTGTAGTTGCTCGAGAGAGAATTACGACACCTAAAGTGCTCACGATCTGTAGAGAATACATCGGCGAAATTGTAGGGAACATAGTAGTAAGGATTCCGACAATTGAGAAAATCATAACTCTAGACCTCCTTAATTTAGTCTCCAACCCTTTATCTTGTTAGTTGATAATTTTACCGCTTTCTAGTATTTGCTAGTTAATTAGTTAGAAATATAAATCTCAATCTTTATAATTTAGAAAATTGTTCAAACTTGTTTTCTTAGTGATATTAAACAAATATAGCTAAGCCTTAGTTTTCTGTGGGATTCGAATCCAGACTTTTAGACCGGATTATATTTACAGCAACCGCTCATTCTTTTTAGGACTAAAGTTGAGCTGGTGCATATTTTATAAAATAACCTACCGAACCGAAATAGTGACACACCGGGTGGGTTGTAGCTCACATCTGCATAGAATTCTTTACAATTCACACCTTCGTTATATAACACGCCCCTTAATTAAAAGAAATTGGATGTATCTTTCTGATAACGTGTTCGCGCTTCCTCTTTTGTAGATCTGGTGGTGATATTATGGGCAGCACTTTTTATGCTAGATAATCTTGTAAATATTGGTCCTGTTAAACTTAAAACAATACAATCAGATCCTAGCTGGCAGTCACAAACATATATTATGACGCTAAAAGGATGAAAATGACCTGGGGAACTTTAGGGACATTGACTTTGACTTTTCACTTTTTCCTCTATATTGAGTCGATTATGTATGACAAAAGCATTTTTGGCTTTTCCTTTTTTATTTTTTGTTCTAGTCTCTTAATGCTAATCACTATTTCATCTTGTATTAAATTTCGTCGTAGCAACGAGTTTTCCACTATTGACTCATCAGTTCTCATTCGTTACTGGTCGGTCAATGAAATGAAGACTTACTACAATCTTTTTTTTTTTCTTCTTGTCCTTTTTGAGTCCAAAAGCTGGTGACTGATGACTCTTCAAAAAGTGTCTTTTCACTCTATGAATAACGTGTTTGAACAAAAAAAATTGAAAGTTTTAGAAAACAAAAGAATATGAAGAAATCATGACCCTAAAATTCCAACTTTGATTTTTCCAACACTAATTTTACTTGGGAAGAATAGGCTTCATTTTCAGACATCACGTTTCACACTTCAATTTTACACCATGAAATATAATAGTTTCGTTGTCATCAGCTTTTGTTTTTTTATTTTATTAGTATTCTAAAGGTTTCACATTTCTTAAAAAATATCATTCCTTTCACAAATGAAAAGACAAACTCAATTTTTTCAACCAAAAAAAAGGGGGTGAGAACGGATTGAGTGAATCTCAAAGAGCTAAAATATTAATTCACTGTTAACCAAGCTTATTTTATCCAGGTCTCACAATCTGCTCAAAACTACTATTCTGTCCATTTGATATATTTTCACTACATAAAATTTGCTTAAAGACCAATACATAAGCTACCGAAAAAATATATATTACACATAAAATGGAATAACGCGAAACAATTTTCATTTGAGGGGTTAATCCTTCGGCACTTTAACAACTGAGTTAGCTCCTTCTCATGTTACGACTCGTAAAGTAATTGGAATAACGTGAAAACTGCTACTTAGGAAGAATATAAAATTTAGATCAAATTCAAATAATCAATGAAATGTAAACCGGTGAAAGAAAAGGAAATTATGTAAACCCGACGTAGTAATTATTTTCTTTAGAACGAAAAAAAAAAAAGATCAACTAAAATATCAACATATTTTTTTTACTATCTTAAAAGAAATTAACTGTTACCCACAGTTTAATGAGTTTTAAAATAGTAGCTGAGTTTCAAATAGCAGCTGAGAAAGAAGGGGCCTTTGCCTTGTGAACATCATCAAAAGGTAGACCATTATATTAGTGTGATTTGAAAGTAATATGATTCGGCCCAGGAACAATTTGCTAGAGTATTGGATTTTAAGCCCAAATTTAAGTGACTTCGAAGGCCCCCGCCTTTGCGTAAGCCCGTTTACGGCTTCAAAGCAGAATCTAGGGGTATTATCATTCTTAACCCGCGTCAGAAATTATTTATATTTGTTAGCCGAAAAAAGTATATAAAATTTGTATAATTTTTTTATATAACATATATATATCGGCTATTATTTTGAGAGCGGTTATTGTTTACCCGTAAAACGGTACAGTTGAATTTGTACGTGGTCTTAAGACAAGTGAACTAATTTGATCCTGAAAATGATGAAATAAATAAAGAATTATGCAACACTTAGCCTTAAAATGTAGATGATACGACAGAGATGACAATTTCGGAAACAAAGTTTTCGGGCACGACAATGATGATATCAAAAAAATGAAAAAGTAAAATTGTATTATGCTTTGTATAGAATGTAGTATAAGTTTTCCAGAAAATTCGTACCCTTTACAATGATAACTAAGCTCACTATTTATAGTTGTGTCAAGGAGATCCTAGGAGCGTGCCCTCCTTTAATGTCAATTATGAGGGTCATTGATGAAGATGTAACGGTGGACATAAATGTCAAATTCCCTGTAACGGGCATTGCTCTAATACTGCAGAATATTCCTTATTAAATGTTACTGGGCGCAAGACATTTAACACACTTCTAGAACATTATCCCTTTCGGTAAAAAGCGGAATATCTGTGTTCGGTCTTCGGCCTTCCTCGTTATGGGTTCCAGGTGTCCTTCCTTTAGATGACCACGTGTCATATCATATTTTACCCTATACAGATAGTCTCCCTGCTTTCCGGTGACATAATTTTGTGTTATCGGAAAATTGGTAGAAACACTCTTTTGACGAAATTTCTATAACTCCCTCTGTAGGCTTCTGACGGTTGATTAGACGCACGTCTCTCCGTATTTAATGCTCTAAACATACGTCATCTCATGATTCGGTAAAGCTTTGGCTCATTAACGAGGTAATCATGGCCATAAATTTAGCAGCCAAAATTTTACTTACACGCATCATCCTTTTCCCTTACACTTCTTAATTTTCCAAGCTTTTGATTTGCACATTTGTTCTTCATCTTTTCTCTAACTCTCTTCAAAGAAAAATACTTCTCCTCCTTACATAATGGCTTCTTCCTCAAAGCATAACAGTTCTTCAAAGAACAAGAAAAAAGCCGAGGATTTTGTTCCTCCCAACAATAGGCTCCATCATCCCTAGAAGTCTTATTACCACAAAAGACTTTGAGGAAAAATTCCCTACTGCTAACTCTCGTACATAGGCTGTCAGTAGATACCCTTCTTCCATCCGTCCTTCCAGCATTCCTGTTATAAAGAAAGACTGTCGCTTCCATGAGTTGGATATTATCACTCTTGATCTATCGGAGCGAGTGACCCTTCCCAATGAGGGTTTTACATATTTTTACATGTATCCCTTTACTTTGGGTGCATTTTATCCTGAGCGGAGAGCTTGATTTCGTAATTGTGGAGTTTTGCCTCCACTACCAAGTATGTTTGGCGCAAGTAAGTCCTTTTGTGTGGAGGACGGTTGCTTGCCTTTGGCATTTGTGCCAGGAGACTAAAGAAGGGCTAACCTTAGCTCATATGATGAATCTCTATTCTCCCAAGATCTTCCATGAGGGAATGATAAACCTTTACAAATGTGGCCACTATGCTCCGTTGACTAGCATGGATGGTGACAACGACCGTGGGTGGATGGAACGGTTCGCTGCAATTGCCACTAATGACATCATTCCAACAACGACATCATCCTTTCCGGCCACTTGAAACCGTACTCGTAAGATCTTTGTTTGATATTCTTACTAAATATACTTCTATAGTCATATCGATCTTTTATCCTTCGCATAATTTAGCAACTCGATGGATTCCACTGGTGGTTTAAGGTTTGGACCGAAGGGTTCAGAAAATTTTGGATGTTACAACGCCCGAAACTCGTTTGCGAAAAGAGTTGGCCCTTCAATATGGGTGGAAGGCCAAAAATCATGGTAATTCAAACTCACCTTGTTTCAATTTTTCATGTGAAGAACGTGACTACTTCCTTCTATCTTTTCCTTGAAATTAGGTCTACCCGCAGGCTCAATTGTTGTCCCTGAGGAGGACATTTTGGCTAATCCTGCTGATGCATCGAGGATGCTTCAAGAAGTGCTTACTCGAGCAAGTGTCTCCGGACTTGCTTCGGCACATGTGTTTCATTGCAAAGTCCCCGGCCAAAGAACAAGAAACCAAAAAGAAGGCATCTTCTGTGGACGAGGAAAAGAATAAAAGGGCGAAGACTATTGCCCATGTGTCATCTCCAGAAGTTGTGATCACTAGCCCTTCTCCTAGGCCGGTCATAGACACCGTGATGACTGACGTTGATGGAGAATCCAGTGATGATGTGGCTTCTCTACACAGAAGGGAACATTCATCATCAACTCAACAAAATGCTTAATTTGTTGGGTTAGTTACTCTAACCGAGGACGATACCTCGGAACTTTGGGGGGAATTTGATTTAGTAGAAATGCCAATTCCCATTTTCGGCCCCCAATTGATGTGCCTGGTATCGCAGGGCTGAGTACCGAGTCCATGTCGTCTTTGGTTGGCGAGCATCCAACAACCAGCATTGCATTTGATGTAGCTGCTTCTTACTCTTCAGCTCCATCAGCTTCATTTCCATATTCACCAACACAAGTAATTGCTACATCATTTCCATCTTCATTCACTCTTCCACCAACAATTGCTACATAATCTCCATTAGCCACATCTGATCACGAAGGAGATGTTCCTCTTCCCCAGTCCCCAATTCATAGGAACTTGGGGAAAGATTATGCTGATTCTTCTAAAGATCCCCATCAGAATAGGAATGTTACCCTTTCGGTCTCTACCAAGTGCAACATAATTTCCCGGCCGATAGAGCTTGCTAATTATCTGAAGCTTTTGGCTTCAAATAAAGATTGGGAAAAGGTTCGGGAACTTTTGGGAGAGTGCCTATTGAACAACGCCATGCACAACACCACAGCAGTACGCTCATTTCTTCCTTTGTTGTTTCTTCTATTTTTGCATGAACGTATTATAAGTTTCATCTTTCTTGCTTTGCAGGCCAATTTTCTTGCTTCTAATGGACTTCAAAGGTTGATTCGTGATAAGGAAGAACTTACTTCTACTCAAGATAAACTTTTGGCAGAGCGGGAGCAAAGTGTCGCTCGCCTCTCGGAATTGGAAGCCAAGGCTGCTGAGGTTGTTGCATTGGAAGCTCGTTTGTAGCAAAGTGAACAAGAGGTGGTAACCCTTAGCCAAGAGATTGGCCCACTGAGGGTTAGATTTGACGAATCCAAGGCCAAATGGGATGAAGTACATGACGCCGTTCTTGCTGAAACTGAGCGTGAGGCAACCACTACTGAAAAAGTGACCGACTTAGAGGCAGCTTTAAACTCCAAAATCGAAGAGATTGCTACTGCGAGGGCGAAACATGCCCAGTTGGAAGAGAAGTATAGGAAAACAATTGAGTATAATAGGCTCTTTAGTTCAACTATCTGCGACCTTGATGTTAGCCTCAAATCTGTTAGGTCTGCCCGGGAAAGGCTTTCTACCGAGGTAACTCAACTCAAAGAAGAACTTAAGCACCGAGCGGCTTCCCTCATTGTTGAAAGAACTTACGCCATGTACAAAATTAGGAGAAAACCCTTGGAAGAGTCCAAAGCAGGTATCATTGATTTTGATGCTGAAATTGCTAAGGCTCGAGAGCTTGAGTTGGCTGCTAAAAATGGACTCCCAGCGCAGTCTGATGCTCCAGGCCCTTCTAGCTTCGGTTCTGAGTTCTCGGGAACTAAAGAGGAATCGTAGGGCGATGATGCTCAAGACCAAACTGGGGAAAATGTCGAGCCATTGGTAGATCCATTTACTTCTCCCAGTGGCGCAAACACTTCTCTTCCTCCTGGTTCTGGATACTGCAATTTAGCTTTCCTTTTCTTTTTCCAATTCTTGTACCTGTGTTATTTTCGTAAATAACAAGACATATCTTTTGCTCAAGTATTGTTTGAGTTTCATTTTCATTTGAATATGAATGCAAGTCTTTATCCTTTGCATTTTCTTCCTTTTGCTTAAGGACTTTGCACAAGTTTTCCTGTTTGCGTCTTATTACGTGCAACCTTGGATGTATTTCTCCCAAAAACATTTTGGTTCCAAGCGTTAACCCTTTTACGTGAGGGTTTTTCTAAGAGTTTTCGCAAATTTACTTTTTGCGTCCTTTCATGTACGTTTTTGGGTGCATTTTTCCCTGAAGACATTTTTATTCTGGGCATATATTCTTCCGAAACCAACCCTTTAACGTGAGGGTATTTGCGTAAGTTTAATTTTTACGTCCTTTCGTGTACGTCTTCGGGTGTATTTTTCCCAGAAGGCATTTTGATTCCGGGCATAAATTCTTCCGAAACCAGCCCTTTAACGTGAGGGTTTTCATAAAAGAGTGCCCTCTTATATTTGTGGTGCTCTTGAAGAGGACGTCTCCTGTTCATTATGACACTAGCATTTGAAGTACTTGTTTAAATTTCAAATGACAAAGTTAGTTCATTGTTCAGACAAGAAACAAGATAAAAACAGAAGGATTTCATTTCATTTAATTCCTTCTATTTTCAAAAGTACACAAACATTTGATATGCTAAAAAGAAATTGACATTACTTGTGGCTATCTTGTACAACTTGTTTCTACGGGGCTGGTTGTGCAGTCCTCGGTCCCGATGACACATTTATGTTTCTGGATTTTTGTTTCCCAGTCGACGTAACAATTATTGATGATGTATCCTCATACCATTCCCCCAGTGTTTGAATGCAAAGAATGCGAATTGGAACATTGGAGTCTTGTACCTTCAAAGATTCCACCAATGAATTGCTAGATAATTCTCAACTCAGTAACAAACCTTACTTTCCCTTAGGAATCTATGTTATCGAGCAAAAGATTGTCTAACAATCCTCTAGTGGTTTATGCTCGTGAATGGTCGGGTAACCTTTGCTCAATAGCAAACTTAACTTCCCAGTGGGAATGTACTATAGAGCCAAAGACTATCTAACCATCCCCTAGTGGAAACTTGCTTGTTTGCCTTGCTATTAAGGGTCTTATTGTTGCTGTCTTCATAGTATGCTTTCTTTCGCTACATTCTAATTGGGACAAAAACTGAATGAAGGGAAAAGGAGTACAGTACATACTTTCTGATTGGATAATTTCCATCAGCAATAATATCTTTTGAGGTGTGCCACGTTCCAATCGCTGGGCAACTTGTCTCCATTCAGGTTTTCCAACTCGTATGAACCTTTCCCGGTGATAGCTGAAATCCAGTAAGGGCCTTCCCATATTGGATCCAGCTTCCCTGTATTGAGCTCCCGGGTATTTTGAGTTACTCTTCTTAGAAACAAATCTCCTACTTTGAAATAATGAGGTTGGCTCTTCGATTATAATACCGCTCCATTCTCTGCTTTTGAGCTACCATTCTCACATGCACCAAGTCCATGCGTTCATCGAGCAGCTCCAAGCTGATTAGCATTGCTTCGTTGTTCGATTCTTCATCTACCTGGAAGTACCTCAAGGTGGGTTCACCTATTTCCACCGGGATTATAGCTTCAGTACCGTATACAAGGGAATAAAGAGTTTCTCTGTGCTCGACTTGGCCGTTGTTCGATAGGTCCATAGAACCTCGGGTAATTCTTCGGGACAATTGCATTTTGCTGTTTCCAACCTTTTCTTGAGGTTTTCAATAATCACCTTGTTCATTGATTCTGCTTGACCGTTCACACTTGGATGATAGGCTAAAGACGTGATCCTTTTTATTTTCAAATTTTCAAGGAACTTTGTGACTTTTGCACTGATAAATTGTGTCCCATTGTCGCATGCAATCGCTTTTGGCATTCTGAACCTGCAAATTATATTTTTCCACAAGAAATCAACCACTTCGTGTTCCCTTATCTTCTGATAAGTACCTTCTTCCACCCACTTAGAAAAATAGCCAGTCAAAATTAAAAGAAATCTTACCTTTCCGGGAGCCGGTGCCAGTTATCCATCCCCTATTTCATGAACGGCCACGGGGATAGAACCGAATGTATGGGTTCTGCCGGTTGATGCACTAGTGGTGCGTAGCATTGACACTTATCACATTTTCGTATGAATCTTTAGCGTCTTGTTCCATGCGGGGCCAGTAATATCCTGCCCGCACCAAGGAAGCTGCGCCCGCATGGTTGCCACATATCCCTTCATGGACCTCTCTCATGACATAGTTAGGGAAGAAACTCAAAAATAGCCAGATTTACAAGTGGTTATTCAAAAATAGTCACAATTTCAAAAGTAATCGAAATTTAGCCACTTTTCATGTAAAGATAAATCTGAATGAAAAAACTGTTCAAAATCTGAAAAAATACTCCAGTGTAATATATTGGAGTTAATACTGGAGTTCCAGCATAAGTATACTGGTCCAGCATAATATACTGGAACTTTCCACGTGTTGGAGTTCCAGCATAATATGCTCGAAGTCCATACACAGGTGCACCGATATCCAGTATATATGCTGGAACTTTTCGTGTTACAGCAAAATAGTCGCTATTTTTCAATGACTTTGCAAACGCTGGCTATTTTTGAATGACTAGTCGAAAAACTGGCTAACTCGTGCTATGTTTACCATAGTTAGCTTCGGATGCCCCTAAGCATTGGGCCAACGAGCCTTTGAAAGATTTTCTATATAACTGTCCTCTTTTAAAGTTGTATCGCGCTGCTTCGGTGCACAACGCCCGGGATGCTTTGGGATCTTCCGGTAACTTCCCGTGTTCGAGATAGTCAATGATTTTAATCCTCCAGTCCCAGACCAAATTAGTTGAATTTACCTCATAGTAACCGTTCATATCCAGGACTGAGTTCATTAGTTCTACTATCGTCCCAGACTCCGATCCCTTTATTTTCATTGATGATCTTAAGTTTTCCAAAGTGTCTACTTCTACATTATCCTCCCTTGGGATATGAGTAATTTATCACTCTCATAATCGTGCCAACAAAGCCTGAACTTTTACCAAGTATTGTTGCATGCGTTCTTCTTTGGTGTCAAAGATCTCGTAGACCTGATTTACCACCAGATGTGAGTCACATTTGATTTCGATGACCTCGGAGTCATGTCCCTGGAGTATTCGAGCCCTGCAACCAAAGCTTCATACTCTACTTCATTATTAGTTAGAGGGATCATTTTGATGGATTGCCTTAGGGTTTCCCCCGAAGGTGTAATTTAGAATATTTCGAGCCCAGAACCTTTCACGTTGGAAGCTCCATCCTTGTATAAGGTCCAAACCCCCAATGTAGACTCCGACACCATTACCGCCTCTTTGGTTGCTACAGGAAATAATCCTGTATTGAAATCGGCCACAAACTTGACCAAGACTTGTGATTTAATTTCAGTCCTTGGTTTATATTCTATGTCGAATTTGCTCATTTCGACGACCCATTTGGCCAAACTTCCTGAGAGCTCGAGTTTATGGAGAATGTTCCACAAAGTGATAGTAGTCACCATGGCTATCGGGTGGCATTAGAAGTAGGGCCTCAACTTTCGAGCGGCAGTTATGAGAGCTAAGTCTAGTTTCTCCAAATATGGGTAGTGAGTTTCTGCTCCCGTTAAAATTTTGCTAACATAATAAATGGGAGATTTCGTACCTTCGTCCTCTTGGACCAAAACCACACTTACCACAACTTTCGAGACCGCGAGGTAGACTAGCAATGTTTCACCTTCTTTTTGTTTTGAAAGCAATGAAGGGTTTGATAAGTACTTCTTCAAATCCCCCAAAGCCCGCTGGCACTCCGGTGTCCATTCAATTTTTTTTTTGAGTAGTGCGAAAAAGCGATGAAATTTTTTTGATGACTGGGAAATGAACTTGCTTAAGGCTGCCAATCTTCCCGTGAGCTTTTGGACTTCCTTTACGTTTGACAGTTGATCCGAGATGTCTTCTATGGCCTTGATTTTATCGGGGTTTACCTCAACTCCCTTGGTGAGACCAGAAATCCCAGAAACTTACCAGAACTAACCCCGAACGCGCACTTCTCAGGATTAAGTTTCCTATTATGCTTCCCTAGGATGTCGAAAGTTTCTTGCAGATATTTAAGGTGTTCAAATGCATTCAAAGATTTAACGAGCATATCATCTATATAAACTTCCATAGTTTTTCCTATTTGATTTTCAAACATCCTGTTGACGAGCCGTTGATAAGCGGCTCCGGCGTTTTTCAACTCGAAGGGCATCAAATTGTAATAATATGTACCAAAATTCATTATAAATGAAGTCTTTTCTTGATCTTACGGGTTCATCTTGATTTGGTTTTACCCCGAATAATCATCAAGGAAACTCATTAATTCGTGTCGGGCCGTCGCAGCGATCATTTGATTGATATTTGGCAGTGGGATCGAGTCTTTCAGAAACACCTTATGAAGATCCTTATAATATAGACACATGCAAAATTTATTATTCTTCTTAGGAACTACTACTACATTAGCCAGCCAATCCGGATACCTTTCCTCTCGGATCGAACAGATATTCAGTAAATGGGTTACCTCTTCTTTGATGAATTTGTTCCTAGCTTTGACAATTAGGCGCTTCTTTTATCTTACGAGAGGTATATCCAAGAATAACTTGTGCATGGCTACTTCCATCGGGATACCTATTATATCCTCGTGCGACCATGCAAAACAATCGGCATTAAATTTAAGAAATTCGATAAAAGCAGACCTGAGCTACGAGTGCAGTCCCATTCCTAAGTGGAATTTCCTTTCTAAGAATTCTTCGAAAAATGCAACTTGCTCCAGTTCTTCGTGGACTTTGTTGCATCCGTCTCTTCTGGAACTTGTAAATATCTCGGCACTTGATATTGTTCTAACACCTCTGTCCAAGGGCTAACTTCCTCAGGTTCGGGGGTAGGTGCCGATTCCTGTAATTGTTATGCCGCGTGTTCCTTTCCTTTGCTATTGGAGTCTGAAATTGCATTCATCTCTCTTGATGCCGATTGATCACCCCTTATCTGCTTGATTCCTTTGGGCATTGGAAACTTCAATAATTGGTTATATGTTGAGGGCACGACTTTCATCTTGTGTAACCATGGCCTTCCCAGGATGATATTATACCCATATCACCACTTCAAGAAGTGTTATTTTCATTACTCTTTTGGCGTTCGTGAGCAATAAAATCTCTCTCTGGGTCATTACGCTCGCGAGGTTGAATCTAGCTAGGAGCTTTGTGGCCGAAATAATGCTTCCGGTGAGTTTAGCTTGCTCTAACACTCTCCATTGTATGATATTAGCCGAACTCCCTAGGTCCACCAAAACACGTTTAATCTTAAAATCTAACACATTTAAAGAAATTACCAGTGCATCATTGTGTGGTAGCAGCAATCTATCTGCGTTCTCTTCCGTAAAAGTGATATCATCTTTTCGGAGCCTTTTACTATGAGTTATTGATACTTTCGTCTTCTTCGCTACCGAGAAGATGACCTCGTTCATCTCATTTCCTCCGAAGATCATATTAATTGTTTGGCGTGGGGGTTTTTCTCCTTCTTCTAAAGGTTCTACATTGTCTCTGTTACGATCATAATTGTTATTAGCCCGGTCGCTTAAGAATTCTCTAAGGTGACCGTTCTTCAATAATGTTGCCACTTCTTCTCAAAGGTGTCGGCAGTCCCATATCCGGTGACCATTCATCCCATGGTATTCACACTATAGGTTGGGATCCCTCTAGCTGAGATCAGATCTCATTAACCTTGGGAACTATGCCTCTTTGATGTTTCTCAAGGCTGACACCAATTCCACTACACTAATATTGAAATTGTATTCAGGTAACTTGGGGTAAGAAGGATCCCGTGACCTTGATGTTTCTTTATCCTACAATGACCTGTGTTCCGACCACGATTGATCCTTATAACAACGGTGAACTTTTCTACTATCTGGAAGCCTCTTCCATGACCTTTAATCCATTCGTAAAGCAAAAATCGGCCCCTCGAAGTCCGTCTGTGTCATAATCTTCTTTTGATTATTCTTTATTCTTATCTCGTCCTTTGATCGATGATGGAAAACCAACCTGATCGTCTTCGATCCTTATTTTTGACTCGTACTGGTTATGGACATCCGCCCAAGTCGTTGTTTGAAACTCAAATAGGATTTCCTTCAATTTTTGGGAGGCGTCTAAACTTCTCGGATTCAGTCCTTTGGTGAATGCTTCAACTACCCATTCATCCGGGACAACCGGGAGCAACATTCTTTTCTTTTGGAATCGGATAGCGAACTCTTGTAATCACTCGGACTCTCCCTGAGCAATCTTGAATATATCAGCCTTCCGATCTTGTATTTTTTTGGCCCTGGTATGGGTGTTGATGAAAGAATCCGTGAGCATTTCAAAGAAATCTATGGAATGCTCGGGTAACAGTGAATACCACGTCAAAGCTCCCCTCGTAAGAGTTTTTCCAAATTTCTTTAATAACACAGATTCAATTTTATGAGGAGCTAAATCATTTCCTTTTACCGCCGTTGTAGGATGGCAGGCTATAATCTTGTATTTTAGTTTCTTATTGCACTCCAATTTACTGCACTTTAATTGAGTTTGAGCTTTAATTGCTAGTGCTTTGCACTAATTATGTGTTTCATGCCTTGTAGGATGATTACGAGCTATGTAGATATTATGGAATGAATTCAATTGATTTGGAGCTTTGAAGTCTGAGTAAAGACCTAAGATAAAAAGTCAGGATTGCGTTCGGGGGTAGAAAACCACGTCTGGATATCAAAAGCGCAAGAAAAATCTGTACTATGAGAATCCCCCACTGTCGCGGTGCGTGGGGCACTGTGCTAGCCCATTTTACCTGAAGCTTGTCAGAATAAACTCTTTGGATTTCCCCACTAATGCCCCACATGGTGCGTCGCCCCATGCGATGTGCCTGTGTAATTGTTACAGAGACAGAATCCTATTTCGCGCAGGAAAAGGTGTTTTCATTTGGGCCCGACCCTACTTAGTATAAATACATGTAAAAACTTTATTTTGAGGACTTTTAACATATCTTAGACCTAGGGAAGCTAAGGAGGAGGTGGAGAAGCAAAAGCATAAGGATTTCATCATTCAATCCTCACTCAAGCAAAGAGTTTGGATCATTTTATGTTTTCCTTTTATTTAAACATTGTTATGATGACTTGCTCCATATCTATGGAATAGTTCTCTTTAGGATTTGATGGATTTGGTGTCTTTGATACTTGTTTATGGATATTAATTCTGGTTTTATGTATTGAAATCGTTTTGGATGTTTTAACCATTGCATCTATATTCACTTGTTCATGTAATCGAAAGAGGCATAACTTGTGATATTTTTGCATTATATTTTGTCGGTTGAAGTTATTAATTTATCTTAGTAATCGAAAGAGGCTAGTTGAATTGTTGAGTAAACTTAGTTAGGAGGATAATCGAGAGAGGTTCTCCTAAAGACCAATCCACTATGACATTCTTGCATATCTTCACGTGCTTAAAATTGGTTCATCTCGTGAGGCTAAGACTTAATCGAGAGAGGAATTTCTACTAAACAATTGAACTAATAACCAAGTGAAATCGAGAGAATCAATTGAACATTAGAAGTGAATTATCTAGAGTTAAATCCCAAACATTTGTCTTGCACTTATCTTATTAACCCTATTTTCTCCCCATTGATATCTTCCTTTGCCTATTACTTGCGTCGATTGTCATTAGCCAATAGTTTAGACTCTTAGATAATTTTACTTTAAATCACATAATTCTCAATTGTTGATCTTCTTGGATAGCAATCGAGCTACAAACTACAAAAATACCGTTTAACTCCAATCCTTGTGGATACGATATTTTATTTTACTATATTCGACTAACGAGCATATTTAAGTGTGTGTTTTGCGCTCGTAATTGTGTAGGTGGTAATATGCTCATGTGGATATGAAGATCCGTCATACTTTATCACTTCAGGCATTTTGAACCGCTTCGGGATTAATTCTGGTGCAACACTCGACTTGTATGGAAATTAAGTATGCTTCTTGGAGTCCGGGCCCTTCAGTACTGGTGGCGCGCTCGGGATTTGGTCCATGCGGACATTTACTTCCCTCATAAATCGTAAAAGTTCATTCTTGAAAGGATCGTTCTCGTTATTGAGACCGGATCCGCTCCCCCCAGTCTCGTCGGAACCAACTTCACCCCTGGAAGTGTTGTTGTCGATCCTCTGAGTTGTTTAGCTTGCGGGAATACCAAGAGGAATTGGATCTCGTCTGTTTGCATTATTCGAAGCCCCCAATAACGCTTGCTTCAACTCCGTCATAACATTATCCTGTCGCGTGAGATGACCTAGAATGATCGCTTGTTGCTCTTGGAAGACCCTTACCGTGTCAACGACATGCTCCTTATCAACATCATCGGGAGTCGTCTCCCGAACATGTCGAGGATACTGCCTGTTATGCAAGGGTATGGCGTCATCCCCCTCATTGCGGGTATCACTGATTGAGTCCTTGAAGTGATGTTGATCTCCTCAAACCTCGGGGTTGTGCGTGTTGTTAACAATGTTATCTGTCATTTCTTATAATCTTTTCTAAGACAAAATAATCAAAGAACGTTAGTAAAAAAGGCAGGATCAATTCAATTGCACGACTATCTAGGCCCTATGGTGGGCACCAAACTGTTTACCCATAAAATTGTACAGTTAAATTTGTACGTGGTTTCTAGACAAGTGAACTAATTTGATCCTGAAAATGATGCAACAAAAATGAATTATACAATACTTAGCCTTATAATGTAGAGGAAACGACAGAGATGACAGTTTCGGGAACAAGGTTTCCGGGAATGACAATGATGAAATCAAAAAAGCGAAGAAATAAAATTGTATTAAGCTTTGTATAGAATGTAGTATAAGTTTTCTAGAAAATTTGTCTCCTTTACAATGATAACTAAGCTCACTATTTATAGTTGTATCTAGGGAAGGAGGTCTTAGGATCGTGCCCTCCTTTAATGTCAATTATGAGGGTCATTGATGAAGATGTAACGTGGACATAAATGCCAAATTTCCTGTAACATGCCGTTGCTCTTAATGCTGCAGAATATTCCTTATTAAATGTTACCGGACGCAAGGCATTTAACACACTTCTATGAATGTTTTCGATGACAAACGGAATATCTGTGTTTGGTCTTCGACCATCCTCGTCATGGGTTCCACGTGTCCTTCCTTTAAATGACCACGTGTCATATCATATTTTGCCTTATACTCTTATATTATATAATGTCATTTTCCCCAAAATCTATATGAAACTCATATTAATGTTTTTATATGAAATTTTCGCATTTAACACATTTATCGGTCAACCTAAAATAATTAGACGCTAATCAAATAAAAAAATATAATTATATATTTATGTACATCATATATAAATATATAAAAGTATATATTCAGTGACAATTATTTTAGAGGCGGTTATACTATGTAAATTTCCCTACGAATTTTAGCCTCTAGAATTGGAATATCATATCAGATTTAATTTTCTCCCCTTCTTTATCTTTACATAATATTTACTCTTTAGATCACACCTTAATATTTACTCTTTCCTTGGAAATTCGGAATCTTTACACAAATAGCGGGTCATATTCATTGTTTACTTTTTCTAGTCATAAACATAGATTACACATATAATACAAAAATTATGTATATATTATACCTCCATCTACTATTTTTAATTTAAGTGATTGAGTGATGACTATCTGGGTTAATTCTTCTTTAAATTTAATAGCCATTCTAAGATAACTTATTCATCATAATTAGTTTTTAAATATTTCCTTGCCTTTATGCTAACTAGCATGATAGAATTTTTTTTGCCTCAAATGATGATTCGTTCATTATTTGGAGGTTGCAATATTATCTGATCCTACGTAAAAAAGGACATGTAAGCTTTTAGCAGCTAATCGTAATTAATCTTGTAACTTTAAATCCTCTTTATAAAATTAATGTCTTGCTTCATCTTTTTTTCTTGGTTACGTTGTTCCAAATTTATGTCCACTTAATCAAAAGATTTTACGTTCTCCCAGTCACAATTTTTCGTTCAAGAGCATTCGCCCTGTTTGTTCTTTCGCATTTTCACAATATTTTTTAAATTCTGAGCCAAAGAGACAACGACCTACTACACAAGTAGTTGCAAAGCCACATGTATTGAAGGGGTGTCTTTGGAAAATTGTACTTTTATTATGTATATATACTATATATTGATATCTCTTGACTTCTTTATTGAATTTATATGTTAATATTTTGATCCGAAAATCCTGAATCCATCACGTACAAAAGAACCATGGGGACTACTTTTATATTGGAATAGTTAAAACTAGTCAAAAAAAGTTTATCTACGTAGGATTTGTTGTACTCACTTCCAGTTACTTGTTTTGAGAGAAAAAAAAATAACAGGAGTAATAAACTTACAAATTCAAAGAGTCACCAAACAAAAAAGAGCATATTTCTCTTGTGTTTAAAAAGTCCTCTTCTCGCACCTTTTCTTACCCCTTATTTGTAGCACACAACTGAAAAAAACTTCTCTGCACAATCCTGTAAGTTGTAACCACTTGACAAACAGAGTCTATTAACCATGAAGAAAAAACTATGCCTTTGTTATTGTCCCTCTGTCGTCGAAACAGATGATTCTGATCATCATTCTCCAAACTCTGTTCCTTCATCTTTTAAAATCATCGAAAAGGAACCACAGAAAAAAACACTATTTTCTCCACCAAAACCTACATTTTTGAAGCATAACAAGAACCTCCAAAAATTTCCAAGTTATTCTCGTCGGAAAATCTTTACATACAAGTTCTTCCCTCGACTTCTTAAAGCCATTCTATTTCAAGATCCCGTGGTTAGTCTTCCTCAAGTATTATCTTTTATCCCTTTAATTCCTTAGGCTTTTCGAACCTCTGTATAAAAACTATCTTATCTCTGTTTATATTTCTGCACTTTACCATTTCATTATACAAAAAGGGTAGTCCGGTGCATGAAACATACACCGAAAACAGGAAGGGTCGTACCCCAAAGGGTGTGATGCAGATAGCCTACGAGCCGAGGCTGATTTCACGGCTCGAACTCGTAACCTATAGATCACACAGAGATAACTTTATTGTTGTTCCTCTTCAAAAAAACTAACACTTGGACAACTGAATCACTTTTACTCAACTATATGATCACTTCAAGTCGACCGATAATTTAGAAGATCACAATTCACTCCCGCCTAGTACTTTTGATATATGATAATGTTTTCATTTTTTCTTGCTTTTTGATGTATAAATCTATGGGTTGTACAGAGAAATATCCAGCAACTTGAGTTTGAATTGAAAACAAACGGTCGGAATAAAGATGAAAAGTGCTTCAAAAAGTTGGATAATTATGAATCAAGGAAACCAGAATCAGAAATGAAAGTTGAGGAAGTTAATCGAATCCCAAAAGACAAAGTCACTTCTGTTTCACATGAATCTCCGAAGCCGTTATCATCAAATTGTACAAAGCCAAAGTACGCTAATACTTCAACATCATGCGACCAGCGGAAGGAATCTTGTTCGTTGTTGTATTTGATTGTTTTTGCTCTTTTCATGACAATTTTTCTTGGTAAATATTTGGCCATATTGTTAACACTATCATGGCTATATTCTGTTCCTTATCAGTCTCACTATGTTCAACTAAGTCACTTCAGCCCTAAACTCGGATTTTTATGCTTTTCAAACCCCCAAAGGCGCAATCCAGTTAGGGGCGGAACTGCGGACTTGATTTTTCGAGCAACAGGAAATGCATTGAAGTCGTCTGAGTCAAAGTGGAAAGTCATTACAGAGAACATTAAATTGTTGACCTGAAAAGAGAAATTTTGGCGGGAAAAATACTTCAACACTATAGCTTGTGTGACTCTATTGGATATTAGATTAGTACCAGCAATATATTTTTTTAGGAGTGATTATTTTTTTAATTTTTTTCAATTTTATTTTACATATTTTTAGGGAGAATAACGAATATATTCTCTTCGTACCTCTTGTATACAACGAAATTGTAAATTAATGTTTGTCGGAACTGTTTGCTAATTTTTGCAGATATGTTTATTTGGTTCGGTTAGATAGTTTTGATTTTAAACATTACAAAAAGTTTCATTAGGACTATATATTCCTCGACAGATACTGCATTAAACAACTCACATATTTTATTTTTCGTCAAGATTATTAGTACAAAGAGAGTACGGAACTCTGAGGATAATTTAAAACTTGATTCTTTATGTTATGAATATGCCAACATTAAGCTCTTCGAGTATTTTGTCGATCTTGATTTCGCCGATGTCAATATTCTATTACTTGATGAAACTTACAGATCTGCCAAATTCTTGAATTTAGGATGATTTTTGTCCATATAAAACTTATAACATTTTTATTTTGTCAAATGGTAAGAGTATCTACAGTAATACAACACTAACAAAAATCGATATTACATCTCTATCATCTACCAATAGATTTAAATTTGGAATTTTCTGATCCCACCACCTCTAAATGTAATGGGATTTGAACTAATAACAAATACGAAGAATTTTTAGTTAAGCATTTGACAAGATCGAGATACCTTAGCTGGACTCATAGGTATTTAGCTTAAAGTATATACATATTTATATATATATTGCCTGGCATTTTACTCATATTTCGTAAATTTCGAATGTGAAATATAATGATTTGTGCTAATTTGTGATATTTTTATGTGTAAGAATCATCCGGAGGCAATATGAGACGAAGGTGCGAGGTTAAAGGCAAAAAAGAGCGAAACGGGAAAATTGCCACAAAGTAGGGCCACAGGCAGCGTGGGGCGCTACTTGTGGCGCAGAAGTCAGAATGCCAAAAATTCCAGCGCCAGGGCTAGCACCCCACACTACCTTGGGCACTGGTGACGGGAAAGTCTCCTAGTTTGCTCGAGACATGGTTATTTTGGCCCAAGACCCTCCTCCCCTCCCCCAACGCGTATAAAAGCAAGACTAAGCCTATTTTGAGAGGGAAGACACCACTTTTAGAGGGGAGAATGAAAATCACGCTTGAAGGAGGCTTCTAACTAGTTTTTCTTCTCTTCTCTTCCTTTAATTTCATAGTTTATTAGTTCTAGAGTTGTGAGTGCTACATGAACGTTGTAGTTTGAAGCTTGAATTATTCTTATTATTTTATCATATTAGTTTATTTATTCAATCTTGCGCTTAATTATTTGACTGCTTGATCACCAATTGAATACTATCTACGAATCTAGGATTGAACTCGGGATTGGGAATTCTAGATTCCATATAGGATTGGGCAGACCAAGATCTTGAACTTGGATTACGAGGAATGAATTTGAGGTTAGGATAGTGATATACCTAATCGCCTTGCTTGGTTACTCTATGAAAATTATTAATGCCTTCTTGTTAATCTAATTCCATAGGAATATAGGCGTTATAGGTTAGCTTGAATAGGCGAGTAGTACTTCGGGAGAATACTATGAGTAATATTAACCCTGCCAATCAATAAACTAGATAATTAATTAGATAATTTAAGTGAAAAGACTCAATGGGATTGTTAGCTAACACATAGCTCTAGAATATTTTCTCCCATTGAATTTGTCCCTAAGCTTGTCGACTTGGTTCCTTTAATCTCTTAGTTAGTTACTCTAGATTAGTTTTAGTTAAATAATCACACATTAGGAATCGCTTGAATAGATTAATTGTTTGGGTTTAATTTAATTGATAGTTAATTCCCTGTGGGTATGATATCTGGACTTACAATCCTATATTACTTGTACGACTACGTATACTTGCGTGTGCGTTTGAGAGCAATAAGTTTTTGGCGTTGCGGGGACTTGAATATTGACTATTTCTAGTGCTTTAGCTGTTTATTTCGTCAAGTCTAACGTTTCATATTGGTTGCTCTGCTCTCAGGAACTTTGATTGAATGCGAAAGGCCAGAAACCAGGATAGACTTCAAGGTTTTGACCCCGAAACTGAGAGAACATTTCACAGAATTTTGAGGGAAGCAAGGGACATAAATAATCTTCAGGCACTTGTTCAATTGCCTGTAAACATGGCAGAGGATCAACATATAGCTGTTCAGGAGGTGGCAATGCCCATCATTGCTAATGTTACCTCCAGCATCGTGAAGCCCAGAATCACTGAACAATTTGAGCTAAAACAGAGCATGATCCAATTACTACATGCGAATAGGCAGTTTATGGGTCTTCAACACGAGGATCCAACATCACATCCTGAACTTCTTGGAGATTAGTGATACTTATATCACTAACTGAGTCACTCCAGACTATGTGAGGCTCACACTATTCTCATTTTCTCTGTTGGGCGAATTAAAGCGGTGGTTGAAGGCGGAACCAACTAATTCTATTACATCATAGAATGATCTGCAAGGAAATATTTTGCACGGTTCTTTCCTTCAGGCAAAACTGCAAAGATTAGAAGTGAGATAGTCACCTTCAAACAGAAATTGGGGGAGTATCTATATTTAGCTTGGGAGAGATTCATTGGGCTGGTCAGAGATTGTCCTCATCACAACCAGACAAATAAAGTGTTAGCTCACACCTTCATAGAAGGGCTACAACTAGATACAAAGATTGTGGTAGACGCTGCAGCGGGAGGTCAAGTGTTGGAGAAAAGCTTCGATGAGATATATGCATTATTGAACAAATTCTCCAAAGTAATCCTGATTGGCAAGGAGATATGGGAAGACATACAGTGCAAAAATCTGTAGGGGTCCTCGAGTTAGATGTTGTTTTTGCATTATCAGCGCATGTTGCTACATTGGCAAACCAAGTCAATAAAATAACCTTGGTTATTAACAAGCAACAAGCTCAACCAATGCTACAGGTTCAAATATTTTGTGAAGCATGTAGAAAGGGTCACACAAGTAACTTATGCCCAGCTAATCCAGAGTTTGTCTATTTTGCAGGTAATGCCAATAGGGACTAGACAAACCAGTATGGGAACACTTACAATCCTAACTAAAGTAACTACCCAAAATTCTCTTGGGGTGGAAACCAAGGTGCTCAGAATCAGTACATGCCACAAGCTCCTTAATAACAATATAGACCACCATAGGCTGAACAACCTACAAACTCGACGAGTCACTAAGGAGATGCTAAAGAAGTTGATGGCTGACCACAATGCCCAAGCAACAAAATGAGAAATTTGGTGAGCCAAATGGGGCAACTTGCCAGTGCCCAAAATACTCGACCAGTTGGAGCTCTTCCAAGCAACACTGAGGCAAATCCTAAGGTATTTAGTGATGTTGTGTCATTGAGGAATGGATACAGTTAGAAGAAGTCCCATCAAAAACAAGAAAGCAAGTGACCTTAAATGAGAAACCGACCACCATAGAAGCAGAATCAGTAAAGAAAAGGAGTTAAAGAAGTCAGTTGAAGAGGTGGTCACAAAGAAATACCCATCATTAGTTTCAAGGAAACCACCTCCGTCCCCTAAGAGATTGTAGAAAGTGAAGGATAATGCTTCTTATAAAAAGTTTCTTGATATTTTGAAGTAGGTGCAAATCAATATTGCGCTGGTAGACATCATGCAAGAAGTGCCCAAGTATGCTAAATACATCAAGGACATAGTGGCAAATAGGAGGAGGTCGGCAGAGTTCGAGACTGTGGCATTTACTGAAGAATGTAGCTCAAGAATTCAAAGCAAGCTACCTAAAAAATTGAAGGATCCAGGTAGTTTCACTATCCAAATCTCGATTAGTAAGCACGCAGTCGCGCGAGCTTTGTGTGATCTTGGGGAGAGCATCAATTTGATGCTCTATCTGTGTTCAGACAATTTGGGTTGGGTGAGCTGCGCCCAACTACAGTGATTTTATAGTTGTCTGATCGATTCTTTGCTCATCTTGAAGGAGTGATTAAAGATTTGTTAGTTCAAGTGGGTTCTTTCATATTCCATACTGATTTCATTATCTTGAAATATGAACCTGATCAAGAAATCCTATTTATTTTGTGGCGCCCATTCTTGGCCATAGGCCGAGCTATTGTTGATATATGTGAAGGAAAGATGACAATGAGAGTGAGTGATCGAGAGATGTTTAATGTGTATAAAGCACTCAGATTGCCAGCCCACTATGAAGAGCTATCCATGATTTCTGTGGTGGAAAGAGGTGACTTCATTGGTCTCGTATATGAGCCCTATAGATCCTTTTGAACGAGCCTTGATGGGGGATGAAGAAGAAAATGAAGATTAGATGATGGAAGAAATTGAGCAAGTCCATAACATGTCTTGCAAATATGTCCATGTGCTTGGGAAGATTCAAGGAGTTGGAATGACCTGTTACTCTGACCCCTCCTAAACTATCTATTGAAGTTCCAAAACTAGAGCTCAAGCCCCTTCCAGCGCATCTGCGCTATGCTTACTTGGGGAACTCTGAAACATTGCCAGTGATTATCTCATCCATCTTGACCAATGTGCAAGAAGAAAAGTTGCTGAGAGTGTTTTGTGAGCATAAAAAGTTATTGGGTGGACAAATACTGATATCAAAGGAATCAGTCCATGTTTTTGCATGTATAAAATCTGGAAGATGGGCACCGCCCAATTGTTGAGCAACAAAGGAAACTAAAAACCCATTATGAAAGAGGTAGTGAAGAAAGAAATAATTAAGTGACTTGATCTAGGTATCATCTTCCCTATTTCTGATAGCAACTGGGTGATCTCAATGCAATGTGTGCCTAAAAATGGGGGGATGACCATTGTAGAGAATGAGAAAAATGATCTAATTCATACTCCACCGTGACAAAGTGGAGAGTTTGCATTGACTATAGAAGGCTCAACAAAGCAACCTGCAAAGACCACTTCCCACTTCCATTTATTGACTAGATGTTGGACAGATTGGCGGGGCATGAATATTATTGCTTCCTTGATAGTTATTCGGGGTACAACTAGATTGTCATATGCCTAGAGGATTAGGAGAAGACTACTTTTACATGTCCTTATGGTACTTTTGCTTTCAAGCGAATGCCATTTGATCTCCGTAATCCACCAACCACTTTTAAGAGATGTATAATGGACATTTTCACTGATATGGAGGAGTAATTCGTAGAAGTCTTTATGGATGATTTTTCAGTCTTTGGTTCTTCTTATGATGACTGTTTGAAGAATTTGTACAAGATGTTTGCCCGTTGTGAAGAAATAAATTTAGTGCTAAATTGAAAAAATGTCATTTTATGGGATAAGAAGGCATTGTTTCGGGCCATAAAGTGTCAAGGAGTGGCATTGAAGTTGATAAGGTGAAGGTGGAGGCGGTTGAAAAATTACCTCCACCCATTTCTCTGAAGGGTGTTCGGAGTTTCTTGGGACACATTAAAAATTTTCAAAAGTTGATACTCCTTTGTGCAGGTTGCTTAAAAAGGATGTAACCTTCAATTTTGATGAAGCCTGCATGAAGGCATTTGAGGAGCTCAAAAAGAAGTTGGTGGCTGCCCCCATTATTGTGGCACCAGATTGGTCCTTACCATTTGAACTTGTGTGCGATGCAAGTGACCATGCTATCGGGGCAGTGCTAGGCCAGAGAAAGGACAAGATATTTTATTCCATATTCTATGCGAGTAAGACTCTTGATGATGTACATATGAATTACACCACCACTGAAAAGGAGTTGTTGGCCGTTGTATGAACTTTTGAGAAATTTTGGGCATACTTGGTGGGAAAAAAGTTATAATCCATACCGATCATACAACAATCAGGTATCTATTTACAAAAAAAAAAAATTCAAGGCTAGATTGATGTGTTGCATTTTGTTATTGCATGGATTTGATATAGAAAAACGAGATCGGGAGGGCAAAGTAAACCAAGTAGCCGACCATTTATGAATGCTGGAAAATCATGAGCACATGAAGGAAGGTAGACAAATTAAGGGGGCAATTCCTGATGAGCAACTTTTTGCTATAACCCAAGACCCTACCTCATGGTACATAGATTATGTGAAATATATTGTCAGTGGGGTACTTCCTCTTGAAACTGAATATGAAGTTAGAAAGAAGTTTCTAACTTATGTGAACTTCTACTACTGGGATAAGCCATTCTTATACAGATAGTGTGTTGATCAGTTGATGAGGAGATGTATTCCTAAAAAAAGAGGTGGAATTAGTGTTGTATGATTGCCATGCCTCGTCGTATAGAGGCCATCATAGAAGCGATAGGACAGTTGCAAAAGTTTTACAGCCTGGGTTCTTTTGGCCAACAATGTTCAAGGACGCCCATGCTTTTGTTAAGAAGTATGACCAGTGTCAAAGAATAGGAAAAATTACAAAGAGGCATGAGATGCCTTTGAATAACATCCTGGAGGTAGAGATTTTTTATGTGTGGTGGATAGACTTCATGGGACCGTTCCCATTGTCTAGAGGAAACAAATATATCTTGCTAGAGGTTGACTACTTGTCAAAATGAGTAGAGGCGATCGCATTGAAAACCAATGATGCCAAGGTGGTAGCTTCTTTTGTGAAGAAAAACTTATTCTCGAGGTTTGGGACTCCACGTGCCTTGATTAGTGATAAAGGGACATATTTCTGCAATCAGTTGTTAAACAACCTTCTAGCCAAATATGGGGTCCGCCATAGAGTTGCCACGATATATCATTCGCAAACAAGTGGACAAGCTGAGGTGTCCAATAGAGAAATAAAGCAAATATTATATAAGATAGTGAGTGTGAATAGGAAGGATTGGGCTGCAAAGTTAGAAGACTCCTTGTGGGTATATAGAACTGCATACAAAACACTAATTGGGACATCCCCGTTTAAGCTTATTTATGGGAAGGCATATCACTTGCCAGTTTGAACTTGAACACAGGGCATATTAGGCAATTACAAAGTTGAATATGGACTTTAAAGCCGCGGGCGATAAGAATCTCTTGCAGTTGAATAAGTTAGATGAGTCCAGGCTGCACTCTTATAAAAATGCTAAGCTTTACAAGGAGAAAATAAAATGATGGCATGACAAGCATATCAAGCCACGCCACTTTAAACTGGACCAAAAGGCACTATTGTTCAATTCTAGGCTTAAGCTATTTCCTGGGAAATTAAAATTGAGGTGGTTAGGTCCATTTGAGGTGGTGAGATAAATTTTTTAGTTAATGGGCAAAGTGTCAAGCGTTATTGGGGAGGTGTCATTTATCATGCGAAGTCCAAAGTAATCGTGTTGCGCATTAAATCAAGCGCTTGTTGGGAGGCAACCCAATTTTGATTGCTTTCATAGCTTAATTAGCTTTTTATTTATTTTTTAGTTAGAGAAGACTAGAATTTTATTTTCTTTATAGGCATAGAAATTATTGGTAGATAGATGTGGGTTATGTAAATTGGATATATGAAGTGTTCGGGAGGGGAGGGGGGTCGGGGATTTCATTTAAAAAAAATTATGGACCAGCGCCCCGCACTACCTGGGGCGCACAAAATAGAATCACGAAGTCGCCTAACGCTAGGCCTAGCTGGAGGCGCTGGGCTAGGGATAGGTAAGTAAAAAAAAGTTTTTTTTTTGTGTTTTATTATTTTTATTAACCCACTCCCATAGAACCCGACCCATTTACCCGTTTCTATTTATCCCTTAATCCATCTCCTATGACACATACCCAATACCCTCCTAAACAAAATAACTCTAACCCTCCTAAACCCTTTTCTCTCTTCCCGCTACTCTCTCTCTCTCTCTTTGCCCGCCTCTCCCTCTGTCTCTCTCTCTAAATTTTTCTAATTTTCTCTTTTGCTTTTGTCTTCACTCATCCAGGTATGTTGCCCCTTCTCCCCTTCTCTTTTATTTTGTCAGTTAAGTTCCCTATCCCCCCTCCCAAACTCCCCAATCCCCAATTCCCACACATGTTTCTTCTTAAAACTTATTTCTATGGTGGGTGGCCCGATGTGGAAAGAAATTGGTTGTTACAACTTGGTTTCTTGTGTTGTATACGAAGCAGTAAATTAAATTCCCTCTAATTCGTTAAAAATTTGGAAGGGCCACCATGTTCCACCATTGCTGAATTGAGTTACACAAACTTAATTTCCACCATGTGTTTGATAAAATGCTTGAAAGAGTGCTTTGTGCACCAGCAAAGTCTGAGTAGCCGCATGTAGTTGTATGTGATATCGGGCTAAGTGTGGGGTATTTGGGGGTAGTTTTACATAACCCGAAACTTATCTTTAATGTTCACATGCTTTAACAATGCCACCCACACCATGTATCTTATATTATCTATATTGTAGCACTTTGTTAGAATTAGATAATGTAGTGTATTAGTTGTAGAGATTGAGGACCATGTGTTACTTGCTTGCACTAAGACTAAGTCACTTCGACATGTTCGACCACTTGATTTGTGTTGCATAGTTAGTGAATTATGATTGTGTGGCATGGGGAAATAGTGAGTATCCATTGCCTTGTTGTGCATCTTGCGTGCTTTAAACCAATATTGTGAGTATATTATAGAGAGCCTTCAGTTTTAAGTGTGGGGTCATCTTTGACTCTCATGATAATCGTAGGTAGATTTTTTAATTCATTCTCACATTCATGATTATTTGTGTTGTAGGTTGATAAAGCTCGTGATAGTGCGAACAAGGGCAAAAGAGTGGGGAAGTCCTCAACTACTGCTTCCGCTCCTAAAAAGCACAAGAAAGAGGAAGGATCATCTTGACAAGTGATAACTAGGGATTATGATGCATTTTACACTCTTCTTACTTGAGTTTTAATTAAAAATGTGTACAAAATAGTCCCAAAGGCTTACATGTTGCACTTGTTTTCAGGGTTTGGTCAACAAGGTGATAATTCGTTAAAACCAGCTCAAAAAGGAGTGAAACATGCACAAGTACCAAGAATAAGTCCAAGCACAGTGCAACAGGTCAAATGCGGCCGCACTCCATTCTGTGTGGTCCGCAGTGAGGAAGTTTAGAGAGGTGCTCATTTCAGACACTGAAGCAACGCGGCCGCAAAGCAGTTTGTGCAGACCGCATTAGCTTCATCGTGACCACACTCGATATTGTGCGGTCCGCAAAGCTGGAGTTCAGAGAGTTGCCAATTTTGGGAATCATTGCCAGTACGGCCCGTGATCCTTTTTGTGCGAACCGCAATAGAAGTCACTGCGGCCACGGTGCATTTTGTGCGGCCTGCGGTGGCCAAGTTCAGAGAGCATAGTTCAAAGCCAAGAAGCCTCAGTGCGGCTGCACTCGATTTTGTGCGGACCGCACTACCCCCGCAGGGGTATTTTTGTCCAGAAAATTTGGCTTAGTATAAATAGTTTCTTTTCCCATTTTTAGGTTAATTAGTCGAATTTTAACGTTGGGCTGCGCTCGTGAACAATAGTTCATAACCATTTTGAGTAATTTTAGAGTAGTTTTACCATTGAATCTTCAAGTTTTAGCTTGTAATTAAATATTATGGGGTTTTCTTCATCTATTTTTTTGTTTTTTCTATTATCATGAGTAGCTAGACCCATTAACTAGGGTTGTGGTTCAACCCTATTGTGGGTATTTGATGGGTCTTGTGTTTTAAGGCTTGAATGTCTATGGCTGTTTGATATTTGGACTAATTTATGGCTTCAATGTTGAATTAGTGGTTGCAAACGCTAATTTGTGCCTATTTAACTTGGATTCTTCTTGAGAAAGAGAACTTCAGTCTAGGAAACTTAGTCCAACAAGGAATTGGGGCGTATTCAAGAGATTGATAGCCTCAATTAAAGGGTTAAACCTAGAGATAGTAATACCTAACTTGAACCTAAATTGCTTGCACAAATTATCATACCCAATTGGTCTTGAGAAAGTCAATTAGGGCAAAATCACTCAAACTACCGAGAGGTATAGAGTGAGAAGTTTAGTGTATTGGTTATATCGTAATACCCAACAAGACAACCTAGCCTTAGACCCGAGAACCCGTCAAGTATTCACCTAGGAGAAAGTCACTTCCCTAGTGCCTTCTTAACTATTTAAACAACCTTCAAGTATTTCACTCCTAGCTTAATTTAGCATCTTATTAGCATAAAATTAGAAGTAAAATCAAAAGACCAACCATGATTAGAAGTGCAGTCAAGAGCAATTACGCATCTCTAACTTAGATAGAAACCCAATTCCCATTTTTAGCTCCCTGTGAAAATCGATCCCGACCTTCTCGGGTAAAAGCTGCTTCGACTACTCTTACTACTTTGTAGTAGTGCAGGGTTGGCACCGATCACTTTTTGACACCGTTACCAGGGAGCTAACGGTTTTGGCTATCCATCTAAATAGTTTTGTGTAATGTTCTTCTTTCATTCTGTATTACTAATTTGTGTGTGTCATAACTTCAGGTACAAAATGGCAGCAAATAACGCACCTCTTGGAGATTTTCCGTCGGGGGAGGAGGTAGATGACAATGTTGGTGATGAGGTTCCTATACCATTCCAGATCCTCCCCGCCACCTTCAAGAGTGTCTCCTCGAGTGCTTCTCAACCAAGGATATGCTAGTGCAATTGTCCCACCCCGGATCCGGGCGGGCAATTTTCAAATTACCAATGTGATGCTGACATTGCTGGAACATCGTAGGTATTTCACGGGCATTGCCAATCAGAATGTTCACAAACATCTCAAGGGTTTCGTGGATACCTGTTGGGGGAGCAAGAAAACTAATGTGTCGGAGGATACATTTCCGTTGAGACTATTCCCTTTCTCACTTAGAGGGAAGGCATTGGACTGGCTTGAGCGACTTCCCAACCATTCCATCACTACTTGGGATGAGTTGACAGATAAGTTCATTGCAAAGTTTTTCTCACCGGGGCATATGGCAACATTGAGAGATGAGATCTTAGCTTTCAAACAGGAGCCTACCGAACCATTACATGAGATTTGGGAGCGATATAGAACTATGGTAAAGGAATGCACCAACAATGATATGACTGAGGCAATGATCCAATAGACTTTCTATCGGGGCATTAACACAACAAACCATTGCTTAGTGAACCAACTTCCTGGGGGCAATTTAATGAAGCTATCGTATGATGAGGCTTGTGACATTCTTGACGAGATGGCTGACACGTCCTCCGCTTGGCAAAGTAGAGCCAATGTGCCACAGGGTGATCCCACGGTCATTCACTTGCACAAAGAGCTACATGACCACAGGCAGGCTATAGTAGAACTGATAACTACAATGAACTAGCTAGCAAGGCACAATTACAACAGGTTCAAAATCCGCGCCAAGTAAATGCTATGGAGGGTGTCAACATGTTAGTGAACAAAAGAAGACAAAGAGGTCAAAAGAATCAAGGGAGTTCGGATCAATTTGACAATGATTGTGGTGGATTCCAAAATGATGGTAATGATGGGAAGATGAAAAGTTGCAATACATGAATAACTACCAAGGCCAAAGGGGATTCTTCCAATCAACAATAATGGAGACCCTAAGGCAATTGGGGCAATCAATAACAACAAGGGAATAGTAATTGGGGGAACAACAACCAAAATTCCAATTGGGGAAATCAGAACAATAATCAGAACAACCAGGGTAATTGAAATGGCAACAACAACAATTGGGGTGGTAACAACAATCAGGGAGAATAGAACAATGGCAATCAAGGAAATGGGGGGCAAGGCTTTGCCCCCGATGTATCAACAACCGAACAATCCACCCCTATTTCCATCTCAAGGTCCTAGTTCTTCCAACAACAGTATGGGAAGAATTGAAATGATGTTTGAACATATGATGAAAAAGAATTCGGACTCTGATGCTCAGTTGGCTTCCCACAATACTTCAATCAAAATCTTGGAGGTTTAATTAGGCCAAATCTCACAATCCTTGAATACTCGCCCTAAGAGGGCTCTACCAAGTGATAAGGTAGTTAACCCAAAAGGTGGGAACAATCATGTTATGGTGGTAACTACAAGAAGTGGACGAAGCGGTGATGTGATTGCCTCCAAGCAAAAAGCAATTTTGAGTGATGAAGTTGAGTTGCAAGATGATAAAATTCCTTTGGTGGTTGAAAATATGATTGATGAGAACGTGAATGAAGAAGTGAGAATTGATATTCAAGATGCCGAGGTAGAGACTCAGAATGACGTGAACCCGTCTAGGGAACACGTAATAGACATGGTGGAAACGGTTGTGCCTAAAGCCAAGTCTCCTTTGCCAAGGCCGCCTCCACCTTATCCTCAAAGGCTCACGAAGCAGAAAAATGAGAATCAATTTTAAAAGTTTATTGATATGATGAAAAGCCTATCCATTAATGTGCCTTTGATGGAGGCTCTAGAACAAATGCCGGGCTATGCTAAATTCATGAAGGACTTGGTGACAAATAAAATATCCATGGATTGTGAAACTATCAAGATGACCCACTAAGTTAGTGCAATAGTGCACTCAATGGCCCTAAAGCTTGAAGATCCCGGTGCTTTCACCATTCCTTGCACCATTGGGAGTGCAGACTTTGCTAAAGTTCTATGTAATTTGGGGTAAAGTATCAACTTGATGCCCTACTCAGTTTTCAAGACTTTGGATATTGGGCAACCGAGGCCGACTTCTATGAGATTGCAAATAGCGGATAGAACTATGAAGAGACCATAGGGTATTATTGATGATGTTTTTGTCCAAGTGGACAAATTTATCTTGCCAGCTAATTTTGTGATCTTGGATTGTGAGGTAGATTATAAAGTTCCAATAATATTGGGAAGACCTTTCCTTGCTACTGAGAAGGCCTTAGCTGATGTGGAAGCAGGGGAATTCACCTTCCGGGTGGGTGATGAGAAAGTGGTCTTTCATGTGTGCAAGTCAATGAAGCAGCCCAATAGTTCTGAGGTGTGCTCTTTTGTGGACCTTGTCACAGTAGTGATAGTTGATGATACCAGTGCAATGATCAATATGGAGGACCCTCTAGAGGCCGTGTTATTGAATCTTGATGTAAATGAGGATGAAGGCCGAGTGGAGTGCGTGAATACTTTACATGGAATGGGCTCTTACTCTTATGAGCCTAGGAAATTCTCTTTGGATCTTGAGAATAGGAAGACTCCACCAACAAAACCTTAAATTGAGGAACCTCTGGTGTTGGAGTTGAAACAGTTGCCTCCACACCCCAGGTATGAGTTCTTAGGCCCTAGTTCCACTTTGCCATTTATTCTTTCTTCTTGTTTTACTAAGATACAGGTTGATGCCACATTGGCAGTGCTTTAAAAGCATAAAAAGGCAATTGGATGGACTTTAGCTGATATTCGGGGAATAAGCCCCGTATTCTTATACATAAGATTATTCTGGAAGATGATGCAAAACCCTCCTTGGAACATCAAAGGAGGTTGAACGAGGCAATGTAAGAAGTTGTGAAAAAGGAGGTGATCAAGTGGTTAGATGCCAGGGTTTTGTACCCCATCTCCGATAGCTCTTGGACTTCGCCGGTGCAATGTGTACCGAAGAAGGGTGGCATGACCGTGGCTGCAAATTCGCAAAATGAGTTGATTCCTACCAGGACTGTCACCAGGTGGAGGGTATGCATGGACTATTGCAAGTTGAATAAAGTGACCCGCAAGGATCACTTTCCATTGCTTTTTCTTGATCAGATGTTAGATAGACTTGCTGGGCGTGCCTTCTACTGTTTTTGGGATGGGTATTCTGGATACAACCAAATCTTGATTGCTCCGGAAGATCAGGAGAAGACCACATTCACTTGTCCATATGGCACCTTTGCCTTTTCTTAGATCCCTTTTGGGTTGTGTAATGCACCGACTACTTTTCAATGGTGTATGATGGCCATTTTCACCGATATGGTGGAAGATATTTTGGAGGTGTTCATGAACGACTTTAGTGTTGTGGGTGATTCATTTGAGGAATATTTGAAAAATCTTGATAGAGTGTTGGCCCGTTGTGAAGAAACCAATCTTGTTCTTAATTGGGAGAAATGCCACTTCATGGTGGAAGAGGGCATAGTTCTTGGACATAAAATTTCAAAACATGGTATAGAGGTGGACAAAGCAAAAATTGATTTGATTTTGAGGCTCCCTACCCCTACCTCTGTCAAGGGAGTTAGAAGTTTTCTTGGGCATGCGGGGTTCTACCGGAGATTTATCAAAGACTTTTCGAAAGTAGTGAATCCCTTATGCAAGTTATTGGAAATAGATGCCAAGTTCGTGTTCGATGAGAGATGTATGCAAGCCTTTGATTCTCAAGCACAAGTTGACCACCACTCCTATTATTACTACACCTAATTGGAGCTTGCCTTGAGATCATGTGTGATGCGAGCGATGTTGCGGATGGGGCAGTTTTGGGTTAAAGTGTGAACAAAATGTTTCATTTGGTGTACTATGCGAGCAAGACAATGAATGATGCTCAAGTGGACTACACGATGACCGATAAAGAGCTTTTGCCTATTGTGTTTGCGATGGAGAAATTTCGGCCGTAACTCATGGGTGCCAAGGTCATAGTCCATAGCGATCATGACGCATTTCGGTACTTGATCAGGAAGAAGGATTCCAAAGCTAGACTGATGTGATGGGTCTTGTTACTTCAAGAGTTTGATTTGGAGATTGTGCACCGGAAGGGTAGTGAAAACCAAGTAGCGGACCACTTGTCCCGCTTGGAGGAGGAGGGGAGGCCTCGTGATGGCCTAGATATCAATGATTCATTTCCCGATGAACAACTCCTTTCGGTGTCGGTGAATGGTATGCCATGGTTTGCGGACATTGCTAATTTCCTTATGACTGGTATTATCCCATGTGAGCTCTATTCTGACCAAAGGAAGAAGCTCAAACAGGATAGTTTGGATTTCTGTTGGGATGATACATACTTTTTTAAGATTTGCACAGATGGTGTGATTCGAAGGTGTGTCCCGGAAGAGGAGCAATTGAGTATCTTAGAGGCTTGTCATTCCTCTCCCTATGGTGGCCATCATGGCAGGGTGAGGACGGCTTCCGAAGTTCTTAGTTGTGGGTTTTATTGGCCAACTTCATACAAAGATGCAAGTGAACTTGTGAATAGGTATGACGAATGTCAAAGAGCAGATGGAATTTCGAAGAAAGATGAGATGCCTCTCAATACCATTCTTGAAGTTGATATTTTTGATGTATGGGACATTGATTTTATGGGACCATTTGTTAGCTCATGTGGGAACACATACTTTCTTGTGGCGGTTTACTATGTTTCAAAGTGGGTTGAAGCTGTGGCTTTACCCAACAATGAGGCCCGGAGTGCTGTTCCCTTTCTCAAGAAGAGCATTTTTACAAGGTGTGCACTCTTCGTGCAATCATAAGTGATGGGGGGTCTCATTTTTGTAATAGAGCTTTTGACACTTTGCTTGCAAAGTATGGTGTCAATCACAAAGTTTCTACTCCTTATCATCCTCAAGTGAGTGGCCAAGTTGAAGTCTCAAATAGGGAAATCAAGAGTATATTGTCAAAGACGGTCAATGCAAATAGGACCAATTGGTCAAAGAAGTTAGATAATTCTCTATGGGCTTATAGGACTGCTTACAAGACTCTAATTGGTATGTACCTGTACCAATTGGTGTTTGGGAAAGCTTGCCATGTACCGGTTGAGTTAGAGCACAAGGCCATGTGGTGTTTGAGGAAGCTGAATCTTGAATGGGATGTGGCAGCAAATCTTCGTGTGGAGCAGCTTAATGAACTTGATAAATTTCGATTCCATGCCTACTCCAGTTCCTCCTTGTACAAGGACAAGATGAAGTCCCTTCATGAAAAATATGCTCGTGGCAAGGAGTTCAAAGTGGGTGATTTGGTTCTCCTGTTCAACTCTCGGTTACGTCTGTTTCCGGGAAAGCTTAAGTCGAAATGGAGTGGACCTTTTGAAGTGGTGTTTGTGACTCCGTTTGGTGCACTTGACTTGAAGAACAAAAATGGGGAGGTTTTTAGAGTTAATGGGCACAGAGTCAAGCACTACCTAGGCAAGATTTATGACAGCCACGTGGTGGCACTTCTACATCTAAAGTGATTTGATGGTAACCTGCTTCATGCCGCGACGTTAAATTAGGCGCTTCTTGGGAGACAACCCATGTGTCTTTCCTTTTGTTTTCTTTGATTATCTTTGTAGTGTAGGATTTAATTTTTGACTGACTGGTTGTGAGATGTTGTAGGATTGTTTTGATGCAGTGCAGGACCAAGTTTGAAAAAATGATCACTCTCTGAAGTTTACAATGTGGACCGCACTTCATTTTGTGCGGTCGCAAAGGCCTTTGTGCGGGAGCAAGAATTCAATGCCAACCGCAGAGTGATTTGTCAAAAGTGAGGAGTCTCTAAAGTTTTCCACCGCAGCCACATTGTATTTAGTGCGGTCCGCGGTGGACCATTGCGGCCGCATTGCATTTCTTGCGGTCTGCAGTGGATATCCTCCTAGTGCTTCATGTTTCTGAGCACCGCGGACCGCGGTGCCATTTTGTGCGGTCCGTGGTGGGTAGGTGAGATAGGCCCCAGATCCTTTTTTTATAAATAGTACCTGAGGCCCTCAGTTTGAACTTTTCGACCTTTTACTCTCAGAGCTTAAAATTATTGTTCATCACTCTAATTGCACATCACTCTAATTGCACGAATTCAACTACTAAGTCTCGATTAATCATTAGTGCATCTATCTTCTGGTAACTTTAATTCCTTCTTATTTTTTTAATTTTTCTATTATTCTTTTGACTTTTATTTTTTCTTAGTATTTCTTCTTTTCTTCTCGTTTTTCTTTTAATTCTGTATCATAGGTTCATTTAATCCTATTTTAATTAGGAATAATTAGTTAAAACACTGAGTCAACACCTAGGGAATCAATAATAGGTGAAAAATTGGACTAAAAATATGAAAAACGTGATCCCTAGGTTGGTATTGCTGCTGGGTACTCAATGCACACCGCGGTGGATTTTGTGCGGTCCGCGATGCTTCTAAGCAGTCCATAGTGCTATTCTATGTGGACCGCAGTGGTAAATGTTCTGAATGCTGACAAGTGAGGACCGCGACCGCAATGGATTTTGTGCGGTCCGCAGTGCCTCAATGCGGACCACAATGTATTTTATACGGTCTGCAGTGCATAGATTCAGAGAGTGGGTATTCTGAACCCCACCTCAGAGTGAACCACAGTGCATTTTGTGCGGTCCGTGATAGTTTCTTTGCGGCCGCACTTAATTTTGTGCAGTCCGCGGTCTGCAACTTCTGAATGTCTGCAATATTTCTACAAGTGCTTCATTGACTCTGTTGATACTAACAAAGTTCAACTGTATTCTCTTTACAGATCAAAGTGAAATCACGAGGCAAAGATGATAAACAATCAGGGAAAGGAGAGTCCTCCCGGGGTAAGGGACGAGGCATGATAAGATTGATCTCGCAAGCCCGACAAAACATCAAAAACACCAGGAGGCTCATAAAAGCTACTGATAGAGCTATTGACAAATGCGGGAGTGAATATGAGCCTTCTCGGGAGGCATCTGACTCAGACTCCGTGCCAGAGTATGTTCCTGACTGGCCGGAGAGTAACAGATTGAGGGATACACCTCCGGTCTCTCCGACTGCCCAAGCATTAGTGCGCATATCTTCTGAGTCGTCTGAGGACTCAGCTGCAGGCAGTGGCAATGAATACTCCACCTCACTTACAACTTCACTATTCGGGGAGGGGCTCGTAGAAGAAGAATGAGAAGAAGTCAGAGGGGGTGAGCCCCAAGTAGGAGGGTTAGATAGAACTAGAAACCCAGAGGCCTAGCAGGATAGGTTTATGAGTGAAGTGGCCTACCAAAAATTTAGAGAGTGGTGGCCCGAGAGGAAACTAATACCTGAGCAAAAATTCATTACCCGAGACCTCATGCTTCACAACCCCAACGTGTTGAGGCAGTTCAGAGAAAGAGCGAGATGGGATTATTTCATAGGCCATGTGGGGGATGCCAATGAGAACTTGGTGAAGGCATTTTACACGAATGTTGCCCACATCAAAAAGGGCACCACAATAACCAAAGTGCGGAATTTGAAAGTGAAATTTGATGGCAAAACAATAAATGATTATTTGGTCTTCCCAGAGGAGGATGAGGCACTGTACTTAGAAAATGTGGCATTAGGTGAGTCTGCTCGTCCTTGGTTGGTAGATTATTTGGCAATCCCAGGTACCACCCCAGATTGGGTGACTGCGGGAGTGAAGATTCTTAGGAGGACACTAAACTTTTAAGCTAAAGGGTGGGAAACATTTGTGTATAGCAGGCTAGATCCCACCACTTACGAAAACTCACTTCCTATCCATCGGGCTATATTGGTGGCAGCGATCATTGGGGAAGGGGGGGGAGGTACCGATTAATATCAGGAATGTGATGTCTCGGGTAATTACACGGGTGGTGAACGACGGTGACAGATCCTATGCCTTCCCCAATTTCCTATCCATGTACTTTGAGGACCTTGATGTGGAGAAGCGAAGATTTGATACGAAAGTGAAAGCAAATGCACCGTTCTCCTGGTACAGCACCAAGGGTCCCGACAACCCCAAGGACCCCAAGGGCAAAGCCACTACTTCAACTAGCTAGTCTGAAGAGCCAGTAGCAGTAGCGGCTCCTACTCAGCCTCCTTCCACCATAACAGACATGGCCCCAGTACCATCTACTTCTACAGCTCCAGAGATCCCCACATCCACTGCATATCCTTTGGCTGCCCATCGCATGAGCCAAACCCTCCCCAGCATCAACAACTGGATGCAGATAGCCACTTCTAAGTTGTCTGTATTATCTACTTCGGTGGCAGCCCAATTAATACCTCCTCTGCCAAAGGTCCCACAGTTAATGGAGGACACTTTGAAGGAGCTTCTGAACAACTAGAAGAAGCTTATAGATGTTGTTGATTCTCATGGAAAGGCATTGAAGGATCTTGCTAGGGAGGCAAAGAAAATGAGAAAGGCTCAGGCTTCAAAAGAGTCGGTGAAGGAGCTAAGGTTGGAGGTAGAGAGGTTGAAGGCAGATCACCTACCTTTGGATATGTTACTGCATGACCCGGCTCCAGCAGCCCAGCCCCAGCCAAAGCAGGAGTCAGAGAGGCCACCCAAGAGGAAGAGGGTGATTCCCCGTACTGACGATGCTATTATAGAGTTGGAGGACCCGTAGGGAGGTTCCTCTAGCCAGCCCCAGATTCCAGTATAGGCCCAGGATTTAGTCCAGGCCTAGGTCTTAGTGGAGGCACAGAGTGTAGGGAGCCAGTCACAGGTTCTCGAGCAGACCGAGGACCCAGGGACCCATACTCAGGACCCTATGCAGACGGAGGGTCAATAGGGAGTTTCTTTTTCCTCTCTTTCTTATTTTGTGCTTATTTTGGTTAGTTAGCATTGAGGACAATGCTAGCTTTCATTTAAGGAAGTAGCCCTATTTGGATGACTGTATATATGACAATATTTTTTTCTTTATACTTTCTTTTTACCTTTGGTATGTATATAATTTTATCATTTCATTGCACTTTTTGTACTTTTTTACTTTGGTCTGTATATAAAGTTACGTTTGTATGTCTATATTCATTCTCCCTATTGTATATTCGACTAATTCCCCTATTGCATATATTAATTTTACTTTTTGCATTTTTCCTTTCATAGCTTCTTATTTTATGTTCATAGCTTCTTGTTTTGAGTTTTTTGCAATAAGCCTTTGGTTTCTTAATGCCACAGTTCTTTCCAAAGGTGGAATTTGTGTGAACCGGGTGGCTCTTGCTATTGATGGATGGCATGACAACCTTCTTAAGGGTTGGAGTTTGTTTTCTTTTTGCTTTTAGTAGTTAGTTGGTAAGGGTGCCTCAAGCAAAGCTTCACTTGGGCCTAACAGATTTGCCTTTGATCCTATGGTCAAAAATAAATTATTGTGTATAAGATGGTAAAAGTGGTGACCTCGAGACTCTTGTGTTGACCGATAATCATCAAGTGGTTTATTGGGACCATTGTGTTTCTCAAATCTCAACTAAGGTTGTTGTGGGCCCCCGACTCTATTTCTTTAGTAATCCCATAGCTCGTGTGGTGAGAATTTGAATTGCAAGTCCAAGTCTCGAGCCATTAGTCTAGAACTTTGCTTAAGTGTTTGTCTAGGCGAAATCCTAAGTGTAATTTGACTTGATATGTGTCGCGCCCCCCTTTTTCTAGCGAAAATCGGGTTTACGACATTTGGGAGGACAACTCGTTCCTTTTTGGAAATTGGGTTTGAATTGAAGAGTCGCCACCTAAAGATTTGAGTGCATTAGGACACTAAGGAAGGTTTGATTTGAACAACCAGAGATTGGGTAAGGGCTCAAAATTATCTCAAGGGGAAGGTGTTAGGCACCCCTCAAGATCCACTAGTGTGATTCCCGGCCAAGCTATTGTTGTGACTTAAGTGCAAATAACACATAGGCAAATAAAGACTTCAAATAAGAGGGAATTTTTTCATGTAATAAACAAAAGTAAGAAAAGGGAACTAAACAGTTGATTTACTTAAAAGGAATGGTTTTAAAAAGATTTTAAAGAAACAAAGAAAACAAAAGGGGAGGGGGTCCTAGATTTATTAATAATATGGATCACCCCACACAACATCCGGTAATCACTCCTCAGTGAGGGGCTACACGTGATGTTATCGCGGGGTCATCATATCCATATCTACCCTTTTCCACCCCGTTAAGGTATTAAAGCGCAGAATAGTCTTGTTTACTTATTGCATGCTATTACCCGTCGCAATCCTATCATCCTTGGAGGCACTTGGGACTCCTAATCCTAGAGGGAGGAGGTATTGGGCTTATTTGTAGTTTCAAAAAGTAAAAATACTAAGGAGACAAACAAAACATATATAGCAAGTATGGGGAAGCATATAAACAAATGAAAAGTCTCAAACAGACCTCCTTAAATCAAAAGAAAAGCATATAGTTTAACATGTCTTACACGTACTGATTAGGGTCTAATTTAAAAGTTGGGGCAGACTGATTTATTGCATATTTCAGATAAGAAGCCTGAATTAGGCATGCCTGCTGGTTGTAGTTAATAAAATCTGATTCAGTTTATAAACTGTCCTATGACTTGCCTAAGTGTTAAACGAAAACCTATAGGCATGATATCTACTGATTTTAGAAAAGATGAAGTATACTGATTTTAGAAAAGGTTGTCAGTTATTCAGGAAAGACGAGTTTTGACAAAAGATCATAAATTCTGCAGACATTAGACAATGATTTTAGATTTGTAGGTGAGTGAGACGTTTTAGACTTGGTTATTAATTCCTATAGGCATGCTTTCTGGGCGTTGTTGATTTTAAATACTTTTACAGACCTAGCAAGAGTGCAGAAATCCTATAGGCATAGCATCTAAATGTTGTACTTCATTTAAGCCTATGAACATGATATCTAAATGCAGTTAGTTATTTAAGCCCTATAAACAGGTTTGCCTAGTGACAGATGCATATGCAGGATTCAGATTTCCAGTTAACTATGAGCATGATATCTATATGAGAGATGCAGAAATTTAACTATAGGCAGGATATCTACATGATGTGTAGAAATTCAGAAATTCCTATAGGCAGGGTATCTATATGCTATGCAGAAGTTAAAAAATAACCTATGGGCATGATACCTATATGAGAATGCGAGATTCCTATTGGCATGGTACCTATATGTGAATGCGAGATTCCTATAAAGATATGATGACCAATTTTGACCGAACAGAATGGTTTGAAGAATTTGACCAAGATCTGGCTCCTGAGCTGCCTACATATCCCTGGTCTTACAGGAATCAGGCCATATGTTGTCTAGGATCCGTCGGCGGAATATGCCGATGGAGATTTTCCAAGACAGACGCGATATTTAGGTTAGGATGGATGGTTAAAGTCTAATAGGGCTGCGGGAACTGGAGCGGGATTGCTCCTGCTGAGACGGCCGTTGCTTGCCGGTTTACCTGCAAATGAACCATATGTTGTGCGGAAATTTAAACAAGATGCAAGTTCCCATCGAACCATGAAATGTTGTCTTTGGACGGTTAGGATGACTTCCTGGGTCATGAAGCGTATAATAAGGATTCGCAAGCCATGAAATGGTGCTCTCGGGCTATGAGAATGATGCCTCTGAACTATGATGCCTTTGAATAATGATATACAAAAGATAAAAGGGGTCCTCAGGCCATGGCATGGTGTTCTTGGGCTATGAAAATGGTGCCTCTGAAAAATGATGCCTTCGGATGATTTGGTGATCTTTCAGCCTATGAGATGCAGTAGGTGGCGATCTTTCAGCCGAATGCAAGATGTAAATGAAGTGGTGATCTTTCAGCCATGCAAGATGTAAATGAAGTGGCGATCTTTCAGCCATGCAAGATGATAATGTGGCGATCTTTCAGCCAACGCAAGATGTAAATAAAGTGGCAATATTTCAGCCGATGCAAGATGTAAGTGGCGATCTTTAAGCCATGCAGAATGTAAATAAAGCGACGATCTTTCAGCCATGTAGAACGTAAGTAAGGTGGCGATATTTCAGTCATGCAAGATGTAAATAAAGGTGGCAATATTTCAGCCATACAAGATGGAGGTAGAGCTTAACCTCGGAAGGCAGAATGGTAGCCTTATGCAATGCAGAGAATACAGATGGAGATAGAGCTTAGTCTCAGAAGGCAGAATGGTAGCCTTATGCAATGTAGAGAAATGCAGATGGAGGTAGAGCTTAACCTCGGAAGGCAGAATGGTAGCCTTATGCAATGCAGAGAATGCAGATAGAGGTAGAGCTTAACCTCGGAAGGCAGAATGGTAGCAGAATGCAGATGGAGGTAGAGCTTAACCTCGGAAGGAAGAATGGTAGCCTTATGCAATGTAGAGAATCATATGGAGACAGATCTTAGTCTCGGAAGGCAGAATGGTAGCCTTACGCAGGAAGTAAAAATGGCAAATGGTAATAGAGTTTTCTTAGCTGATAGCGGATTGCGGTATCGTGATTGCTGGGGACACTGTTGTGCGGATAGCAGTTGCGAGCAAGTGCAACGGTTTGGAGAGTTGTATTCCTAAACTTTGTGAGTGAGCGTATAGTATATTTGATGATTTTGCAACTCAAGTGCCTGCATCCAAAGAAAAATTGTGAGTTTGTAAAGGGGGAAAGGTTAGTTCGTATCCCCGCTGGGTTTGCTTGACCTGCTCGGCTTTGATATGGTGATACTGTACGTATTATTGGGGTAGCATTGCTAAACAAGGCAATTTTAGTAATAAACATGCATGATTTAGTAAAACCTAACATAAGTGCATAATTAAGAATAATTTTCTTTAGATGAACTAACGACTGTGACGTGGTTCAAGACATTGCAAATTCGCTTGCTCTGGAGTTTTGAGGGTCCTCCTCAATATTCTGCCCTAGTTTACTGGGTTGCTGCTCCTGACGGCTGTTAATGATAAATGGCTGGAATCGACTTCCGAATTTTGAGGGTTCTCCTCAAAATTATGCCCCAGTTTCCAATAGCGGGGAAATGGAAATTTTATTAAATTATGACCGAACGCATAGGTCTACCTATGTATCCCCTCTTAAACGGAAATCAGGTCAGGCTTAGTTCAAATTACATCATATAAGGAAAGCATAAAGATTACACATAGTATCGCTTGACTACGTCTGAATTGATCGGCTTTGGCCAAACTTCTCCGTCCATTTCTGCAAGTATGAGGGCTCCTCCTGTCAGAACCCGATGAACCATGTACGGACCCTGCCAGTTGGGAGAGAATTTCCCTTTGGCTTCATCTTGATGCGGAAAAATTTACTTTAACACTAGCTGCCCCAGTGTGAATTATCTCGGCTTGACTCTTTTGTTGAAGGCTCTGGACATTCTGTTCTGTAAGAGCTGACCATGGCAAACTACATTCATTCTCTTTCCATCTATAAGAGCTAGCTGCTCGTAACGATTCTTCACCCATTCTGCATCCTCTAGCTTTGCTTCCTGTATGATTCCTAATGAGGGAATTTCCACCTCAGCGGGAATGACTACCTTTGTACCATAAACCAGCATATAGGGGGTTGCTCCTGTCGATGTGTGGACTGTGGTGCGATATCCCAATAAAGCAAATGAGAGCTTATCGTGCCACTGCTTATGCTTATCTATTATTTTCCTTAGTATCTTCTTGATATTCTTGTTAGCAGCCTCTACAGCTCCGTTCATCTGAGGTCTGTAAGCTGTAGAATTATTGTGTTTGATCTTGAAGGTTTCACACATGGATTTTATCAAATCACTATTGAGTTTAGAGCCATTATCAATAATTATTGACTCCGGAATTCCGAACCAACACATGATACGGTCGCGGACGAAATCCACCACGACTTTCTTAGTCACTGCCCTGTAAGATGCTGCTTCAACCCATTTGGTGAAATAATCAATTGCTACTAGGATAAACCGGTGCCCATTTGATGTGGTAGGTTCGATTGGTCCGATAACATCAATTCCCCAAGCGGAACGGCCACGCGAGCTTGTTGCATTAAGCTCATTTGGAGGCACCTTTATCATGTCTGCATATATCTGGCAGCGGTGGCACTTTTGGACATACTGGATGCAGTCTATTTCCATAGTTATCCAAAAGTAACCGGCTCGGAGTATTTTCTTTGCTAAAACAAAGCCATTCATATGTGGACCGCATGTCCATGCATGAATTTCCTCTAATAGCCTGGATGCTTCCTTTGCGTCGACACACCTTAGTAATCCCAAATCAGGAGTCCTCTTGTACAGGATTCCTCTACTGTGAAAGAAATTTTTGGTTAACCTTCGAAGAGTGCGCTTCTGAGTAGCGTTTGTGAGCTCTGGGTATTCTCCTTTTGCCAAGTATTCCTTGATATCATGAAACCAAGGCTTTCCATCTGCTTCTTCTTCGACATGAGCACAGTAAGCGGGCTGATCATAGATCTTTACCAGGATGGGATCAATGAAATTCTTGTCTGGATGTTGTATCATGGATGATAGGGTCGCTAGTGCATCGACGAATGCATTCTAGACCTTGGGAACATGCTGGAATTCTGTCTTTGTGAACCTCTTTCTCAACTCCTGTACATGATGCAGATAAGGGAGTATCTTGGCATTCTTGGTCCCCCATTCTTCTTGGACCTGATGTATAAGCAAGTCCAAATCCCCAATTACTAGCAACTCTTGGATGTTCATGTCAATGGCCATCTTGAGCCTTAAGATGCAGGCTTCGCACTCGGCCATGTTATCGGTGCACGGGAACCTGACCGTGGCAGATACCGCATAATGCTGACCAGTTTCTGATACTAGGACTGCTCCTATGCAAACTCCTTTGAAATTTGCTGCTCCATCGAAAAACATTCTCCAACCGTCATAAGATTCTGCAATGTCTTCTCCTATGAATAATACCTCTTCGTCAGGAAAATACGTTTTTAGGGGTTCGTATTATCCGTCTACGGGATTTTTAGCAAGGTGATATGCTAGTGCCTATCCTTTGATTGCTTTCTGAGTCACGTAGACAATGTCAAATTCACTCAACAGGATTTGCCACTTGGCCAGCTTGCCAGTGGGCATGGGCTTCTGAAAGATGTACTTCAAGGGATCCATTCTTGATATGAGATATGTAGTATAGGCACAGAAGTAGTGCCTCAACTTCTGAGCTACCCAAGTCAAAGCACAACAGGTGCACTCTAACAGAGAATACCGAGCCTCGTACATGGTGAACTTCTTACCGAGGTAATAGATGACCTGCTCTTTCCTCCCCGTTTTATCATGTTGCCCCAGAACACAACCGAACGCTCCATCCAATACTGCAAGGTAGAGTAATAGAGGTCTACCCGGCTCAGGAAGAACTAAGACTAGTGGTGTTGATAGGTTTTCCTTGATTCTATCGAAAGCTTTTTGAAAATCACCAGTCCATGTAGTAGCGACATCTTTCTTCAACATCTTAAAGATCGACTCACAGATGACCGTAGATTGTGCTATGAACCGACTGATATAGTTAAGTCTTCCTAGGAAGCTCATTACGTCCTTCTTGTTCTTTGGCGGTGACAGTTCTTGAATAGCTTTGACCTTAGATGGATCCAGTTCTATCCCTTGACGACTCACAATGAACCCAAGTAGTTTTCCGGTAGGAACCCCAAATGCACATTTTGCGGGATTCAGTTTCGGGTTGTATCTTCTCAGTCTGTTGAAGAACTTCCTCAAATCTTCCATGTGGTCAGTGGCTTTCTTGGACTTTATGATGACATCATCTATATACACCTCAATCTCCTTGTGTATCATATCATGGAAGATAGTAGTCATGGCCCTCATGTAGGTGGCCCCTACATTCTTTAACCCGAATGGCATCATCTTGTAGCAGTACATCCCCCACAACATAATGAAAGCCGTTTTCCAGATCTGATGATATCCAGCGAAGCAATCTACAAATGATTGCAGTTCATGCTTGGCACAATTGTCGATTAGAATGCGTATGTTTGGCAAGGGGAAGTCGTCCTTTGGACTGGCCAGATTGAGATCCATGTAGTCCACACAGACTCTAACCTTCCCATCCTTCTTTGGCACCGATACAATATTGGCTAACTATGTCGGATATTCTACTACCCTGAGAAACTTAGCTTTGTCTTGCTTAGTGACTTCTTCTTTGATTTTCAGACTCATATCGGGTTTAAACTTTCTGAGCTTCTGTTTTATCGGTGGACATCTCGGATCAGTTGGCAGTTTGTGGGCCACAATAGATGTTCTCAAACCAGTCATGTCATCATATGACCAGGCGAATATGTCCTCATATTCCCTTAGAAATTCTATGTACTCTTCCTTTTTTAACGGTGACAAATGAACGCTGATTCGAGTTTCTTTGATATTTTCTACATCTCCCAGGTTAACAATCTCGGTCTCGTCCAGGTTGGATTTAGGTCTGTTCTCAAAATTCTCGAATTTTTTAACAATCTCTTCTGGTATATCATCTTCCTCTAAATCAATGTCCGTTTGTTGCATTGTCTCCTTGCATGTCATAGTCATTGGTTCATCAAGATAAGTAATAGTAATGCTGTACAAGTAAAGTAATGAGAGAAAATAATAAGAGTAAGATTTGTAAGGAAACCGAAATGCTTTGATAAATTTCGTAAATGTTTTGAACATTGAAGATCTTCTTACGAGAATTAAAATGCGGAATGAAAATCATTTAGCAAATAAAAACAGAGCTTGTTTAGCATTGCTACCCCAAGGCTCGTCGGGCTCTGATTGTCCTGATGGTCCAGTTATTGAGGCGTGCCTCTCTGCTTACAGCCTGTATGGAAGGGCCTTCCTCCCCCTCCTCCTCGAAAATGACATAACAATCTATGTCATCATCTCTTAAGAACAAATTCCTTACTGCTGCCAGTGCTTCCTCTTCTTCTGACCCATAGATAACATCGGTCGGCTGGAAAGTCTACTCCAAATGTGGTATTGGCTGCTCCAGTGGGTAGTATGGACCGCGCCATGGTGGCGACCAGTTGTTGAATTCCTCCCAAGTATACTCATATCCCATACCAAAAGTGGTGCCATGTTTCTTTAGTTTGATAGGCTTGCAATTCCTTGGAGGTTCTTGCCAAGTCCCTTACTAGGATCATATCCTCTCCAGTTCAATATGCTTTCAATTTTGTTGTCCCACCATTTGTCTTTGTCAACGGTGTTGACTCGCTAGATGTGGTAATAGGTTTCCCCGCCTATCTTTCTCCTTCCTCCAATCGCTGGGATGGTTTGGCCACTGTATATGGGATTACTACCGTTGTCGTGAATGATCACCTCTTGGTGGTTCCACTCAAATTTCATCGCTTGGTGTAGTGTTGACAGCCCCAGCGATATGAACCCATGGCCGTCCCAACAGCAAGTTGTAAGATACTGGCATGTTTATAACCTAAAAATCAACGTCGAACCAAGTAGGCCCCATTTGCAAACACAGGCTGATTTCCCCAATGGTGGATCTTTGGGAACCGTCGAAAGCTTTGACGTTGATGGCCCCGTCCTTGATCTTATGCAGACCCTTTCCCAATGTTCTAAGTGTTACCAACGGGCAAATATTAAGGCTGGACCCTCCATCAATCAGGACCCTAGTGATAAAATAATCTTTGCATTGCACGGTGATGCGCAACGCTTTGTTGTGACTCAACCCTTCTAGTGGCAACTCATCTTCATGAAAAGTGATCTTGTCTTTCCAATACCTGCCCTATCATGTTTTCCATTTCTCCTCTAGTGATTTTGCTTGGTACATATGCCTCACTCAGCACCTTCAACAAGGCATTCTTATGTACGTCATAACTTTGCAGCAGTAGAAATCTGTGTTGGAGTTTTGTTCAGCTGATCAATGACTGAGTATTCCTTGGCTTGTATCTTTCTCTAGAGATCATCGGGCCCGGATTCAGTGATGGTCGGCCGACCAGAGGCCTGCTTACTTGACTCAGCTAAATGCTCCGGAGTGTAAACCCTGCCGGTTCTTGTCATACCCTGTGCTGCAACTGTTTCCCCGAATTTAGCTTTCTCTTTCCTTCTCTCCTCGGCTGTGTAATCCCAAGGTATGACATTTGTATGGAACAATGTTACGGCTGACATTTTTACTAGGATGGGCACCTTTACTCCGAATGGAACATGTATTTGGAGGGTAAAACCGCAACTTCAAATGGTGCGGGTACGTTTGCTAGAGACCCAAACTCGACTTCAATTGGTATTGGCGTCTTTGTAGGGGGTGGTGCTTCAAATTCAAGTGGTACCGAAATGTTTACCTCGGCATCCCCAGAAGGCTGAGTCTGGACTACGATCGAATTGAGGGTGACTATCAGCCTCTTTGGTTCGTCACCTTCTGTGATTAAACCGATCGATCCATTGGGATCCCAATCATTCTCTATTTCAATCATGTGAACACCTCCACCCTTATGATCCGACAGAGGATTGTTGCGGACATTCAGAGTAGACTCCTTTGCTACAATGATCTTGTTATCGATTGGAGTCTGGATCTTATCTTTCAAAGAGCGACATTCATCAATGGTATGTCCTTTCGTGCCAGAATGGTATGCACAAGACTTGTTTGGATTGACCCACTGAGAAGGGTTTTTAGGGGTTATAGCAAGGAGAGAGGTGACATAACCAGCAGCTTTGAGCCTTTCGTACAACTGGTCAATCAGTTCATTAATGGCGGTATACTGTTTGAGGGGTCTACGGTCGAAATTTGGTCGAGGTCTAGGGAAGGTTTGACGTGTGGGATATGATTGATAGTGGGATAGCTAAGCATTGTAGGCTTGGTAGACATGTGCGGTTTGGGAATATCTGGGTGAAGTAGGTTCATATGTAGGAGGTGGGGGTGATTGGTAAGTAGGTGATGGAGTTTGGTAAGAGGGTGAGGGTGCTTGGTAATTCGGGGTAGGCTGATATGTGAGTGGAGGTATCGGATAGGCTTGGTATTTGATAGGGGATTTGACTCTTTGTGCAACCATTACGGCACCTACGTCCCTTTTCTTGGACGTACCACCAGACTGTAAAGCCTTATTGGTAGCTTGCAAAGCTTCAAAGTTTGTAACCATACCACTTTTGATGCCCTCTTCAATCCTTTCACCCAGATTGATAATGTTGGAAAATTTCTGGCTCTCAATCAACATCAACCTTTCATAGTACTGCGGGTCTTGATCCCGGATGAAAAACTTGTTCATTTGTTCTTCTTCTAAAGCAGGTTTGACCTTAGCAGCTTCTGGTCTCCAGCGAGTGGCATACTCGAGGAATGTTTCCGCGGGCTTCTTGTTTAAGTTCTGAATGTAGAACACATCTGGTGCATTTTCTGTGTTGAACCTAAACCTGTCCATAAATTCGGACGCCATACTCTCCTAGTTCGACCATTTCTTTGGGTCTTGGCTAATGTACCAAGACAGAGCATCTCCGTTCAAACTCCTCATGAAAAGCTTTATGCGAATCCTTTCGTCTTTCCCCACTCCGACCAACTTGTCGCAGTATGTTCTCAAGTGAACTCTCGGATCCCCTGTACCATCAACATCTCGAACTTAGGAGGTTTGTACCCTTCGGGCAGTTCGACATCCAGTTGTATGCAAAGATCTTCATAGTTCAACCCTTCAATCCCCTTACTTCCTTCGACACCCTGAATTCAACTAGTCAATTTCTTGAGTTCCGCAGCCAGGTTCCTGATGAGTGATTTTTATCATCAGACTCGAGTGTGCTTGAGACAGTTTGGGTGGAGTGTGGCATGGTTTCCACATAGATGGGGGTGTTATGGTGGAAATGGTCATTTGTGGAATTCAGAGGTTCTGGGATAAGTAGTGGAGCGTGGCAAGTATTGTAGTGGTGGTGAGGAGCGGGATGGTTTTGTGATTTTGGGATGTTTTGTGGTGGCATGGGGTTTTGAGCATTTAGAAAATTGATATCTGGAGTGGTGAGGGAAAATGACAAGTTTGCCAGATTTCGAACCTGATCAAGTTCCTCCTAAAATTTCAACAGTTTTTGCTCGAGTTGGGACGCACTTTCTTTGGAGAGCTGAGCACCATGAGTGACCTCTACCCATTCAGTTGAGTTTTCCTTTCTGATGTTGTTCAAATCTTCCATCTTTCCTTTGTTCCTGCTTCGGATAGGACTAGGAGGAGGAGGGGGTGGAGGGCCCTTTGATCTTGTGGAATATGATGACGTTGCCAGAGTGCACGAACTAACCTTTGGGGAGGGGAGTAAATAGACAAAAAGTAAAAACAAAAAGGTAACAAGTCAGTGGGGATTATAATTGCGTCCTAATTTAGGAGCCTCGTTGTGCCCGAGGTAGGCCTAGCGACAAATTGATTTGGAGAACTTAGAATGCTAAATGCCTCATTTTATTGATAAAAAGCAGACGAATCCCAAAATGGCACTAAATAACAAGGAATAAAATATCACTAGTGGCTATTGGTCTTATTACATTTCATATAGTAAAAGAAAACTCCCATCTATTTGGTCCCAGAAGAACCTTCCCTAGACTCGGCATCTTTGGCTCCATCGAACAGCTTCACCAGCTCGCAAAGTCCCAGCAGTAGGTAGGCTCTGTCCAGGTGTCCACCCTCATTTCCTTCAGCATTCTGGCAGTCCTTGATCCTCTTGAGAAACTTCCTTTCCAGTTCCACTAAACCTCTTTCCAGGTATCCTAATCGCTTGTTGGCACTTATAGCCATGTCTTTCCACTCTTCAATCAATTTTTGATGGGTTCTTGAATCTCACGGTGCTCGCTTTCACATTTCTGAATCCTCTTGCGCAGTTGGTTGTATTTGACCTGTGCTTCAACCCTTTCATCGATGATTCTGTGACCTCGAACAAACCCAGGTTGGCCCAAATCATTGTGATTATCCTCCAGCCAGCCTGAATAGTATGGGGAGCAGCCAACATGGTATCTATCTGGTTCGATAGTATCTCTTCCCATTATGATCTTGCAATGCCACATATGTTGAGCTTGACACTTATAAGGACTGTCATCAGCTTGGAAGTCAGCCCAGAAGTGACTCATCTTGTCGACCCTTGGTATAACCTGCTTCCTACCAGCCTGCCTCATAACTCGGAGAGGGACATAAGGGTAGGTTCCTCTCAAACCGATCAATATCAGAAATGGTGCGTCTTTGGATCGGGCGATGAACTCTTCAGTAGGGAACCACTCAAACATCCATTGTATTTGATCCTCAGCTATATTTTCAAACAGCTCCACCCACCCCTTGGCATCTTTTAACTGAGCAAACATGTTGGGCATGTAGTTCATTTGCCTTGGTTGATAAAAGGCTATATGATCGTCCCAGTCTCTACACTGAATCTCTTGCCGATATTCACCCCTTTGAAGATGCTCCATGAGCCAGAGCTGGAGTAGCAAGTTGCAGCCCTCGAAGTGTGGGGCTCCTTGTTGACACTTTTCCAAGGCTCGGTATATCTCTGCGATGATCATAGGCACTCTGCTAAATAGTTGTCCACCAATTCCCTCCATCAAAGTTTTGGTGACTATGGCTAGCCTGGTGTGGATCCTTGCTTTCTTCATTGGAAACACTATCATCCCCAAGAAGCAGAACATGAAGACAAAGACCCTTCGGTGAATATGCCCCAACAATGTAAGGGCGAACTCATCCGGATATGTATGGTAGGATTTGTTGTGACCGTACCTCTCATACAAATAATCAAAGGGAATGTAGGACTCCTTCAAACATGTCTAAGTCTGAATTCTTCTTTAGGCCCATCATTTTGAGAAAACCTCTACCCTTGCGATTTTTCGGCATTAACAAACCCTGGGTCTCCCATGGTATACCAGCCAATTTTTCTATTTTCTCTAGCAGGGGTGTCATCTCAATCTCTCCGAAGCGAAACACAGACCTATCACAATCCTAGAACAGAGTAGCAACTTCTATGATTTTGTTGTTGGGTTGGACCTCCAGGAGGGAAGGTAGATTTCCTAGGTATTTTCGAACAAGAGTCTGATCATTGGAATGAAGATCCTCCCACCGACTTAGCAACCTTGGGTGGATGTTTGTGACCATGCCGAATTTGGGGACTTCGTGCCTCATGTTTCTGCAAGACAAAAGTGTTAGGCCTTTAACCCCACCAGACTCGACTATTAAATACCAATAATTGGCATAAAAGCATTTAGTTCTCCAAATAAATGCACAAAACGTGATAGTGTCCGTTTGGGTTTTTGGGAAACCCAGTGGACTTTGGACAAGGCTATCTTAAAGAGTCATTATGCGGACAACATAACTGACTCGGCTAGGTTTGACCATGATGCACGCAGAATTTAAACAGAATAAGGTTTCTATGGGGTTTTAGACTGGTACCCTTGAGCGGACAACTCAAGAGGGAAAGGCACAGAACCTTCGACTACACCGTTGATCGACTGCTTTTACCGCAAATACACCTTTGCCGGATTTAAAGGGTGATAATATTGGAAGAGCGCAAGCACTCATTATAAGCGTTGCTATGGTAATTTTTTGGCATGAGTGGAATATGATGTTGGAAACATGCATATGCAATAGTTAAAACAAGTCGTCACGTATTTGCACGTTCATAAATTAATAATTACAACAATTTAAAATAGTAATAAAGGAGTGCAGTAAAGGAAAGCAGTGAAAGAAACAAGGGAAATAAACAAGAGACAAGTTAGCTTTTGCAGTAGAAGAGAAAATTAAATTCTTAAAGGTATTAAACAAATAAAGCACATCAGAAATGTAAAGTTACAGTAAAAGCTTGAAATGGTAGAAGACTAAAAGATATCCCCAGCAGAGTCGCCATGCTATCTTTCCCCCCTTTTTCCAGCAAAAATCGGGTTTACGACATTTGGGAGGACAAATCGTTCCCTTTTGGGAATTGGCTTTGAATTGAAGAGTCGCCACCTAATGATTGAGTGCATTAGGACACTAAGGAAGGTTTGATTTGAACAACCAAAGATTGGGTAAGGGCTCAAAATTATCTCAAGGGGAAGGTGTTAGGCACCCCCCAAGATCCACTAGTGTGGTTCCCGGCCAAGCTATTTTTGTGACTTAAGTGCAAATAACACATAGGCAAATAAAGACTTCAAATAATAGGGAATTTTTTCATGTAATAAACAAAAGTAAGAAAAGGGAACTAAAGAGTTTATTTTCTTAAAAGGAATGGCTTTAAAAAGATTTAAAAGAAACAAAGAAAACGAAAATGGTGGGGGTCCAAGATTTATTAATAATATGGATCACCCCACACAACATCCGGTAATCACTCCTCAGTGAGGGGATACACGTGATGTTATCGCATGGTCATCATATATATCATCATATCTATATCTACCCTTTCCCACCCCGTTAAGGTATTAAAGCGCGGAATGGTCTCGTTTACTTATTGCATGCTATTACCCGCCCCAATCCTATCAGCCTCGGAGGCACTTGGGACTCCTAATCCTAGAGGGAGGAGGTATTGGGCTTATTTGTAGTTTCAAAATGTAAAAATACTAAGGCGACAAAAAGAACATATATGGAAAGTATGGGGAAGCATATAAAAAAATGAAAAGTCTCAAACAGACCTCCTTAAATCAAAAGAAAAACATATATTTTAGCATGTCTTACACGTACTGATTAGGGTCTGATTTAAAAGTTAGGGCAGACTGATTTATTGCATATTTCAGATAAGAAGCCCGAATCAGTCCTGCCTGCTGGTTGTAGTTAATAAAATCTGATTCAGTTTATAAACTGTCCTATGACTTGCCTAAGTGTTAGACGAAAACCTATAGGCATGATATCTACTGATTTCAGAAAAGAGGAAGCATACTGATTTTAGAAAAGGTTGTCAGTTATTCAGGAAAGACGAGTTTTGACAAAAGATCATAAATTTTGCTGACATTAGACAATGATTTTAGATTTGTAGGCGAGTGAGACGTTTTAGACTTGGTTATTAATTCCTATAGGCATGCTTTCTGGGCGTTTTTGATTTTAAACACTTTTACAGACCTAGCAAGAGTGCAGAAATACTATAGGCATGACATCTAAATGTTGTACTTCGTTCAAGACTATGAACATGATATCTAAATGCAGTTAGTTATTTAAGCCCTATAAACAAGTTTGCCTAGTGACAGATGCATATGCATGATTTGGATTTCCAGTTAACTATGAGCATGGTATCTATATGAGAGATGCAGAAATTTAACTATAGGCAGGATATCTACATGATGTGCAGAAATTCATAAATTCCTATAGGCAGGGTATCTATATGCTATGCAGAAGTTCAGAAATAACCTATGGGCATGGTACCTATATGAGAATGCGAGATTCCTATAGGCATGGTACCTATACATGAAAATGCAGAAATTCTTAAACTTCTATAGGCAGGTTATCTACCCCTTTTGCATACATAGTTACCCCTCCCTTTCCACTAGCCATCCCCGAGAGTTTTATTACAAAATTATTACAACCCAGAAAAGTAAAGTAAAGGAAAAAATACATCAGAAATTATAAAGTACAACCAAGGAGAGCCTGATTCAGACTTCCTGTCCGGGCAGTGCTTACACCCAAATATATCGCCATATTAAGCCAAAGTGCAATGTGAAAAGTCCAGCCCTCAGATGTCCAAGTTTAGAGGGAACTCAAGGTCCCAAAGCAAGGCTCACAGGAGATGGGCAAAACTTAAAGACTAGCAGAGAGTGCAAGTGCAGAATTCTGAAAGGGGGAAAGGGGAAGAGAAACAGTACACATAGGGATATAGGGAATGGGGAGTTACAAGAGGTAAAAAGTAGGTTAGTGGGCATAACCCAGCAATGAGAGATGTTGGCACACCCATAAGCCTACTGGAACACATTGTTTAGAGGTTAGGATCCCCTAAGGGATTACGTTCAAACCATAGACAATAACTTACATATTGCCATGTTTTAAACTGTAACTCAAAGCACATGAAGGAAAATAGGGAATAGGGATTCATAGCAGAAACAAACAAAAGGAAATCAACATGCTAGTTTAAGTATTTAACTCTACAGAAGTAGTAAAGTAGACATAGATGCAGAAAGCTATAAGTAAACACATTGTGGTGATGTTGAAGTTAAGAAGAGAAAGTTCTATTATGTGAGTAAGAGTTCAGAAGAGATTGTGAATTGTGTCTAAAGTGTGTAGTGTTTGTGAAAAGGGTCATGCCTTTTATAGTGTATAAAGCAGGCAGAAATAAGGTAAGAAAATAGTTTGAAAAATGATTGTCAATCAATTACACAAGGCTTCCCTTAATTAAGGGATTCAGATTCAAAACGAGTAAAACCATTTAAGGAAAGGAATTGAATAAACACTTTGTGTAAAGCATGCAATTGAGGGCAAATACATAAAGGTTATTTAAGGACATGGTTTTGACAGTACACGATTTGTGCAAATAAGGTAAGAAGATCAATTAACAACCAACGAATCAAAAGGGTTTGAGATTTTGTATGAATGAACCGAGTCAAAAGATGGGAAAGGTTTTTAACTTAAGGGAAATTAGCAAACAATGGAAAGGGAATCAATTAGACCCATGTTTAGAGGGAAGTAGGAACTAATCACAAATTCAAAAGCTACTTTAAAGGGAAGTCTATCATATATAAGGAGCATACGAACATGTTAAGCATGAAGAAAGACTGTAGTATCATTGTAAAGTCAGTAGAAAATCCGGTATAGAAAAGTTTAGCAAAAGGTCATAGTAATATGAAAGCAAGGAACAGGTCTGAAAGAGTTAGGGGTTTTGAAATAAACCTTAAGTTCAATCAAATCACATAATCAAGCTTGGCGAAACTCCCAAATTCTAGGGTTCCACATTGAATCAAGTACAGAGATGAGAAGGCAAGTAGTTGAAACAGGCTCAGAGGTTTTAGAGTTGAAACCTCTTGCATGCTTCTTTCATCAACATAAACTCATCAGAAAAACATGGTAGCAAAGTAACATGCGGAACACAGTAGAAGCACTCAAAAGAAAAACACTGAAAGGAACAGTAAAAGAAATATGCTTAAGAGATTTTTCAGAAGAAATTTAAACATGGATTAATAGAAGGAAAATAAGGAAACTTAAGAACTTAGTAGGAAAATACAGTAGGAGAAACATGCTGGAACATAGTAGAAGACAAAAAATATAAGAACATAGTAGAAAAACATATGAGAGCATAGTATGGAAAACATGGTAGAAGAACATACAAACACGGAGTATATAAAACTCAGTAAAAGAACATACAAGAACGGAGTGTAAAAACTCAGTAGAAGAACATACAAGAACGGAGTGTAAAAACTCAGTAAAAGAACATACAAGAACGGGGTGTAAAAACTCAGTAGAAGAACATACAAGGTAGAAGAAAACACAAGAACACAGTAGAGGCAAATAAACACAAAAGACAGGAGAGAAAGTCAGAGAAACACTTAAACATTTTCAGAAAACCCTAGATCGGAAACGAAGCAGTTTTGAAAGTAATTTTTGAAAGAAAAGTTAAGGGAATCATTTGAAAACTCAAGGAAAGCATAGATACACAACGGATCTAAAGAAATCAGAGAAAAACTTGAAGGGTTAGGGTTTCAAAAGAACCCTAAAAATGAGAAAGGCTTTGAAAGGCCACCGATCTGAGTCGGAGAGGTTAGAAACATGCTCAAATATCCTTGGTATGCTGGAGCAAGGCCGGAGATGACTGTGGAACCTCGAGTTGGCAGACGTCTGGGTGCAAACCTTCGAGGTCAAGCCTCGAATCTTCAGGTATCAGGTGCGTGAGAGCAAGAGGAGGTAGGTATGAGACTCCCACAGCCTGAGAAATCATGGATTCCGGTGGGTTTCAAGGTAGAAGTGGTGGTAAGAGGCAGTTAGGGTTTGGGAATGTTCGATAGAGTTTGAGAGTTCAGAGGCGACAGGTGAATGAAAATGATTTAAGGTTTGGGGTGTTTGTGAATTAAAAAAGGAAAGGGGGAATTGCGGCTGTTGATCATTTTGATCAACGGCCTAGATCAAAAGGGGAAGCCGGGCGGGTAAAAATAAATGGGTTAGGGCCGGGTAATTTAGGAATAGGTATAGGCCATTTGAAATTGAAATTGGGGTTTATTTGGGGGGTTGATTTGGGCTAAAATTGAAATAAAATAGGGCTATTATTTAAATAGCCACTTTCCCCTTTTTATTTTATAGAAATAGTAAAATGAGTTCTGAAAACAAATTAAAGGTACTAAATTAATTAATAATGTATAAATATTAAATTAAAATACTAGAATCTATTTTGTAATTATAAACACAATTAAATCTAAAAATAGGTTAAAATTGCAATTATACGCAATTTAGCTTTAAAAATACTAAACAAATTTGTAAAAATATGCAAAAATTATGCCAGCTATATTTTAATATAAATATGAGAATCCAATAAGTGAATCACCCAAAATAATAATTTTGGGGATAATTATTGGGTTCTTGATGAAATAGGGCAATAAGTAGATTTAAAAATCTATAAAAATTAAGAGAAAAATAGTAAAACCTTGGGACATACTTATATATGCATATACCTGTTGTTTTGAAACTATTTTATATATTAAAATATACAGGGAAAAATTGGGTATCAACAATATGTGATTATAGGCTCTCGTTGATCCGAATAATGTCTTGAACACTTCCATAGCCTACCAATGATAATATCCCTAGTCAAACCTTTTGAGCCTTAGACCTTTTTCTTTCAAGAACCATGATACAAGCCTTTACCCGTTCTAAAAAATACCCTCTCTTGGCACCCAATCTTTCCTTAATACATGGCAAAAGCATAAGTTTGGGGGGGAGAGACGAGGAATGCAACAAAGTGGAAAAGGCACAAAATGAAGAAAAGGAAAGGCAATGAAAAAGAAAGAAAATCAAAAAGACAAAAAGAATAATCAATGTAGAAAAGAATGAAGAGATTTAATACAAGTAAAAAGATGAAAGATGTGAAAAGTTGATAAAAGAGAAAAAGTTTGAAATGAACAAGAAAGAGTGAAAGTCCGTCTCTCTAACTCCTTAGAAAGAAGTTAAAGGACTTAAAAAGTCAAGAGAATATGTGCCAAAATGAAGCAAAAGAAGTGTTAAAGGGAAGATGGAACCTACTTAGACCAAACATTTCCTACCCTAAACCAAAAACCTTCACTATATCTCCACAAAATCCCTATATGATCTTGAGTTGAATGAAGCTTACATTAGTGGTGACTCACATAAGGGGCAAGTATATGGTACTTAGAGCCGGACTTGTGACTTTTCTTTGAGAGAGATGAGTGTATTTCCATTAACCTCGTTCTGAGTGTTACAATCCTAAAGGTGAGGTTTGCTTGGGGAGAATTAAGGATGTGTGAGTTTGGGTTCCACAATGACCAAAGTAATAGAAATAGTTTCTTTGATGTGTTGAGTCAACTCTTGATGCTCTTGTGTTGCAATAAATCCATGGTGCTTAAAAGAGTGAATGTTGTTAATGATTCATTTGAATTGAGGGTAATTGTTAGTCCCAACTGATGCTAGATGAGGTCACTTTAGGTCAGCTGAATTTTCTTGGAGTTACTCTTAAGGGGTGGATCTTATTTTGTTTGCTTGAGGACAAGCAAAAGCTTAAGTTTGGGGGAGTTGATAACTAGGGATTATGATGCATTTTACACTCTTTCTTACTTGAGTTTTGATTAAAAATATGTACAAAATAGTCCCAAAGGCTTATATATTGTACTTGCTTGCAAGGTTTGGTCAACAAGGTGAGAATTCGTCAAAACCAGCTCAAAAAGGAGTGAAACATGCACAAGTACCAAGAACAAGTCCAAGCACAGTGCAACAGGTCCAATGCGGCCGCACTCCATTCTGTGCGGTCCGCAGTGGGGAAGTTCAGAGAGGTGCTCATTTCAGACTCAAGCAATACGGCCACAAAGCAGTCTGTGCGGACCGCATTAGCTTCATCGCGGTCGCACTCGATATTGTGCGGTCCGCAAAGCTGGAGTTCAGAGAGTTGCCAATTTTGGGAATCATTGTAAGTGCGGTCCGCGGTCCTTTTTGTGCGGACCGCAATAGAAGCCACCGCGGCCACGGTACATTTTGTGCGGCCCGCGGTGGCCAAGTTCAGAGAGTAGAGTTCAAAGCCAAGAAGCCTCAGTGTGGGCCGCACTCAATTTTTTGCGGACTGCACTACCCCCGCAGGGGTAATTTTGTCCAGAAAATTTGGCCTAGTATAAATAGTTTCTTTTCCCATTTTTAGGTTATTCAGTTGTATTTTAACGTTGGGTTGCGCTCGTGAACAGTAGTTCTTAACCATTTTGAGTAATTTTAGAGTAGTTTTACCATTGAATCTTCAAGTTTAGCTTGTCATTAAATATTATGGGTTTTTCTTCATTTATTTCTTTGTTTTCTTCTATTATCATGAGTAGCTAGACCCATTAGTTAGGGTTGTGGCTCAACCCTAGTGTGAATATTTGATGGGTCTTGTGTTTTAAGGCTTGAATATCTATGGGTGTTTGATATTTGGACTAATTTATGGTTTCAATGTTGAATTAGTGGTTGTAAACAATAATTTGTGCCTATTTGACTTGAGTTCTTCTTGAGAAAGAGAACTTGAGTCTAGGAAAATTAGTCCAACAAGGAATTGGGGCGTATTCAAGAGATTGATAGCCTCAATTAAAGGGTTAAACCTAGAGATAGTAATACCCAACTTGAACCTAAATTCCTTGCGCAAATTATCATACCCAATTGGTCTTGAGAAAGTTAATTAGGGCAAAATCACTCAAACTACCGAGAGGTATAGAGTGAGAAGTTTAGTGCATTGGTTATATCGTAATACCCAATATGACAACCTAGCCTTAGACCCGAGAACCACTCAAGTATCCATATAGGAGAAAGTCACTTCCCTAGTGCCTTCTTAACTATTTAGACAACCTTCAAGTATTTCACTCTTAGCTTAATTTAGCATCTTATTAGCATAAAATTAGAAGTAAAATCAAAAGACCAAATATGATTAGAAGTGAAATTAAGAGTAACTATGCATCTCTAACTTAGATAGAAACCCAATTCCCATTTCTAGCTCCCCTGGAAATCGATCCCGACCTTCTCGGGTAAAAACTGCTTCGACCACTCTCGCTACTTTGTAGTACTGCAGGGTTGGCACCGATCAACAAGCTAAAGGGAAACAGGTTGTTGATGAATCGAAGAAGGCACCATCAGGACCAAGTCCTCGTTTGGATCTAGTTCGTGAGAATGCCATCCAATGGCATAATAACTTTGTGCCATATGGGCGGTACATCTCCGAAATGGGAATTAATGTGAAAACTCTGGAAAGAACTTCCCGGATGTGCTTTCCCGGTTGAGAGAAATGAAGATGGATAAGTTCCTAAAGTGCCTGAAAGTGGGGATTTTGACTACTTATTAGCGCCTTTTAGCTTTCATTTTAGTCCAAAAGTGTTTAACAATGTTCCCGAAAACTAATGAATTATGCTTAATTGCAAAAATATTGAAAGATGTACTCCTGAGATGAAATCCAACTCAAGAAGGAGTAATTTGAACTTAAGGACAAAAAGGGGACAAAAGCTCAGAAGTGCGGACCACAGATTATCATCTGTAGCTGCAAAGTGTGAAGGAAAGGCCAGTAAAAATGTTGCAAAGTGTGGCCCGCGCATGGATTGTGTGGCCGCATAAGCTAGGTCATGAGCAAAGTTCAGAGAGTCTGCATTTCAAGATCATCAAAAGTGCGGACCGCACAATTATTGTGCGGCCACTGAAGAAGAGCTATGCGGCTGCAGTTACAAATCTACGGACTGTAGAAAGAGTGCAGTGCGATTGCAGTCCAGAATTATGCCGCCGCAGATTTCCAATCCTGTCATGCTAAAGAAAAGTACGGACCGCACATGGAATTGTGCGGCCGCATAACCTCCAAAAAGGGCATTTTTATACGAAATTTTCGCCCATGTATAAATAGAAGAGTTTCACTTTTAGGTCAATTTTTGACATCAACAGCTACAATAACTGTTTTTCTTTACTTCTTTTAGTAGTTATTCATATTTTGGGATATTTTAACATAGAATTTTTTATTTTAATTTTTCAATATGAGTTTAATTAGCATTTCTTTTTTTATTTCTTCAATTTCAAGCATGAGTAGCTAGATTTTTACTAGGGTTGTGACCCAACCCTAGTGTGTAAACCTCATGGATGATTAAGTTTATGCTTGTTTATGAATGAGTTTGTGTTATTTAGCATGGCTTATGCTTTGTGGAATTAGTGGTTGCAAACATTAATTCATGCCTATTGACTTAGTCTCTTCTTGAGAAAGAGGAACCTAGTCTAGGTTAACCTAGCTAACAAGAAATTGGGATGAGGTTCCTCTTGAACCTCAAGCAAATAGAAGAGGCCGAGCACCTCAAGACAACGTCCCAATTCCACCCCCACCTCTACCAAGAGCGGCTCCACAATGGGTGTTGCCGAATAAAGGGTATGCAAGTGCCATTGTCCCGCCTCGTAGTAAGCGGGAAACTTTCAAATCACAAATGCAATGCTCACATTGCTCGAGCAACGGGGATTCTTCACCAGAGATCCGAGTCAAAATGCATATAAACACTTGAAGGGGTTTGTGGACACTTGTTGGGGGAGTAAACAGATAAACATCTCTGAGGATGATTTAAGGTTAAGGCTATTTTCCTTGTCTCTATGGGGAAAAGCCTTAGATTGGTTGGAGAGATTTCCAAACCATTCCATCGATACGTGGGATGAGTTGGTGGAGAAATTTATTTCCAATTTCTTTTCTCCTGAGCATATGGCTACTCTTAGAGATGAGATTCTAGTATTCAAACAAGAGCCCAATGAGCCAGAGATATGGTAACAGTATAGGATAATGGCCAAATAGTGCCCTAATGGTGACACGATGGAAGCTATGATTCAACAAACTTTCTATCGAGGGATCAACAAGACCAATCAGTGCATGGTAAATCAACTCCCCAGTGGAAATTTTATGACAACACCTTGTGAGATTTTAGATGAAATGGCGGATACCTCATCGGCATGGCAAAGTTAGGAAAATATTCCTCAAGGTGATCCAAATGTGATTCACCTCCATAAAGACTTGCATGCTCATGGGCAAGCCATTGCTGAATTGACCACCACGATTAATCAATTGGCAAAAGCTCAACTTCAACAAGTTCAAAATCCTAATCAACTCAACTCCATAGAGGGAGTAAACATAATGGTGAACAAAAGAAGGACCAAGGGTTCACAAGTGCAAAACCGAATGGAGAATTATGTGCAAGACGATAGTGGGTTTGATCAAGATAAATCCTACAATGAACAAAAGGACGAAGTTTAATATGTGAACAACTTTCAAGGGCAAAAAAACAACTCTCAAGGCCCGAATCAACAATAATGGAGACTTCAAGATAATCAAGGTAATTGGAATTCTAACAACCAAGGTAATTAGAGTGGTGGGAACAATCAAGGGAATTTGCATAATAACAACAATCAAGGAAATTGCAGTGGAGGAAATAACCAAGGTAATTAGAGTGGGAACAACCAAGGATATTCGGCAGGCAACAATCAAGGGGGATGGAACAATAATCAAGGCAATCGGGGGTCGGGTTTTCAAAGGCCCTTGATGTTTCAACAACCAAGCAACCTGCCTCCTTATCCTTCCCATGGTCCAAGTTCCTCCAACAATGAAATGGGGCATATAGAGAATATGTTCAAGCAAATGATGGAGAAGAATGACGGCTCCATTTCCCAATTTGCCTCCCACAATACATCTATCCGTAACTTGGAAGTTAAAATGGGACAAATCTTTCAACCTCTAAATACTCGTCCTAAGGGGACACTACCAAGTGACACAATGGTGAACCCAAAGGGTGGGAACAACACAGGACATGCCATGGCCGTTACTACAAGGAGTGGAAAAGGTGGGAATGCACCCACCTCTAGTCAAAGGAAGCTTGTGGATGATGAGCAAGTGGTAAAAGAAGATGAGACCCCGACCAATGTGGTGCAAGCAAATGATGAAGTGCAGATTGATATTGATGACAATGTGGAAGAGACTCAAGAGGAAGTGAACCCGTCTAGGGATCACGTTGTTGACATACCGAAACAGGTAGTGCAAAAGGCTAAGGCACCATTGCCTAAGCCTCCCCAACCATATCCTCAAAGGCTTTCCAAGCAAAATGGCGAGAATCAATTCAAAAAGTTCATTGACATGATGAAGAGTCTCTCAATTAATGTGCCATTGGTTGAAGCTTTGGAGCAAATGCCCGGTTACGCAAAGTTTATGAAGGATTTTGTGACAAATAAGTGGTCGATGAATTTTGAAACTATCAAAGTCACTCATCAAGTGAGTGCAATTGTGCATTTAATGGCTGCTAAATTGGAAGATCTTGGTGCTTTCACAATCCCTTGTACCATTGGAAGTGCTGAGTTTGCTAAAGCTCTTTGTGATATTGGGGCAACTATCAATTTGATGCCCTATTCGATTTTCAAAACTTTACGAATTGGGAAACCAAGACCCACATCTATGAGATTACAAATGGCCGATCGTACCATGTGTAGACCCTTGGGAGTGATTGAGGATGTGTTGGTTCGTGTTGATAAATTCATTCTCCTAATGGATTTTGTCATTCTTGATTGTGAGGTTGACTATGAGGTGCCGATTATCCTTGGTATACCTTTCCTTGCTATGGGAAAGCCTCTAGTTGATGTTGAATCCAGAGAACTTACCTTCTGGATTGGTGATGAAAAAGTGATTTTCCATGTTTGTAAGTCCATGAGGCAACCCAATAGCAATGAGCTGTATTCTTTCATGGATTTGGTGACCGATGTGATTATAGATGAAACAAGTGTTGTGATGAATGTTGATGATACATTGGAGGCTGTCTTGCTCAAATTTGATGATGACGAGATGGATGGATTCGTGGAATATGTGAACTCTTTGCAAAGAATGGGGTCGTACACTTATGAACCCTGCAAATTGTCCTTGGATCTTGAAAATAGGACAACTCCTCCTACAAAGCCTTCAATTGAAGAACCTCCTATCTTGGAGTTGAAGCCATTTCCTCCACATCTTCGGTATGAATTTCTTGGCCCTTCTTCTACTTTACCAGTTATTTTTTCCTCTTGTTTGACTAACTTGCAGGTAGACTCTACATTGGCGGTGCAATAAAAGATGAAGAAGGCTGGATGGGCATTGACGGATATTCGGCGGATAAGCCTTGGATTTTGTATGTACAAGATTAATTTGGAGGAAGGTGCCAAAGCATATATTGAATATCAAAAGAGACTTAATGAATCCATGCAAGAGGTTGTCAAAAAGGAGATCATCAAGTGGTTGGATGCCGGGGTTATCTACCCTATTTCTGATAGTTTATAAACTTCTCCGGTTCAATGTGTCCCAAAGAAGGGGGCGTGACGGTGGTCACCAATGACAAGAACGAATTGATTCCTACAAGAACGATGACCGGGTGGATAGTGTGTATGGACTATTGTAAGCTTAACAAAGTCACAAGGAAGGACCATTTTCCACTTTCCTTCCAAGATCAAATGCTTGATAGATTGGCCGGCTGTGTTTTCTATTGTTTCCTTGATGGGTATCCCGGCTACAACCAAATTCTTATTGCTCTGGATGATCAAGAGAAAACTACATTTACATGTCCTTATGGTACTTTCGCTTCCAAGCTGATGCCATTTGTGTTGTGCAATGCACCGACAACTTTTCAAAGGTGTATGATGGAGATCTTCATGGACATGGTGAAGTATTACCTTGAAGTCTTCATGGATTACTTCTCGGTGGTTGGGAATTCTTTTGATGATTGTCTCGAAAACTAGGATGAAGTGCTGGCAAGATATGAAGAAACAAATTTGGTGCTAAATTGGGAGAAATATCATTTCATGGTCAAGAAAGGCATTGTCCTTGGCCACAAGATCTCAAAGAATGGTATCGAAGTCGAAAAGGCAAAGATTGAGGTGATTTCTAAACATCCACCTCCAATTTCAGTAAAGGGCGTGCGGAGTCTCTTAGGCCATGCAGGGTTTTACCGGTGTTTCATCAAGGATTTCTCTAAATTGGTGAACCCATTGTGAAAGCTTTTGGTGAAAGATGCTAAGCTCCATTTCGATGATGATTCCATGAGAGATTTTGAATTCCTAAAGTTCAAGTGTACTACTACTCCCATCATCACCGCTCCAAATTGGGGTGTTCCTTTTGAGCTCATGTGCGATGCAAGTGATGTAGCGGTTGGGCTGTTTTGGGCAACACATCAACAAGCTTTTTCATACGGTCTACTATGCTAGTAAGAACATGAATAAAGCCCAAGTCAACTATACCGTTATGGAAAAGAAGTCCTTGTCATTTTGTTAGCTATTGAGAAGTTCCGCCCGTACTTGTTGGGTGCAAAAGTAATTGTCCACACGGATCATGCGGCACTTTGTTATCTTATGAGCAAGAAAGATTCAAAAGACAGATTGATGAAATGAGTGCCTTTGCTGCAAGAGTTTGATATTGACATCCAAGAAAGATTCATGCGGGATACTTGTCTCATTTGGAGGAGGAAGGGAGGCTGCATGATGGCCTTGAAATCAATGACTCCTTCCCCGATGAGCAACTTTTGGCTATTTCAATGAAGGAGGTGCCCTTGTTCGCGAATCTAGCAAATTTTCTTGTGAGTGGTATCATCCCGGATGAGTTCTCTTCAAGCCAAAGGAAGAATCTCAAATGGGATTGTCAATACTATTATTGGGATGAACCGTACCTTTTTCGAATTTACACGGATGGAGTGATTAGAACATGTGTACTGGAGGAGGAGCAATGTGAAATACTTGGGGCTTGTCATTCTTCGCCATATGGTGGTCACCATAATGGAGCTAGAACGGTGGCCAAACTGCTATGTTGTGGTTTCTTTGGCCCGCTCTCTACAAGGATGCAAGTGATCTAGTGAAACAATGTGATGAATGTCAAAGGGCCGGTGGAATTTCAAAGAAAACTGAAATGCCCCTCACCACCATTTTGGAGTATGATATTTTCTATGTGTGGGGTATTGACTTCATGGGTCCTTTTGTGAGTTCTTGTGGAAACACTTACATCTTGGTCACGGTTGTTTATGTGTCCGAATGGGTTGGGGTCGTTACTCTACCCAACAATGAGGCGAGAAGTGTGGCGGCGTTCTTGAAGAAACAAATTTCACAAGGTTTGGTACTCCGCGTGCTATCATAAGCGATAGGGGGTCATATTTTTGCAACAAAGCCTTCGACACCTTACTCACCAAGTATGGTGTCACTCATAAAATCATGACTTCACTAATAAAATCACGACTCCCTATCATCCACAAGCAATTGGTCAAGTGGAAGTCTCCAATAGGGATATAAAAGAGTATTTTGTCCCAAACAATGAATGCTAACGGGACGGATTGGTCCAAGAAATTTGATGATGCATTATGGGCTTACCGGATGGCTTTGGATCCCCTAAAGTACATATTCCAGAAACCCATGCCGACCGGGAAGTTAGCTATGTGGCAGATACTACTAAGTGAGTTCAATATCATCTACGTAACTCAGAAGGAGGTCAAGGGACAAGCATTGGCAGATCACCCTGCTGAAAATCCGGTGGGAGGAGAATACAAACATTTGAAAACGTATTTTCCTGATGAAGAATTGTAGGAGAAGACATTACTGAAGCATATGATGGATGGAGGATGTTTTTTGACGGAGCCACAAATTTCAAAGGAGTGGGCATTGGAGCAGTTTTGGTATCAGAAATGGGTTAGCATTATCCGGTATCTGCTAAACTTAGATTTTCCCTACACCAACAACATGGCAAAGTATGAAGCTTGCATATTAGGGCTCAATATGGCAGTTGACATGAACATTCAGGAGTTGTTGGTGATTAGTGATTCAGATTTGCTTGTGCACCAAGTACAAGGAGAATTGGCCACCAAGAATTGCAAGATATTGCCATATCTGCACCATGTGCAGGAATTGAGAAAGAGGTTTACAAAGATAGAATTCCAACATATGCCCAGAATTCAGAATGAGTTTGCCGACGTATTGTCCACTTTGTCATATAGGATACAACATCCAGATAAGAACTACATTGATCCCATTTCGGTGAGGATCCATAATCAGCCGGCATATTGTGCTCATGTAGAGGAAGAAGCAGATGGAAAGCCTTGGTTCCATGACATCAGGGAATACTTATCGAAAGGAGAATACCTGGAGCATGCAAATCATATCTAGAAACACACACTCCGGGTATTGTCAAACCAGTTCTTCCACAACGGAGGAAACTTGTACAGAAGAACTCCTGATTTGGGTTTACTAAGATGTGTTGACATAAAGGAAGCTTCTAAGCTACTTTAGGATGTGTATGCTGGGACATGTGGTCCACACATGAATGGTTTCGTCTTGGCTTAAAAGATACTCAGGGCAGGTTAATTTTGGATGACCATAGAGACGGATTACATTCAGTATGTCTGCAAATGCTTTCAATGTCAAGTGCATGCCGACATAATAAAAGTGCCGCCAAATGAGCACAATGCAACAAGCTCACCTAGGCCATTCGCCGCCTGGGAAATGGATGTTATTGGTCCAGTTGAGCCCACTGCTTCAAACGGACACCGGTTTATTATGGTAGCCATTGATTACTTCATGAAATGGGTAGAAGTTGCATCTTACAAAGCTGTAACCAAGAAAGTCGTCGCAGATTTTGTCAAGGATCGTATTGTCTACCGATTTAGAGTTTCCAAGTCCATTATTATTGACAACGCCGCCAATCTCAAAAGTGATCTAATGAAAGCTATATATGAAGCTTTCAAAATCAAGCACAAGAATTCCACAGCCTATATACCTCAGATGAATGGAGTCGTAGAAGCCGCCAACAAAAATATCAAGAAGATACTAAGGAAAATGATAGAGAACCACAAACAATGGCACGAAATGTTACCATTTGCTCTATTGGGGTACCGCACCATGGTTCGCACATCAACCGGGGCAACTCCCTAAATGTTGGTTTATGGTACCGAGGCTGTAATCCCAGCCGAGGTGGAGATTCCTTCTTTAAGAGTCATACAGGAAGCTGAACTCAGCGATGCAGAATGGATAAGGAGTCGCTATGAGCAATTGGCCCTTATCGATGGAAAGAGGATGAACGCAGTATGTCACGACCAACTTTATCATAACAGAAAGTCCAGAGCTTTCAACAAAAGAGTCAAACCAAGGCAGTTCGCACCAGGGCAGCTGATATTGAATAAAATCTACCCACATCAAGATGAGGCCAAAGGGAAATTTTCTCCCAACTAGCAAGGTCCATACAAGGTCCATAGGGTGCTAACAGGAGGAGCACTCACACTTGTAGAAATAGATGGAGAATTCTGGCCAAAACCTATCAATTCAGACGCAGTCAAGAGATACTATGCTTAGATACTTTACATTTCCTCATTTGATGTAATTGAACTACGCTTGACCTGATTCCCATTTAAGAGGGAATACAGAGGCAACCTTATGGGTTCGGTCATATTATAATAAAATTTTCATTTCCCCTAAGATCAGAAACTGGGTCTGAATTTTGAGGAGGGTCCTAAAAATTCTGGAACAAGTCCAGCCAGCGCCAACATGCGTAAGGCGGTCAGTAATCAGTTAAGAAACTGGGGCAGAATTTTGAGAAGGATTTTCAAAATTCCGAAGAAGGTTCAACAAGGCCTATTATCCGCAAACAGCCAAAGGATCATCCACCAAACTGGGGCATAATTTTGATGGTCCCCCCTCAAAATTCCATGAGAGAGCTGCAACGTCTTTGAGATGTCTCACAATCACTAGTTCATCAGAATTACTTAATATATTAATACATTTCTAAAACAACTCTATTTTTTTCAAATATTGCATATTTTCGAAAACTCTACTTCCATAACAGTCAGGTGTCACTTAGGGGAACTCGAAGGGCTTTCAGAACGGAGCAGAGCAACGCCGGCAGACGAAGCAAGAACCAACCTCCCCTCACAAAACTTATAAATTTTCTTTGAACGCAGACACATTTGACGTAACGATAGCACTCGCAAAACATGCATACCCAAAGATAATCCATTATCAATCAGGCCATCAGACATCGAATATATCTCCAGCTAAGACATATACTACTCTTATTTGTTGCTCGCTCTTTGCATGGGACTAAGCCCTCTCTTCCATATTGGCATGAGGCTAATCCTTGCCTCCCCATTTGCATGAGGCTAATCGTTTCCTTCATACTTAATGAGTCTAATCCTTGACTCCATGAGGCTAATCCATACCTCCATACTTGAATGAGGCTAATCCTTGCCTCCCTATTTGCATGAGGCTAATCCTTGTCTCCCTATTTGCATGAGTCTAATCCTTGCCTCCCTATTTGCATGAGTCTAATTCCTAACTCCACACTTGCATGAGGCTGCAAGCCACGAATAAGGCACTACAATCAGGTGGCATATCGAAAAAAAGGGATGTTGGGGCAGTAATGGAGGCCCAGGGCCCAAAATCTCCACTAACCTATCAAACACCTCTGCTTACCTATCAAATACCTCCACCTCCATATCAAACACCTCCACCCACATATCAAATACCTCCACCTCTATATCAAACACCTCCACCCACATATCAAACACCTCCACCCACATACCAAGCATCACCACCTACATATCAGCCTTAATCTCCCAAATATTCCTAACCATCCACTGTCCATCACACCTATAATTCCCAACCACTCCACTTCCAATCACCACTAGCTCGCCAAAATTATCCAAGACCAAGATCCAATTTTGACCACAAGCCACCCAGACAGTACACCACTATTGTTGAGCCCATCAACCAACTGTATGAAAGGTTAAAAGCTGCAGGTTACATCACTTTTGTTCCTGCTGTGGCATTAGAAAATCCATCCTAATGGGTCAATTCGAACAAAACCTATGCATACCATTCTAGTATGAGAGGGCACACCACTACTGGGTGCCGAACATTGAAGGATAAAATACAGATGCTTATTGAATCCAAGGTCATACAAGCAAAGAAAGCCATTCCTAATGTCCGCAACAATCCCCTTCCTGATCACAGAGGTGATGGTGTACATACGATAGAGACAAATGAAGAATGGGACCTTGAGAGGTCAATCGGGCTCATTCGAGAAGGCGATGACTTTAAGGTTGCGGTCACACTTACTCCTATTGTGGTTCATACTCAGAACCCTATTGATGTTGAGGTAACTGCATCAATTCCATTCGAGGTAGAAGTAGCTCCGCCCGCAGCCACCTCCGCTCTATTTGAAGTAGAAGTGATCGCACCTTTTACTATGACGGTGTCAACCACACCCCCATTCAACTCAAAAGCAATACCCTGGGATTATGTTGCTGAGGCTCGGCGGAAAGGGAAAGCCAAGGTAGAAGAATCTGACGTAGCACAAGGAATGATTAGGACTGGAAGAGTCTATACACCGGAACATTTGGGAGGATAAAGCAAGGATGCCACTACTAGGCAGCCTATCGTTGAGACCGGGCCAGATGACCTATGTAGGGAAGTGCGGGCAAAGGAGTACTCTGTTGTTGACCATCTGAACAAAGTCCCTCCTAAAATATCTATCCTGTCGCTATTGCAGAATTCAGAGGCACACAAGAATGCCTTAATAAAAGTGCTGAGTGAGGCTTATGTACCCAATAAAATCACTGGTGGAGAAATGGCCAACATGGTTGGGAAAGTGTTGGAGAGCCATAAAATTATCTTCCACGAAGATGAGCTACCGCCGGAGGGATTGAATCACAATCGAGCACTGCATATCACGGTACAATTTGAAGATAAGTTAATAGTCAGGGTCCTGGTTGATGGAGGTTCAAGCCTAAATATTTGTCCATTGGACACTCTGAAGAAGTTAGACAAAGGTTTCCATGAGATAAGGGTAGGAAGCATGAATATAAAGGCTTTCAAAGGGTCCCAGAGGTCCACGATCGAGGAAAGCAACCTTTGCTTGCAGAGGGGGCCAACTTTGTTCGACGTTGAATTTTAGGTGCTTGACATACCAGCCTCATATAATCTTCTGTTTGGCCGGCCATGGATCCATGATGCTGGAGCCGTTCCTTCCACATTATATCAAGCCATGAAGTTTGAATGGAACCGCTAGGAAGTAATCATTCACAGAAATAGAAGTAACCCCATCTACACTAGTCGAACCATCCCGGCCATTGGACATAGAAAAAGGCTAGGAGGGAAAACCTATCATCATATCGAGCGAGTCAATGTCGTCGAAAAGGATAAGTGGTGGAGTAACAAAATAGAAAGCATACTAGAATGGTCCGGATACGAACCCGACAAAGGGTTGGGAAAGAACCTCCAAGGTATCACCAAGCCAATACAGCTGAAAAGTCATGGTACCACTTTTGGGCTCGGATACTAGTACACATGGCAAGAGTATAGGAAATGGTCGCTGTCACACCTCCTTTTTCCGCCCCCGAGAGGGTGCAAGGAGTTTTTCCAATTAAAGGACAATCGAAACGGGATTTATTTATTTATTTCAGAGTCGCCACTTGGGAGATTTAGGGTGTCCCAAGTCACCAATTTTAATCCCGAATCGAGGAAAAGAATGACTCTGTATTACAGTCCGCGAACCAGAAATCCGAATAAGAAATTCTGTTAACCCGGGAGAAGGTGTTAGGCATTCCCGAGTTCCGTGGTTCTAGCACGGTCGCTCAACTGTTATATTTGACTTGACTATCTGATATAATACGTATTATAAACTTATGTGAAAATTTTATCCTTTAGCCGCTTTTATTATTTTTTATTTATTGTTATTATTTTACGAAGAATTGCAACATTGTGAAAACGTATTTCAAACCACGTCGCAATCAATGCACCCGTGGTTATCGACACATTTCGACTCCGTTGAGATTTGGATTTGGGTTACATAAATGCACACCCATATTTAAGAAAATAATTTTGTTAAAGACGCGTCTAGAGCGACTAGCGTATTATCGATTTGGGAAAGGCCGTGAAATTTTTCTAGACGGCCAATTCCGATGTTCTAAATAATTAATACATACATTTGTGAGGGCCCCGCAATCTATAAATTTTACTAAGCGAGACTCATCTCATTTTATTTTAAATGGACAAATCTTAAAATGACTACATTTTTCTATTAAAATTAGTCTCTAAAATGAATAAAGAAAATCCTAATTAATTATGTTTTTTTTATTATTATTATTTTAAGAAAACATGGATTCTATTGTTAGATTAATACAAATATTGATGGAAAGAAATTTTACTCAAAATTTCGAAATTATAAATAAAATAAAAATTTGACAACTAATATTCAAAAGAATCAAATATAGCTAGATTAAAACTCAGCATTGTTAAAAAAAATTATTGAGATTAATTATTCACAACCATTTGAAACTTGATTTAACCATAATTACTAAAGCTTATTAGAAAGTTTATTAGACTTAAACGTTCTTCTAATCTTGCTTGAACTCAAGTCATGCCTTAATGCCTAATTTACGAAGTTTAATTTAAATTCATGCCTTAGCTAAATTTAGCTACTTGTTCATGATCAACCTACTGTTGATAATCTTGAGGCTTCCATAACTACTGAATTAACCCATATTGCCAAACCGATTCATTAAAGGCTAACTTATGTTATTTTTTTCTCATTCCAATTATTATTCAGTAATACGTGGAATAGCTTAAATATAATCAACAAAAGGAGCAAAGAAAAACGAAATTAAAACTTCAAAATTTCATTCTTAATATGTATTCATGCTTCATATTTCAGATTACAATAACCAGCTTTTCAGTTGTGTACCTGATATTGGAAGCAAAAGAAAATGAAGATGAGAATCAGCAGCAGTAATAATAGTACAACACAGCAACAACAGCCCAGCAACAGTAACAACCCAGTAACAGACCGGTGAAGTAGTAATCCCAAAACAAATGCTTCCAACTTTTATGAAACCACAACAATTAATGCTGATTTCAAACAATGAAAGAAAGCAGAATATTTTTTTTGTTTTTGTTATTTGAAAGCTTAAATATTTTTTCGGAATTTTTCTTTCTCTTAAATGTTCAGCCTTTTTTCTCTCTCTTATTTTCTTTTGTTCCAGATTCATTCCTCTTTTTTTTTTCTCTATCTGTCTGTGTGTTTTTTCTTATCTGTCCCCTTAAATCTGATTTCAAGACTTCCTATATATAACTCATCCCATACATCTTTCAATCAATTAAAATCAATACTTTTTCTTTACCAAACCCATTATCTTCCCACTCATCCCCATTATATTTTGTCCCCCATGCCTAACATAAATAAATACAAGATTCCCCCACTAAATTTTGTCTTGTCCCCCCTTTATATTAAACAACTATATCACAACCCACCCCATTTCATTTTGTCCCCCATGCTTCACATAAAAAATTACAAAATGTACAATTCCTAAACTACCCCTCCGACCTTACTGAAATTACCAAACTACCCCTGAACGTACTGCAAATTACCAAACTACCCATCAGCTATAACACATCAATTAATCAAACTTAACCAAAATATAGACAATATGATTAATTTCTAACAATGTTCAAACAACAAATTTCATGAACATGATTTCTTCAACATTTCAACAACAAATCACATGAACATGATTTCAACAACATTTCAACAACAAATGAACAGAAATTGAACAACAAAGAACAACTAAAATTTGATTGAACAATATTTTAGCAACAAACAATCCTATTTTCGGATTCAACAACAACAACAACAAACAAGTATATTTAGATTTCTAAATTCAATCATATTGAACTTAAAATCAACTCTAACAACATTACAACCAACAATTCCTATATTAAACTTTAAACAAGATTATGAGACAAATTCAAGAAATAATCATAAATGATAAACAAAAATCAAACTATACAAATTTCGGATTCAAGATCAAACAAACAAAGTATGAACATGAATGAAATCTATATTAAACAACAAACATGACGGATTCAAACGATTAAATCAATATATTTCCTTTAACACAACTAAATTCTTTTTAGACAAATAACAAGATCGACGAAGAAACAATTATGAACTTAAGCTTGAACTTAACAATATTAACAATTTCTAACAAACATCAAACTCACAAAATCTTACCTAAACAATAAAACAAACATGAAATAAACATGAAAAAACACTAATTAACTTTCCATTTGAAATCTGAAAATTAATTCAATCAAAACACATGAACAAACTAAAAATTAATTCGAAAGACATGAACAAAGCAAGGATCGAACATTTATCGACTTTTACTTCGAAAAAAAATAATATAAAAACGAAATAGACTCAAAACCAACTAACCGGAAATGAAACGACGAACAACGATTGTAAACAAATCTGTCCGGGCCTCGACTCAACGAGAGACCTTCGAACTTTGACGAAACGAAGAAGACGAAGCAACGTGAAGCAGACGCAGCTCGAAGAGAAGAGACGCAATGGCAGCCATGGCTGTCTGCGTTGATGAGGAGCAGCTGGACGAGCTGGAACGGCAGCAGCAGTGGCGACCATGGCAGCGTGAAGAAGAAGCTTGCAGCCAGCAACAATGGTGAGGAGCTGGAGCCACAGCCTTGCATAGTTGAAGCAAGTTCGAGCAGCAGCAACGACAACTACGGCGGAGGAAGCAGCTGGTCGTCTACTGCTGCTGCGTTCAACAGCTTATGGAGAAAATGGAGCAGCAGTTCGGGAAGCCATGGACGACGCAGAGGCAGCAAGAAGAAGCAACAAACATGGCGTTATGGCCATGGCGATGGGTCGATGACAAAGACGCAGCCATGGACGAGCCTTTTGAGCTTGACATGGAGAAGATGGGCTTCTTGGTGGTGTGTGAGCTTGTGTCGAAGGAGACGAAGTTGCTGGAGCTTAAGGGGGAAGCCATGGATGAGCTTTGGAGAAACTTGGAGAAGAAGAAGCAAAAGTGGGGGGGGGGATGACTTAGGTCTTTTTAGGGTTTTTTCTTTTTTTTTGTTTTGTGTTGTTTGTAAGACAATAGGGGTGTTGGGTTATGGACTGGGTCGACCCAGTTCGAAATGGACTGGGTCGTAGGGAAGGTTGGGAAATTTTTTGGGCCTGTGGCTTGAAATTGAAGAAGAGGCCCAATTTCGATTTTTTGTATTTTCGCTCTCTTTTCTTCTTTTATTTTTTTTAAAACTAAATTATAAAAATACTTAAACTATTATTAAGAACTAAATTAAGTTATAAAAGAGCAAATTAACTCCAAATAACAATTAACGCACAATTAAGTAATAATTAAGCATAAAATTATATATTTGGACATTAAATGCTAAAAATGCAAACGATGCCTATTTTTGTAATTTTTAATTTTTGTAAAACAAATTTAATTACTAACAATTGTAGAATTAAATCCTACATGCAAAATGCGACATATTTTTGTATTTTTATTAATTTAGCAAATAAACATGCACAGACAAATACAAATAATTATTCAAAATATCACAAACTATCACAAAAATTGCACACCAAGAAAAATTATTTTATTTTTTGAATTTTTTGGGAGTAATTCTCATATAGGGCAAAAATCACGTGCTTACAGTCGCCTTAATGGCGTAGACTATATTACCCTCTTGAGCAACCGATTGCCACGTTTGGAACAAGCTTTCAACCAGGCCGACACAAAATGGGGGACTGCAGAAGAAGAAGCACTAACTGGGTTGAAGAATTTGTTCTTGGACGATGAGGACATGGAATGCAGTGCCATAATTGAGGAGGAGGAGGAAGAAGGCCTCACTATTCAAACTGCGGCGACGGTAGAACTGGACCGCCACACCATCCCGAGCCTGCCGAGTCCCTGGATAGCTTGGTAGAATTTTCTTGTATAGCCGTTCTAGGCATTTAAAATTTCCTTTAGTTTTGTTTTAATCTTTACTTGTTTCAAATAAATGCTCGATTCATCGAGTCATGCTTTGTCTGAACAGTTTTTCAAATTTTAATCAAATGCATTTGCTCTTTATTATTCACTACTATCTTTACACTTTTTTCCACAGTGTTATTATTGCTTTTCCGGATGAACCAGTGACATGTAATGAGGCAACGCAACATGAGAATAGTGACTCAGGGAAGAAGATGAGATACCCGAGGAATTATCAGGGAGGTTGAGAATTTTTAGAACATGCCTAAGTCCAATCTGGATGAGACAGAAGAGGTAAATTTGGGAGACGCTGAGACCGTCAAAGAAACACGCATCAGCATTCACTTGTTGCCAATAGATAAGGAGGAGTACATTTAATTCCTAAAAGAATATGAGGACATTTCGTATGGCCATATGATGACATGGCCGGTTTGAGCACTTCCATAGTGGCTGACAAGTTGCCTACTAATCCCATGTGTCTGCCAGTAAAACAGAAACTCAGAAAGTTCAAACCAGACATGAGCCTGAAAATCAAGGAGGAAGTTACCAAGCAGATCAAAGCCAAGTTTCTCAGGGTTGTTGAATATCTAACCTAGTTAACTAACATTGTGCCAGTTCCGAAGAAAGACGTGAAGGTCAGAGTATGTGTTGACTATCAGGATTTAAACAGAGCAAGTCCCAAAGATGATTTTCCACTGTCAAATATACAAATCTTGATCGATAATTGCACCAAACATGAACTCCAATCCTTTGTAGATTGCTTTGTGGGTTACCATTAGATTTGGATGGACGAAGAAGATGCAGAGAAGACAACTTTTATTACACCATAGGGTGTATATTGTTACAAGATGATGTCATTCAGTCTGAAGAATGCTGGGGCCACTTATATGAGAGCCATGACAACCATCTTCCATGATATGATACACAAAGAAATAGAGGTGTATGTGTATGCTATCATTATCAAATCCAAGAGGGCCGCAGATCACATAGCGAACTTGAGGAAGTTCTTTGACAGGATAAGGAGGTACAATTTGAAATTGAACCCTACAAAGTGTGCATTCGGGGTTCCCCGCAGGAAAGTTATTGGGATTCATCGTCAGTAGTCGAGGGATCGAGCTAGATCCGTCTAAGGTCAAGGCTATCCAGGAATTACCACCTAAGAGAAAAAAGGATGTGATGAGCTTTCTAGGACGTCTCAATTATATCAGTCGCTTCATAGCACAGTCCAAAGTCATATGTGAACCCATCTTCAAGATGATAAGAAAGGATGCTGAAACAAGTTGGACCGAGGATTGTCAGAAAGTTTTCGACAAAATCAAGGAGTGCCTGTCCACACCACCAGTTCTAGTCCTGCCAGAACCAGGCGACCATTGCTACTTTATCTATTTGTATTGTGTTGCGCCCCCTTTTTCTCGCGAAATCAGGTTTATGACATTTTTGGGTTGAGACAACTATTTCGTTTTGGAAAGGGGGTTTGCATTTTTTGAAGAGTCGCCACCTAACGATTTAAGGTGTATTAGGCACCTATAGGGTTTATTTATAACTACGTGTGATAACCAGAGACAAGGTAAGGGCTTGAAATTATCCTAAGGGGAAGGTGTTAGGCACCCCTCAGGATCCACTAGTGTGGTTTCCGGCCAAATAGTTTTTGTGAATTTGTACAATTAGCAAATAAACACGTATGGCTCAAATAGTAGGGGATTTAAGTTTAAGTACACAGATGTTTGAAAAACAGTTAATGAAAAAGCAAGATTTTGAAAAGAATTACAATCTAAGCATATTTGTGAATGTAAAAAGGGGTGTCCTAGGTTTGTTTATAATATGGATCACATCAATGCAATACCTGGTATGACACTCCTCAAAGAGGAGCTACACATGATATTAACACACCGGTCATCATATACATATCTACCCTTTCCCGCCCCATGAAAGTAATTAAAGCGAGGGTTAGTCTTGACCCCTATTGCATGTTGTTACCCATCCATTCCTATCAGTCCCGGAGGAATTTAGGACTCTTATCCTATAAAAGGGGGTTTTAGGAAGACCCTCAAGTTTAAAGGTAAAATACTAAGGCGACATATAATAAACAAGTATGACTTAAATTAAGGGGAACATGGAAAACCAGTGAAAGGCTCAAATATACCTCCACACACAGTACACATAAACAACATGACTCATACACAATTAAGGTCTAAATTCAGACCCTAAGCATGGTATCTAAGTGATAATAACATAGTCAGATTTATGACGTAACTCAAATATGAAGTCCTAATCATGCTTGCCTATTGATTTTATCATGCTGACAGCTAAACATTAATCACAAAGACGATTCTGGTTTTATTTTAAAGTCAATTACCTAAGGCTTGCCTAGGCATAAAATAATATCCAGTAGTTACAAAAATTACTAGAAAACAATTTGGAAGTTATTTTACCTAAAACATGTTGTTCTAAATATTGCAAGGACATGCAGTGATTGTAACCAGTTTCACTTAAACAGGATAATCAAACATGAGATTGTTTTATGTCCTTTTTTCATGCATCAGTAGTTTAACTAGGTGTGACTGAGCGAGTGTGAACATGATCCTAAAACAGGGTATCGAACGTGCACATATGAAAATGAAGAATGATTATAGAATTCCTAAAGCATGATTTCTAAATGCGCATAAAGTTACATCATGATTTTTTGAAGTGCAGGAGCAACAATTTTATGTTGATGCTATTATTTGGCCTAAAGCAGGATTTCTAAGTGGTAAAATGATGTCAAATGAGATGTTGAAACAATAAACCTAAGAATATGGTATCTAATGCATGACATGCTTTGAATGTGTTTGGTCTTACACATGGATTCTAACGCACATATAGGAAATTTAAACCTAAGACATGGTTTCTACCCATTGATGTTGATAGCATATATAACTACCCTCCCTTTTTCACTAGCCAGCCCCAATACTCGTTTATAACAGATTATTACAGACCAATATTGAAATGAACTACATAAGTAGAAAAGAAGAATAGAAAGTTACACTATAGAGAGCCTGAAAACAGGTACAGATTCTTAGCACACGATTAGGACTTCCTCTCTGAGTTATATAATAAATCTAACTCCAACACCTCAAATGCCAAGATTGTTTCATATCCCTTCTCATATCTGGGTGTGTTAGAGTTCTCTAAGGACCTTAAGGGATCCCAGGCTGTGCTCACACCCAGATTTCATAGCCAAGATAGAGTAAGTGCAGTGTGGAAATACCAGCTTTTGTGTGTCAAAGTTCAGAGGAAGCTCAAGGGTCCCAAGGAAATGCTCACACAAAAGGGGCAGAAAGTGGTCTAAGAGTAGAGTGAGAGTGCTCGACATAGTTTTGAAGAGTTTAAGTAAGCAAACAGTTTTGAAAAAAAGGTAAGCAAGAAACAATTTTGAAAAAAGAGAAACTTAATTGGAATAGCTTTATGACAAAGTTTAACTGATGAAAACAATTTGAAGGAGCATGCATGCTAATCTCAGAACCAAAACAAAGTCAGCATCACACCAAGGACCAGAATAGTCCAGCAAACACAAGAAAAGTAATTGGATTGGAGGGACAAATATAGAGCATGTGAGGGAAAACATGTAGCAGGCAGGAACATATACGAGCACATAATCAGAAACTCCTACAGGTTCAGAGGATCAAGGGGGACAGTATGGTATTGGATTAGATTAACATATCAACACCAAACAACAAAGGCCATGATCGTACCAATCATAGGGATTCACATAAGAAATATGCACTAGGTATATAGAAACATCTTGGTTATTGACAAGTAAAGCATAACTTAACATGTAGAGGGAAATCATGATCCTAATTACATGTTGAACAACAGAAATAGTAAATAAAAGCATATCAGAAGTACAAGGAATTGTAACAATAATATAAACACGTTGGTTTGAGAACTCAAATCTGAATTAAAACATACTAGTGAAGTGAAGAAAGCAAAAACACAAAGCAGAAATAGGAGAGGCGCAGTAGTTAGCCTTGGCTTGCAGCCGGCTAGCTTAAAATAGTAGCAAGTAGCATACAAGAGAGAATGGGGAGTTTTTAGCTGTGTGAGAGAGAATTTTGAACTATTGTGTTCGTATGTAATGAAAAGAGAAGAGAGTATATATAATAGTTTGAAAGCTAGGTAAAAATAAGGCAAGAATTAATTGTTCAGCAATTATAGAACTACAAAATCAATTAAGAATCGAAAATCAGCCAAGTCTCCCTTAATTATGGAAGTAATTTACCAATGGTAGAAAGCAGGTGACAAACAAGGAAATAATTCAAACAACATAGGTACAAAATATGTAAATTAGGGATAGATACATAAGGGTCTAATTAAGGAAATAACAGTAGAAATCAATTAGTAATATAGTCAACCAGATAATAAGGTAGAAGATACTTTAAGCGATAGGAAAAAATAGGAAAATAGCTGGAAATCTGTATAAGAGTATCAACACAGTAAATCAAGGATTCAAGAATCGAAAATAGTACTAATATTAAGGGAAATAGTATAGACTTCCATGAATAAACCAATAAATGGAGTACAAACAGGAAGAACCAGATCGGAAACCTTAATAAGACATTACTAGGGTGAAAATCATAAAATACTCTAATTAATCAAAGCATATTCATGAGAATCAAACATACAGACAAATCGAATGAACAAATAGTAAAGATGAACTCAGAATCCAAAACTAAAGCCAAAAATTAGGGTTTTCAACATAATAACTCGGATAAAGGAGAAGGCTCAAAAAAATGTTTAAACACAGTGAGAGTCGTAGATTAATACCAAAAAACAGAAGAAAGCGTTTTTGAAAAGGTGTTTAAGAACCCTAGTTCGAAGATGAAGAGTTACTTTAGAAAAATTGGAAAAACCTTTGAGGAAAACAATAAAAGTTCATAATATACACAGATCTAAAAGAAATCGGAAAGTCTTAAGAGTTAGGGTTTCAAAGAACCCAGAGAAGATGATAAAACCTTAAAATGTTACCGGTTTTAGCCGGAAAAGTCATAGATCCTACTCGAACGGCCATGGATGGCCAAAAAAAGGCATGAGAAACCATGGGAGGTGAGTGAACCGCCTCTAGTTCACTTGAAGGCCTCAAAACGATGAAACGCGTTCAAGAGGGAGCCATAAGGCTGGTAGGTGGCGAGACCACCATGGATTCCGGCAGGGATACAGCCGAAGAAGGGAGGAAATAGGCCCAACAGGTGGAGCATTTCAGAGAGAGAGAGAGAGATGAGAGAGTTTATAGAGACCGGTTGAGTGAATGATAGAATGAGGGTTTGGTGAGGGGGAAGGGGGTAGACCCTTAAGTTAATTATGGTAAGAGCGAATCTGGGCAATTGATCAAAATTGATCAACGGCCAAGATTAAATCAGGTCTGGGCTGGGTAGACTTAGGGATTGGGTCGGGTGATTTTAATGGATTGGGCCTGGGGTTTGGGTTGGTTATTTAATTGGGTTTGGGGATGGTTTTATTGGGTTATAATTGAAATAAAAAGGCTAATTGTTAAATACCCATCAAAATTAGATAAATAATTAATAAAAATAGCTAATAATTAGATAATAAAATTAAAGCTAAATGGGTGAAATTAAGGTAATTAACTAATATTCAAAATGTAAAATTACTGATTATTGAATTAAAATATTATAAAGTGTACAATTAGGCTATAATTACAAAATTGTTGTAATTATAGCCAAACAATCCAAATTGGCTAATTTGTGAAATAACTAAATCCTAATAGGATTAAAAATGATATATTGAGCTAAGAAATACTTTGAAATTACTTGTAATGTAATTTATGAATAATTATTGGATATAAAGTACTGAATAAATTAAAAAAAATAATAATTGGAAAATTATGAAAAAATACCAATTATTATAAAAAGTGATTTTGAAGGTATATATGCAAATTTTAAAAAATAGATTTTGGAAAAATTGGGTATCAACAGCTGCCCCTCTTTACCCGGGAAGGATGAAAGAGTTGTCGGGTGAAGATATGATGGCCAATTTTGACCGAGCGAAATAGTTTGAAGAGGTTTAGGCTGCACCCTGATTTCTGAGTTGCCTATATATACCTGGTTCTACAGGAATCAGGCCGTATGTAGTTCAGGATCCATCGGCGGAGTATACCGATGAAGCCATTTCAAGAACGGACGTAACATCTAGGGCTGGGTGAGTGAACGATTTATGGGAATGGCTATATTTGATATGGCTTCAGGGAACTGGAGCGGGATCGCTCCTGCTGGGATAGCCATTGCTCGCCGTCTTACCTGCAAATAGGAGCAACACAGGCGTATATTGTGCATAAATTTAAACATGATGCAAATTCCCGTCGGACCATGAATGATGTCTTTGGACGATTAGGGATGCCGTCCTCAGACCATGATGTCCTGGGCCATGGGTTGTTTGGTGTAGGATTCGCAGGCCATGAAATGATGTTCTCGGGCTATGAGGATGGTGCCTCTGAACCATGACGCCTTTGAATAATGATATGCAAAAGATTGAAAGAGATCCTGAAGCCATGACATGGTGTTCTCGGGCAATGAAGATGGTGCCTCCGAACGATGACGCCTTTGGATGAGGTGGCGATATTTCAGCCCATGAAGGATGCAGTAGTATGATGTAGACAAGACAGAGCTCAGTCTTGCGAATTGAAGGGCAGAGCTTAGCCCGTAAGAGAAGCGAGATAAATAATGTTTGGGATAGCGCTTAGTTTCGAAGAAAATTGGAGGCAGAGCTTAGCCTCCAAAGGCAGAATGGTATCCTTATGCAGATTGGAAGGCAAAATAGTAGTCTTATGCAATGCAGATGCAGGTGGAAGTAGAGCTTAACCTCGGAAGGCAGAATGGTAGCCTTATGCAAATTGGAAGGTAGAATAGTAGCCTTATGCAATGCAGATGCAGATGGAGGTAGAGCTTAACCTCAGAAGGCAGAATGGTAGCCTTATGTAGATTGGAAGGAAGAATAGTAGCCTTATGCAATGAAGATGCAGATGGAGGTCGAGCTTAACCTCGGAAGGCAGAATGGTAGCCTTATGCAGATTGGGAGGCAGAATAGTAGCCTTATGCAATGCAAATACAGATGGAGACAACGTTTAGTCTCGGAAGGTAGAATGGTAGCCTTATGCAATAAATAAGATAACAAATGACAGTACGTTTTCTTAGCTAATAGCAGATTGTGGCATTGTGATTACTGGGAATATTGTGACATACGGAACATCACTGGTGGGTGCTGATAGCAAATGTTGGTAAGTGCTACGGTTCTGAGAATCGTATTTTGAACAATTTTTGTCCTGTGGGCATACAACATGTCTAATGATTTCGCAATCCTAGTGCCTGCATCCAAAGAAAAATTGTGAGTTTTGTAAGGAGGGAGGTTAGTTTGTATACCCGCTGGCTTTTGCTTGACTCGTTCGCTTTGATCTGGTGATACTGTATGTATTATTGGGGTAGCATTGCTAAACAAAGCAGTTTCAATGAAAACATGTATGATTTTGTAAAAGTATGACATAAATTAAAAATAGCTTTTAGATGAACCAACGACTATGACGTAGTTCAAGACATTGCAACCTCCCCTGCTACAGAATTTTGAGGGTCCTCCTTAAAAATTTGCCCCAGTTTGATGGGTTGCCATTTCTGACTGTTGCTTATGCGGCGATCGGCTGAATTCCTCCTCAAAATTCTGCCCAAGTTTCCAATTTTGGGGGAAAATGAAATTTTTATTGAATTGTGACTGAACCCATAGGGATGCCTACGTATCCCCTCTTAAACGTGAATCGGGTCAGGCATAGTTCAATTTACATCATATAGGGAAAGCATAAAGATTACACATAGTAACGCTTGACTACACCTGAATTGATTGTCTTTGGCTAGACTTCTCCGTCCATTTCTGCAAGTATGAGGACTCCTCCTGTCAAAACCCGGTGAACCATGTATGGACCCTTCCAGTTGGGAGAGAACTTCCCTTTGGCTACATTTTGATGCGGAAAATTTTTCTTTAACACCAGCTTTCCCGGTGCGAACTGTCTTGGCTTGACTCTTTTGTTAAAGTCTTTGGACATTCTGTTATGATAGAGTTGACCATGGTAGATTGCATTCGTTCTATTTCCGTCTATAAGGGCTAGTTGCTCATAACGACTTTTTACCCACTCTGTGTCATCGAGCTCAACTTCTTGTATAATACTTAGGGAAAGAATTTCTACCTCGGTGGGAATGACATCCTCTGTACCGTAAACCAGCATATAGGGGGTTGCCCCGGTTGATGTGCGGACTATGGTGCAATACCCCAATAAAGCAAATGATAACTTTTCGTGCCACTGTCTGTGACTCTTTATCATTTTCCACAATATCTTCTTGATATTCTTGTTGGAGGCTTCTATAGCTCCATTCATATGAGATCTGTAGGCTGTAGAATTCTTGTGTCTGATCTTGAAAGATTCGCACATAGCTTTCATCAAGTCGCTATTGAGGTTGGATCCATTATCAATAATGATTGACTCTGGAATTCCGAATCAACAAACAATGCGGTTACGGACAAAGTCTGCCACGACTTTCTTAGTCACTACTTTTTAAGATGTTGCTTAGACCCATTTGGTGAAATAGTCGATGGCTACTAGGATAAACCTGTGTCCGTTGGAAGCAGCATGCTCGATTGGTCCAATAACGTCCATTCCCCAGGCGGCGAACGGCCACGGTAAGCTTGTTGTGTTAAGCTCGCTTGGAGGTACCTTTATCATGTCTGCATGTATCTGACAGCGGTCGCATTTCCGTACATACTGGATGTAGTCCGTTTCCATAGTCATCCAAATGTAACCATCCCAGAGTATCTTCTTTGCTAAGACAAAACCATTCATATGTAGACTGCAGGTCCCAGCATGAATTTCCTCTAGTAGCATGGATGCTTCCTTTGCGTCAACACATCTTAATAATCCTAAATCAGGAGTCCTCCTATACAGGATTCCTCCGCTGTGAAAGAACTTATTGGACAATCTCTGAAGTGTGCATTTCTGAGTAGGATTCGCAAGCTCCGAGTACTCTCTTTTCATCTGCTTCCTCTTCAACATGGGCACAGTAAGCTGGCTGATTATGGATTTTCACCTAAATGGGTTCAATGAAATTTTTGTCGGGATGCTGTATCATAGATGATAGGGTAGCCAATGCATCGGCGAACTCATTCTTGATTCTGGGAACATGCTGGAATTCTGTCTTCATGAACCTCTTTCTCAATTCCTGTACATGATGCAGATACGGGAGTATCTTGGAGTTCTTGGCCGTCCATTCTCCTCGTACCTGATGTATAAGCAAGTCTGAATCTCCAATCACTAGCAGCTCTTGAATGTTCATGTCAATGGCCATTTTGAGTCCTAAGATGTAGGCTTCATACTCGGCCATATTGTTGGTGCAGGGGAACCAAAGTTTGGCAGACACCAGATAATTTTGACCGGTTTCTGATATTAGGATTGCTCCTATGCCAACTCTTTTGAAGTTTGCCGCTCCATCGAAGAACATTCTCCAACCATCATAGGATTCTGCAATGTCTTCTCCTATGAATGATACCTCTTCATCAGGAAAATACGTTTTTAGGGGGTCGTATCCTCCATCCATGGGGTTTTCAGCAAGGTGGTCTACCAGTGCCTGTCCCTTGACCGCTTTCTGAGTTACGTAAACAATGTCGAACTCACTCAACAGGATTTGCCACTTGGCTAGCTTGGTGGTGGGCATGGGCTTCTGAAAGATGTACTTCAAGGGGTTCATTCTCGATATGAGATATGTAGTATAGGTGCAGAAGTAATGTCTCAGCTTATGAGCTACCCAAGTCAAAACACAACAAGTGCGTTCCAATAGGGAATATCGGGCCTCGTACGGGGTGAACTTCTTACTGAGATAATAAATGGCTTGTTCTTTCCTCCCTATTTCATCATGCTTCCCCAGAACGTAACCAAAAGCTCTATCTAACACTGCAAGGTAGAGTAATAAGGGTCTACCTAGCTCAGGCGGGACTAAGACTAGTGGTTTGATAGGTACTCCTTGATTTTGTCGAAGGCCTTTTGGTAGTCATCGGTCCATTTGGTGGCAGCGTCCTTCTTTAACATCTTAAAGATTGGCTCATAGATAACTGTAGACTGTGCTATGAATCAGCTGATGTAGTTAAGCCTTCCCAAGAAACTCATCACATTCTTCTTGTTCCTGGGCAGTGGTAGCTCTTGAATGGCTTTGACTTTCGATGGATCTAGTTCAATTCCTCAGCGGCTCACAATAAACCCAAGCAATTTCCCAGCAGGAACCCCAAATGCGCATTTTGCGGGGTTTAGTTTCAGGTTTTATCTCCGCAGTCTATTGAAGAACTTCCTCAGATCTTCTATGTGGTCAGTGGCATTCTTGGATTTGATGATAACATCATCCACATATACCTCTATTTCCTTGTGTATCATATCATGAAAGACGGTACTCATGGCCCTCATGTAGGTGGCCCCTGCATTCTTCAGGCCGAATGACATCATCTCATAACGGTACACTCCCTACAGCGTAATGAAAGCCATTTTCTCAGTATCTTCCTCATCCATCTAGATCTGATGATAACCAGCGATGCAATCTAAGAATGACTGTAGCTCATGCTTGGCGCGATTGCCGATCAGGATGTGTATATTTGGCAAAGGGAAGTCGTCTTTCGGACTGGTCTGGTTGATATCCCTGTAGTCGACACAGACTCTGACCTTCCCATCCTTCTTTGGCACTGGCACAATGTTGGCTAACCATGTCGGGTATTCTATTACCCTGAGAACCTTAACGTTGATCTGCTTGGTGACTTCTTCCATGATTTTCAAACTCATATCAGGCTCGAACTTTCTGAGGTTTTTCTTTACCGATGGACACATTGGATTGGTTGGTAGCTTGTGAGCCACAATAGACGTACTCAGACCAGTCATGTAATCATACGACCAGGCGAATATGTCATCATACTCCTTTAGAAGTTTTGTGTATTCTTCTTCTCCGATGGAGATAGGTGAATGATGATTCGTATTTCCTTGACATTTTCTACATCTCTGACAATTTCGGTCTCGTCCAAGTTAGACTTAGGTCTGTTCTTAAATTTCTCAACTTCTTTGACAATCTCGTCAGGTATGTCATCTTCCTCTGAATCCATGTTCATTTGTTGCGTTGTCTCATTGCATGTCACAGTCGTTGGTTCATTAAGACAAGTAATAGTAATGTTGTACTGGTAAAGCAAGGAGAGAAAACGATAGCAATAAATATTAATTCATAAGAAAAATCAAAAAACGCTTTTGATAAATTGAATAACTGTTTTGAACATCGAAAATCTTATTGCGGGAATTGAAAAATAAGAAAAGAAAATCATTTATTAAATAAAACAGTGAATAATGCTTATTTTAGCCTTGCTACCCCGAGGCAAGTCAGGCTTTGGTTTTCCTGATGGTCCAATTCTTGAGATATGCCCCTCTGCTCACAGCCTGTATGGAAGGGCCTTCCTCCCCCTCCTCCTCGAGAATAACACAACAGTCCATATCACTGTCCTATAGAAATGAGTTCTTTACTGCTGCAAGTGCTTCTTCTTCATCTGACCCATAAATAATATCGACCTATTGGAAGGTCTGCTCCAAATGCGGTATTGGCTGCTCTAGTGGGTAGTAAGGACCGCGCCATGGTGGCGACCAACTATTGAATTCTTCCCTAGTGTATTCATATCCCAAACCTAATGTAGTGCCATGTTTCTTGAGTTTTATGGGTTTATAGATTACTTAGAGGTTCTTTCCGAGCCCTTTGCTAGGTTCGTACCCACTCTAACTCAGTATACTCGCGATTTTGCTATCCCACTATTTGTCTTTGTCGATAGCATTGACCCGCTCAATATGGTGGTAAGTTTCTCCACCCAGCTTGCTTCTTCCCTCGATCGTCGGAATGGTCTGGCGATTGTATATAGGGTTGCTACCGTCACCGTGAATGATCACTTCCTGATGATTCTATTCAAACTTTACGGCTTAATGCAGCATTGATGCTACAATCCAGCATCATGAATCCATGGTCTTCCCAGCAGCAAGTTGTAAGACGCTGGTACATCTATTACTTGGAAATCGACCTCAAACCAGGTTAGTCCCATCTGCATGCATAGACTAATGTCACCAATAGTGGACCACTGAGAACCATTAAAGGCTTTCACATTGATTTTTCCATCCTTTATCTCATGCAGCCTTTTACCCAACTTCTTAAGTGTTACCAACGGACAAATGTTAAGACTAGAACCTCCATCGATCAGGATTCTGGTGATGAAATAATATTCGCATTGCATGATGATGTGTAGTTCCTTATTATGCCCCAGCCATTCAGGTGGCAGCTCGTCCTCATAAAAAGTGATCTTATGGATTTCTAGAACTTGTCCTACCATATTAGCCACTTCCCCGCTAGTGATGTTATTTGGTATGTATGCTTCATTTAGCACCTTTAACAGAACATTCTTGTGCGCCTCAGAATTTTTCAGCAAAGAGAGAATGGATATTTGTGTTGCTGTCTTGTTTTAACTGGTCGATGACTGAATATTCCTTAGCCTGTATTTTCCTCCAAAGGTCATTTGGACCTGTCTTAATGAGGGGCGGCCGATTGGAAGCCTTCTTGCTTGATTCAGCTAGATGTTCAAGGGTATAGACTCTACCAGTTCTTGTTATACCCTGTTCTACGACAGTTTCTTCAATCCTGACCTTGCCCTTCCTTCTCGCCTCGGCTATATAGTCCCAGGGTACAACATTTGTATAGAATGGTGGCATGGTAGACATCGCCACTAGGATCGGCGCAGCTATCCTCACTTCGAGTGGAACATGTGCCTTGGGTGGTAAGACTGCAACCTCAAATGGTGCAGGTGCATTTGCTAGAGACACGAATTCAACCTCAATTGGTGCTGATGCCTTTGCGGATGGCACTGCTTCAAACTCAAGAAGTATAGACATATTTACCTCAGTGTCCTCAGACGGTTGGATCTGGACTATCATTGGATTGAGAGTAATTGCCGGTTTCTTCAGGTCATCACCTTCTACGATCAACCCTATTGATCCCTCGGGATGCCAGTCATCTTCTACTTCAATCATGTGGATACCTCCACCCTTATGGTCTGGCAGAGGGTTGTTGCGGATGTTTGGAGGTGGCCATGCTATCACTCCCCCTTTTCTCGTGAAATCGGGTTTATGACATTTTTGGGTTGAGACAACTCTTTCCTTTTGGAAAGGGAGTTTGCATTTTTTGAAGAGTCGTCACCTAACGATTTAAGGTGTATTAGGCACCTAAAGGGTTTATTTATAACTACGTGTGATAACCAGAGACATGGTAAGGGCTTGAAATTATCCTAAGGGGAAGGTGTTAGGCACCCCTCAGGATCCACTAGTGTGGTTCCCAGCCAAACAGTTTTTGTGAATTTGTACAATTAGCAAATAAACAAGTATGGCTCAAATAGTAGGGGATTTAAGTTTAAGTACACATATGTTTGAAAAACAGTTAATGAAAAGCAAGATTTTGAAAAGAATTACAATCTAAACATATTTGTGAATGTAAAAGAGGGTGTCCTAGGTTTGTTTATAATATGGATCACATCAATGCAATACCTGGTATGACACTCCTCAAAGAGGGGCTACACGTGGTATTAACGCACCGGTCATCATATCCATATCTGCCCTTTCCCGCCCCGTGAAGGTAATTAAAGCGAGGGTTAGTCTCGACCCCTATTGCATGTTTTTACCTGTCCATTCCTATTAGTCCTGGAAGAATTTAGGACTCATATCCTATAAAAGAGGGTTCTAGGCAGACCCTCAAGTTTAAAGGTAAAATACTAAGGCGACATATAATAAACAAGTAGGACTTCAATTAAGGGGAGCATGAAAAACTAGTGAAAGGCTCAGATATACCTCCACACCCAGTACACATAAACAGTATGACTCTTATACAATTAAAGTATAAATTCAGATCCTAAGCATGGTGTCTAAGTGTGTCACGCCCCAAAAACTAAGCGGCGCGACCGGCGCTCGACTGGGTAACCCCAGTCAAGTGGACCTGGGTGTCTTTCCTATCCCACGTGTTACCCCGTGTTTTCATTATTCGTTAACCAAGTGAAATGGCCATTTATGATTTAAACACATTATTACGAGATTTACATAATATACATGGTTACTTAGCGTGGTTTACAAGTTACACTGCCCAAATACAAAATACATAAATACATAACCCACATTTCCTGTCTATGAAGCCTCTAGGGATACAAAAGATTGTTACAATACTTGCCGGCAACAAGGCTCCGGCTATACCTTACGCAAATACCAAAATAAGATTTCTAGGAGGAAAAGCGGCATGAGCCATGCAGGACCTCGAGAGGAAAAAGGGGCTCACCAATACAGCTGACGGAAAGTGAAGGAGTGCTACTGTTGGTGGACAGGAGTACCTGCTATAAAACCACCTACAATCATAACACGAATGTAGCGCCCCCGGCAAAAGGGACGTCAGTACATTTGAATTGTACTGGCATGTATGAACAAACTTAACCCCAAGTAAAATCAAGAAATACACAGGTAACAAACAGTAATAGAATCAACAATCCAATGCACATGAAAGGAACAACCAAACCAGAACAAGTTCCACAATCTCTCCTTTTCCCCTTTGAACATTATTTCATTACATCAATGGTTTCACAACTTTCACATATTTTCATTTCAATAGTGATTTCGGTCACTTTTGCACCCTTATTACCTCGTCCACCCTTATCACCACAACCCACACCTTATAACTTCGTGTTGCGGTGCGCAACCCAATCCCACCGGACAATCAAATTTCACACGACAATAACAATAATTCACAAAGAATTTTCATAACATCAATACCATTTCCATCATATGCAATAACCCATATACAATTTAAGTCACAACGATAATTGCCTGCGACAAGTCACATATGATATTACCACAGTCGTTTCAATTACATTAATTACGATTTCTTTCCATCATTTGTTACACAGTTCTTACCACATGAACACATTCACATACACACACTTGGTTTGTTTCCATTTACTTACACCATTATATCGCGAGACTTAACCAACAACGTTCAAAGCATATTAATCACAAAAATCATCATTTCAAGGAAGCACAAGTTCATATCAACAATTCATATACTTGGGCCCAAGACACAATAGATGTCACCAAGCAGTAATTCATGTACAAGGTGTTGTCGTAATCGTTCAACTCATTTACGTCCTTTCACAATACCATCTTTCATTACTTACCACGCAGGGTTTTAGCCATTATACACATTCCCACATTTGGACACATTAACGTTCTTTCATTCGTTAACACATACTTCCATATCGTTATCCTCAAGCATTTACAAGCTTAGCATATAATAATGTAGGCACATCAAATCACTTTTCACAATCACATATAACACGGTGGTGTGGAAATCAACTAAGACAATCAATACACATATTTTCATACAAGGTACACATACCGTATGCTCGTCACAACAAGGGGATTCTACAAGAGTTAAAGTTAGCCATACATACCTCAAAGAGATTTTCCTTAAGTTACTACAACGTTCTGGAAATTCTAGCAATGTCAATCTACTACGAGACATAACAAAATTGAACACAAATTAGGAAGATATTCATAATTCTAGCTCATTCGAGCATTTTATCAAACACCATATGTGCATTAAATTTTAATGGTCCTTTTATAGAGGATTTCATCAACCCACAACCCATACTTTACCATATTTAGCTCAACAATATTTCTACACCTTTGAAAACACCTGCAAGCAAGATAACAACTCCAATAACCACAAACATTCTTTATAATTACCCATCTTTATCTAGATTCGAAATTAAAGGTTAGGGTATAGAATCTTACCTCAAGGATGAAAGCCTAGTGTGGTTTTCCTTGTTAATCCTTTAAGATTTGAGCAAGATTTGTAGAAGAATTGATGAGGGATACTTTCTCACTCTAGGGCACTCTCTCACTCTAAAAATATTTGATTTTTGCTCAAGAAATGGTCCCTTGAATCTATTTGACGAAATGAGGTCGTTTTATAACAAAAATCCCGATTTTTGCACAGCCGCGCTGCATTGGGTGCCGTATGGGGCAGCGTTGTAATGAAAAATGTGTTTAGAAACGAAACTGGAGGTGCTCTGATAATTTACACAGCCGCACCACATAGGGCGGCGCATGGGACGGCGCGGTAGTGTAAAATTCTGCGCTGCTTTTGGTAATTTGGTCATAACTCTTGGTAGGAGTGTCCGAATGATGAACGGTTTGAAGAGTTGGAAATTAGACTCAAACACCTTTTATTTGATAGGTTGTGCATCACACAAATCCTTATATAATTGGAGATATGATTGTCCAAAGTGAAGTCTTGTACGCACTCATTTGCAACTTTCGTCTCACAAAACACCTTTCCAACCTGGCTTAGACTTAGGCCTCTCCTTAGACTTCAATTCACTTATACTATGATTTATACACTTATTAGCATATCCAATTGATATCCATAATCTCCTTAATCCTCATTTGCATGAAAGATAAAATATTTGGCCTACCTTGGCACCACGAAATTTTTAATTACTAAGCAAAATTTTCTGGGGCTTTACATTCTCCCCCGCTTAAGATCATTCGTCCTCGAATGAGGATCAAGTTTCATTCATTAGCCATCCTTATGTAACTTCTGCTTTTTTCACATTATGAAATATATCATCAGCCCTGAATTTGGCTAACTCCTTAAATTTCCGAAAATTTCGCCAGAGTTTCCTTTGTAACTAGGACTATCCACCTGTCAGAGGGCCCCAGATACATATCCTAACAGCATATACACATTCCATAGACATAACATAACTTGTTCAACACCAACCATGGCCGCATAGGCAACATACATAGTCAAAATGGAATAGTTTAACATAGATCAAATCCAAAAGATAAGAGTTTACCGGAACCAAATGCATGAAAGCTATTACATAACTATTCAAAAAAAATGTGGGTACTTCTTTCTCATTTCTTCCTCAGTTTCCCAAGTGGATTCCTCAACTTGCTAGTTCCACCATAACACTTTTACAGAGGCAATTTCCTTAGTTCTCAATTTCCGGACTTGCCTATCAAGAATGGCAACTGGAATTTCTTCATAAGATAGTTCTTCATTAACCTCAATAGTTCTTCAAAATAGACACATGGAAGACCGGATGTACCAACAACATCTCGGGTGGTAGCTCGAGCTTGTATGCCACCTGACCGATCCTCTGAATGATTCTATACAGTCTGACATACCTCGGACTTAACTTCCCTTTCTTCTCGAATCGTATGACTCCCTTTATGGGAGATACTTTCAAGAACACCCAATCATCTACTTGGAATTCCAATTCTCTTCGATGCACGTCTGTATAGGATTTCTGACGACTCTGAGTAGTTTTCATCCTCTCCTGAATGACTTTAACTTTTTCCATAGCATGATGCACAAGATTCGACCCTAACGGTTCTGCTTCACCAACCTCGAACCACCAAATCGGATATCTACACCTCCTTCCATACAATGCCTCAAATGGGGCCATCTAAATACTAACGTGAAAGTTGTTATTGTAAGCAAACTCAACAAGCGGCAAATGGTCATTCCAACTACCTTTGAAAGCTAGAACACAAGCTTGCAACATATCTTCAAGCACCTGAATAGTCCGCTCTGCCTGACCGTCAGTCTACGGATGGAAGGCCGTACTGAGATTTACTTGAGTACCCAAACCTTGCTGAAATTTTGTCCAAAAGTTTGCTATGAATTGAGCCCCTCAATCCGAAATAATAGAAACTGGAGTGTCGTGAAGTCTGACTACTTCCTTGATGTACAACTGAGCATACTGTTCTGTAGTATCGGTGGACTTGACTGGCAAGAAGTGTGCTGATTTCGTGAGTCTATCCACAATCACCCAAATTGAGCCAAACTTGTGCATTGTGCGAGGTAATCTTACCACAAAATCCATATCGATCATTTCCCATTTCCGCATTAGAATTTCTATGCTTTGTAACAATCCTCCAGGCCCTTGATGTTTAGCCTTCACTTGCTGACAGTTCGGACACTTTGCCACAAAGTTCACCACATCTCTTTTCATGTTATTCCACCAATAAACTTCTTTGAGATCATGATACATTTTAGTAGAACCTGGGTGTACAGAATACCTAGAAGTGTGAGCTTTTGCCAAAATCCTTTCCCGACGACTATCAATATCTATAACACATAGGCGCTCTTGGCACCGTAGGGTACCATCATCAATGCGAAAAGAAAAGACGTGATATTGTGTTTATGAATTCCCTCCTTCAGCTGTACCAACAATGGATCATTGTATTGCTTTTCTTTGACCTCCGCTACAAGCGACGATTCAGCCTTATTCTACACAATTACTCTCCCTTCACTAGAGTCCACAAGACGAACTCCTAGACTAGCTAACTGGTGAACCTCCCTGGCCAACGGCCTTTGATATATATCCAATTGAGCTAACTACCCATAGATTTTCATCTAAGAGAATCCACCACAACATTGGCCTTTCCGGGGTGATAGAGAATCTCAATATCATAGTCCTTGAGTAGCCCGAGCCATCCTTTATGTCTCAGATTCAACTCCTTTTGTTTAAAAATATATTGAAGGCTCTTGTGGTTCATAAATACATCAACATGGACCCCATACATATAATGTCGCCAAATCTTTATACAAAAACTAGCGCTGCAAGTTCTAAACCATATGTTGGATAGTTCTTTCCATGATTCTTGGGTTGCCTAGAGGTATAAGTGATCACCTAGCCATGTTCCATCAATAGTGAACCATTTATATCACATTTCTCTTGCAACTTGCTCTTTCAAATTCTCAACAAAATACATTACTGGATGAGTTTTCTTATTGAACCTTCTATTTCAAAGCAATAACATATTCTAGCCTATGCACACACCTTAATATCATTAACATGCACGACATTGCATCAAGTGTAATGTAACATTGTGCTCAGACCTTTCCTGGTCAACCTCTTTCCTCCTTGTGTGCCTTATAGGATTTAAGAAACCACTCCACTTTCCCTTGTAAACATTCTTGTGATCTTTCTTTACTATTCAACACCACCAAAAACGCATATCAACACCCTTCATACATATTCAATTCAGAAAGCGCCACTGGCCCGAACAATATATTGGTACCATCTTTTCGTTCTAAATGGAATATTCATTCCCATTCTATTTTGCTCATAGTGTATAATTGATAGACTTAATTTGCCACACACTTGTCTACCTCTTATGAACTTGTAATATCATTGTGCCTAGTTTAATGAGTTTATCGTATCGCAACTTCACCACCAGTAGTTTTACTTTCCATTATATGTAGACATGAACTATCTCTAGCTCCTTTAGTTACCATTCAGTGTCACCCAAGTTGATAGCATTACGGTTAGTCCTTTATACCTTCTATTAACACTTGTGCTCTAGGCGAGTCCACCATTCTGATATGAACTGTTTTGCGATAACCATGGACATTTCAATTTATAGATTTTCTCCCCATTTCTTCTCACCTCATTCATCCTAGCTAATGAATATCCATGCACTCCTCAATATGCTACGTGGTCTTTTCCCTTAGTTATTTCATCATGCTCACCTCTTAACTCTTGTGAGGATATCCGTGGGAAAGTGTGTTCATCCACATATCACTTAACACTTATTTGCTTGTAAGGTTTCCATCAAGCCCAAGTACTCTCTTGGGTTATTATAGCATCACATTTATTTCTCCCACTCATTCCACCTTTCTTAACGTCTTGGAACTTTAGTTGAATCGCAATTCCATAATTAACCCATTCTAAAAACTCGCAAAACTTTCACCTTTGATCTATAGTACTTCCTTGGGATGCATTGTCCCAAGCCCTATAACAAGTATAGAACCCCTTTACAAACCTACTCTTAGTTTCTAGGATCGTTGACCCTATCATTCACATTGCCATGTATGAAGAATTTACCTTCCTTAACCTTCCACCTTTTTGGAGGTACTAGTGGTCTATCATTAGCATATCCTTTCAGATAATCACATTATCCATTATCACTTTCCTAGACTACGCCTATCTTCAATAAAAATATTCAAACATCAAAGCTACATGGTCTTACTCTTGTTTCATTGTATTTAAGTGGCCTTGCTATGGCCCTTCCTCCCCCACTTAGGGCGAATGTCCCGGATTTTGACACAAGTCTTGAATTTAGCAACTTCATGGACATATGTTTCATTTCTTTGTCCCTCACATATATGTTCGAGTATTAGGGAGATTGAAGTCACAATGGTATTAACCTCATAAGTCTTTTGCTCTTATTCAGCCACACGGGCTTGGGATTCCAATTCCTCATACCAATATCCTTTAGGAGTGTAACAAAACTTCATACACTTATGGGGTTCTTATAACATTCTTAGCATAAGGGTCTTCTCATTATGGGTTCAATTGACTCTCATTTCATAACTTCTTGTCTCCTAGAGGAGTCTTGCACTCTCATAATCAATCTTCTGGTCATGTCTCCCATATAGCACGTGCTTATATAACAAGTTTTCTTTCACACCTTAGGATCATTTACATACTTCTTACACTACCCACATGTGCTATTCAAGCTTATATAGCACTTATCAATTCAATGTTTCTTTGGAGGTTACAATCATTTTTAACACTTTCTCGAATAAAGTATGCTTCTGGTACTATGTACGTACCTCATATATTTGTACCATTCGTTCAACATAACACATATGCCATCTCCTTAACATTTAGGCCTTTGCCCACTGGTCATTCCGTATGACAACATTACTTGAAATAGACGAAAGAGCATCTAAACTTACCTTGAATCTCAATGCACGAGTTATAAGACACTCTTATAGTAAAGATTTATCGCACGATCTGGAGTGTAGAAGAAGGGTAACATTCCTAAATGTACATGTAGCCTCCAACTTAAAGATGTGGTCGACAACACACCGATAAGAAGGACTCTACTAGACACGGCTCCGACACATCATAGGACACTTTACAACCTTAGGCTCTGATACCATGTTTGTCACGCCCCAAAAACCAAGGGGCGCGACCGACGCTCAACCGGGTAACCCCTGTCAAGCGGACCTGGGTGTCTTTCCTATCCCACGTGTTACCCCGCATTTTCATTATTCGTTAACCAAGTGAAATAGCCATTTATGATTTAAACACATTCTTACGAGATTTACATAATATACATGGTCACTTAGCGTGGTTTACAAGTTACACTGCCCAAATACAAAATACATAAGTACATAACCCACATTTCCTATCTACGGAGCCTCTAGGGATACAAAAAAGTGTTACAATACTTGTCGGTAACAAGGCTCCGGCTATACCTTACGCAAATACCAAAATAAGATTTTCGGGAGGAAAAGCGGCATGAGCCACGCAGGGCCCCGAGAGGAAAAAGGGGCTCACCAATACAGCTGACGGAAAGTGAAGGAGTGCTACTGTTGGTGGACTGGAGTACCTGCTATAGAAACACCTACAATCATAACACGAATGTAGCGCCCCCGGTAAAAGGGATGTCAGTACATTTGAATTGTACTGGCATGTATGAACAAACTTTACCACAAGTAAAATCAAGAAATATATAGGTAACAAACAGTAATAGAATCAACAATCCAATGCACATGAAAGGAACAACTAAAGCCAAACAAGTTCCACAATCTATCCTTTTCCCCTTTCAACATTATTTCATCACATCAATGGTTTCACAACTTTCACATATTTTCATTTCAATAGTGATTTTGATCACTTTTGCACCCTTATTACCTCGGACACCCTTATTACCTCGGCCACCCTTATCACCACAACCCACACCTTATAACTTCATGTTGCGGGGCGTAACCCGATCCCACCGGACAATCAAATTTCACACGACAATAACAATAATTCACAAATAATTTTCATAGCATCAATACCATTTCCATCATATGCAACAACCCGTATACAATTTAAGTTACAACGATAATTGCCCGCGACAAGTCACATATAATATTACCACAGTTGTTTCAATTGCATCAATTATGATTTCTTTCCATCATTTGTTACATATTTCTTACCACATGAACACATTCACACTCACACACACTTGGTTTATTGCCATTTACTTACACCATTATATCGCGAGACTTAACCAACAACGTTCAAAGCATATTAATCACAAGAATCATCATTTCAAGGAAGCACAAGTTCATATCAACAATTCATACATTTGGGCCCAAGACACCATAGATGTCACCAAGCAGTAATTCATGTACAAGGTGTTGTCGTAATCGTTCAACTCATTTACGTCATTTCACAATACCATCTTTCATTACTTACCACGCAGGATTTTAGCCATTATACACATTTCCACATTTGGACACATTAACGTTCTTTCATTCGTTAACAAATACTCTTATATCGTCATCTTCAAGCATTTACAAGCTTAGCACATAATAAGGTAGGCATATCAAATCACTTTTCACAATCATATATAACACGGTGGTGCGGAAATCAACTAAGACAATCAATACATATATTTTCATACAAGGTTCACATACCGTATGCTCGTCATAACAAGGGGATTCTACAAGAGTTAAAGTTAGCCATACATACCTCAAAGAGCTTTTCCTTAAGTTGCTACAACGTTCCGGAAATTCTAGCAATGCCAATCTACTTCGAGACATAATAAAATTGAACACAAATTAGGAAGATAATTCTAGCTCATTCGAGCATTTTATCAAACACCATATGTGCGTTAAATCTTTATGGTCCTTTTATAGAGGATTTCATCAACCCACAACCCATACTTTACCATATTTAGCTCAACAATGTTTCTACAACCTTTGACAACACATGCAAGCAAGATAACAACTCCAATACCCACAAATATTCTTTATAATTACCCATCTTTAGCTAGATTCGAAATTAAAGGTTAGGGTATAGAATCTTACCTTATAGATGAAGGCCTAGCGTGGTTTTCCTTGTTAATCCTTTAAGATTTGAGCAAGAGTCGTAGAAGAATTGATGAGGGATACTTTCTCACTCTAGGGCACTCTCTCACTCTAAAAATATCTGATTTTTGCTCAAGAAATGGTCCCTTGAATCTATTTGATGAAATGAAGTCGTTTTATAACAAAAATCCTGATTTTTACACAGTCGTGCCACATAGGGTTCCGCATGGGGCGGCATGGTAATGAAAATTGTGTTTAGAAACGAAACTGGAGGTTCTCTAATAATTTACACAGCCACGCCGCATGGGGCGGCGCATGGGACGGCACAGTAGTGTAAAATTCTGCGTTGCTTTAGGTAATTTGGTCATAACTTTTGGTAGGATTGTCTGAATAACGAATGGTTTGAAGCTTTGGAAACTAGACTAAAAGACCTTTTATTTGATAGGTTGTGCATCACACAAATCCTTATATAACTGGAGATATGATTGTTCAAAGTGAGGTCTTGTGCGCTCCCATTTGCAGATTTCGTCTAATATGAAACTTTTCTAACTTGGCTTAGACTTAGGCCTCTCCTTAGACCCCAATTCACTTCTACTATGACTTATACACTTATTAACATATCCAATTGATATCCATAATCTCCTTAATACTCATTTGCACGTAAGATAAAATATTTAGCCTACCTTGGCACCACGAAATCTTAAATTACTAAGAAAAATTTTCTGGGGCTTTACAAAGTGATAACAATAGAGTCAGATTTATGATGTAACTCAAATAGGAAGTCCTAATCAATCCTGCATACTGATTTTAACATGCTGACAGTTAAACATTAATCACAAAAACGATTCTGGTTTTATTTTAAAGTCGATTACCTAAGGCTTGCCTAGGCGTAAAATAATATGCAGCAATTACCAGAATTACTAAAAAATAGTTTGGAAGTTATTTTACTTAAATCATGTTGTTCTAAATGTTGCAAGGACATGAAGGGATTATGACCAGTTTCACTTAAACATGATAATCAAACATGAGACTGTTTTATGTCCTTTTTTCATGCATCAGTAGTTTAACTAGGTGTGACTGAGCGAGTGTGAACAAGATCCTAAAACAGGGTATCTAACGTGCACATATGAAAATGCAGAATGATTACAATCTTCCTAAAGCACGATTTCTAAATGCCCAAAAAGTTACAGCATGATTTCAAGAAGTGCAGGAGCAACAATTTTATGTTGATGCTGTTATTTAGCCTAAAGCAGGATTTCTAAGTGGTAAAATGATGTCAAATGAGATGCGGAAACAGTAAACCTAAGAACATGGTATCTAATGCATGACATGCTTTGAATCTGTTTGTTCTTACACATGGATTCTAATACACATATAGGAAATGTAAACCTAAGGCATGGTTTCTACCCATTGATGTTGATAGCATGTATAACTACCCTCCACTTTTCACTAGCCAGCCCCAATACTCATTTACAATAGATTATTATGGACTAATACTGAAATAAATTACATAAGTAGAAAAGAAGAATAAAAAGTTACACTATAGAGAGCCTGAAAACAGGCCCAGATTTTTAGCACCTGATTAGGACATCCTCTCTGAGTTATATAATAAATCTAACTCCAACACCTCAAATGCCAAGATTGTTTCCTAGCCCTTCTCATATCTGGGTGTGTCAGAGTTCCCTAAGGACCTCAAGGGATACCGGGCAGTGTTCACACCCAGATTTCATAGCCAAGATAGAGTAAGTGCAGTGTGGAAAGGCCAACTTTTGTGTGTCAAAGTTCAGAGGGTGCTCAAGGGTCCCAAGGCAATGCTCACACAAAAGGGGCAGAACTTAGTGGTCTAAGATTAGAGTGCGAGTGCTCGACATAGTTTTGAAGAGTTTAAGTAAGAAAACAATTTTGAAAAAAAAGGTAAAAAAGAAACATTTTTGAAAAAAAGAGAGACTTAATTGGAATAGCTTTATGACAAAGTTTAACTGATGAAAAAAATTTGAAGGAGCATGCATACTAATCTTAGAACCAAAACAAAGTCAGCATCACACCAAAGACCAGGAATAGTCTAGGAAACATAAGCAAAGGAATGGGATTGAAGGGACAAATATGGAGCATGTAAGGGCAAACATGTAGCAGGCAGGAACATATACGAGCACATAATCAGAAACTCATACAGGTTCAGAGGATCAAGGGGGATAGTAGGGTATTGAATTAGATTAACATATCAACACCAAACAACTAAGACCATGATCGTACCAATCATGGGGATTCACATAATAAATATGCACTAAGTATATAGAAACATGTTGGTTATTGACAAGTAAAGCATAAATTAACATGTAGAGGGAACTCAAGATCCTAATTACATGTTGAACAATAGAAATAGTAAATAAAAGCATATCAGAAGTATAAGGAATTGTAACAGTAATGGAAACATGTTGGTTTGAGGACTGAAATCTGAATTAGAACATACCAGTGAAGTGAAGAAAGCAAAAATACAAAGCAGAAATAGGAGAGGCACAGTAGTTAGCCTTGGCTTGCAGCCGGCTAGCTTAGAATAGTAGCAAGTAGCATAGAAGAGAGAATAGAGAGTTTTTAGTTTAGAGAGAGAGAGTTTTGAACTACTGTGTTCGTATGTAATAAAAAGAGAAGAGAGTATATATAATAGTTTGAAAGCTAGGTAAAAATAAGGCAAGAATCAATTGTTCAGCAATTATAGAATTACAAAATCAATTAAGAATCGAAAATCAGCCAAGTCTCCTTTAATGAAGGGTGTAATTTACCAACGGTAGAAAGCAGGTGACAAATAAGAAATAATACAAACAACATAGGTACAGAATATGTAAATTAGGGATAGATACATAAGTATCTAATTAAGGAAATAATAGTAGAAGTCAATTAGTAATATAGTCAACCACATAATAAGGTAGAAAAATAATTTAAGGGATAGGAAAAAATAGGAAAATAGCCAGAAATCTGTATAAGAGTATCAACACAGTAAATCAAGAATTCGAGAATAGAAAATAGTACCAATATTAAGGGAAACAGTATAGACTTCCATGAATAAACCAATAAACGGAGTACAAATAGGAAGAACCAGATCGGGAACCTTAATAAGACATAACTAGGGTGAAAATCATAAAATACTCTAATTAATCAAAGCATATTCATGAGAATCAAACATAAAGACAAATCGAAGGAACAAATAGTAAAGACGAACTCAGAATCCAAAACTAAAGCCAAAAATTATGGTTTTCAACATAATAACTCGGATAAAGGAGAAGGTGTCACACCCCCTTTTTCCTCGCGGATTTAAGTTGTTCACATCTTCCATCATACGTTCCTTTTGGGAACTGGGTTTGATTTGAAGAGTCGCCACCTAATGATTAGGGTGCATTAGGACACCAAGAGAGTTTGATTTGAGTAACCAGAGATTGGGTAAGAGCTTGAAATTATTCCAAGGGAAGGTGTTAGGCACCCCTCAGAATCCACTAGTGTGGTTCCGGCCAGACAATTATTGTGAGTTTAGGGTACAATTAACATATACACAAATAAAGCTAAAATAACAGGGGATTTCACATATAAAGGTTTGAAAATAGACAAAGTTTAAAAGAGCGATTTAAGGAAGCGGATTCTAGAATGAAAATGTTAAAGAAATAAGAATAAAGGAAGGGGGTCCTAGGTTTACTAAAAATATGGATCACTCCACACAATGTCCGGTAATCACTCCTCAATGAGGGGCTACACGGGACGTTATCGCGTGGTCATCATATCCATATCTACCCTTCCTACCCCGTTAAGGCATTTAAAGCGCGGGTTGGTTCATGCTATTACCTGTCCCAATCTTATCAGTCCCGGAGGTATTTAGGACTACTAATCCTAAAGGGGAGGGGTATTAGGCTTATTTGTAGTTTCAAAGGTAAAAACTCTAAGGCGACATACAAAAACACATATTGCAAATTGGGGGAAAGCTTACAACAAACAAAGGCCCAGATATACCTCCTTAAATAAAGAAGCACGTAATTAGCATGACTTACACACTCAGTTTTAGGTTTGATTTTTTTTTAAAAAAAGTATTAAAGACAATGGAGAGTAAATTGTTAAGACAATTTCAGCTTATCACATAACTCAGATAAGAAGTCAGAATCAGGCCTGCCTGCTGGTTGTAATTATTAACAAAAATAGATTCAGCTTATAATTATCAGCCTAAGGCTAGCCTAAGTGTTGGACAAGGATCCTATAGGCATGGTATCAACCGGATTCAGAAAACAATGAAACAAAAGGCTCGAAGTGAACTGTTTTGAATGCATACTTGTGAAACTTGCTAAGTGATAGAATCAGATTGTTAAAAGAGAGGTAGGATTTGACAAATTGATTAGAAGTCCTACGGCTGATAGCACCCATTATTACTGGGTGAATTAGATTTTTTATTAGAAACTCCTATAGACATGCTTTCTATACATTGCTGATTTTTTCAAACCTTATAGACATGGTATCTAGATGCAGAATTTGTTTTTAAACCTATGAGCATGGCATCTAGATGTAATGGAATATGTAAAATTGGACAATCCTATAGGCATAAATTCTATATGAAGTTAAATATGCAGAACCCTATAGACATGATTTCTAAGTGAAGTTTGAACATGCAGAATTCAGAACATCCTATAGGTATAACTTCTATATGCGCTTGAGTATGCAGAATTCAAAATACCTATAAACATGGTATCTATGTAAGATTGGGATATGCAGAATTCAAAATGACCTATAGGCATGATTTTTATATGCATTTGAGTATGCAGAATTCAAAATACCTATAGACATGGTATCTACCCTTTGCATGCATAGTTACCCACCCTTTTCACTAACCATCCCCAAGAGTTTATTACAAATTATTACAACCCGGAATAAATAAAATTACATCAGAAAATATAAAGAAAAATACAACCAGAGGAATCCTGATTCTTGACTTCCTTTCTGAGTTATGAGATAGACCAACTCAAAGAGACCATGAACCAAAGCCTTTCTCCCATTTGAGTGTGTCAAAGTTCCCTAAGAGCCTCAATGGGACTCCGGGCAATGCTCACACCCAAATTGTGTTATCAGAATAGGGGTCAGTGCAGTGGGGAAGGGCCAGCCTTCAGGTGTCCAAGTTCACAAGGAGCTCAATGGGTCCCAAGGCAAGGCTCACAAGAGGGGGGCAGAACTTAATGGCTAAGAGACAGTGCAAGTGCAGAAACAGAACTTGAAGAACTAGGGAAGTAAAGAAAAAGGGAAAGGGGTGCTACAAAAATAATAACTTCACACAAAAGGGATTCAAGGGTTGGGAACTGATTGCAGAGGACCCTTGTGCCTGGGCATTAATTGATTCTAGGCATACGCAGCAATAGGGAATGCTATTATGCCAATAAAATATACAGCATACAATGGTAGCGTGAGGTTACCATCCCAGGAGGATCAAGTTTGAGTCATAGACAATAATATTTTAATGTTGTCATGCCTCAAACAACCATCATTGTCAAACACACTTAGAATACACAATAGAGGCAGAACATGCAGAAGGAGGATGCTAAATAAGTATTGAACTAAACACAAGCAGAAGGCAGATTGGAGGAAAAAAATGTTAAACAAACACATTGTTGTGGTGATGAATCTTAATTAGAACATACCAGTTCAAAGAAAGCAAATAGAGAGAGAAGTAGGCAGCAGGATTTGCAAATATGCCACAAGTAACAAGAGAGAATACTTTTAAATGTGAGTATGAGTTCAGAATAGCTACGAGTGTTGGATGTGGTGTTAATGAAAAAGTCAGGTATTTATAGTGTGAAAAAACAGGCAGAAATAAGGTAAGAAAAATAATTATGGGACTAGGTATCAATTAAAACAATCAGTATAAGACTTCCTTTAATTAAGGAATTCATACTTAAACGGTAATGAGCAAAAGTTATTTAAGGAAAGAAATCAAATAAGCATCTTGTGCAAAGTACGCAATTAGGGGTAAATACATAAGAGTTTAATTAAGGGAAGAGTTTTGAAATACACGGTTAAAACAAATAAGGTAAGAATCAATTAGTACACAGTAAATCAAGGAATCAGAGATTTGTAACTACTGGTCCATTAATAAACCAAGTCAAAAAGGCTAAGGAAAGCTTTCGACTCAAACCAAGTAACAGGGAAATCAACAAACAAGGAAAGAAATCAATTAGATTTACACAAAAGGAAGTCTGAAATCATTAAAAAAATTGAAAGCCATTTAGAGGGGAAGTTCAGCACATATAAAGAATACACAAGTATTAGGCATGCGAGGCTGAATTTAGGACGAAGAAAAAGTGTCATGCAATTGCACAATCAATAAGTAGTAGACTATAGGAACATGGGAATCATAGGGTAACTTAGCAATGGAGAAGAGAGAGTATCAAATAGCATACAAAGGGTCCAATAGAAGGACCTTAGAAAAGTCTAGCAGGGAATCAGAATCATATAAAGAAACTAAAGTTTAAACAAAGATTTCAAGACTCAGTTGAGCAACAGATGAAACAATCTTCAAAAACTCGAAATAGGTCTAAAGAAAATTAGGGTTTTTGAAATCAAACAAGTTCAGAGATGAAGAACAAGCAAATCACATAGTCAATGGTCTCAAAACTCAGATGAACCCCCAAATTCTAGGGGTTTTACCATTATTCGAGTGTAGAGATGAAAACAAGTAAATCAGGAAGAAATACTAATGAAATAAGTTCAGAAACCTCAGAAAGGAACTAAGACCTTTAACATGCATCTTCCAGTAAAAGAAACTCATGAGAAACATAGTAAAAGAACAACATGAGAAACACAGTAGAAGAACTCATAAGAACATTGTAGAAGAAACACATAGAAAACACAGTAGAAGAACTCGTAAGAACATAGTAGGAGAGAAACATAGTAGAAGAAACTAATAGTAAGAGAAACACACAAGAACTTAACGAAAATCAGAGAAGCATCTCGACAAAACCCTAAATCGGAAGGATAAAGGTTTGAAAGCGTAGTTTTTGAAAGAAATCTCGAGAAACCGTTTAAAAGCTCAGGGAAAACACGGATCTAGAACGGATCTAAAGAAATCAGAAGAAACTCAAAAGCTAGGGTTTCGGAGGAACCCAAATAGTGAGAAAGGCTTGGAAAGAGGTTGATCTGAGCAGGAGAAGTCGAGATCGGGTTCGAAGAGCCATGGCTTGCCGGAGCAAGGCCGAAGACGGCCATACAACTCGAACCAAACAAAGCCTAGACCAAGCTTCTTCTTGGTCAGACCATGAATCTTCCCAGCGTGTAGGAGTTATAGGAGGTCGGTATAAGACTTCAGTTGCCTTGGAAGCCATAGATTCCAGTGGTTTTAGGGTGGAAATAGAAGGAGGCGGCTAGGGTTTCTGAGAGAGAATTTGGGAGAGGGGGAATCCATGGGCGGCTGCCAGTGAGAAATGAATAGGGTTTGGGGGTATTGGGGAATTAAAAAGGAAAGGAAGAGTGTGATCTGTTGATCTGTTAGATCAACGGTTGGGATTAAAGGGGGGCCGAGTGGGTTATTTTAAAGTGTCGTGGGTCGGTTAATTTTAGGAATTTGGCCGGGTAATGAGATCTGAAATTGGGTTTAATTGGGGTGCCAAATCCGGCCAGAAGTGAAATAAACTGAGCTAACTTTTAAATAGCCACCTTTTCCCTTGTTTAATTTATAAAAAATAGTAAAATAATTTCTGGGAGTAAATTAAAGGTACTAAAATGATTAATAATATATAATTATGAAAATAAAAATACTGAAGTCAATTTTATAATTATAAACACAATTAAATCTTAAAATAGGCTAATATTGCAATTATATGCAATTTAGCTTAACAAATACTAAATAAATTTGTCAAAATATACAAAAATTATGTTAGCCATATTTTAGTATAAATATAAGAATCTAATAAGTGAATTGTCAAAATGACAATATTGGGATTATTGGGCTTTTCTTGATAAAATAGGGCAATAAATTGACTTAAATATTAAGAGAAAAATATTAAAACTCTGGGACATAATTATATATGCATATACATGCTATTTTGAAAGTAATTTGCATATTAAAAATATATAGGGAAAATTGGGTATCAACAGCTGCCCCTCTTTACCCGGGAAGGATGAAAGAGTTGTCGGGTAAAGATATGATGGTCAATTTTGACCGAACAAAATGGTTCGAGGAGACATAGGCCGTGCTCTGGCTTCTGAGCTGCCTACGTATCCCTGTTTTTACGGGAATCAGGACGTATAAAGTTCAGAATCCGTCGGCGGATTATACCGATGGAGACTTTTCATGAACGAACATAATATTAATGACGAGGTGAATGATTGAAGTCTGATAGGGCTGCGGGAACCAGAACGGGATCGCTCCTGCCGAGACGGCCGTTGCTCTCTGGTTTACCTGCTAATATGCAACACAAGCATATATTGTGCGTAAATTTAAATATGATGCAAATTCCCGTTGGACCATGAAAGTTGTCTTTGGACAGTTAGGATGACATCTTTAGACTATGACGTCCTGGGCGATGAAGCGTATAATAAGGATTCGCAGGCCATGAAATGATGCTCTTGGGTTATGGGAATGATGCCTTCGAACTATGATGCCCTTGAATAATGATATGCAAAAGATAAAAGGGGTCCTCAGGCCATGAAATTGTGTTCTCGGGCTATGAAAATGCTACCTCCGAACAATGACGCATTTGAACAATTTGGTGATCTTTTAGCCATGAGATGCAGTAAGTGGCGATCTTGCAGCCCATGAAATACAGAAGGTGGCGATCTTTCAGCCATACAAATGATAAAGTGGAGATCTTTCAGCCATGCAAATGCAGTATGTGGCGATCTTTCAGCCATGCGAATGTAAATAAGGTGGCGATCGTTCAGCCATACAAATGATAAAGTGGCGATCTTTCATCCATGCAAATGTAAAGGTGGCGATATTTCAGCCATGAAAATAAGGTGGCGATCTTTCAACCATGCAGATGGAGGTAGAGCTTAACCTCGAAAGGCAGAATGGTAGCCTTATGCAATGACGAAATGCAGATGGAGACAGAGCTTAACCTCGGAAGGTAGAATAGTAGCCTTATGCAATGCAAGAATGTAGATGGAGGTAGAGTTTGACCTCGGAAGGCAGAATGATAGTCTTATGCAATGCAAGAATGCATATGGAGGTAGAGCTTAACCTAGGAAGGCAGAATGGTAGCCTTATGCAATGTAGAAATGCAGATGGAGGTAGAACTTAATCTCGGAAGGCAGAATGGTAGCCTTATGCAAGAAGTAAAAGGGCAAACGATAATAGAATTTTTTTGGCTGATAGCGGATTGCGATATTACGACTGCTGGGGATACTGTGTGCGGATAGACGCTGTGAGTAGGTGTAACGGTTCTGAGAGTTGTATTTCCGAGCAATGTGAGTCTCATGAGTGTATAGTACATTTGATGATTTTGTAACTCAAGTGCCTGTATCCAAAGAAAAATCGTGAGTTTTGTAAAAGGGGGGTTAGTTCGTATCCCTGCTGGCTCTGCTTGACCTGCTCGGCTTTGATCTAGTGACGTTGTACGTATCGTTGGGGGTAGCGTTGCTAAACAGCGCAATTTCAAAAATAAGCATGCATGATTTAGTGAAGAAAATGTAACAATAAATACATAATTAAGAGTAGTTTTCTTTAGATGAACCGACGACCGCGGAGTGGTCCAAGACATTACAACCTTCCTTGTTACGAAATTTTGAGGGTCCGCCTCAAAATTCTGCCCCAGTTTACTAGGTTGCTGCTTCTGAATGCTGCTAGCTATAATTGGTTGAAATCAACTTTGGAATTTTGAGGGTCCTCCTCAAAATTCTGCCCCAATTTCCAATCTCAGGGGGAAATGAAAATTTTATTGAATTGTGATCGAACCCATAGGGTTGCCTATGTATCCCCTCTTAAATAGGAATCAAGTCAGACGTATTTCAATTTACATCATATGAGTGAAGTATAAAGGTTACACATAGTAACGCTTGACTGCATCTAAATTGATCAGCTTCGGCCAGACTTCTCCATCCATTTCTGCAAGTATGAGGGCTCCTCCTGTTAAAACCCGGTGAACCATGTACGGACCTTGCCAGTTCGGAGAGAATTTCCCTTTGGCTTCATCTTGATGTGGAAAGATTTTCTTTAACACCAGCTACCCTAGTGTGAACTGTCTAGGCTTGACTCTTTTGTTGAAGGCTCTGGACATTCTGTTCTGATAAAGTTGACCATGGCAAACTGCATTCATCCTCTTTCCATCTATGAGGGCTACCTGCTCATAACGATTTTTCACCCACTCTGGGTCATCGAGCTCAGCTTCATGTATGATCCTTAGGGAGGGAATTTCTACCTCGGCGGGAATGACTGCTTTTGTACCATAAACTAGCATATAGGGGGTTGCCCCAGTTGATGCGTGGACTGTGGTGCAATATCCCAGTAAAGCAAACGATAACTTCTCGTGTCAATTTTTATGCTTCTCTATCATTTTCCTCAATATCTTCTTGATATTCTTATTGGCGGCTTCTACTGCTCCGTTTATCTGAGGTCTATAGGCTGTAGAATTCTTGTGTCTGATCTTGAGGGTTTTATCAAGTCACTGTTGAGATTGGAGCCATTATCGGTAATGATTGATTCTGGAATCCTGAATCGACAGATAATGCAGTCGCGGACAAAGTCTGCCACGACCTTCTTAGTTACTGCTCTGTAGGATGTTGCTTTGACCCACTTGGTGAAATAGTCAATTGCTAATAGGATAATCTTGTGCCCGTTGGAAGCAGCGGGCTCGATTAGTCCAATAACATCCATTCCCCAAGGGGCGAACGAACATGGTGAGCTTGTTGCATTAAGCTCGCTTGGAGGTACCTTTATCATGTCTGCATGTATCTGACAGTGGTGGCATTTCCGGACATACTGGATACAGTTCATCTCCATAGTCATCCAAAAGTAACCAGCTCGGAGTATCTTCTTTGCTAAGATAAAGCCATTCATATGCGGACTGCAGGTCCCAGCGTGAATTTAATCTAGTAACCTGGATGCTTCCTTTGCATCAACATATCTTAGCAATCCTAAATCAGGAGTCCGCCTATATAGGATTCCTCTGCTATGAAAGAAATTGTTGAACAACCTCCGAAGTGTGCGTTTCTGGGTAGTATTTACAAGTTTTGGGTATTCTTCTTTTGTCAAATATTCCTTGATATCATAAAACCAAGGTTTTTCGTCTGCTTCGTCATCAACATGAGCACAATATGCTGGCTGATCATGGATCTTTACCGGAATGGGACAAATGAAGGTCTTGTCTAGATGTTGTATCATAGATGATAGGGTAGCCAATGCATCGATGAACTCATTCTGGACTCTGGGAACATGTTGGAATTCTGTCTTTGTGAACCTTTTCCTCAATTCCTGTGCATAATGTAGATATGGGAGTATCTTGGAGTTCTTGGTTGCCCATTCCTCTCGGACCTGATGTATAAGTAGGTCTGAATCTCTGATCACTAGCAACTCTTGAATGTTCATGTCAATAGTCATATTGAGCCCTAAGATGCAGGCTTCGTACTCGGCCATGTTGTTGGTACACGGGAACCTGAGTTTGGCAGACACCGGATAATGCTGACCAGTTTCTGATACCAGGACGGCTGCTATGCCAACTCCCTTGAAGTTTGCTGCTCCGTCGAAAAACATTCTCCAACCGTCATAGGATTCTGCAATATCTTCTCTTATGAATGATACATCTTCATTAGGAAAATACATTTTTAGGGGTTCGTATTCTCTGTCCATGGGATTTTCAGCAAGGTGGTTTGCTAGTGCATGTCCCTTGATCGCTTTCTGAGTCACGTAGGCAATGTTGAATTCACTCAACAAGATTTACCACTTGGCTAGCTTGCCAGTGGGCATGGACTTCTGTAAGATGTACTTCAAGGGATCCATCCTTGATATGATATATGTAGTATAGGCACAGAAATAGTGCCTCAACTTCTGAGCTATCCAAGTCAAAGCGCAGCAGGTGCGCTCTAACAGAGAATATCGAGCCTCGTACGGGATGAACTTCTTACTGGGGTAATAGCTGGCCTGCTCCTTCCTCCCCGTTTCATCATGCTGCCCTAGAACACAGCCGAAAGCTCCATCCAATACTGCAAGGTAGAGTAATAAGGGTCTACCTAGCTCAGGCGGAACTAAGGGTGGTGGTGTTGACAGAAATTCCTTGATTCTGTCGAAAGCTTTTTGGCAATCATCAGTCCATTTGGTAGCGGAGTCCTTCTTTAACATCTTAAAGATCGGCTCACAGATAACTGTAGATTATGCTAGGAACCGGCTGATGTAGTTAAGTCTCCCTAAGAAACTCATCACGTATTTCTTGTTCTTTGGCGATGGAAATTCTTGAATAGCATTGACCTTTGATGGATCTAGTTCTATTCCTCGGCGACTCACAATAAACCCAAGTAGTTTTCCGGCAGGAACCTAAAATGCACCCTTCACGGGATTCAGTTTCAGGTTGTACTTTCGCAGTCAATTGAAGAACTTCCTTAAATCTTCCATGTGATCAGTGGCTTTCTTGGACTTGATAATAGCGTCATCTACATACACCTCTATCTACATGTGTATCATATCATGGAAGATGATAGTCATAGCTCTCATGTAGGTGGCCCCTGCATTCTTTAACCAAACGGTATCATCTTGTAACAATACATTCCCCACGGCGTAATGAAAGTTGTTTTCTCAGCATCTTCTTTATCCATCCAAATTTGATGGTAACCAACAAAACAATCCACAAATGACTGCAATTCATGCTTGGCGCAATTGTTGATTAGGATGTGTATATTTGGCAAGGGAAAATCGTCTTTCGGACTGGCCCGGTTTAGATCCCAGTAGTCGACACAAACTCTGACATTTTTGTCCTTCTTTGGTATTGGCACAATGTTGGCTAACCATGTTAGGTATTCTACTACCCAGAGAACCTTGGCTTTAACTTGCTTAGCGAATTCTTCCTTGATTTTCAGACTCATGTCAGGCTTAAACTTTCTGAGCTTTTGCTTTACAGGCGGCCATGTTAGATCGGTTGGCAGTTTATGAGCCATAATAGATGTACATTAGACCAGTCATGTCATCATACGGCGAAGTGAATATGTCTTCATATTCCCTTAGAAATTCTGTGTATTCCTTCTTTTCTAATGGCGATAAGTGGATACTGATTCTCGTTTCTTTGATGTTCTCTGCATCTCACAGGTTAACAATCTCGGTCTCGTCTAGGTTGGACTTAGGTTTGTTCTTAAAATTCATAACTTTCTTAACAATCTCTTCTGGTATGTCATCTTCCTCTGAATCTATGTCCGTTTGTAGCATTGTCTCGTTTCATGTCACAGTCATTGGTTCACCAAGACAAGTAATAGTAATGTTGTATAAGTAAAGTAATAAGAGAAAACAATAGTAATAAGTGTCGATTTATAAGAAAAGTCAAAATGCTTTGATAAATTGCATAATAATTGTTTTGAATATTGGATATCTTATTGTAGGAATTGAAAACATGCGAAAAATAAAAAATATTTTAGTAAATTAAGAAAATGCTTGTTTTAGCCTTGCTACCCCGAGGCTTGTCGGGCCCTGGTTGTCCTTATGGTCTAGTTATTGAGGCGGGCCCCTCTGCTTACGGTTTGTACGGAAGGGCTTTCCTCTCCCTACTCTTCGAGAATGACACAACAGTCCATATCACTGTCTTCTAAGAACAAGTTTTCCACGACTTCCAGTGCTTCCTCTTCTTCTGGCCCATAGATAACATTAGTCGATTGGAAAGTCTGCTCCAAATGTGGTATTGGCTGATCTAGTGGATAGTAGGGACCGTGCCATTATGGCGACAAGTTGTTGAATTCTTCCCAGGTGTACTCATATCCCAGTCCGAAAGTGGTGCCATGTTTCTTGAGTTTTATAGGCTTAGTGATTTATTGGAGGTTCTTGCCAAGCCCCTTGCCAGGTTTGTACCCACACCAATTCAGTATACTCTCGAGCTTGTTGTCCCACCATTTGTATTTGTCAAAAACATTCACTCATTCAATGTGATGGTAAGTCTCTCCACCTAGCTTCCTTCTCCCTTCGTTTGAATGAATGGTCTGGCGACTGTATATGGGGTTGCTACCATCACCGTGAATGCTCATTTCCTGGTGGTTCCATTCAAACATAACTACCTGATGTAGTGTTGATGCTACAGCCCCAGCGGCATGGATCCACGAGCGTCCCAATAGTAGATTGTAAGATGCCGGCACGTCTATCACTTGGAAACTGACATCGAACCAAGTTGGCCCCATTTGCAAACACAGACTAATTTTCCCAATAGTGGACCTCTGGAAACCGTCGAAGGCTTTCACGTTGATGGCTCCATCCTTTATCTCGTGTAGTCCCTTACCCAACTTCTTAAGCATTACCAGTGGACAAATGATGAGGCTGGAACCCCCATCAATCAGGATCCCGGTGATAAAGTGATCCTTGCATTGCACAGTAATGTGCAGTGCTTTGTTGTGCCCCAACCCTTCAAGCGGTAGCTCATCCTCATGAAAAGTAATTTTGTGACTTTCTAATACCTGTCCGACCATGTTAGCCATTTCTCCGCATGTAATGTTGCTTGGCACGTATGCTTCACTCAGCACCCTCAACAGAGCATTCATGTGTGCCTCAGAATTTTGATGGAGATCTGCGCCGGTTGTTTGTTCAACTGGTCGATGACCGAGTATTCTTTGGCCTATATCTTTCTCCAAAGATCGTCTGGACCCGTCTCAATGATGGGAGGCCGATTGGAGGCCTGCTTTCTTGACTCAGCTAGGTGTTCCAGGGTATAAACTCTACCAGTTCTCGTCATACCCTGTGCGACAATAGTTTCCTCTGTCATACCCATGCCTTGGCTGTATAGTCCCATGGTATAGCCTTGGTATGGAATGGTTTCATGGTGGACATCGCCACTGGGATAGGCGTGGACATCTTCACTCTGAACGGAGCATGTGCTTTGGGAGGTAAAACCGCAACTTCAAATGGTGGAGGTGCATTTGTTGGAGTCATGAATTCGACCTCAATTGGTGTTGGTGTCTTTGCAGTTGCTTCAAACTCAAGTGGCACAGACATGTTTACCTCGCCGTCCCCAGATGGCTGAATCTGGACTATGATTGGACTAAGAGTAACTATTGGTTTCTTTGGATCACCACCTTCTGTGATCAACCCAATCGACCCCTCGGGATCCCAATCCTCCTCTATTTCGATCATGTGAATGCCTCCACCCTTATGGTCTAGCAGAGGGTTGTTGCGGACATTCGGAGCGGGCTTCTTTACCATAATAATTTTATTGTCAATCAGAGCCTGGATCTTGTCCTTCAGAGAACGACATTTGTCGACGGTGTGTCATTTCATGTTGGAATGGTATGCACAGTATTTGTTTGGATTAACTCCCTGAGAAGGGTTCTCAGGAGTTATAGTAGGGATAAGGGTGACATAACCAGCAGCTTTAAGTCTCTCTTACAGCTAGTCAATGGGTTCGGCAATGGCTGTATACTATTTAGGAGGTTTGCGGTCAAAATTTGGTCGAGGTCTATGGAAGTTTTGGCGTGTAGGAGGTGATTAATGGTGGGATGGTTGAGCATTGTAGGCTTGGTAAACATATGCGGGTTGGGAATATCTAGGTGAAGTGGGTTGATATATGGGTGGTGGAGATGATTGATAAGTGGGTGGTGGAGTTTGGTAAGAGGGTGAGGGTGCTTGGTAGTTTGGAGTAGGTTGATATATGAATGGAGGCATTGGATAGGTTTGGTATTTGATGGGAGATTTGGTTCTCTGTGCCACCATTACAGCTCATACGTCCCTTTTCTTGGACACACCACCGAACTGTAAGGCCTTATTTGTAGCTTGCAAAGCCTCAAAGTTCGTGACCATACCGCTTTTGATGCCCTCATCGATCCTCTCACCCAGCTTGATGATGTTAGAAAATTTATGGCTTTCAATCAACATTAGCCGCTCGTAATACTGTGGGTCCTAAGCCCAGACGAAGAATTTGTTCATTTGTTCTTCCTTTAAGGCAGGTCTGACGTTAGCAGCTTCGGATCTCCAGCGAGTGGCATACTCGCGGAATAGTTTTGTGGGATTCTTCTTTAGGTTCCGAATGTAGAACACATCTGGCGCATTTTTTGTGTTGAACCTGAACCTGTCCATGAAATCGGACGTCATACTTACCCAGTTTGACCATTTCTTCGGGTCTTGGCTAATATACTAAGACAGAGCATCTCCTTTCAGACTCCCCATGTAAAGCTTCATGCAGATCCTTTCGTCTTTCCCTACTCCAACTAGCTTGTCATAGTATATTCTCAAATGGACCCTCGGATCACCTGTACCGTCAAACATCTTGAACTTCGGAGGTTTGTACCCCACCAGCAGCTCATCATCTGGTTGTATGCAAAGATCTTCATAGTTTAAACCCTCAATTCCTTACTACCTTTGACGCCTTGAATTCGTCTAGTTAGTTTCTTAAGTTCTTCAGTCAGGTTCCTAATGAGCGAGTCTTTATCATCAGACTCGAGTGTGCTTGAGATGGGTTGGGTGGAGTGCGGCATGGTCTCCACATAGGTGGGCGTGTTGTGATAGGTGTGAAAGTGGTCATTTGTGGAGTTCAAGGGTTCTGGGATGAGCAGCGAAGTATTGTTGGAAGTATGGCAGGTGTTGCAGTGGTGGTAAGGAGCGGGATGGTTTTGTGGCTTTGGGATATTTTGTGGAGGTATGGGGTTCTGACCATTTGAGAAATTGACATCGGGAGTGGTGAGGGAAAATGACAGATTTGCCAGATTCCGGACCTGAACAAGTTGTTTTTCGAATTTCAGCAGCTTTTGTTCGAGCTGGGATGCACTTTCCTTAGGAACTAGAGTACCATGACCATGAGAGACCTCTACCTGTCCAGCTGAGTTTTCCTTTAAGTTGTTCACATCTTCCATCATACGTTCCTTTTGGGAACTGGGTTTGATTTGAAGAGTCGCCACCTAATGATTAGGGTGCATTAGGACACCAAGAGAGTTTGATTTGAGTAACCAGAGATTGGGTAAGAGCTTGAAATTATTCCAAGGGAAGGTGTTAGGCACCCCTCAGAATCCACTAGTGTGGTTCCGGCCAGACAATTATTGTGAGTTTAGGGTACAATTAACATATACACAAATAAAGCTAAAATAACAGGGGATTTCACATATAAAGGTTTGAAAATAGACAAAGTTTAAAAGAGCGATTTAAGGAAGCGGATTCTAGAATGAAAATGTTAAAGAAATAAGAATAAAGGAAGGGGGTCCTAGGTTTACTAAAAATATGGATCACCCCACACAATGTCCGGTAATCACTCCTCAATGAGGGGCTACACGGGACGTTATCGCGTGGTCATCATATCCATATCTACCCTTCCTACCCCGTTAAGGCATTTAAAGCGCGGGTTGGTTCATGCTATTACCTGTCCCAATCTTATCAGTCCCGGAGGTATTTAGGACTACTAATCCTAAAGGGGAGGGGTATTAGGCTTATTTGTAGTTTCAAAGGTAAAAACTCTAAGGCGACATACAAAAACACATATTGCAAATTGGGGGAAAGCTTACAACAAACAAAGGCCCAGATATACCTCCTTAAATAAAGAAGCACGTAATTAGCATGACTTACACACTCAGTTTTAGGTTTGATTTTTTTTTAAAAAAAGTATTAAAGACAATGGAGAGTAAATTGTTAAGACAATTTCAGCTTATCACATAACTCAGATAAGAAGTCAGAATCAGGCCTGCCTGCTGGTTGTAATTATTAACAAAAATAGATTCAGCTTATAATTATCAGCCTAAGGCTAGCCTAAGTGTTGGACAAGGATCCTATAGGCATGGTATCAACCGGATTCAGAAAACAATGAAACAAAAGGCTCGAAGTGAACTGTTTTGAATGCATACTTGTGAAACTTGCTAAGTGATAGAATCAGATTGTTAAAAGAGAGGTAGGATTTGACAAATTGATTAGAAGTCCTACGGCTGATAGCACCCATTATTACTGGGTGAATTAGATTTTTTATTAGAAACTCCTATAGACATGCTTTCTATACATTGCTGATTTTTTTAAACCTTATAGACATGGTATCTAGATGCAGAATTTGTTTTTAAACCTATGAGCATGGCATCTAGATGTAATGGAATATGTAAAATTGGACAATCCTATAGGCATAAATTCTATATGAAGTTAAATATGCAGAACCCTATAGACATGATTTCTAAGTGAAGTTTGAACATGCAGAATTCAGAACATCCTATAGGTATAACTTCTATATGCGCTTGAGTATGCAGAATTCAAAATACCTATAAACATGGTATCTATGTAAGATTGGGATATGCAAAATTCAAAATGACCTATAGGCATGATTTCTATATGCATTTGAGTATGCAGAATTCAAAATACCTATAGACATGGTATCTACCCTTTGCATGCATAGTTACCCACCCTTTTCACTAACCATCCCCAAGAGTTTATTACAAATTATTACAACCCGGAATAAATAAAATTACATCAGAAAATATAAAGAAAAATACAACCAGAGGAATCCTGATTCTTGACTTCCTTTCTGAGTTATGAGATAGACCAACTCAAAGAGACCATGAACCAAAGCCTTTCTCCCATTTGAGTGTGTCAAAGTTCCCTAAGAGCCTCAATGGGACTCCGGGCAATGCTCACACCCAAATTGTGTTATCAGAATAGGGGTCAGTGCAGTGGGGAAGGGCCAGCCTTCAGGTGTCCAAGTTCACAAGGAGCTCAATGGGTCCCAAGGCAAGGCTCACAAGAGGGGGGCAGAACTTAATGGCTAAGAGACAGTGCAAGTGCAGAAACAGAACTTGAAGAACTAGGGAAGTAAAGAAAAAGGGAAAGGGGTGCTACAAAAATAATAACTTCACACAAAAGGGATTCAAGGGTTGGGAACTGATTGCAGAGGACCCTTGTGCCTGGGCATTAATTGATTCTAGGCATACGCAGCAATAGGGAATGCTATTATGCCAATAAAATATACAGCATACAATGGTAGCGTGAGGTTACCATCCCAGGAGGATCAAGTTTGAGTCATAGACAATAATATTTTAATGTTGTCATGCCTCAAACAACCATCATTGTCAAACACACTTAGAATACACAATAGAGGCAGAACATGCAGAAGGAGGATGCTAAATAAGTATTGAACTAAACACAAGCAGAAGGCAGATTGGAGGAAAAAAATGTTAAACAAACACATTGTTGTGGTGATGAATCTTAATTAGAACATACCAGTTCAAAGAAAGCAAATAGAGAGAGAAGTAGGCAGCAGGATTTGCAAATATGCCACAAGTAACAAGAGAGAATACTTTTAAATGTGAGTATGAGTTCAGAATAGCTACGAGTGTTGGATGTGGTGTTAATGAAAAAGTCAGGTATTTATAGTGTGAAAAAACAGGCAGAAATAAGGTAAGAAAAATAATTATGGGACTAGGTATCAATTAAAACAATCAGTATAAGACTTCCTTTAATTAAGGAATTCATACTTAAACGGTAATGAGCAAAAGTTATTTAAGGAAAGAAATCAAATAAGCATCTTGTGCAAAGTACGCAATTAGGGGTAAATACATAAGAGTTTAATTAAGGGAAGAGTTTTGAAATACACGGTTAAAACAAATAAGGTAAGAATCAATTAGTACACAGTAAATCAAGGAATCAGAGATTTGTAACTACTGGTCCATGAATAAACCAAGTCAAAAAGGCTAAGGAAAGCTTTTGACTCAAACCAAGTAACAGGGAAATCAACAAACAAGGAAAGAAATCAATTAGATTTACACAAAAGGAAGTCTGAAATCATTAAAAAAATTGAAAGCCATTTAGAGGGGAAGTTCAGCACATATAAAGAATACACAAGTATTAGGCATGCGAGGCTGAATTTAGGACGAAGAAAAAGTGTCATGCAATTGCACAATCAATAAGTAGTAGACTATAGGAACATGGGAATCATAGGGTAACTTAGCAATGGAGAAGAGAGAGTATCAAATAGCATACAAAGGGTCCAGTAGAAGGACCTTAGAAAAGTCTAGCAGGGAATCAGAATCATATAAAGAAACTAAAGTTTAAACAAAGATTTCAAGACTCAGTTGAGCAACAGATGAAACAATCTTCAAAAACTCGAAATAGGTCTAAAGAAAATTAGGGTTTTTGAAATCAAACAAGTTCAGAGATGAAGAACAAGCAAATCACATAGTCAATGGTCTCAAAACTCAGATGAACCCCCAAATTCTAGGGGTTTTACCATTATTCGAGTGTAGAGATGAAAACAAGTAAATCAGGAAGAAATACTAATGAAATAAGTTCAGAAACCTCAGAAAGGAACTAAGACCTTTAACATGCATCTTCCAGTAAAAAAAACTCATGAGAAACATAGTAAAAGAACAACATGAGAAACACAGTAGAAGAACTCATAAGAACATTGTAGAAGAAACACATAGAAAACACAGTAGAAGAACTCGTAAGAACATAGTAGGAGAGAAACATAGTAGAAGAAACTAATAGTAAGAGAAACACACAAGAACTTAACGAAAATCAGAGAAGCATCTCGACAAAACCCTAAATCGGAAGGATAAAGGTTTGAAAGCGTAGTTTTTGAAAGAAATCTCGAGAAACCGTTTAAAAGCTCAGGGAAAACACGGATCTAGAACGGATCTAAAGAAATCAGAAGAAACTCAAAAGCTAGGGTTTCAGAGGAACCCAAATAGTGAGAAAGGCTTGGAAAGAGGTTGATCTGAGCAGGAGAAGTCGAGATCGGGTTCGAAGAGCCATGGCTTGCCGGAGCAAGGCCGAAGACGGCCATACAACTCGAACCAAACAAAGCCTAGACCAAGCTTCTTCTTGGTCAGACCATGAATCTTCCCAGCGTGTAGGAGTTATAGGAGGTCGGTATAAGACTTCAGTTGCCTTGGAAGCCATAGATTCCAGTGGTTTTAGGGTGGAAATAGAAGGAGGCGGCTAGGGTTTCTGAGAGAGAATTTGGGAGAGGGGGAATCCATGGGCGGCTGCCAGTGAGAAATGAATAGGGTTTGGGGGTATTGGGGAATTAAAAAGGAAAGGAAGAGTGTGATCTGTTGATCTGTTAGATCAACGGTTGGGATTAAAGGGGGGCCGAGTGGGTTATTTTAAAGTGTCGTGGGTCGGTTAATTTTAGGAATTTGGCCGGGTAATGAGATCTAAAATTGGGTTTAATTGGGGTGCCAAATCCGGCCAGAAGTGAAATAAACTGAGCTAACTTTTAAATAGCCACCTTTTCCCTTGTTTAATTTATAAAAAATAGTAAAATAATTTCTGGGAGTAAATTAAAGGTACTAAAATGATTAATAATATATAATTATGAAAATAAAAATACTGGAGTCAATTTTATAATTATAAACACAATTAAATCTTAAAATAGGCTAATATTGCAATTATATGCAATTTAGCTTAACAAATACTAAATAAATTTGTCAAAATATACAAAAATTATGTTAGCCATATTTTAGTATAAATATAAGAATCTAATAAGTGAATTGTCAAAATGACAATATTGGGATTATTGGGCTTTTCTTGATAAAATAGGGCAATAAATTGACTTAAATATTAAGAGAAAAATATTAAAACTCTGGGACATAATTATATATGCATATACATGCTATTTTGAAAGTAATTTGCATATTAAAAATATATAGGGAAAATTGGGTATCAACAGCTGCCCCTCTTTACCCGGGAAGGATGAAAGAGTTGTCGGGTAAAGATATGATGGTCAATTTTGACCGAACAAAATGGTTCGAGGAGACATAGGCCGTGCTCTGGCTTCTGAGCTGCCTACGTATCCCTGTTTTTACGGGAATCAGGACGTATAAAGTTCAGAATCCGTCGGCGGATTATACCGATGGAGACTTTTCATGAACGAACGTAATATTAATGACGAGGTGAATGATTGAAGTCTGATAGGGCTGCGGGAACCAGAACGGGATCGCTCCTGCCGAGACGGCCGTTGCTCTCTGGTTTACCTGCTAATATGCAACACAAGCATATATTGTGCGTAAATTTAAATATGATGCAAATTCCCGTTGGACCATGAAAGTTGTCTTTGGACAGTTAGGATGACATCTTTAGACTATGACGTCCTGGGCGATGAAGCGTATAATAAGGATTCGCAGGCCATGAAATGATGCTCTTGGGTTATGGGAATGATGCCTTCGAACTATGATGCCCTTGAATAATGATATGCAAAAGATAAAAGGGGTCCTCAGGCCATGAAATTGTGTTCTCGGGCTATGAAAATGCTACCTCCGAACAATGACGCATTTGAACAATTTGGTGATCTTTTAGCCATGAGATGCAGTAAGTGGCGATCTTGCAGCCCATGAAATACAGAAGGTGGCGATCTTTCAGCCATACAAATGATAAAGTGGAGATCTTTCAGCCATGCAAATGCAGTATGTGGCGATCTTTCAGCCATGCGAATGTAAATAAGGTGGCGATCGTTCAGCCATACAAATGATAAAGTGGCGATCTTTCATCCATGCAAATGTAAAGGTGGCGATATTTCAGCCATGAAAATAAGGTGGCGATCTTTCAACCATGCAGATGGAGGTAGAGATTAACCTCGAAAGGCAGAATGGTAGCCTTATGCAATGACGAAATGCAGATGGAGACAGAGCTTAACCTCGGAAGGCAGAATAGTAGCCTTATGCAATGCAAGAATGTAGATGGAGGTAGAGTTTGACCTCGGAAGGCAGAATGATAGTCTTATGCAATGCAAGAATGCATATGGAGGTAGAGCTTAACCTAGGAAGGCAGAATGGTAGCCTTATGCAATGTAGAAATGCAGATGGAGGTAGAACTTAATCTCGGAAGGCAGAATGGTAGCCTTATGCAAGAAGTAAAAGGGCAAACGATAATAGAATTTTTTTGGCTGATAGCGGATTGCGATATTACGACTGCTGGGGATACTGTGTGCGGATAGACGCTGTGAGTAGGTGTAACGGTTCTGAGAGTTGTATTTCCGAGCAATGTGAGTCTCATGAGTGTATAGTACATTTGATGATTTTGTAACTCAAGTGCCTGTATCCAAAGAAAAATCGTGAGTTTTGTAAAAGGGGGGTTAGTTCGTATCCCTGCTGGCTCTGCTTGACCTGCTCGGCTTTGATCTAGTGACGTTGTACGTATCGTTGGGGGTAGCGTTGCTAAACAGCGCAATTTCAAAAATAAGCATGCATGATTTAGTGAAGAAAATGTAACAATAAATACATAATTAAGAGTAGTTTTCTTTAGATGAACCGACGACCGCGGAGTGGTCCAAGACATTACAACCTTCCTTGTTACGAAATTTTGAGGGTCCGCCTCAAAATTCTGCCCCAGTTTACTAGGTTGCTGCTTCTGAATGCTGCTAGCTATAATTGGTTGAAATCAACTTTGGAATTTTGAAGGTCCTCCTCAAAATTCTGCCCCAATTTCCAATCTCAGGGGGAAATGAAAATTTTATTGAATTGTGATCGAACCCATAGGGTTGCCTATGTATCCCCTCTTAAATAGGAATCAAGTCAGACGTAGTTCAATTTACATCATATGAGTGAAGTATAAAGGTTACACATAGTAACGCTTGACTGCATCTAAATTGATCAGCTTCGGCCAGACTTCTCCATCCATTTCTGCAAGTATGAGGGCTCCTCCTGTTAAAACCCGGTGAACCATGTACGGACCTTGCCAGTTCGGAGAGAATTTCCCTTTGGCTTCATCTTGATGTGGAAAGATTTTTTTTAACACCAGCTACCCTAGTGTGAACTGTCTAGGCTTGACTCTTTTGTTGAAGGCTCTGGACATTCTGTTCTGATAAAGTTGACCATGGCAAACTGCATTCATCCTCTTTCCATTTATGAGGGCTACCTGCTCATAACGATTTTTCACCCACTCTGGGTCATCGAGCTCAGCTTCATGTATGATCCTTAGGGAGGGAATTTCTACCTCGGCGGGAATGACTGCTTTTGTACCATAAACTAGCATATAGGGGGTTGCCCCAGTTGATGCGTGGACTGTGGTGCAATATCCCAGTAAAGCAAACGATAACTTCTCGTGTCAATTTTTATGCTTCTCTATCATTTTCCTCAATATCTTCTTGATATTCTTATTGGCGGCTTCTACTGCTCCGTTTATCTGAGGTCTATAGGCTGTAGAATTCTTGTGTCTGATGTTGAGGGTTTTATCAAGTCACTGTTGAGATTGGAGCCATTATCGGTAATGATTGATTCTGGAATCCTGAATCGACAGATAATGCAGTCGCGGACAAAGTCTGCCACGACCTTCTTAGTTACTGCTCTGTAGGATGTTGCTTTGACCCACTTGGTGAAATAGTCAATTGCTAATAGGATAATCTTGTGCCCGTTGGAAGCAGCGGGCTCGATTAGTCCAATAACATCCATTCCCCAAGGGGCGAACGAACATGGTGAGCTTGTTGCATTAAGCTCGCTTGGAGGTACCTTTATCATGTCTGCATGTATCTGACAGTGGTGGCATTTCCGGACATACTGGATACAGTTCATCTCCATAGTCATCCAAAAGTAACCAGCTCGGAGTATCTTCTTTGCTAAGATAAAGCCATTCATATGCGGACTGCAGGTCCCAGCGTGAATTTAATCTAGTAACCTGGATGCTTCCTTTGCATCAACATATCTTAGCAATCCTAAATCAGGAGTCCGCCTATATAGGATTCCTCTGCTATGAAAGAAATTGTTGAACAACCTCCGAAGTGTGCGTTTCTGGGTAGTATTTACAAGTTTTGGGTATTCTTCTTTTGTCAAATATTCCTTGATATCATAAAACCAAGGTTTTTCGTCTGCTTCGTCATCAACATGAGCACAATATGCTGGCTGATCATGGATCTTTACCAGAATGGGACAAATGAAGGTCTTGTCTAGATGTTGTATCATAGATGATAGGGTAGCCAATGCATCGATGAACTCATTCTGGACTCTGGGAACATGTTGGAATTCTGTCTTTGTGAACCTTTTCCTCAATTCCTGTGCATAATGTAGATATGGGAGTATCTTGGAGTTCTTGGTTGCCCATTCCTCTCGGACCTGATGTATAAGTAGGTCTGAATCTCTGATCACTAGCAACTCTTGAATGTTCATGTCAATAGTCATATTGAGCCCTAAGATGCAGGCTTCGTACTCGGCCATGTTGTTGGTACACGGGAACCTGAGTTTGGCAGACACCGGATAATGCTGACCAGTTTCTGATACCAGGACGGCTGCTATGCCAACTCCCTTGAAGTTTGCTGCTCCGTCGAAAAACATTCTCCAACCGTCATAGGATTCTGCAATATCTTCTCTTATGAATGATACATCTTCATTAGGAAAATACATTTTTAGGGGTTCGTATTCTCTGTCCATGGGATTTTCAGCAAGGTGGTTTGCTAGTGCATGTCCCTTGATCGCTTTCTGAGTCACGTAGGCAATGTTGAATTCACTCAACAAGATTTACCACTTGGCTAGCTTGCCAGTGGGCATGGACTTCTGTAAGATGTACTTCAAGGGATCCATCCTTGATATGATATATGTAGTATAGGCACAGAAATAGTGCCTCAACTTCTGAGCTATCCAAGTCAAAGCGCAGCAGGTGCGCTCTAACAGAGAATATCGAGCCTCGTACGGGATGAACTTCTTACTGGGGTAATAGCTGGCCTGCTCCTTCCTCCCCGTTTCATCATGCTGCCCTAGAACACAGCCGAAAGCTCCATCCAATACTGCAAGGTAGAGTAATAAGGGTCTACCTAGCTCAGGCGGAACTAAGGGTGGTGGTGTTGACAGAAATTCCTTGATTCTGTCGAAAGCTTTTTGGCAATCATCAGTCCATTTGGTAGCGGAGTCCTTCTTTAACATCTTAAAGATCGGCTCACAGATAACTGTAGATTATGCTAGGAACCGGCTGATGTAGTTAAGTCTCCCTAAGAAACTCATCACGTATTTCTTGTTCTTTGGCGGTGGAAATTCTTGAATAGCATTGACCTTTGATGGATCTAGTTCTATTCCTCGGCGACTCACAATAAACCCAAGTAGTTTTCCGGCAGGAACCTAAAATGCACCCTTCACGGGATTCAGTTTCAGGTTGTACTTTCGCAGTCAATTGAAGAACTTCCTTAAATCTTCCATGTGATCAGTGGCTTTCTTGGACTTGATAATAGCGTCATCTACATACACCTCTATCTACATGTGTATCATATCATGGAAGATGATAGTCATAGCTCTCATGTAGGTGGCCCCTGCATTCTTTAACCAAACGGTATCATCTTGTAACAATACATTCCCTACGGCGTAATGAAAGTTGTTTTCTCAGCATCTTCTTTATCCATCCAAATTTGATGGTAACCAACAAAACAATCCACAAATGACTGCAATTCATGCTTGGCGCAATTGTTGATTAGGATGTGTATATTTGGCAAGGGAAAATCGTCTTTCGGACTGGCCCGGTTTAGATCCCAGTAGTCGACACAAACTCTGACATTTTCGTCCTTCTTTGGTATTGGCACAATGTTGGCTAACCATGTTAGGTATTCTACTACCCAGAGAACCTTGGCTTTAACTTGCTTAGCGAATTCTTCCTTGATTTTCAGACTCATGTCAGGCTTAAACTTTCTGAGCTTTTGCTTTACAGGCGGCCATGTTAGATCGGTTGGCAGTTTATGAGCCATAATAGATGTACATAGACCAGTCATGTCATCATACGGCGAAGTGAATATGTCTTCATATTCCCTTAGAAATTCTGTGTATTCCTTCTTTTCTAATGGCGATAAGTGGATACTGATTCTCGTTTCTTTGATGTTCTCTGCATCTCACAGGTTAACAATCTCGGTCTCGTCTAGGTTGGACTTAGGTTTGTTCTTAAAATTCATAACTTTCTTAACAATCTCTTCTGGTATGTCATCTTCCTCTGAATCTATGTCCGTTTGTAGCATTGTCTCGTTTCATGTCACAGTCATTGGTTCACCAAGACAAGTAATAGTAATGTTGTATAAGTAAAGTAATAAGAGAAAACAATAGTAATAAGTGTCGATTTATAAGAAAAGTCAAAATGCTTTGATAAATTGCATAATAATTGTTTTGAATATTGGATATCTTATTGTAGGAATTGAAAACATGCGAAAAATAAAAAATATTTTAGTAAATTAAGAAAATGCTTGTTTTAGCCTTGCTACCCCGAGGCTTGTCGGGCCCTGGTTGTCCTTATGGTCTAGTTATTGAGGCGGGCCCCTCTGCTTACGGTTTGTACGGAAGGGCTTTCCTCCCCTACTCTTCGAGAATGACACAACAGTCCATATCACTGTCTTCTAAGAACAAGTTTTCCACGACTTCCAGTGCTTCCTCTTCTTCTGGCCCATAGATAACATTAGTCGATTGGAAAGTCTGCTCCAAATGTGGTATTGGCTGATCTAGTGGATAGTAGGGACCGTGCCATTATGGCGACAAGTTGTTGAATTCTTCCCAGGTGTACTCATATCCCAGTCCGAAAGTGGTGCCATGTTTCTTGAGTTTTATAGGCTTAGTGATTTATTGGAGGTTCTTGCCAAGCCCCTTGCCAGGTTTGTACCCACACCAATTCAGTATACTCTCGAGCTTGTTGTCCCACCATTTGTATTTGTCAAAAACATTCACTCATTCAATGTGATGGTAAGCCTCTCCACCTAGCTTCCTTCTCCCTTCGTTTGAATGAATGGTCTGGCGACTGTATATGGGGTTGCTACCATCACCGTGAATGATCATTTCCTGGTGGTTCCATTCAAACATAACTACCTGATGTAGTGTTGATGCTACAGCCCCAGCGGCATGGATCCACGAGCGTCCCAATAGTAGATTGTAAGATGTCGGCACGTCTATCACTTGGAAACTGACATCGAACCAAGTTGGCCCCATTTGCAAACACAGACTAATTTTCCCAATAGTGGACCTCTGGAAACCGTCGAAGGCTTTCACGTTGATGGCTCCATCCTTTATCTCGTGTAGTCCCTTACCCAACTTCTTAAGCATTACCAGTGGACAAATGATGAGGCTGGAACCCCCATCAATCAGGATCCCGGTGATAAAGTGATCCTTGCATTGCACAGTAATGTGCAGTGCTTTGTTGTGCCCCAACCCTTCAAGCGGTAGCTCATCCTCATGAAAAGTAATTTTGTGACTTTCTAATACCTGTCCGACCATGTTAGCCATTTCTCCGCATGTAATGTTGCTTGGCACTTATGCTTCACTCAGCACCCTCAACAGAGCATTCATGTGTGCCTCAGAATTTTGATGGAGATCTGCGCCGGTTGTTTGTTCAACTGGTCGATGACCGAGTATTCTTTGGCCTATATCTTTCTCCAAAGATCGTCTGGACCCGTCTCAATGATGGGAGGCCGATTGGAGGCCTGCTTTCTTGACTCAGCTAGGTGTTCCAGGGTATAAACTCTACCAGTTCTCGTCATACCCTGTGCGACAATAGTTTCCTCTGTCATACCCATGCCTTGGCTGTATAGTCCCATGGTATGGAATGGTTTCATGGTGGACATCGCCACTGGGATAGGCGTGGACATCTTCACTCTGAACGGAGCATGTGCTTTGGGAGGTAAAACCGCAACTTCAAATGGTGGAGGTGCATTTGTTGGAGTCATGAATTCGACCTCAATTGGTGTTGGTGTCTTTGCAGTTGCTTCAAACTCAAGTGGCACAGACATGTTTACCTCGCCGTCCCCAGATGGCTGAATCTGGACTATGATTGGACTAAGAGTAACTATTGGTTTCTTTGGATCACCACCTTCTGTGATCAACCCAATCGACCCCTCGGGATCCCAATCCTCCTCTATTTCGATCATGTAAATGCCTCCACCCTTATGGTCTAGCAGAGGGTTGTTGCGGACATTCGGAGCGGGCTTCTTTACCATAATAATTTTATTGTCAATCAGAGCCTGGATCTTGTCCTTCAGAGAACGACATTTGTCGACGGTGTGTCATTTCATGTTGGAATGGTATGCACAGTATTTGTTTGGATTAACTCCCTGAGAAGGGTTCTCAGGAGTTATAGTAGGGATAAGGGTGACATAACCAGCAGCTTTGAGTCTCTCTTACAGCTAGTCAATGGGTTCGGCAATGGCTGTATACTATTTAGGAGGTTTGCGGTCAAAATTTGGTCGAGGTCTATGGAAGTTTTGGCGTGTAGGAGGTGATTAATGGTGGGATGGTTGAGCATTGTAGGCTTGGTAAACATATGCGGGTTGGGAATATCTAAGTGAAGTGGGTTGATATATGGGTGGTGGAGATGATTGATAAGTGGGTGGTGGAGTTTGGTAAGAGGGTGAGGGTGCTTGGTAGTTTGGAGTAGGTTGATATATGAATGGAGGCATTGGATAGGTTTGGTATTTGATGGGAGATTTGGTTCTCTGTGCCACCATTACAGCTCATACGTCCCTTTTCTTGGACACACCACCGAACTGTAAGGCCTTATTTGTAGCTTGCAAAGCCTCAAAGTTCGTGACCATACCGCTTTTGATGCCCTCATCGATCCTCTCACCCAGCTTGATGATGTTAGAAAATTTATGGCTTTCAATCAACATTAGCCGCTCGTAATACTGTGGGTCCTAAGCCCAGACGAAGAATTTGTTCATTTGTTCTTCCTTTAAGGCAGGTCTGACGTTAGCAGCTTCGGATCTCCAGCGAGTGGCATACTCGCGGAATAGTTTTGTGGGATTCTTCTTTAGGTTCCGAATGTAGAACACATCTGGCGCATTTTTTGTGTTGAACCTGAACCTGTCCATGAAATCGGACGTCATACTTACCCAGTTTGACCATTTCTTCGGGTCTTGGCTAATATACTAAGACAGAGCATCTCCTTTCAGACTCCCCATGTAAAGCTTCATGCAGATCCTTTCGTCTTTCCCTACTCCAACTAGCTTGTCATAGTATATTCTCAAATGGACCCTCGGATCACCTGTACCGTCAAACATCTTGAACTTCGGAGGTTTGTACCCCACCAGCAGCTCAACATCTGGTTGTATGCAGAGATCTTCATAGTTTAAACCCTCAATTCCTTACTACCTTTGACGCCTTGAATTCGTCTAGTTAGTTTCTTAAGTTCTTCAGTCAGGTTCCTAATGAGCGAGTCTTTATCATCAGACTCGAGTGTGCTTGAGATGGGTTGGGTGGAGTGCGGCATGGTCTCCACATAGGTGGGCGTGTTGTGATAGGTGTGAAAGTGGTCATTTGTGGAGTTCAAGGTTTCTGGGATGAGCAGCGAAGTATTGTTGGAAGTATGGCAGGTGTTGCAGTGGTGGTAAGGAGCGGGATGGTTTTGTGGCTTTGGGATATTTTGTGGAGGTATGGGGTTCTGACCATTTGAGAAATTGACATCGGGAGTGGTGAGGGAAAATGACAGATTTGCCAGATTCCGGACCTGAACAAGTTGTTTTTCGAATTTCAGCAGCTTTTGTTCGAGCTGGGATGCACTTTCCTTAGGAACTAGAGTACCATGACCATGAGAGACCTCTACCTGTCCAGCTGAGTTTTCCTTTAAGTTGTTCACATCTTCCATCTTTCCTTTGTTCTTGCTTGTGACAGGACTAAGAGGAGGAGTGGGTTGAGGACCCCTTAGATCTCGTGGAATAAGATGGCATTGCCAGATTGCACGAACTAACCTTTGGGGAAGAGGAATAAATAAACAAAAAGTAAAAACAAAAGGTAACAAGTCAGTGATGATTATAAGAAGATGTTGCGATATTTAAATACATAGTGCAAGAATGTAAATCGTGTCCTATTTGGGAACCTCTTTGTGCCCGAGGTAGGCCTAGCGACAAGTTGATTAGGAGAACATAGAATGCTAAATGCCTCATTTTATTGATAAAAAGTAGACGAATCCTAAATCGACACTAAATAACAGGAAATAAAATATCACTAGTGTCCATCGGCCTTATTACATTCATAAAACGAAAAAGTAAATTCCTATCTACTTGGTCCTGGAAGGACCTTCCTTAGGTTGAATGCTCTTGTTGATCAAATCCTCCGGTTCGCATAGGTTTACCAGTAAAAATGCCTTGGCCAGTTGTTCTCCTTCGTTTCTCTCTGCGTTCTGGCAATCGGTGACTCTCTTCCTCGCTTTTCCTTCTAATTCCAGCAGACTGTATTCTAGATATTCCAACTTTACGCTAGCTTTGGTGGCCCTCCTTTCCACTCATTGATGTGGTCATCTGATGGAAGACTCCTCCACCATTCTAGCAAGAGTGGGGGCGTGCTAACCATTCCGAAACTGGGGACCTCATTCTTCATTTTCTGCAAGACAAAAGGGTTAAAACCATACCCCTACCGGACTCGGCTATTTAACATCAACAATTAGCATAAAAACATTTAGTTCTCCAAATTAAAGCACAGAACATGGTAGTGTCCGTTTGGGTTTTGGGAAAACCCAGTGGACTTTGGACAAGGCTATCTTAAAGAGTCATTATACGGACAACATAATTGACTCGGCTAGGTTTGACCATGATGCATGCACAGTTAAACAGAGTAAGGTTTCTATGGGGTTTTAGACTGGTACCCTTGAGCGGACAACTCAAGGGGAAAGGCACGGAACCGTCGACTACACCATTGATCGACTGATTTTACAGCAACTACACCTTTTCCGGATTTAGGGGTGATAATATCGAAAGATCACAACCACTCATTATAAGTGTTGATGTGGTATTTTGTTTGGCACGAGTGGAATATGATGTTGAGCATGATTATGTAACAATTAAAGCAGGTTGTCACATATCTGCACGTTAGGAAAGCAGTAAATACAACAGTTTTTCATAACTTAAAGCGGTAGTAAAGGAAAGCAGTAAAGAAAGGTAATAAAGGAAACAAAAGACAAGTCAGTTTTGCAATCGAAAAGAAAATTGAAAGCTTGAAAGAAATAAACAGATAATTGCACATAAAGAAGCATAAATTCACAATAATAGTCTGAAATGGTAAAAGCCTAAAAGAAATTCCCAGCAAAGTCGCCATGCTGCCGCGCCCCCTTTTTCCTCGCAAAATCGGGTTCATGACATTTAGAAGGACAACTCGTTCCTTTTGGGAACTGGGTTTGATTTAAAGAGTCGCCACCTAATGATTAGGGTGCATTAGGACACCAAGAGGGTATGATTTGAGTAACCAGAGATTGGATAAGGGCTTGAAATTATTCCAAGGAGAAGGTGTTAGGCACCCCTCAGAATAAAAATTAGGGTACAATTAACATATAGACAAATAAAGCTCAAATAGGAGGGGATTTCACATATAAAGGTTTGAAAATAGACAAAGTTTAAAAGAGCGATTTGAGGAAGCATATTCTAGAATGTAAATGTTAAAGAAATAAGAATAAAGGAAAGGGGGGGTCCTAGGTTTACTAAAAATATGGATCACCCCACACAATGTCCGGTAATCACTCCTCAATGAGGGTCTACACGTGATGTTATCGTGTGGTCATGCTATTACCCGTCCCAATCTTATCAGTCCCGGAGGAATTTAGGACTACTAATCCTAAAAGGGAGGGGTATTAGGCTTATTTGTAGTTTCAAAGGTAAAAACTCTAAGGCGACATAAAAACACATATTCCAAATGTGGGGAAAGCATACAACAAACCAAGGCCCAGATATACCTCCTTAAATAAAGAAGCACGTAATTAGCATGACTTACACATACTGTTTTAGGTCTGATTTTTTTTTAAAAAAAAAAAGTATTAAAGACGAGGGAGAGGAAATTGTTAAGACAGTTTCAGCTTATCACATAACTCAGATAAGAAGTCAGAATCAGGTCTGCTTGCTAGTTGTAATTATTAACAAAAACAGATTCAACTTATAATTATCAGCCTAAGGCTAGCCTAAGTGTTGGACAAGGATCCTATAGGCATGGTATCAACCAGATTCAGAAAACAATGAAACAACAAGGCTCGAAGTGAACTGTTTTGAATGCATACTCGTGAAACTTGCTAAGTGATAGAATCAGATTGTTAAAAGAGAGGCAAGATTTGACAAATTGATTAGAAGTCCTACGGCTGATAGCAGCCATTATAACTGGGTGAATCAGATTTTTTATTAGAAACCCCTATAGGCATGCTTTCTATACATTGCTGATTTTTTCAAACCTTATAGACATGGTATCTAGATGCAGAATTTGTTTTTAAACCTATGAGCATGGCATCTAGATGTAATGGAATATGCAGAATTGGACAATCCTATAGGCATAATTTCTATATGAAGTTAAATATGCAGAACCCTATAGATATGATTTCTAAGTGAAGTTTGAACATGCAGAATTCAGAACATCCTATAGGTATAACTTCTATATGCGTTTGAATATGCAGAATTCAAAATACCTATAGACATAGTATCTATCCTTTGCATACATAGTTACCCACCCTTTTCAGTAACCATCCCCAAGAGTTTATTACAAATTATTACAACCCCGAATAAATAAAATTACATCAGAAACTATAAAGAAAAATACAACCAGAGGAAGCCTGATTCATGACTTCCTCTTTGAGTTATGAGATAGACCACCTCAAAGAGACCATGATCCAAAGCCTTTCTCCCATTTGAGTGTGTCAAAGTTCCCTAAGAGGCTCAATGGACTCCGGGCAATGCTCACACCCAAATTGCATTATCAGAATGGGGCTCGGTGCAGTGTGGAAGGGCCAACCCTCAGGTGTCCAAGTTCAGAGGGAGCTCGATGGGTCCCAAGGCAAGGCTCACAAGAGGGGGGGCAGAACTTAAAGGCTAAGAGAGAGTGCAAGTGCAGAAACAGAACTTGAAGAACTAAGGGAGTAAAGGAAAAGGGAAAGGGGTGCTACAGAAATAATAACTTCACACAAAAGGGATTCAGGGGTTGGGAACTAATTGCAAAGGGCCCTTGTGCACGGACATTAATTGATTCTGGACATACGCAGCAATAGGGAAAGCTGTTATGCCGACAGAATATACAACATACAATGGTAGTGTGAGGTTACGATCCTAGGGGGATCAAGTTTGATTCATAGACAGCAATATTTTAATGTTGTCATGCCTCAAACAACCATCATTGTCAAACACACTTAAAATACACAATAGAGGCATAAGAGGCAGAAGGAGGATGCTAAATAAGAATTGAACTAAACACAAGCAGTAGGCGGACAGAAGGAAAAAAAATGTTAAACAAACACATTGTTGTGGTGCTGAATCTTAATTAGAACATACCAGTTCAAAGAAAGCAAATAGAGAGAGAAGCAGGCAGCAAGATTTGCAAACAGGCCACAATTAACAAGAGAGAATACTTTTAAGTGTGAGTATGAGTTCAAAAAAGCTATGAGCGTTGGATGTTGTGTTAATGAAAGAGTGAGGTATTTATAGTGTGAAAAAACAGGCAGAAATAAGGTAAGAAAAATAATTATGGGACTGGGTATCACTTAAACAATTAGTATAAGACTTCCTTTAATTAAGGAATTTAGACTTTAACGGTAATGAGAAAAAGTTATTTAAGGAAAGAAATCAAATAAGCATCTTGTGCAAAGTACACAATTAGGGGTAAATACATATGACTTTAATTAAGGGCAGAGTTTTGAAATACACGGTTAAAACAAATAAGGTAAGAATCAATTAGTACATAGTAAATTAAGGAATTAGAGATTTGTAACTACTGGCCCATCAATAAACCAAGTCAGAAAGGCTAAGGAAAGCTTTCGACTCAAACCAAGTAACAGGGCAATCAGCAAACAAGGAAAGAAATCAATCAGACTTACACAAAAGGAAGTCTGAAATCATTCAAAAAATTGAAGGCTATTTAGAGAGGAAGTTCATCACATATAAAGAGTACACAAGTATTAGGCATGCGAGGCTGAATTTAGGACGAAGAAAAAGTGTCATGCAATTGCACAATCAGTAAGTAGTAGACTATAGGAACATGGTAATCACAGGGTAACTCAGCAATGGAGAAGAGAGAGTATCAAATAGCATACAAAGGGTCCAGTAGAAGGACCTTAGAAAAGTTTAGCAGGGAATCAGAATCATATAAAGAAACCAAGGTTTAAACAAAGATATCAAGACTCAGTTGAGCAACAGATGAAACAATCTTCAAAACTCGAAATAGGTCCAAAGAAAGTTAGGGTTTTTGAAATCAAACAAGTTCAGAGATGAAGAACAAGCAAATCACATAGCCAATGGTCTCAAAACTCGGATGAACCCCCAAATTCTAGGGGTTTTACCATTAATCGAGTGTAGAGACGAAAACAAGTAAATCAGGCAGAAATACTAATGAAATAAGTTCAGAAATCTCAGAAAGGAACTAAGACCTTTAACATGCATCTTCCAGTAAAAGAAACTCATGAGAAACATAGTAAAAGAACAACATGCGAAACACAGTAGAAGAACTCATAAGAACATGGCAGAAGAAACACATAGAAAACACAGTAGAAGAACTTGTAAGAACACAGTAAGAGAGAAACACAGTAGAAGAAACTAATAGTAAAAGAAACACACAAGAACTTAACGAAAATCAGAGAAGCGTCTCGATAAAACCCTAAATCGGAAGGATAAAGGTTTGAAAGCATAGTTTTTGAAAGAAATCTCGAGAAACTGTTTAAAAGCTCAGGGAAACACGGATCTAGAACGGATCTAAAGAAATCAGAAGAACCTCAAAAGCTAGGGTTTTAGTGGAACCCAAATGGTGAGAAAGGCTTGGAAAGTCGTTGATTTGAGTAGGAGAAGTCGAGATCAGGTTCGAACAGCCATGGCTTGCCGGAGCAAGGCTGGAGACGGACATAAAATTCGAATCAAACGAAGCCTGGACCAAACTTCTTCATGGTCAGGCCTTGAATCTTCAATAACCCGGCGTGTAGGATTTATAGGAGATCGGTATAAAACTTCAGTTGCCTTGGAAGCCATAGATTTCAGTGGTTTTAAGGTGGAAATAGAGGAAGGTGGCTAGGGTTTCTGAGAGAGAATTTGGGAGGGGGGGAATCCAGGGGAGGCTACTGGTGAGAAATGAATAGGGTTTGGGGGTATTAGGGAATTAAAAAGGAAAGGAATAGTGTGAGCCGTTGATCTATTAGATCAACGGCTGAGATTAAAAAGGGGCCGGTGGGTTATTTTAAAGGGTCGTGGGTCGGGTAATTTTAAGAATTGGGCCGGGTAATGATATCTGAAATTGGGTTTAAATGGGGTGCCAAATCCGGCCAGAAGTGAAATGAAATGGGATAACATATAAATAGCCACTTTTTCGCTTGTTTAATTTATAATAAATAGTAAAATAATTTCTGGGAGTAAATTAAAGGTACTAAAATGATTAATAATATATAATTATGAAAATAAAAATATTGGAGTCAATTTTATAATTATAAATACAATTAAATCTTAAAATAGGCTAATATTGCAATTTTATGCAATTTAGCTTAACAAATACTACATAAATTTGTAAAAATATGCAAAAATTATTTTAGCTATATTTTAGTATAAGTATGAGAATTTATTAAGTGAATTGCCAAAATGACAATTTTGGGAATAATTATTGGGCTTTTCTTGATAAAATAGGGCAATAAATTGACTTAAAAATTAAGAGAAAAATATTAAAACCTTAGGACATACTTATATATGCATATACATGCTATTTTGAAAGTATTTTGCATATTAAAAATATACAAGAAAATATTGGGTATCAATAGAAGGCTCAAACAAACGTTTAAACGCAGTGAGTGAGAGTCGTAGATTAATACCAAAAAAATCAGAAGAAAGCGTTTTTGAAAAGGTGTTTAAGAACCCTAGTTCGAAGATGAAGAGTTACTTTAGAAAAATTGAAAAAACCTTTGAGGAAAACTACAAAAGCTCATAATATACACAGATCTAAGACAGATCTAAAAGAAATCGGAAAGTCTTAAGAGTTAGGGTTTCAAAGAACCCAGAGAAGATGAGAAAACCTTAAAATGTTACCGGTTTTAGCCGAAAAAGTCATAGATCTTACTCCAACGACAATGGATGGCCGAAAAATGGCATGAGAAATCATGAGAGGTGAGTGAACCGCCTTAGGTTCACTTGAAGGCCTCAAAACAATGACACGCGTTCAAGAGAGAGCCATAAGGCTGGTAGGTGGCGAGACCACCATGGATTCCGGCATGGATACGGCCGGAGAACGGAGGAAATGGGCCCAGTAGGTGGAGCGTTTCAGAGAGAGAGATAAGAGAGTTGAGAGAGACCAGCTGAGTGAATGAGAGAATGAGGGAACACTACAGTACCATAGTTCTAATGCAACACTAGAGCATCAAGAGTTGACTGAATTAACCAAGGAAGCTCGCTCTATTACGTAGGTTATTGTGGAGCCCAAACTCTTCCTCCTCTACTCTCCATAAGCAAATCTCACTTTATATTGTAGCACTCAAAACAAGGATTGTGGAGAAGTGCACTCATCTCTCTCAAGGGAATGTCACAAGTCTGGCTTTAAGTACCATAAGCTTGCCCCTTGTGTAAATCACCACTAATGTAATCTCACTCAACTCAAAATCATATAGGGCTTTTGCGGGAATATAATGAAGGCTTTTGGATCAAGGTAGGACTTATTGGCATATGATGGTCTTATATTTCCTTAAGCACTCTATTTTCTCATTTCGGCTCACACTTTCTTGACTCTTTGAGTCATTTTCTTCTTCCTTTGGTCAACTAAAGAGACACACTATCACTCTTTCTTGCTCATGAAGATCATTTTTCTCCTTTTCTAATCATTCCATGCCTTTTATCATTGCTTTCATTGAATCCCTTCACTTTTCTATCTTGTTTACTTTCTTTTTGACTTTTCTTTATTTTCTTTTGCCTTACCTTTTATTCCTTTTGTACCTTTTATCACTTTCACATTCCCCGTCTCTCCCCCAAACTTATGCTTTTGCCAATTTTGAATGCTAAGGAATGATCGGGTGCCAAGAGAGGGTCATTATAGAACGGATAAAGGCTTGTATCATAGTTATTGAAAGAAAAAAGGCTTCGGCTCAACGGGGTTGACAAGGGATATAATATTTGGTAGGTTATGGATGCTTTCAAGTTTCAAATTGTATCAAGTAAAGCCTATAATCATTTCTCAAGTCGAGCTACACTTAGAATTTCACCTAGACAAACATTCAGGGCAAGTTCTAGACTTATTGGCACGAGACTTGGACTTTCAATTCAATACCTCACCTTACAAGTTGTTGGATTGTTAAAGAGAACAGAGTCGAGGGCCCACAACAACCCTAGATAAGATTGAGCATCACAAATGGCTCCAAAAAGCCACTCGATGATTGTTTAGTCAACACAACATTCTAAAGGTCACAACTAAAACTATTCTTTGCCAATCAACTTGTTTCTAATCATCAGGTCTAAGGTAAATGTGCTAGGACCAAGTGAAGCCTGCTTGAGACAATTTTATTCGTTAGTACTATTTACACCAAAACATAAAGAAAACACACTCAATTCCTTAAGAAGGTTGTCACGCCATCCATCGTTGGGAAGAGCCACCCGGTTCACACAACATCCACCTTTGGAAAGAACCGTGGCAATAAGAAAACCAAAGGCTTATTGTTCTCATAAAACGTAAAAAGAAGCAAACAACTTAAAAAGAAACTACTAAAGGAAATAAGAAGTAATGAATTAAAATTACGAAAGAAGTTATGAAGTAAACTATGGAAGTCAGACTGAATATATACAAAATTGTAGTAAAGTGAATATTTACATAAATAAGAATATATACATCAAATGGTAAAAATATATACATACCAAATGTGAAAGTAACGAATATATACATACCAAAAGTAAAATAAAGAGAAGTGAAGATAAAGAAAAATAGTCTCATAGTTATTACATACCAATTTTATCCAATTATCACCAAATCAAAATAGACCACCCCCCAAATAAAAGATAGCATTGTCCTTAATGCTAATATCAAAATAAGATTAGGGAAAGGGTTAGAGAGTAAAGAAAACTCCCTATGTGGTCTACATTGGGTCCGACACATGAGTGGGGGTACTCGGACTGCATAGGATCATTAGCTCCCTCCGGGTCCTCTAACTGAATCTCCAAATCTTATGACTTGGGGACCACGGGGTTGCGAAGCATCTGGATCATCTCCTCAGCACTATGTGTAGTGGCAACTGGCTCCTCAGACTGGCCAGCCGCTGGTGCTTCGTGCTCTGCTGCCTGTGCTGTTGGGACTTGCTCCTCCATGAGCAAATCCAGTGGGATGTCTCCAACAGAAGTAAGCTTCTTTACCTCCTTCTTCAGCTTCTCCACTGACTCTTTTATGGCCCGAGTCTTCTTCATCTTCTTCATTTGCTTGCCCAGATCCATGATGGCCTTACCCTGTTTATCCAAAGTCTTCAGGATCATCTTTTGGTTGTCTATGAGCTTCTTTTGGTTGTCCAGAAGCTCCTTCAATGAATCCTCCACTGATGGAGGTACCTGAAACTGTGTTGGGGCTGGCTATGTTGCTACTCCACTGGATAAGACAAACATCTTTGATGTAGCTGCCTGTATCCAGTTGTTGATACTGGATAAAGTTTGAGAAACCCGCAGTGCATTCTGAGGGTAAGTAGAAGATAAGGGCACAAATAATGGCACTGTGATGGGTGGCCCAGATGAAGGAGGAGGCATGGTAGCTGACAGGCTCCTAGCTGTGGAAGGCTCCGAGCCTGTGGAAGTCACTACCCAAGGCTTTTTAGACTATCCAGTGGAGATAGCAGTTTTACCCTTTGCTTTACGGTTGTCCAATCCATAGAGGTTGTACCAGGAGAAGGGCTTTTTAGGCTTTGCCTTTGTGTCATAATGCTTCTTCTCAACTCCTTGGTCCTCAAAATACATGGTGAGGAAGTTGGGGTAAGGGTAGGATCTTTCTTCCTTTCCAACTGCCTTTGTTATGTGATAGTACACGAGGTTCCCCGCATTGATAGGATAACCCGCCATGATGGAGGCTATCAAGACTACCCATGTGAGTGGAAGGACATTATCATGCTGACATGGGTCCAGTCGGCTGCATACAAATATGGACCACCCTTTGGCTTCAAAGCTGAGGGTGTTTCTAGTTATTGGGGCTCTAGCTCTTAGCCATGTCGGGGTCGTCCTTGGGGCTAATATCTCCGCCAACCATGAACGGGATGCTTCATCTAGTTCCAGCTTCTCCAAGTATTGCACGGCTTCCACATCCTCAAAACCGGCATACTCATTTAATGTGTGTCCATCAAACCGAATCTTCAAGTCCTGGACCTTTGTCACAGTGGTGCACTTTTTGATATGGGCAACGTTTGCATAGAACTCTTTTACAAGATATTTATGTGCATCCGGGACTTTGCTGGTGTAGAATTTCCACCCTATTCTCTTCTCAAACTGCCTCTTGACATTTGGATTGTAGGGAAGGAGGCCTCTCTCTATGAACTATCTCTCAAGGGTGAGCGACTGTTGGGTCCACCATTCTCGAAACTTCATATAATCTATTTCGCTCACAAATCTATCGACCCATACCTCGGGTTTTCTGGACCTGTCCAACCCCCCAACATTGGTGTCACCCCCTCTCCCGTCATCCAGGACCTCGTCATCATCAACATTAATAGGGGCAGCCGGTGAGACCGAAGTTGTAGCAGCTGGGGAAGATGGTGCTGAAGCCTTACTACCTTCCTCTAAGCCAGCAGACGACTCAGAATAGGAGGTAGGTTCATCAACTAGATGGAATTTCCCCTGGAATTTTGTGGAGATATGTGTTGGCACAGAGTCTCCTTCCAAAGCTTCCTGGGAAGGGACATACTCACTGGTGTCTGAATGATCTGCTACTCTATCTGCAGCTTTGATGGAGGCTCTCAACTTGCCAATTTACTTTTGCACTGCTAGGGGTATCTTAGTCTTTCCTTTACCCCTGCCTCGGGAGGGTTCTGCCCTCCCTTTAGATGTACAACCTCGACCTTTGGAATGGACCATTGTCTACAACATACAAGTAGTGAAATATAGTCAGAAAAAGGGCTTAAAACATGTGTTAAACAAAATACAGATAAAATGCAACACTGCTTCTCACAACTGGGCACCGCGAGCCGTGTAAAAGTGAGCGCGGCCGCGAAATGCCAATCGCGGACAGTATAAAAGTGAACGCGGTCGCGAAGAGGCCAGAGTCAGACTACTAACTATATGATCTTGGACAAACGCAGATCGTGAAAAATTAGACATAGCCGCAAATGAACAACTGCGTACCACGAAAAAGTGAACATTGACGCGAAAGCAATTAACAGATTCTTTGAAGTTCAAAGGCGCAGACCGCGAGAATTTAAACACGTCCTTGAAGGACCAGTCGTAGACCACGTAAAAGTGACCGTGGACGTGAACTTATAACAATACTCAGTAATTAAAATCTAGGGTATCACAGAATGCGAAAACGTGAACGCGGTTATATCCTACAGCGGTCCGCAGAAAATTGATCGCGGCGAAATTCAAATGCAACTGATACTGATGAACACATTAACATAGGGTTTTCACTAAGTGTGCAAAAAAAAGTTCAATAAGCATTCAAAGTTACTAACCCTATTCCCATTAGGCCTATAAACATTACCCACATGTATTTAAGTAGTAATTTTAGATTATGGGATATATTTAACTCTAACTAAAAATTAAAAAGAAAAATTAAAACAAAACGAAAAGAAAAGAAACAGATAAAATCAATTCAAGGACTTGAACATACCAGCTGTGAAATTTTAGTAAGAAGAGAACTCTTGATTAGAAAGAGATGAGAATGAGAGCTAGAGAAGATGAACAGTACTTTTGGGCGGTGAAACATGAGGGTTCGAAAAGTGTAAATGGCTTAAGGACCCCCTATTTATACTTAGCAGAAAACCCAACCCCTTACATAAGCGCGGACGCAAAATTCTATCGCGATCCACATTTTGTTACCTGATAAAAAACAGTCTCACATATGGGCGTGGTCCGCAGAAAAATGGATGCGGCCATGAAATACACCACGGACCGCCAAAATATATACGCAAACGCGAAATCTAAAGGATATTTGATAGTCCAACTTCAGAGAGTTAGCATTTTGCTCTTTTAAATTACGCATCCACGAACAAAAAGGTGTGGCCGAAAAATGCTTATACAGACCGCAAAATTTTGGGCGCGGTACGCGAACTTCCAACACTTAACCCAATTTTTTTTCCCGTCAAATTTCTGCACTGCACAACCAATTCCTACATACACTTCACAACCAGTTAGTCCAAAACAATGCCTAATCTAAGAAGAAAATCACAAGAAAGAAAAAACACATGGGTTGCCTCACAAGAAGCGCCTGATTTAACATCACGGCATGACGCATGTTACCATCATTCACTTGAAATGAATCGATGCCACAACGTGGCCATCATCAACCTTACCAAGGTAGTGCTTCACTAGATTCCCTTTGACTCTAAAGATCTCACCATTCTTGTTTTTCAAATCTAGAGCACCAAAGGGAGTTACATGCACCACTTCAAAGGGACCACTCAATTTTGACTTTAGCTTTCCCGGAAACATCCGTAACCGAGAGTTGAATAAGAGAACAAGGTCACCTTCTTTTAATTCTTTGTTCCGGATAGACTTATCATGTAGATATTTCATCTTGTCCTTATACAAGGACGAACTGGAGTAAGCATGGAACCGGAACTCATCAAGTTCATTCAATTTCTCCACCCGACGATTGGAAGTTGCATCCCACTCTAGGTTCAACTTCTTCAACGCCCACATGGTCTTATGCTCTAATTCCACCAGGAGGTGGCATGCTTTCCCAAATACCAACCAATATGGAGACATACTAATTTGAGTCTTGTAAGCTATTCTATAGGCCCATAAAGCATCGTCAAGTTTCCTTGACCAATCAGTCTGGTTTGCATTGACTGTCTTGGATAGAATACTCTTGAGCTCCATGTTAGAGACCCGAACCTATCCACTTGCCTGTGGGTGATAGGGAGTTGACACCTTGTGAGTGACACCATACTTGGAGAGTAAATTTTCAAAGGCTTTGTTACAAAAATAAGAACCCTCATCACTAATGATGGCCCTTGAGGTGTCGAACCTTGTGAATATATTTTTCTTCAAGAAGGCCACCACACTCTGTGCTTCATTGTTGGGCAAAGCCACAACTTCAACCCACTTGGAGACATAATCCACACCAATAAGAATATAAGTGTTCCCATATGAACTCACAAATGGACCTATAAAGTCGATACCCCACACATCGAAAATGTCGATCTCAAGGATGGTAGTGAGAGGCATCTCATTCTTCTTGGAAATCCCATCAGCTCTTTGGCACTCATCACACCACTTGACAAGCTCGCTAGCATCTTTGTATAAGGTATGACAATAGAATCAACAGCTTAGGACCTTTTTAGCAGTTCTTGCCCAACCATGGTGACCACCGTAGTGAGAAGAATGATAAGCTTCAAGAAAACCCAATTGCTCTTCTTCTAGAACACATCTTCGGATAACACCATCGGTTCAAATTTTGAAAAGATATGGCTCGTCCCAATAATAATCCAAGCAGTCCCGTTTGAGCTTTTTCCTTTGGTTTGAAGAGACCTCATTCGGGAAAATTCCACTCATAAGATAGTCAGGCACATCGGAAAACCAAGGCATCCCGGTCAAAGACATGGAAAGGAGTTGTTCATCCTAAAATGAATCATTGATCTCAAGGCCATCATGGGGCTTCCCCTCTTCTTCCAAACAGGACAAGTGGTCTTCAACTTGATTCTCGCTCCCTTTTCAGTTTATGATTTCAAGATCAACCTCTTGTAGAAGAAGTAACCACCTCATCAATATAGACTTTGTGTCCTTCTTACTCATCAAATAGCGAAGCGTCGCGTGATCGGTGTGAACAATCACTTTGGTACCCATGAGGTACGGGAGACACTTTTCCATAGCAAAGACAATGGCTAAGAGTTCTTTCTCGGTCACCAAATAGTTGACTTGGGCGTCATTCATGGTCTTACTAGCATAGTAGACCGGATGGAATATCTTGTTGATTCTTTGCCCCAATACCACTCCTACCGCCACATCGCTAGCATCACACATGAGCTCAAATAGTAAGCTCCAATTTGGTGCAATAATGATGGGAGTGGTAGTCAACCTATACTTTAGTAGCTCAAAATCCTTCATGCAATCATCATTGAACACAAATTTTGCATCTTTTTCCAACAACTTGCACAAGGGGTTCACCACCTTTGAGAAATCCTTAATGAACTGACAGTAAAACCCCACATTCCTTAGAAAGCTCCTCACTCCTTTGACAGAAGTAGGAGGAGGGAGTTTTTATATCACTTCAATTTTTGCTTTATCCACTTCAATACCATTCTTGGAGATCTTATGGCCGAGGACAATACCTTCATCTACCATAAAGTGACACTTCTCCCAATTAAGCACCAAGCTGGTCTGTTCACAATGTGCCAAGACTTTATCAAGATTACCCAAACACTCATCAAAAGAATCCCCCACAATAGAGAAATCATCCATGAACACCTCGAGGAAGTCCTCCACCATATTCGTGAATTTTGCCATCACACGCTGCTGAAAAGTAGCCGGTGCATTACATAGACCAAACGGCATCCTTGAGAATGCAAATGTGTCATACGGACAAGTGAAGGTGGTCTTCTCTTGGTGTTCAGGTGTAATAAAAATCTGGTTATACCCGGAATACCCATCCAAGAAGCAATGATAAGCATGTCCGGCTAACCTATCCAACATTTGATCAAGGAATGGAAGCGGAAAATGGTCTTTCAGAGTCACTTTGTTGAGCTTCCTATAATCCATACATACCCTCCAACCAGTGACAGTTCTTGTAGGGATCAATTCATTGTTGTCATTTTTAATCACAGTCATGCCCCCTTATTTGGGACATAGTGTACCGGCGAAGTCCATGAGCTATCAGAAATGGAGTAGACAACCACAACATCCAACAAATTGATAACCTCCTTCTTAACAACCTCTTGCATGGCCTCATTCAACCTTCTTTGATGTTCCATGAAGGGTTTGGCATCCTCATCCAATATGATTTAGTGCATGCAAAAGGCAGGGCTTATACCCCGAATATCTGCCAATGTCCAACCTATTGCTTTCTTCCTCTTTTGGAGCGCTGCAAGGGTGGTATCTACCTGCACATTAGTTAAGCACGAGGAAAGAATAATAGGTAAAGTATAACAAGGGCCAAAGAACTCATACCTGAGGTGTGAAGGCAAAGGATTCAACTCCAATATGGGAGGCTCCTCGATTGAGGGCTTTGTTGGTGGAGTCTTCCGATTCTCAAGGTCCAAGAAAAGTTTTCGGTGCTCATATGTATATAAATCCATTCCTTGCAAAGCATTGACATATTCAACCAAGCCTTCTTTCTCATCCACATCATGATCCAATAACACATCTTCCAAAGGGGCTTCCACATTAATCACAGCACTGGTGTCTTCAACAATCACCTCGGTCACAAGATCCATGAACGAACACACTTTGTTATTAAGCTGCCTCATTGACTTGCAAACATGGAACACAACTTTTTCATCGCCCACTCGGAAGTTGAGCTCTCTTTCTTCCACATCAACTAAGGCCTTCCCTGTAGCTAGTAAAGGTTTCCCTAATATGATTGGTACCTCATAGTCAACCTCACAGTCAAGTATCACAAAATTTGCGGGAAGTATGAACTTATCGACCCGAACTAGCACATCATCAATTATCCCCAATGGCCTCTTCATTGTCCTATTCGCCATTTGAAACTGCATGGATGTGGGCCTTGGTTTCCCAATCCCAAATGTCTTGAAGACAGAATATGGAATCAAGTTAACGCTTGCCCCCAAATCACACAAAGCTTTGGCAAAATCGGCACTACTAATAGTGCATGGAATTCTAAAGGCACCAGGGTTTTCCAACTTTGGATCCATGGAGTGAACAATAGCACTCACTTGATGTGTCATTTTGATCATTTCACAGTTCATTTATCTCTTCTTTGTTGCCAAGTCCTTCATGAACTTGGCATATCCCGACATTTGTTCTAGAGCTTCAACCAAAGGCTCATTTATGGACAAACTTTGCATCATATCAATAAATTTCTTGAACTAGTTCTAATTGTTTTGTTTTGCTAGCCTTTGAGGATATGGTGGAGGAGGCCTTGGCAAAGGAGCCTTGGCTTTGGGCACTACCATTTTCGGTATGTCTATCATGTGTTCCATAGATGGGTTCACATCATTTTGTGTTTCCTCTACATTGTCACCAATGTCTATCCTCACTTCATCATTCACAATCTTATCATTCACTTTCACATCATTGCTTTGCTCATGATCATCTTGTACCAACACATCATCACTCACAACTTTTCTTGGATTAGAGGTAATAGCAACTCCACCTCTACCACTTCTTGTAGTCACCACCATAGCATGGCCCGTATTGTTCCCACACTTCGGGTTTACTACCGTGTCACTTGGTATTTCCCTCTTAGGGCGAGTATTCAATGCTTGAGAAATTTGGCCAAGTTGGACTTCCATGTGCGGATATAAGTGTTTTTGGAGGCCAATTGGGCATCGGAGTCGGCATTTTTCTTCATCATTTACTCAAACATTGTCTCAATCCGTCCCATCTCATTATTGGAAGAGCTAGGACCTTGTGATGGATATGGAGGGGGGGTTGTTTGGTTATTGACACATCGGAGGCCTTTGAAAGCCCGACCCCCGATTCCCTTGATTATTGTTGTTCCAACCCCCTTGATTATTGTTGCCTCCCCAATTGCTATTATTGTTGCCACTCTAATTGCCTTGGTTTCCTTGGTTACCCTAATTTTGATTGTTGTTGTTCCCCCAATTGCTTTGGTTGTTTTTGTTGCCACTATTCCAATTTCCTTGTTGACCTTGATTTCCCCAATTTCCTTGTGACCTCCACTATTGTTGATTTGGAGCATTGCCCCGTTGACCCTGATAATTTTTCATATGTTGAACCTCTTAACTTTGATCATCATACACATCATCTTGATTGTACCCGCTACCACTTTGCTCAAATTGGTCCGGATTTTTTTGAACTTGTTGACCTCGTTGCCTTCTCTTATTGATCATCATATTCATTCCTTCCTTCGCATTCACTTGTTTAGTCCCTTGAACTTGTTGCAAATAAGCTTTGGCCAATTAGTTCATGGTAGTACTCAACTCGGTTATTGTTTGGCCGTGGTCATGGAGCTCATTGTGTTGGTGAATAACATTAGGATCACCTTGTGGCATATTAGGCTCGACTTTTCCACGCCGAAGAGGTATCCGCCATCACATAAAGTATTTCACACACTTCGACATATGGCGTGTTCCTGAAGTTCCTCCCGGTAAGTTGGTTAACCACACATTGGTTTGTTGTATTGATGCCACGGTAGAATGTTTGTTGGATCATGACTTCGGTCATATCATTATTCGGACATTCTTTAACCATCGTCCGATATATTTTCCAAATCTCATGAAGCGGTTCATTTGGCTCTTGTTTAAAAGCAAGGATTTCATCTCTTAGCATCGTCATATATCCTGGAGAAAAGAACTTTGCGATGAACTTCTCGGCCAACTCATCCCAAGTGGTGATGTAATGGTTTGGCAACCTTTCTAGCCAATCCAAAGCATTCCCCCTTAGAGAAAATGGGAAAAGCCTTAACTACAATGCATCCTCGGAGACATTAGTTTGCTTGCTCCCCAGCGCGTATCAACTAAACCTTTGAGATGCTTGTAGGCGTTTTGGTGTGGAGCTCCGATGAAGAAACCCCTATGTTCCAAGAGCGTAAGAATGAAATTGGTTATTTGAAAGTTGTCAGCCCTAATTCGGGGCGAGACTATTGCACTTGCATAGCCTTTGTTGGGCAACACCCGGTGTGCTGACCTTGTTGAAGGTGGGGGAGGGTTTGGAATATTATCATGAGGCGGTCAGCCTCTCCTTTGTGCTTGAGGTTCAGGTTGAATCTCATCCACATGATCATCATCTACCTCCTCCCACAATGGAAAATTTTCGAGGGCATCATTATTAAAAGCCATTTGGTAGCTAAAAGCAATTCACAAACAAATTAGAAAATGGAAGGAAAGAGAAATAAAACACATAAATACTCGGATATATAGCTAAACCGTTTAACTTACCTGGCAACGGCGCCAAAAATTGATCGGGTCCAAGCCTGCACTACTATTGAGTAGTGAGGATGGTCGATGCAGTTTTACCCAACAAGGTCGGGATTGAATCCACAGGGTGTTAATTTGTTTGGAGTTAGATTTATATCCAAGTCTAGATGTGGGTTTTGCTCTTAATTACACTTCCACAAATGGTTGGTTTGTTTCCTACTTCTACTTCTATTCTATAGCGTGCAATATTTGAAACTAAGTACAATGTTTTTGTTGTTGATTTTCAAGGGTTTAAAGGGACTAGGGTCGTGGCTTCCACCTAGGTGGATATCTAATGGGTAGCAAGAATCTAGGACAATCATGTGATTAATTGGGGTCGTAATATAGATATCACACCCAGGTACTCACTCTATACCTCTCAGTAGTTTAAGTGATTTTGCTCAATTGTCTTTCTCAAGTCCAAATAGGTATTCATGCAATTCAAGTGATTTTAGCTCAAGTCGGGTATTACTATCTCTAAGTTTAACCCTTTAATTGGGGCTATCAATTTCTTGAGTTCACCCTAATGCCTTGTTAGTCTAGTTTTCCTTGACTTAGTCCCTCTTTCTCAAGTAGAGACTAAGTCATAAAGGTATGAATCAGTGTTTGTAACTACTAATTCCATAGTTCTAACAAGAACTAGACTAAATACTACTAACTCATACACATTCAAGCCCTAAAATTCAAGACCCATAAAATACCCACACTAGGGTTGGGTCACAACCCTAGCTATGGGTTTATCTACTCATGGAAATAACAGAAATCAAACATGAAATAAAGATTAAATCCAAAATACTATATTAAAAGATGAAAAGCTAATGTTAAAAGTTGAATCTAATACAAAGTTTTTCAAAATGGAATTTGCAGTTGTCTCACGTGTTCAGCTAAAACAAAACTTTACCTAAAAATGTCAAAAAGATCTATTTATACTAAGCTAAAATTTCCAAATAAAAATACACTTACGGAGGTTTCGTGACCGCGTAATTTTGACAGTGGCCGCACTCTTGCTTTTGCGGCCGCGTAATTCTGATCGCGGTCCGCGTTTCTTCATATCTGAGTCTGGGTTGAACCTTGTTTCACGGACAGCGTACTTTCCACCACGTCCGCGTGAAAGACTTCCGTGGCTGCGTAATTTAAACGCGGACCGCCCTTCTCCCTTTTGCGTCACTTTTGAACTCTCTGAATATTGGAAACTGCGCTCCGCGGAATTCCAATCGCGGACGCAATGGTACTTTCGCGATCGCCTCTTTCTGACGTGGTCCACATTTATATTTGTGGCAAAAAACAACCTCTGTGATTCTCTATTTCACGAACCACATAATCATGACTACGTCCGTGTTGATACTTTCGCAGTCGCACTTTTCGGTCGCGGTCCGCGTTCCACAGCTCTTGGCCCAATCTTGGTCTTTGTTCCAGTTTTGACTCCTTTATGAGTTGATCATGGCTACTTTGTCTCATTGTGAACAATCCCTACAAGAAAGCATATTACATTAGTTTTCGGCATTACTTTTATGCATTTTAAGCCCAAAACGCAAGTAAAAGAAATCAAATAAGGGTTAAAATCCCCACTTATCATGTGCTCGGACTGGTCGTCCGCCTGAGGGTGAAGTGTTGTGCTCAACTCCACCTGAGTACCCAACTCATGATGTACGGCTCTCCAGGACTGTGAAGTAAACTACGTTCCCCGGTCAGAGATGATAGATATTGGCACGCCATGAAGTCTGACAATCTCACGGATATAAACTTGAGCCAACTGCTCGGAAGAATAGGTGGTCATCACAAGAAGGAAATGAGCTGACTTGGTCAGCCTATCCACAATCACCCAAACTGCATCAAACTTTTGTGGAGTCCGTGGGAGTCCAACAACGAAATCCATAGTGATCTGCTCCCATTTCCACTCTGGAATCCCTAACTTTTGTAGCAATCCACCCGGTCGTTTATGCTCATACTTCACCTGTTGGCAGTTTAGACACCAAGCTACATATTCCACTATGTCTTTCTTCATTCTACGCCACCAATTATGCTGCCTCCAGTCCTAATAAATCCTTGCGGCACCCAGATGAATAGAGTATGACGTGCTATGGGCCTCCTTAAGAATCAAATCACGCAAACCATCTACACTAGGCACACATAGTCTGCCTATATCCTCAATGTACCATCATCCCCAATAGTGACTTCATTGGCATCACCGTGCTGGACCATGTCCCTAAGGACAAGCAGATGGGGGTCATCATTTTGACGCTCCCTGATACGATCATAAAAGGAAGATCGAGAGACCACAAAAGCCAATGCTCGACTAGGCTCAAAAATATCCAATCTCACAAACTGGCTGGCTAAGGCCTGAATATCCAATGCCATGGGCCTCTCTACTGTAGGTAGATAAGCTAAACTCCCTAAACTCTCTGCCCTGTGACTCAAAGCATCGGCCACCACATTGGCCTTTCTCGAGTGGTGCAACATGGTGATATCATAATCCTTAACCAGCTCCAACCACCTCCTCTAACGCAAATTAAGATACTTCTACTTGAACAGATGCTGCAAACTCCGGTGATCAGTGTAGATCTCACAAAGGACACTGTACAAATAGTGCCTCCAAATCTTCAATGCATGGATAATAGCAGCTAACTCAAGGTCATAGACAGGGTAGTTCTTTTCATGCACCTTCAACTGTCTGGATACAGGCAATCACCCTACGGTCCTACATCAACACCGCACTGAGGCCAACTCGTGACGCATCACAATAATTTGTATAAGACCCCGAACCTGAAGGCAATACTAATACTAGGGCTGTAGACAAAGCTGTCTTGAGCCTCCGAAAACTCTCCTCACACTCCTTTGTCCATCTGAACAGAGTGCCCTTCTGGGTCAGCCTGGTCATAGGCGCTACAATAGAAAAGAACCCCTCAACAAATCGACGGTAATATCCCGTCAAACCTAGGAAACTCCGGATCTCTGTACTGAGGATGGTCTGGGCTAACTCTGCACTGCTTCCAATTTCTTTGGATCCACATTTATCCCTTCACTTGATACCACATGACCCAAGAATGCCACGGAATCTAACCAAAACTCAAATTTTGAGAACTTTGCATATAATTTCTTTTCTCTCAAGATCTGAAGCACTATCTTCAGATGATTCTCATGATCTTCTCGACTTCGGTAGTTCACCAGAATGTCATCAATAAAGACAATGACGAACGAGTCAAGACAAGGCTGAAATACATTGTGCATCAAATGCATAAATGTTGTTGGGGTGTTGGTCAGCCCAAATGACATAACCAGGAACTCATAATGACCATACCGAGTCCTGAAAGCAGTCTTCAGGATATCTGGCTCCCGAATCTTCAACTGATGATAAACTGAATGCAAGTCAATCTTGGAAAACACTCAGGCACCCTGTAACTGATCAAATAGGTCATCAATACAAGACAAAGGATACCAGTTCTTCACTGTAACTTTGTTCAACTAGCGATAACCAATGCACATACGCATAGAACCATCCTTTTTCTTCAGAAATAAGACAGGAGCACCCCAAGGTGACATATTAGGCTGAATGAACCCCCTATGAAGCAATTCCTGTAACTATTCCTTCAACTCCTTCAACTCAAGAAGGGACATACGGTAAGGAGGAATAGATATGGGCTTAGTGACCAGTAACAAATCAAGGCCAAAATCAATATCTCTATTGGATGGCATGCCCAGAAGATCAAATGCAAACACATAAGGGAAATCCCTCACTACTGATACTGAACCAGATATAGGGGTATCAATATTGACATCTTTCACATAGGCTAGATACGCGTCATACCCCTTCTCAACCATTCGCTGAGCTTTAAGAAATGAAATAACCCTGCTGGGAGTGTAATCTAAGGTACCCCTCCACTTTAATCGTGGTAAACCTGGCATAGCCAGCATCACAGTTTTGGCGTGGCAATAAAGAATAGCATAATGGGGAGACAACCAGTCTATGCCTAAGATAACATCAAAATCTACTATATTGAGCATTAATAAATTGGCTCTGGTCTCAAAACCACTAAGAGTTATCAAACACGACTGATACACGCGGTCCACAATAAGAGAATCTCCCACATGAGTAGACACATAAATAAAGGAACTTAAAGAATCCCGAGATATGCCCAAATGGGGGGCAAAATAAGATGACACATAAGAATAAGTGGAGCCTGGATTGAATAGAATCGATGCATCTCTATGACAGACTGTAACAATACTTGTAATGACAAAATCGGAAGCAACAGCCTACGAGAAGGAAGGGCATAGTATCTGGCCTGGCCTCCCCTTCTAAGATGACCTCTACTACTCCGACCTCTACCTCGGGCTGGCTAAGCAGGTAGGGTGGCAGCTGGTGCTATAATCATAACCTGAGGACCTGGTGGAGCACGTTGTGGCTGAGAAGTCTGTGGAGGTGCAACCCTCCTAAGTCTAAAGCAATCCCTCACTATATGGCGTCTGCCGCCACACCCAAAACAAGCTTTGGGAGGACGTGGCGGCTGTGACTGGCTCGGGCCAGGTCTGCCGGACTGACCATTGATAGCACCCTAAGCAAGAGGCACACTAGATACTGGAGTTGCATAATAAGGCTCTTGAGGTCTAGGAGGAGCTAGAATACCACTGATGGCTGGAAGAGCTAAATGAGCAGGGCGACTCACATAACCCCTACCATGAAGAACTGCAGCTGGGGCACAAACACTGGAATAATGGCCTGACTCTTGAGACCTTTTTGCCTCTCTCTCCTCCCTATCTCGAGCAAACATGCCATCTACTCTCCTAGCAATACTCACCACTTGCTGATACGAGATATCCATCTCAAGCTCCCGAGCCATGCTAGTCCTGATGCTGGGAATGAGTCCCTCAATAAACTGGCAAACAATATCTCGAACTATAGAAATCAAGGCTGGTGCATTCCTAGCGAAGTCACTGAAACAGACTACATACTCTAAAATAGTCATAGTACCCTGGTGCAACTACTCAAACTTCGCGCGACATACGTCCTTGAGGCTCTGAGGGACATACTCTCTCAAAAACATGTCAGAAAACTAAGTCCATGAAAGGGAATTACCTTAGTCAGACTGTCCAACTCATAAGTATGCCACCACTGATAGGCTTCCCCTCGAAGTTGACAGGCAGTGAAAAGAACCCCACTCGGCTCTGCTATGCCCATAGTGCGGAGGATACGGTAGCACTCCTCTAGAAATCCCTTAGCATCCTTTATGCTAGACCACTGAATGTAGAAGGTTTGTACTTCTTGTACCTCTCAAGCCTTCGATGTTCCTCCTCTAAAGCTACTGCCCTACCCTCGGGCTGAACTGGGGCTACAGGCAATACCGGTATAACCTCTGGGATCTGATCAACCTGAACACGCTGCTTTGGAGTGCGGGCAGTAGGAGTCTGTGCTTCTCCCCCAACTTGAGATATGCCTGCAGCAAGAGGAATCAACCTTGCTGAGCTAGATTGTTGTACATGCTCATGAACTGTGCAAGGGTTTCCTGGAGAGCTAGAGTAGTAATAGTAGGCATACCAGGTGCTTGTGCTCTAGCTGGAGCTACTGGTGGCTCTTCTACATCATCTCATGTGGATGTTATGGCTGCACCACATGCACGTCCTCGGCCTTTACCCTGACCCCGGCCCCTACCTCAAGTGGCTCAAGTAGGGGGCGGGTGTGCCTGGTCATCTCCGGTAGTAGTATCCTCACCATCTTGGAAAGAATAAAAGATAGAAGTTCAGAATTTTGAAGTCAATAATCTTGCATGACAAGGAATCAAATGAAGTGGGTTTTTTCTAAAAGTTTCATAGCCTCCCGAAGATAAGTACAGACGTCTCCATACCAATCTGCATGACTCTAATAAATTGGCTTGTGACTCCCGACTCCTATGACCCTAGAGCTCTGATACCAACTTGTCACGACCTGATTTCTCCCTCCGTGAACTATCGTGATGGCACCTAATCTCTACGACTAGGTAATCCTAACAAATTGCGGAAATGAAACAAAAACATGAATATTAACTACTGATAGTACAATTATCTAATAAGTAACTAAATGCCACTCGGCATATACAGTTATCACTTCAGAAATGTACCGAACAATACTAAAAACCCGGAAACTCGCAAGTCACAAGCTACTAAGATGTTCTAACTGTTCTATACATCATCTCTACAGAAAGAAAGAGAAATGAACATAAGGGGATAGAGGGGGACTCCGAGGATCTGCAGGCGTGGGAGATGTACTTTGAAGTGTCCAACAAGCAGCAGCGACTGCAACTAGTGATGAGGCTGGTACAATGAACCTGGATCTACACACGAAAAACATGTGTAAGAAAGGGCATGAGTACACCACAATGGTACCCAGTAAGTACGAAGACTAACCTCGGTCGAGTAGTGACGAGATCAGGTCAGGGCCCTACTGGTATAAATATAATGAAATACGACAAAAAGATATTACAGTAAAAGAAAAATAGAAATCTAATAGGATTATAACATAATGGAAACCAACAGTAATAGCAATAGGGGGATCTTCCGAGATACCATCCCGTAGTCCCAAACTTAAATGTGCAGGGGATCTCCCGGAATACCGTTCTATAATCCCAAAGTAAATATGTAGTGCTGGGGGATATCCCAGAATACCGTTCCGTAATCCCAAAGTAAATATGCAGTATAGGGGGATCTCCCAGAATACCATTCCATAGTTCCAATGCTAAAATCACGAATCACCCTCCAATCCAAACTTTATGTACTTGAAACTTCAAAATTCTACAATTGATGCCGAAACCAGCCAAACCATGTCCGATTGACCCCAAATTTTGCACACAAGTCATGTTTAACACTATGGACCTACTCCAAATTCCAGAATCTAATTCTGACCTCGATATCAAAAATTCCACTACCGGCCCGAAACTCCAAACATTCAACTTTCACCATTTCAAGCCTAAATGAGCTACGGACCTCAAAAACATAATCCGAACACGCCTCTAAACCCACAATCACCCAAAAGAGCTAACGGAATCGACAGAATTCCATTCCGAAGCTATCTTCACACTATTCCAACTACGATCCAAATTCTAAGACCTAAGCTCTCATTTAGGGACTAAGTGTCCCAAAACACTCCGAAACTCAAAACGAACCCTCCCGGCAAGTCACAATAGTAAAAATCGATATGGGGAAAGCAGTTAATAGGGGATCAGGGCTCTACCTCTTAAAATGACTCGACGTGTCATTACAATTATATGTATTGACTTGCATGCATAGTTGAATTCAATTATCAGATGATTCGGAGTCGAATTTGGGAGGAGGATTCTAGTTTGGAATTTTTGGTGGTGAGAATTTGACCGGAATTGTACTTTTGTGTGAATGTCTCCGGAATGAGTTTCGGATTATGTTAGCAGCTTCGTATGGTGATTTTGGACTTAGTCACTCGTCCGGATTCAGAGGTCCGTAGGGTAATTTGAGGCATTTCGGCGAAAGTTAAAAAAGTTGAAGTTTGAAAAATGGAGAAGTTTGACCCATAGTTAACTTTTGCGATATCAGGGTCAGAATGCCATTCCGAGAGTTAGAATCATCTGTTGGGAAACGTCTGCAAAATTTGGCATCATTCCGGGGTGGTATGATTGGTTTCGGCATGAGTTTTCGAAGATGGAAGATTTGGAAGTTCATAGTTCAATTCATGGCGCGATTTGAAATTGTTTAATGTGATTTGAGACCTCGAGTGAGACCGTGTTAGGTCATAGAACTTGTTTATGTGTTTAGAAGGGGTCCCGGGGGCCTCGGGTGTGTTCCGGGTGGACTAAATGTCATTTTCCTCCAATTTTGAACTGTTGATTCTATCTCTAGTCTCCTTCTTCGCGATCGCGAAGAGACTTTTGCGTTCGCAAAGTGCTTCCGAATTTCTTCATCGTGTTTGCAAAGGTCTGTCTTTTCCTTCATCGCGTTTGCGTTCATCTAACGCACTCGCGTAGTTATGCCATTCCACTTTTTGCATTCGTGTACTACTTCATGCGTTCGCGAAGAGTAGTCGTTGGGCCATCAAACTTATATTCTTCGCGTTCATGAACGTGTTGTCGCGTTCATGAACGTGTTGTCGCGTTCGCAAAGCATAACTAGGCAGCTTCCATTTTTCTTCTTCGCGAACGTGTTCCTTTCCCCGCATTCACGATGTATAAAGACTTGGGCAGAATATATATCTTCTAAATCGAGGGTTAGGCCATTTTTATCATATTTGACTTGTAGAGCTCGATTTTGAGCGATTCTTTGTAGGTTTTCAAGCAAATCGATTGGGTAAGTGTTCTTCACCTAGAATTCATTATGTTCTATGATTTTATATTTATTTTTATCATTTAAATTGTGTTTTGGGTTGAGGAAAATGGTTGTTTTGACGAAAAATTTCAAAATGAATAATCATGACTTGAAGGATGAATTGGTATCGGAATTTGATAATTTTTGTATGGTTGAACTCGTATTGGAATGGGTATTCAGTTTTTGTAAAATTTGTCAGGTTCCGAGTTGCGGGCTCGAGGGTCGACTTTTGGACCAATTTTTGGATTTTGTTAAAGATTGAGACTTTATGATCCAGAATGGTTTCATATGAGTTTTATTTATTTGTGCTTTGAAGTTATTTTGGTTAGATTTGAGCCATCTAGAGGTCTTTTCACCCGAGAAATTCATTTTAGAGTATCGGTTTGTCTTTTTTGAGGTAAGTATCTTTCCTAACCTTGTGTGGGGGATTTCCTCTTAGGATTGAGTCTTCTATGTTGATTGTGGTCCGTGTACGCGAGGTGATGAGTACGTGATCGAACTTATTTGTGGATAGTTGGTCTTTTAGGGTTCTTAGGTCCTTATATTCACTAAGTATGAAATTGTTCTTGATATGATTGAGTTTCTATTTACTAGTTTTACCTCTACATGCTTAATTGAAATTAGTTACTTTATGATTGACTCTTATTGCCAATTTGACTCTTGTTTGACTTAATTGAAGATTTGAACCTCTTCTATTGTCATGATATATTTTCATACTACCTAACTTTATTTGAAATATTTATTATCTCATCCTATAACTATTTAGTCTTAATTGAGGTTGCTATTATCTTTCCGCCACTATTCCTTAGTTGAATTGCTGAATAACCTTCGTAATTGTTCAACCATTAAAGAAATTAGATATCCTTTATATTCAGCTGACATAGCATTATTCGGAATTATTTGACTCGTGTTAGTTTCCTTGTTATGAAATTGTATATTGTGGGATCGTTGCTATATTTTAGTTTTGCCTTGTTAAGTTGTTCTCGTTACACCTAACAGTTTTCACTTTTGTTATTCTTTGCGAATGGGTTTTACCGTTTCTTTGTGAAATAAAGTTCTTGAGTTGATTTACTTGTTGTGCTTTGTCTTATTGTCATTGTTGTTGTTGTTGTACTTGTTGTGATAATGCATGAGGTTTCTGCCGTGTTGTAACTGTTATCTTTATTGGTTGCGCTGCATATTTATTTTGGGACTATGGAACGGTATTCCGGGATATCCCCCTATTCTGCATATTTACTTTGGGACTACGGAACTGTATTCCGGGAGATCCCCTTGTTCTACACATTTACGTTTGGGACTACGAGACAGTATCTCGGGAGATCCCCTATTGTTATCACTATGTTATGAGTTGTTTTCTTTCATTTTTTCTATCTCTGTTATTCTACGTGTTGTCCGTTCTTTTTCTTATGCTTACTGGCTGGTATGAACCATGTTAGGACGCTTGGACAAGCATACATATAGCTAAGCACCTTTATCGGATAAGAGGTTTTCTCGATATTGTTGAGTATAGATGCACACCCTTGTTTACTTGACTTCTATGTGAGAATGGCTCTATTTGGCATGTTAGTCGTCAGTGCGGTTATGAGGTATGATGACGGCACAAGATGCCAAGTGTTAGGGTACAGGTATTGAGACCCGTATTGTATGATTGTGAGATGAGGTATCATAGGGTGACTTATATTCGAAGGATATTTATTTGAAATGATTATATTCGAAAGCTATGTATTTTGAAAGAACTACGTTTGAAATATATTTCTTTATTTGAAGGAAGTGTATCTCGAAATATCTTTATTGGGAAAGATTATAGTCTAAGATTTCTATTCGAAAACTTATGGGTGAAAGAATTATAATTGAAGGATTTGACTAATTGATTGGAGTTTGTTGACTAAAAATCAAATGTGAAAGTTGTCGTAGTTGTTAAGTTATTATTTGTCCTTGTTGTATTTGTGGTTTTGGATTTAGGTTGTGTTTCCGCTCACTCTTCTATGTCATTTCTATGGTATTCCGCTGATACTTGTTGTTCTTTTCTTATTGCAAATTTCTATATTGTAACCATATTGCGTAGACTTATGTAGATATGTTATATTCTGTTGTTCCTACACTTCTAATTGTTCTGTTTATTAGACCAGTGGGTGTCTTGATTATTCCTCATCACTACTCCACCGAGGTTAGTCTTGATTCTTATTGGGCACCATTGTGGTATGCTCATACTACACTTCTGTACATTTTTTTGTATAGATCCAGGTATTGATCGTTAGTAGTTGTGCAGATTCTTGCCAAGGAGACTAAAGGTGCTGCTATGTTCACAGGCTTTGGAGTCACCTTCCTATTTTTGTGTTCACACTATTTTACTTATTTCCAAACAGTTGTATTTAGAAGTTGTAGCGAACTCTGTAAAGCTTATGACTTGTACCGCCGGTTTTGGGAATTGTAAATTTTATGGAGATTTCCCTTTCAAATTGTTAGATGTTCTTCTATTATTGTTGTTATTCTAAAAATGTTAGGCTTACCTAGTCCCTAAGACTAGGTGCCATCACGATACCCAAATGTAGGGAAAGTTGGGTTGTGACAAGTTGGTATCAGAGCTCTAGGTTCATAGGTGCTATGAGTCATAAGCGAGTTTAGTAGAGTCTTGCGGATCGGTATGGAGACGTTTGTACTTATCTTTGAGAGGCTACGGAACTATTAGGACAATCTCACTTCTTTCATTCCTATCGTGCGAGCTTATTGATCTCGGATGTTTGAACTTATATGAATCCATTCTCTCACTGAGGGTGAAGACATGAGCTGTAGTTATTGATGGCGCTGCTTTCGAAGTAGGTGTTGCTAGAGGCAGAGGTAGAGGCTGATGAGGAGTACGTACGCAGCTAGAGCACCTACCAAAGCAGCAGTTGAGGAGCCGCTAGCAGCTCCAGTTAGGGGGCAGGTACCGGAGGCGCTTGATGTTGCACCTGGACTTCAGGAGACTTTAGCACAGTTCCTGAGCATGTTTGGTACATTGGCTCAAGCGGGGTTGATTTCGACTGCACCAACTACTTCACAGATCGGGGGAGGGACTCAGACTCGCGCCGTCCACACTCAAGATCAGCGAGTTCACGTTGGCCAGGTTCTAGGTGTCATGGTGACACAGCCTGTGGTTCTAGTTCAGCCCATAGTCAGGGCAGCATCATCCGAGTAAGGGAAGCTTAGATTTGCAAGGTTCAAGAAATATGACCCTCCTACATTCAATGGTTTGGCTTTAGAGAGCGAACGGGGTTTTATAGAGGAGTTCCATTGCATTATCTGTGCTATGGGTATTGTTGAGATGAGTGGGGTTACTTTTACTATGTTCCAGCTTAAAGGAGTGGCTTATCAGTGGTGGCGGGCATATGAGTTGCGTAGCCCAACCGATGCAGCTTCACTTACATCAGTTCAATTTTCAGATATGTTTTGAGAGAGTTTGTACCTCAGTCCCTTCGGGATGCATGGCACGTGGAGTTTTAGCATATGCGCTAGAGCACTATGTCAGTATTAAAGTGTTGCGTCAGATTCAATGATTTGGCTAGACATGCACCTACCTTGGTCGCTATAGTTAGAGAGTGAGTCTATAGATTTATTAAGGGTCTTAGGCATGATATTCGGTTTAGCATGGCTCGAGAGTTGGAGTCAGATGTTTCTTTTTAGTAGGTGGTAGGGATCGCTTACTGGTTAGAGGGCATGTGGGTCCGAGAGTGAGAGGATAGACGAGACTAGGAGAGAGAGTACGGGGAGGCGAGGAGACCTCATAGGCCGGAGAGATCTATTGGTCCTTATTTTGGAGGCAGGGTGTGACATGGTAGAGGTTTTATGGGTTAGCCAGTTCAGTTGCACTTCAGACTTTGCACAGTGATTCAGGTGTTCATGGGTCTTAAAGTACCTATACCGCACAGTTCCCACAGCCACATCAGTAGAGAGGTTTCTTTGAGTGTGAATGTACTAGCCACATGGTGAGAGATTGTCCCAGACTTCGGACAGATGTATCACAGCAAGATATTCAGGTGTGTAGAGGGCGCTAAAGAGGGGGAGGCTCGGCCTGTTGATGTGTTTCATATGGTAGTCTTGAGGCTGCTGTGCCAGATGATGTCATTCAGGTATGCTTTCGGATTGTTGTAAAGGAGCACCATCCATATTTCATTTCAGTTCTTCTTATCGGGGCAAGTTCTCTTATTTGTTGCTCCACTTATGGGTGCGTTCATAATTAGTACTCTATTTATGTGTTGCCATGTTGGGATGTTCTATGAGTGATAGCCCATGTCTATCGTCTATTTCTATTCATTATTGAGAGTTATGAGACTAGTAATAAATTCATGTTGTCCATTATAGTAGACTTGATGTGATTTTTGAGTATTTTTGGTTACGAGCTGTGATTTTTATGTACGTGTTGTAATTTTGTTAACAGAATTGATCTAGTGAAAGGTTCTAGTTGTTTCGATGTATATCCTACTTGTGATTTAGAGTTGAGGTTGGGACCATCATGATTTCATGTGATTTGATGTGTTTGTTCTGGGCTGTGTACCGCGGTGGTAGTTATATCAGGATAAGGTCCTTGTGAATTGTTCATATGCTTTAATTCTTTCATTATTATGTTATTTTGTAGATTAGTACTGATACAGAGTTGTGCCTATAGGGCTTGTTTGATAGTTCCCTTATGTGTTTCTCTTTATATATTCAGTCATTTTCGTACTGTGCTTCTTAAATTTTAAGTTGCGGGGTGTGTGCCTGTTAGTGTTAGTTGTGACTTGTTGATTCGGGTGTTTAGTTATGAGGTTTTTGTGGTTCTTGTATCATCGTCAGTATTTTGGAGGTTTGAAATAGGTTCCTTTTGGATATATGGCTAATGGCCGGTGCTGGATTTGATTTCGGGCAAGTATTATGATCAGAAATGTTATTGTAGGCCTATATGTGATATGTCATGTTGGGCGACCGTACCTTGGGGGTGTAGGCATGAGTTGTTGCAGCTGGTTAAGACTGATACCGGATATGGATTTCGAATCGGGTCTTTTGGAAATGAATGGAATGTGAGATTTTTTGGCTCTAAGGCTTATTAGTACTGGTGGAAGGGGTAAACTACAGTTTATATGATGTTGTCAGGTTTATGTGGATTGGGTGATGTGGGATCACCCACGGGTGTATGTTGGAAGTGTGCATTCAGTGATTTCAGGACTTTGATGTGAATCTTGGCACGTTCGAGGACGAACGTTTGTTTTAAGAGGGGGAGGATGTAACGACCCGGTTGGTCATTTTAAAAATTTAAGTTACGTTCAGTGGCATAAGGTCTTGAGAAGCTTCATATTATGTGTATTGACTTGCGTGAATGATTGAATTCAATTACCGGATGATTCGAAGTCAAATTTGGGAGAAGGATTCTAGTTAGGTAGTTTAAGCAGTGAGAATTTGACCAGAATTAGACTTTTGTTTAAACAGCTCCGAAATGAGTTTTAGATGATGTCATCATCTTTGTATGGTGATTTTGGACTTAGGAGCGTGTACGGATTCGGATTCGGAGGTCCGTAGGGTAGTTTGAGGCATTTCTGCGAAAGCTAGAAAAGTTGAAGTTCGAAAAATGGAAAGGTTTGACCCATAGTTGACTTTTGTGATATACGGGTCGGAATACAATTTTGAGAGTTGGAATAGCTCCGTCTTATCATTTGGGACTTGTCTGCAAAATTTAGCATCATTCCAGGTTAGTTTGATTGGTTTTGGCATGAGTTTTTTAAGATGGAAGATTTGGAAGTTCATAGTTCGATTCATGGCGCAATTTGCATTTTTGGCATTGATTGATAAGATTTAAGACCTCGAGCGAGTCCGTGTTAGGTCATAGAACTTGTTTGTGTGTTTAGACGGGGTCCTTGCTGTCACGACCCAAACTGATGGGCCGCAACGGACACCCAGTACCTTACTCAATCGAGTATCTACGTGATGTATCTTTCGTATCATACTCGGTTGAGTAAGGTATCAGGTGTTCGTTGCGGCCCATCGGTTTGGGTCGTGACAAAAGTGGTATCAGAGCAGTTTTATCCTAGGGAGTGTAGAAGTTGTGTCTAGTAGAGCCTTGTTTATGGGTGTGTTGTTGAAAACTAGGGATTTTGATACATTTTATACTCCTTCATGCTTAAGTTTTGATTAGTAATGTATACAAATAGTCCCAAAAGGCTCACACGTTGTGCTTGATTGCAGGTTTGATCAACAAGGTGACAAGATGTCAAAGATCAACTCAAAAAGGAGTGAAACTTGCACAAGTACCAAGACAAGACAAGCTCAGGCAAAACAGGGCTAGTGCGGCCGCACACAATTCTATGTGGTCCGCACAAGTGAGGTTCAGAGAGGCTGCTATTCAGGGAAAAAAGGCAATGCGGACGCACGAGGTTTTGTGCGGTCCGCACTGGGATTAATGCAGCCGTACTCGATTTAGTGTTGTCCGCAGAGAGAAGGTTCAGAGAGTTACCAATTCCAAGTTTGAAGCCTAATGCGGTCCGCGCTCCATTTCATGCGGACCGCACTAGAGGCCACCGCGGCTGCACTCGATTCTGTATGGTCTGCATTGCCCAAGTTCAGAGAGTCGCTTATTCAAGTCCATAGCCCTAGTGCGACCGCACGTGATTTTGCGTGGTCCGTACTAACCCTGCAAGGGTATTTTTGTCCAGATTTTTCAGCTTAGTATAAATAGCTTCTTTTCCCATTTTTAGGTCATCAGATAGTTTGTACTGAAGGCTGCGCTCGTGACTTCGATATTTTTAGCTGTTTTGAGTAATTTTAGCTTCATTCCAACATTGAATCTTCTAGTTTAATTTAGAAATTAATTAATATGAGTTTTTCTTTATCTATTCTTTGTTTTCTTCTTCAATTATGAGTAGCTAGACCTATAAGCTAAGGTTGTGTCTCAACCCTAGTATGGGTAATTGATGGGTCTTGTGTTTTAGGGTTTGATTGGCTATGGGTGTTTGATATTTGGACTAATTTCATGCTTAATTGCTGAATTAGTGGTTGCAAACACTAGTTTGTGTTTAATTGACTTTGGCTCTTCTTGAGAAAGAGAGTCTAAGTCTCTAAAATTGGTCCAACAAGGAATTGGGGCGTACTCAAGAGTTTGATAGCCCCAATTAAAGGGTTACACCTAGAGATAGTAATACCCAACTTGAACCTTGATTGCTTGTGCAAATTTGCATACCCAATTAGTTTTGAAAAAGTCAATTCGGGTAAAATCACTCGAACTATCGAGAGGTGTAGAGTGAGTAGAATCGTGCAATGGTTATATCATACTCCCCAAATGTGACAATCATGCCTTACACTCAAGTATCCATCAATTGACCATTTAGGCGAAAGTCACTACCCTAGTGCCTTTTAACCATTTGAACAACTCACAATAGTTTAACTTTAGCTTATTTTAGTTTAATTGAGCATTGTAGTTTTATATAATTAGAAGTAAATCAAAACCCAAAAATGTTGAGAAGTGAAATTTGGAGCAATTACACAACTCAGCTTTAGATAGGCACCCGACTCCAACTTCTAGCTCCCTGTGGAAATCGATCCCAACCCTGATCGGGTAAAAGCTGCTTCGACCTCTCTCACTACTCAATAGTAGTGCAGGGTTGGCTTCGATCAGTTGTACACCATACTTATAAGCATGAGGCTATAGGGCATTTAGGACTGTCACTCTTTCTTCTTACTTTAGATCGTGTGATAGAGCTCAGTTGTAAGAATTCAATTTCCTAAACTCTATCTTATTCGTAATACAACGACACCTACATCCAGAAAGACGGTTGGTAAGAGATATATCTGTGGAAGAGTTGAGTCAAAGGAACTCAATTTTTGCATCATGCTTATGATGGATAAATATGAGGTATTCAGTAGATCATGTGTATACTAAGACGTATAAGCCTCTTGATAAGGAATCTTAAGGAAAGAATATTTATCCACCTTTATGGTGAAAGACAATGAGAGATTCAGAAGATAAATATAAGTTTCAAGAAGTAAAAGAAGCAAGATGAAGAAGAGTACGAGGTACCCAATTAATAAAGATTATCATTATCTACCATTCAGGAAAGGAGATTTAAGCATTTTGAGTTATCTTCAACAGTGACAGATGTATGTACAATCGGCCGCACTGATCCTAGTTATGCCCTATGGGAGCTAACAGACATATTTAAGAGAGGACGAGTTATCAGGATCCGGCTTGGGATAGAGTAACCCAAAATATTTGATGGATTGGTAGAGTTAGTTGACATTTCCGAAGGATAGTGCAAACATGGTAATGGATCTCCTTGTGAGACACCTCGATGGTGCACCCTAAAATAGTACAGCTAGATATGAGTACTACAAATATAAGCACTGGAAGCCTGGAAGGGATAAATATTACCTTAGTGTGGCTCCCATCCTTGGTAGAAAGAGAATGTTAGGCAATTAGAGGAGCCAATGGATGGAGCAAGAGGGGCTAAAAGAGAAAGAATGTTTTGTTCGATTCTTTTAGAATATAGTGATAGACAGAAATCTTAGCAGGAAAATAAGAAGAGAGTTAATGAAGCATTAAGAATAAGATGTAATAAATGGATGACAACGGTAGGTCAAAAAGATGACAGTAGTACAGAGTCTATAACCAAGTAAAGGAAAAGACAAGAGATGACAGGCCTTGAGATAACAAAAGAGTATAGGCCATGAAGTCATATCCTCACTTCAAGAAACAAGTTCGTGACTCCAACGCAACTATCAAAAGGAAAAATTAGACCCCAGAATAATAGAAGTCAGTATGGGCTGGTGAATAAGATAAACTAAACGTGGATTAGGGACTGAGTGATTGGATAATACTCGGCATCATGAGAGTTTCAAATTTCATTCCGGCGATAATAGAATGGACAATAGAAGAAGATTCATGAGAAATTCAGAGAATGGTCATTCAGGAAGACATTTCCCTGAAGCAATCAATGTGAGCAAAGTTAAGCTTAAGGGACTATGTGTGCCAGTTACACCAAGTACCACCCTTACGAGTAAGGAATTTCGTTATCCTTGGTATAGAAGGATTACCACAAGGCGAGTAAGGGTCATCGACAATGTGAGAAGATGCCAATAGAAGTGGTAAAACATCTATAAGTAGATCGTTGTAGCACTAAATATTAGTACTTCCCTAAAGGGGAGAATGTGGAGTGAGGTGGCATTACGTCAGAATTAAGTGGTTTTACTTAATTATGGAATGGTAAAGGAAGAATACGATAAAATGAAAAAGGGATGAGATTGCACTTATCCAAAGCCTTCAGATATGGTACGATACCAGAGCATTATACAAACACGACGTCAAGGAGAGGAAGTAAGGGTTCTTGCCCGAGATGCTATTGAGTACTAAAGAGACAGTGCGAGAGGTAAGTTAAGACAAAGGAAATAACCCAAGAAAGATTACGCGGAATATTGATATAGGAATGGGCCAACAAGTAGTTAGTAGTTGATTCAAGAAGAACCTAGCTATGGCTAGACAAGAGGATACAGAAAAATCAACAGATCGTGCAATATAAACATAGGGAACCCCAATATGGGGAATTTGGCCTAACAATTATGACATTGTGATCCTTAAAAAATATCCATATAAGATTTGGGGAAGTTAAAATGGTACCATATGAGTATTACGGAAATAAAAGAGAGTGCCACCATAAAGTCAATCAAAATATTAGTTCAAGAGTAACCCTAAAAGCGCAATGGCATGGAGATAAGTAACTATGGGTAATTATAGGCGAGGAAGAACATCAAAAATTACGTCAGGCATACGATGTGATAAGCTCGCAGCCTTACAAGAGTCAGAGGATCCCTCCCCCCTAAGTACTACAATGAAAGACTAGCTGAGGAAATAAGGAAGAAGGCTTTAACCAAAGCACAGTGACCTAAAGAGGAAAAACCAGTCTCACCACAAAATTATATGCACTCCAAAAGAAAGTGGACCCTACCATGGCTAATGAGCGGGGAGTAAGACCAAAAGTAATATTCGAGACCATATGAGTTGCACAAAAATTTCGGCATGCGTGAAAACTCAGATAAGCTAAGTATGCACGCAACAAGGGGGCAAAAAGGCCAGGAAAAGCAATTGCTTACGTTTGAAGAAAGCTAAAATGGAACAAAAAGAATTATTTGATTAATGATCAGCCGTAGAAGACTTCGGTATAAGCTAAAAGAAGGAATTGGGTCCAGGTCATAGACAGAAGATTGAATCATTAAAAGGTTATATCATGGTTTTCCATAGCATTTATAAAAGGCTAAAGTAATAACTAAATGCCATGAGACACAGACCGGAAGATAGCATGAGCCTACATAAAGGCTAATCAAAAGAAAGAGGAAACTAAAGAGTTACATCAACTAAGTAAATTAGGAGTATGCTTATTGGACCCAGAAAGTTATAAATATCACGATTGAGAACATTGTAGAATCACTCTTAATATTAGAAGGTAGCAAGAGTTACGAGAATGGAGAATTCCGACCACAGGTAGTACTGTGAAAAGGATACCTACAGGTGGCAATACCCTGGACCTTGGATTTATTCACAGAACAACTGCCTAAAATGGCAAGGAGAGTACTAAAGTATTCACAAGGACTATAGGGTATAATAATGATAAGTACATCAGTCAACATTCGAGGACGAATGTTTCAAAGGGGGGAATGATGTTACACCCCATGTTTTCATACGTTAAAGTTTCGTCGTAAGTTAATCGACGAAATTTTGGGAATGAGATTATTTTGGGATTATAAGTATTATGCTATTTCAAACAAATAATGAGTAAATTTGTGTAGGTAAGATGGTAAGTAAATCGAAGAAAAAAAACTTCGTCGAAGATTGTCATGTTGGGATAAAATGCGACCCAAGTTATAATACCCGGTATTTATGGATTAGTACCATATATGGTACCACATGACCATGATTATAAGGTGTATAAAGTGTGTTAAAAGTGAGTGATGTTTTAAGTAATTTGAGAAAATTTCTAATAATATGGATGATTAGATAATTATTGGTTAATGGAGATTAACAACTTAATTAAGGAACTAAGTGGATAAGAATTGTGATAATGATAGATTCCCCCCCCCCCCCATGTGGCAGCAAACCACCTTATCATTCATGACTCATTAAGTCATTAGATAAGGTGGAAAAATAAGGGATGTGGTGGCTGCCACCTCAACATATAAGGCACCTAAAACCTTAAGATTTTGTTGGATGGGATAATTAGAATGATATTCATTTTTCAAAAAATGACCGAGGAGCAAATGCATGTGTAACGTTAGCTTATATATATACCAAGCAATAGTTTCTCAACCTTTCAGATTTTACATTTTGAACTCCATTTGCAAAGAATATATATATATGTTTGCCTATATAGTTTCTCAACCTTTCAGATTTTACATTTTGAACTCCATTTGCAAAGAACCTTAAACTTACTATCTGACCAAAATTACTTGTGGATAAAACAATCCCTCTACGGTATTAATTTGTAATCAAAATAATTGTCGGATGGAAAAATTAAATTTGACTCTCCTACAAAGTGAGATACTTTGACATGATTTTGCTCATCAAAAATTTTATACGAAATTATACTGCGTAATAGCAACGGAATTTGCGATTCTAAGGGAGTACGGTGCAATCTTTCTCAAGAATATCATATGAATTTCCCCTACTTCGATCCACCGTTACGCGATTTGTCACAAAAAACGTGCGTTGGAAGGATTGTCAAGAGAATCGTCTCAGGTGTGTTAAGGCTATCCCTTCTTTTCTTTTGGCATGATCTATATGACACAAACGAAATGAGCAAATGTACAACTTTCATAAATAACTCTATTCATAGAAGTATTAGAGGTGCCTATGTTCTTGAATTCCTATATGTCTTATTATTCTATCGTTTGTTCATGGGTCTCACAAAATACGTAAGTTGATAAAGTTTACTTCACGATATTATTCAAAGGCATAATGGTCTTATAATATTCCGAAAGATTATATTGACATACTTCTCATGCATGGCATTCATTTATACATGTACATTGACTTATGACCAGATGGCGTTATATACGCATATATATGTATATTATATGTATATGGAATATGGGAAAGGTTATGGTATTATATATTCACCACCACCTAATCAGCTGGTATACATTGATGATTTTGCCCACAGTGGCCGACATAATATGATGGGATGCCCTCAGAGGCCTAATGATGTTATGAAACATGTACTTATGCATGACATGACATTCATGCACATATGCATGACACTATAATTGTTTCATTATTTACAAAGTTACCCAAACTTATAGGTTGAGTCATTTACTCTATATTTTTTCCATGTCTACTTATTTATGTACCTTACATACTGAGTACATTATTCGTACTGATGCCTCTTTTGCTTGGGGACGCTGCGTTTCATGCCCACATGTCCCGATAGACATGTTGAGAGTCCTCCAATTAGGCTATCAGCTCAGCGGAATATGTTGGTGCGCTCCATTTGCTTCGGAGTTGCTTGTTTGGTCAGTATGATTTAGACGCATATTATTTGGTATGGTGGGGCCCTGTCCCGACCTTTATGTTAAGTATGACTTATTAGAGGCTTGTAGACAGATGTCATGTATACAGATACTTGTATGGCCTTGTCAGCCTATATTTTGAGTTTACCAATGATCATGTTGGTCTTATAGGCTCGTATGTCACGTATGTAAGTTCTTATATTAGGCTGGGTCGGTCTATGTAGAGTATTTTCCCCATGTTTTATTCTACTTATCTCACGACAACCTCTCTGGCTTATTTACCTATGATAGTATGATACGAAAGAAACATTACGTAGATACTCGGTTGAGTAAGGTACCCGGTGTCCGTTGCGGCCCATCGATTTGGGTCGTGACATCGGGGGCCTCGGGTGTGTTCCGGGTGGGTTACGGGTCATTTTCCTCCAATTTTGAACTACTGATCATGTCTTCTAGTGTCCTTCTTCGCATTCGCTAAGTGACTTTCGCATTCGCGAAGTTCTTCTGCTGACCACCCCAAATTTCTTCTTCACATTCGCATACATTCTCTCACATTCGCGAAGGTCTGTCTTTTCCTTCATCGATTTCGCGTTCATCTCACGTATTCGCATAGTTATGCCATTCCACTCTTCACGTTCGCGTACTACTTCACGCGTTCCTAAAGAGTAGTTGTTGGGCCATAAGACTTTTCTTCTTCGCATTCGCGAAGCAAAACTGAGCAGCTTCCATTTTTTTTCATCGCGAACGCGATCCTTTCCCCGCGTTCACGATGCATAAAGACCTGGGCAGAATATATATATCTTCTAAATCGAGGGTTAGGCCATTTTTATCATATCTTGACTTGTAGAGCTCGGTTTTAAGCGATTCTTCGTGGGTTTTTCAAGTCAATCGATTGGGTAAGTGTTATTCACCTAGAATTTATTATATTCCATGATTTTATCTTTATTTTTATCCTTTAAATTGTGTTTTTGGTGGAGGAAAATGTTTGGTTTTGAAGAAAATTTTCAAAATGAAAAATCTTGATTTGAAGGATGAATTGGTATCGGAATTTGATAATTTTTGTATGGTTGAACTCGTATTGGAATGGGTATTTGGTTTTTATAAAATTTATCGGGTTCCGAGTTGTGGGCGTGGGTGTCAACTTTTGGACCAATTTTTGGATTTTGTTAAAGATTGAGACTTTATGATCCGGAATGGTTTCTTATGAGTTTTATTTGTGCTTTGAAGTTATTTTGGTTAGATTTGAGCCGTCCGGAGGTCTTTTTCACCAGAGAAGTTCATTTTAGAGTATCGGTTTGTCTTCTTTGAGGTAAGTATTTTGCCTAATCTTGTGTGAGAGATTTCCCCTTAGGATTGAGTCTTGTATGTTGATTGTGGTCCATGTACGCGAGGTGACGAGTGCGTGCTCGAACTTATTTGTGGATAGTTAGCCTTTTAGGGTTCTTAAGTCCTTATATTCACTAAATATAAAATTGTTATTGATATGATTGAGTGTCTATTTACTAGTTTCACCTCTACATGCTTAATTTGAATTAGTTGCTTATAATTCATTATTATTGCCTATTTGACTCTTATTTCACTTAACTGAAGATTTGTACCTCTCCTATTGTCATGCTATGTTTTCATACTGCCTAACTTTATATGAAATAATTATTATCTCATCCTATAATTGTTTAGTCTTAATTGAAGTTGCTATTATCTTTCCGCCACTATTCCTTAATTGAATTGCTGAATAACCTTCGTAATTACTCAACCTTAAAAGAAATTAGATATCTTGTATATCAGCCGACATAGCATTATTTGGAATTATTTGACTCGTGTTAGTTTCCTTGTTGTTGAATTGTATATTGTGGGATCACTGCTACATTTTAGTTTTCCCTTGTTAAGTTGTTCTCGTTACACCTAGCATTCTTCACTGTTGTTATTCCTTCCAAACGGGTTCTACCGTTTCTTTGTGAATTAAAGTTCTTGAGTTGATTTACTTGCTGTGCTTTTTCTTATTGTCATTGTTTCTATTGTACTTGTTGTGATGATGCACGAGGTTTCTGTCGTGTTGTAACTGTCATCTTTGTTGGTTGCGCTGCATCTTTATTTTGGGACTACGGAACGGTATTCTAGGAGATCCCCTTATTTACTTTGGGACTACAGAACGGTATTCCAGGAGATCCCCCTGTTCTGTACATTTATGTTTGGGACTACAAGACGGTATCTCGGGAGATCCCCAGTTGTTATCACTATGTTATGAGTTTTTTTCTTTCATTTATTCTATGTGTTGTCCGTTATTTTCCTTATACTTACTAGCTGGTATGAACTATGTTAGGACACTTGCACAAACATACACATAGCTAAGTACCCTTATCGGATAAGAGGTTTCTTGGTATTGATGAGTATAGACGCACACCCTTGTTTACTTGCCTTCCATGTGAGAATAGCTCTATTTGGCACGTGAGTCGTCAGTGCGGTTATGAGGTGTGATGAGTGCACAGGATGCCAAGTGTTAGGGTTCAGGTATTGAGACCTGTATTGTATGATTATGAGATGAGGTGTCATAGGGTGACTTATATTCGAAAGATATTTATTTGAAATGATTATATTCGAAAGGTACTTATTTTGAAAGAACTATGTTTGAAATCTATTTATTTATTTGAAGGAAGTATATCTCGAAATATCTTTATTGGGAAAGATTATATTCTAAGATTTCTATTCGAAAACTTATGGGTGAAAGAATTATACTTGAAGGATTTGACTAATTGATTGGACTTTGTTGACTAAAAATCAAATATGAAAATTGCCGTAGTTGTTGAGTTATTATTTGTCCTTGTTGTATCTATGGTTTCGGATTTAGGTTGTGTTTTCGCTCACTCTTCTATGTCATTTCTATGGTATTCCGCTGATACTTGTTGTTCCTTTCTTATTGCAAAGTTTTGTATTGTTAGCCATATTGCGTAGACTTATGTAGATATATTATATTCTGTTGTTCCTACACTTCTGCTTGTTCTGTTTATTAGACTAGTGGGTGTCTTGACTGTTTCTCGTCACTACTCCACCAAGGTTAGTTTTGATACTTACTGGGCACCGCTGTGGTGTGCTCATACTACACTTCAGTATATTTTTTTGTACAAATCCATGTATTGATCATTAGTAGTTGTGCAGATTCTTGCCAAGGAGACTCAAGGTACCCCTCCTGCTGCGTTCGCAGGCTTCAAAGTCACCTTCCTATGTTTTTGTTCACACTGTTTTACTTATTTCTAAATAGTTGTATTTAGAAGTTGTAGCGAACTCTATAGAGCTTATGACTTGTACTGCCGGTTTTGGGAATTGTAAATTTTGTGGAGATTTCCCTTTCAAATTGTTAGATGTTCTCTATTATTGTTGTTATTCTGAAAATGTTAAGCTTACCTAGTCTCTATGACTAGGTTCCATCACGATACCCAAACGGAGAGAAAGTTGGATCATGACAACTATCTATTTACAGAGTTTTTTCACATAATGCTACATTACCGCAGAAATATTTACCTGTCGTGTTGGCACCTGCTTCTCCAATGGAGTTTTTATTCAGCAATTGTAATAGCTGGTTGTATTGTTCCTTGGTGAAGAAATCGGCAGTTTTAGCATTGTTGCTTGGTTGATACGCAGTTGGTGGAGTTCCCAACACTTGCTACTCAGTTGTATCAACTATGGCTGCATTCACTTTCCTCTTCTGCTTGAACTCATATGGATATCCAACAGTTTTGTAACAATTCTCCTTTAGATGCCCTGTCTAATTACAAAATTCACACTTCATTAGTTTGTAATATTCACACTTAGTATGACCTTTCAAATGACAAAAATCACATTCTAAATTGTAACTTCACCTTGGTCTGGTTGTTGAATGAGCAGTGAACAAGGCAGTAGGATCAATATGCCCAGCTTGCCCATAGGTACCACTAGCAATCATTTTCCTGCTTTCATCCTGAACTACCATAGCATAAACCTTATTAATAGATGGTAGAGTAGGCATCAAGAGGATTTGGCTCCTCGCTTTCTCAAAATTGTCATTCAATCCCATCAAAAACTGCATCAGCCATTGATATTCCAATTGATCAACATACTATGTAGCTGACGGAGATGGCAGTATCGAGTCATACTCTGCCCAGAGAACTTTGAGCTTGGTGAAATAAGTTGACACTGATGAAATCCCCTGTGTGAGAGTGAATATTTCCTTGTGCAAGTAATATAGTCTTGACCAATTTACTTTGTCAAATCGTTCCTTGAAGGCAGCTCAAACCTTCTGTGCATTAGAGGAAAACAGCACTCTTGTTACCAAGTCTCTGCTCACATTGCTCATAAGTCATGAAGTCGCAGTGGCATTACATGGATTCCACTTATTCACTAACTCAGAACCAAAATCTTCCTTTGATGTCGATCCATCAACTAAACACAATTTATTCTTACCTAGTAATGCAACCTTCATTGCACTACTCCAAAGAGGGTAATTCTCCATTTCTGTCAAAATGAGTCTCATTGGCATCGATCTAGGACCGTCGGAGCGATGTAGGTAAAGAGAATGATTGTGATCGAGAACGATAGAGCTAACGACTTTTCCAGTACTCGCTTCAGCTCCATTATTCACAGTATTTGCGGCATTTCTAGAAATCGCCATGGAAATGCGCAGAATTAGGGTTCAAAAATGCTAAATTTGAGTAGATTCTCTCAAATTTTTCTTCGATTGCACGAAAAATTCCCTAGAATCATTCGATTAAAGCTCTGATACCATGATGAATTTATCATTGACATGCAGCTTGAGAAGAGAAATCAATGTCGAAGAGAGAAGAGAAGAAATTCGATTCTGTTATTTTCTGTACAGTACAAATGGAAGCCCACAGTGTATATTTATACAACTACTCTAACAGACTAACTACTTGACAAATGTACTAACTATGCTAATGACCACCATTCTAACTATGGTTAAGTTAGCTAACTATAGGTGCTGATATATAAGTTCCGAATTTGTGTGACTATAAATCATCCTATCAAAAGTACAACAAAATTTTAGAGTTAAATAACTTTTAAATATAAAAAATATATCATTTTAACATACTAAAATTGTGTCATATAAGTTAAGATTGAGGGAGTAGTTATGTTTGGGTGTTTGAAGTCTTCATATTGGAGTAATACGGTAAATACTTGTCGAGTTCATAATCTATTTCTCTGATCCGATTTTGACATAAATAATAATAGAGTAAGTTGGTTGTTTTCCATCACATGTCTTACTAGCAACTGGCAAAATAGAAGAATAGGAGAGACGCCGGCCTAAGCAGCCGAATTACCACCTGTGACCTGACAAACCAAGACCACCTTTTCTTGTTTTCAACTACAACTCCCTTGGTATAAATTCACAACACTTCAGAAATTGTCGTCTCCGTTTTTTCTCCTAAATCAGCTGTCCAAATGAAGAACAAGCTTTTCCTCTGTTTTCGACCTCTTGATGTTGCAGAGGACTCTCTTATTCTCAAGCATGATGTTGATCATCACTCTTCTTCAAGAAAAAAATATCATAAAGAAAATCCAACTGTAAGTCTTTTCTGCCGGTTGTTTCTTTCACTTTAGCTTTTTTATTATCTTGTTATCGTTACTGCTTCTTTTTCATTTTTGCTTGAGCTGAAAGTCTCTTGAAAATAACTTTTCTATTTTTTCAAGATAGAAATAATGTCCGAGTACAAGCTATACTCTCCGGACCTCACTCGTAAAATTTTACTGAATTTATTTTGTTGTCCGAGTACAAACTATACTCCCCAAGTAAAATTTTACTGAGTTTATTTTGTTGTTGGGTTTATCTGAAATTTATGGTTTAAATTTTGACTAAGGTTTAATTTGCAGTTGAAAACAAAAGGTAAGAGGAGGAGGAGTAGTAGAAAAGACAAGACAATATCAAAAGCAAGCTCTTCATCATCTGAACTTTCTTACTCAACTTCATCTTTATCATCAACTACATCATCATCTTCTGACTTATCAAGATCAAACTCAAACTCAAACTCAATCTCATCAATCTCATCATACGAGCAGAAAGAAGCTAAATATGGTTCAGCTGAATGTGACAACTTATTAGTCATGAATTTAAGCTCGTTTTGTTTGTATTTTTTTGTTTTCGTTTTGTTTTTGCTCATCTATATGGGTAAGGTTTCTTCAATAGTTGTAACATCAGTAGGGCTTATAGTTTTCTCCTTAGTCGAACGCTGGAAATTGGAAAATCCTCCTATGCAGTTCCCAGAAATGAAGTAAGAAATCCCTCTGTACTCACCATGGTACAACAACGTTTAATTTCTGAGTTTTTTTCAATCAATTGTGTAAGTTTCTTCTAGGTTTTGTACACTTATCTTTTGCCGTGAAAATCTCAGGCATCATAAAAAAGAAGATAAAAGGGGTTGAAGACTTCATTTTTGTAGCTGGATAAAATCTGGAATTTTAGATAAACATCAACTCATTTTTAATAGTCTTTGCTTAATTTTTAATTATTGTTTGAAAAAAAACGTTAACATTTTTATTTAGTAAATTTTTATTTAATTCTTAATGACACCGTCATGACATATTTAAGATATAAGATTTAAATAATGGCATATATAATAGGTTATATACATTTTTAGTTTAATAATATATAAATCAAAAGTCTTCTTAATTTAATATCTAATCAAATTAAGACAAGTAAAATGAACGGGGAGAATTCAGCGTCTTGTACAAATGTATTTAGGAAATATCTACGCCACTAAGGATGTCATAAGATGGCTAGAATTCTACCATCTTTAAATAAAAGTCTCAATTTAAATGCTGAGAATGGAGATAACCTTTCAGTAGAAAGTATTTTATCCCTTTTACGTATTTACTTATTGCGAATCTAAATTAATTAAAATAGGAGTATCATTTTCTACGTTGATACATTAAATAAAAGCAAAAAACTAAGGTTTAGATAACTTGTTTCAAAAATGAAAATTTAAAGGAAGAATCTCATCGAAATTGTTGCCTCGTCAAACATCTATCTTCTACGTTGATACATTAAATAAAAGCAAAAAGCTAAGCTTATCATAAATCATTGAAAAATGAAAAAATTGAAGGACGAAGCTTATCAAGATTATTGCTTTGTGAAACAATTGATTGTCGCTATCCCTAAGGTTTACTTTTGGGAGTTCGATGCAGAAGGTTTAGTTGAGCAGTGAATTAATTAAATGCATTCTCGTCAATTTCATGATCAGCTTTTGTGCCACGAGCATCACGCAAAGTGTCCAAACCTTTTCCATATACTAGTATATTTATTTAACTTTTGCTTCATATAGAAGTTAGGTTATAAAATAAAAAGGTCATTCCGCGTACAAACTATTCTATGCAGTGTAAAAGCTACGGATTCAATTGAATTCATAATTTGCTCATACCTTACATTTTTGCTCAAAAAATCATTAGATATGTACAAATAATAAATTTTGAACCCATTAAACTAGATGAAATGTATTAAAATTGCGAATATGAACCCATAAAATTTGAATCCTGAATCTGCATCTGCCCCAAGGGGTATGTTATAGGCAGTCTGCCCTGATACGAGATCCGTGGCAATTTAATGAAAATCATATAAAATAGATTAAGCTTACTCCCAAATCCGAATTCGTGCATGGATCTACATATAAACACTAAATAGTTTAAAAAGAATGAGGAGCTTACACCCAAATCAGAATTTGGGAATTTTAGACAAACACTAACAAGCAATATAGTTAGAGGATGGGGTATACAAAGGAAACCGACAAACCGCACCAACTTAATAATTCGAGTCAAACCGAAAAAAAACTCGACTATGGTTTGATTTGATTTGGTTTGGTGTTGGAAAAAAAATCCGATCATAATTGGTTTGGTTTGGTTTTAACTAAGAAAGTCAAACTGAAACCAAACCCAACCCGACATTACATATATAGAAATTTTAGATATATTTAATATATAAATATACTTATTGTGATGTAATTTATAAATATTTCTTAAAAAATTTCATAATTTTATCTTTTAAGGTATTATTTCAAGGTTGGACTTAGAACTTTTGAATGTTCCAATAAGTTTTATAGCCATTAATATTAGTAAATTAAATAATGCTAACAAAAGCCCAAACTAAAATCAAATTAATAGTAATGCTAACAAAAGGCATTCAATTCAATATTATGACAGGGAATGTATTGAATATATATTTTTTGTTTTGTTTAGTCATGTAATTAATACTCCCTTATTAGTCTACTTATTTTAACATGACTTAGTACTTTTAGGTTATGTTTATTTTTATTATGGCTTTTTAATTAGCAATATTTATATTACATAATTTATTATCTTTATTGTTGAATATTTTAGGATAATGTCATGGACACATCTCATATTTTGTATTATTTTTTTGGAAAATACTTTATATAGTTGTATCTTACTGGGATTAAAGAAATATTTTGAGCACATGTTATATGTTTTGTTCTACGAAGATTTTACCAGAAAAAAACTCGAGAAAATCCGAGAAAACCCGGAAAAAATCGAGATTGAAAAATTTGAGTTTTATTGGTTTGGTTTGATCTTTAGATTTAATAACCCGACACAATTAATTTAATTTGATAATTATAAAACCCGAACCAACTCGACCGATGTACACTCCTAGGAGTTGAGGGTTTGTTCTTCCATGTGCAGCGCAGTGGCAGGCAGCTAGAATGCTCCCATAATAGCTGAAAGGGAAAACTATTCCAAGTAAAATATTTCCTCTCGGAATGACTAGTGGTTGCATAAGCTGAAAAATAAAAGAAAATAGTATTCTCTACCCCCGGTCATTTTAGCAAATTGTACCAATTTATTATAGTTATGTCATTTTATTAAGTGCAAAATATATATTTTAATTAAGCATAACTAAGTGAGATGAATCTATGTACAAACACATATCATGCACTTGTTGATGTGTATAAACATGCGACGCGAGTAAATGTTTGCCGAATTCGGAGTATGAAAATCGACAAGTCCAATTTTCTGTGTAGAATCGAATGTGTACTTATTTTAATTTTTTAAATAAAAATTACATGTTTAAAAAATAATATTATATAAAGAGTTCGTACTAGAAATCACAATTTACACATAAAAAGTTTAAGAAATTGTTTAACTTTTCAAATAAGTAATTTTATAATATAGAAGGAAGATTAAGAAGAAAAAGCAAAAAATACAAACAAGAAAGAAAGTTAATCAGAAAACGCCACTGTTAATCCATCATGAATCTAACTTTCACTTACACGAAAAGGGAGAGTACGTGTCATGAATGCAAGTGTTAGGATAGAGTTGCTCCTCCGTTAAGTAGAGGTCTCGAGTTTAAGCCCTGGGTATGGAAAAATTCTTGGTAGAAAGTACTACCCCCGAATGGGGCCCTACTCGGCACGAATCCGAATATAGTCGGGCTCCAATACGGATATCGAACACCTGGTCGGAAACCAAAAAAGAAAAACTCCACATATTTACCATCGAAAAAAGCCAATCTTAGAAACGCGTTGGTATTTACTTCTCCTAATTAACTCCCTACTTTTTCTTATTAATTAATCAAGAGGAATTACCATTTTGTATTCACACACGCAATGAATATTATATTCGTTTATAGCAGGGGCGGATCTACCATGTAAAATATGATTCACGTAAACCCGTGGTCCTCGGGTTAAAGTATGGATATGATGTACATAATTTGAAAAAAAAATAAATATATATACTTGATGGAACCCATGATCAAAAGAGACTAAGTGGTGCATTGGTTTTGATCTCTAATAGCCTAAAGTCAGGGGATCAACAAAGAATACAACCTGTATCGATTGTATTTGCTAAGCGAGTGGTCAAACCAACTGAACTACAAGGACTTATTACTCTCTTGTTTTAGTTCAAAACAATTGATGTCTTGTTTCAATACTACACTTGATTTGTTATAAAATTTAAATACAACTATGAATGATAATTTTCTTAAAATATAGCTACGTACGAATGATAAATACAGTGTATATGTTTGTGTATCGCATAATTTTTCCATTAATCAATTTAACATATTACTCGTCGAAAACGAATTTGCAATCGCATAATATTGCAACAATTAAAAATAAAAAGAGAAAGCAATCAAATTCTTTATAATATCTTAACTGAAGTTTTCAACAAAGATTAACTCCCACTTGAGTGTTTCGTTGATTGCTGTGAGCACGTGATTTTTGCCTCACAAAAAATACTCTAAAATAAATCAAAAAATAAAACAAAATTTTCTTGGTATGCAATTTTTAGAAATTATGTGGCATTTGTTAAATATTTGTGTTTTGTCCGTAAATGTTTACTTTGTTATAATTGCATGCATATATAAGATTTAATTATGCATTTAAGAATTGATTAAATTCAAAAAGAAAATCGAAAAAATATGCATTTGTTCTATTTTTGTCATTTAAATGTGTCATTATGTGTTTAATGTTTTGTCTATGTGTTAATAGTTGTTAAAAGGTAATTAATATTTTTGTAAGGGTAATGTTTTATAATTAAAATTAGGAATTTAATAAGTAAAAGAAAAATAAGAAAAGAAAATTGGTTTGGGCCATTTTTAACAAAAATAATTCAGGCCCAAAATGGGTAATGACCCAGTCCAAGACCAGGTCTCAACCGGCTCCCAAACGACATCGTATGGGTATCATCAATCTGAGCCGTTGATCGAACAAATCAAATGGTTCAGGGCAGCCTTTGTTTGATATGAAACGACGGCATTTTAAGCAGTCAATCTGAACCGTTCATCTATCTTGATCCAACGGCCCCGAAGACTCACCAAGACCCGATCCACTTCACCCCCCGGGCCAACCCTTTCCCCAAACTTAAACCAAACGACATCGTTTGGATAAGTGAACTGATCCTGACCGTGGATCATGTTTGATCTAACGGCCTAGATCAATTCACCCCTCCCCTATATAAACCCCAAATCCATGCCCCGGCCCCCTAACTAAACACCCCCCCTCTCCTGTTCATCATCATCTCCGAAAACACACCCCTAACCCTAGCCGCCCTAACTCTCCATCGCCTGAAACCCGACGGCAACAACGCCGCCTGTCACCACCTCAACACCCCTGAACCCCCTAACTATCCTATATCCAAATCTGTTAGCCACTAAGTTCGAATCCTCCTGGAGGTTCTCGAATCTTCATTTGAAGATTCGAGCCAAACTCAGATCAAAACCAAATAGCCCCTAATTAACACCATAGCACCCCCTAACCTACCTCGTTGGATCTGTTGTTTGTTTGGCTCGAATCATCTCAGAGCTTCTCGAATCTTCATTTGAAGATTCGAGTCAAATATTAACTCACCCAGATCCGTTTCGGATTCACATCAAATGACCCCTAGGCCTCCCTCACCCCTAAGACTTCTTTTATTCCCTTCGAATCTGATCAGAAATGATTGAGCCCCAAATCAAACCTTTAAAAAACCCTAAAATGCCAAATCATGGAAGTTGTCCGATTAATTAAGGGATTGAGGTCTAAGAGACTTTAATCGAGGTATTCTCAATTGAGAATACTTCGAATAAAGTCTGTTCAGCCTCAAAAGGTCCAAATCTAAGTTGACCCTGTGTCCGTATAAATTTGAAGGTTCAAAGGTATTTTCCCTACTCCTTTCTGTATTTTATGTGTATATTGTTGACTGTTTCAGTAGCCTGTGTAATTTTCATATTTGTTTATTTGGTTCTGTGATTATGTCTCATACCCGTTTATGAGATCAAATTATAGCATTGTCTTTGTTGGTTATGATTGTTTACAATATGTATAATCGACTCGATTAAGTTCGTCGATTAGTTGTTTTGTAAATTCTTATTTCCATTAATGCTGATTGTAACAACCTGTTTATCTGTTTTGGATTTGTTATTATCATTTTGTTGTAATCAGTTGGTTCTTGTTTGATAAGTCAGAAAGTTTGTCAAACATGTGTGTGTTGATTTTGAGCAGTTAGTTCAGGCAAGGTCAGTACTGACAATACCCCTGCATTCATGCTGATCTCAATTTCAATTCAAATTTGTTCTGTGGAGTTCTGTGTATTGTTAATATGTTTGTATGCAAGTTGAGTGTTCAATCTGAATTTAGCTTTTGTCCATTAGCTATTGGACATTGGGTTTGTTGGATCAATTAGCTATTGCATTTCCCTGTTTAGCCTAATCTGTAAGGATAAAGTGTTTGCTTATTTTAGGAATTGGCTATTAGTTGCTAAACAGTTTAATTCAGATAATTTGTTAAGGTTTAGGCAGTTTTGGTCTGGGGCAGTAATAACAGTAATATTAAGGGATTATAGGGGTATTTCTGGGATAGAAACAGTAGGAATAATATGTTAGTATTAGTGTGTTATAGTGGAATGTTGATGGCTATAATTTAATGTAATAATGGGAAACCAAGGGAAGTGGAAGGGCTGAAAATAAGGGAAAGGTATCCTTAGTGCTGATTAACTAAGAAAAAGCAGTTTAGTGGCAGATTTTAAGGGAAAAATCTGCCTTAGAGGGGGTCCGGGCAGTGGTCTAAAGAAGAAGGGAGTTAACTTGTATAAAGAGAGGAGTTGGAGACTAATTTTAGGGACACACACAGATTAGAGAGAAAAATAGAAGGAGAATATAGAGAAAAATCTAGAAGAGAACAAATCTGAGAAGGAGAGAAGATAGAAAGGAGATAGAGAACAGAATCGAAAGAGAGAGAGAGAGAGATACAGATTATAGAGAGGAATCTGAAGAGAGATTAAGAAGAGAAGAAAAAAAACAGAACTAAGGAAAAAATAAAAAGAAAGGATCTGGAACAGAAAAATAGAAGAGAAAGAAAGGAAATCTGAAACATTGTTTTTTGAATCTGTCCGGGTCTGTTTGTTGATATTGCTTGGGTTAAATCTGAAATTTCTTAAAATTCCTGCCACTATACGTCTGGGCTTCATGGGTCTGGTTGTTTGCTGTTGAAATCTGTTGAAACATTGGTATATTCTGTTAGTTTAGTTGCTGTTGCTACTGCTGAAATTTGCCTCATTTACCCTCATTTCCAGGTATATATTTTAGACTCATGTTGTGGAAAGCTTCAACATGGCCAAATAAATGAAGTTTGGGATTATAATTATGTCTTTTACTCGTTTAAATCTATTAGTTTAAATTTCAGTTTTGTTTTAGTTATTTAACATGGTAGTATGCTTGACATAATGACTATTAGTTAATCATTCCCGTTTGAAGTTCGTATAAGTGTTGTAATAATGTTATCTACTTCAGAATTTCATTAAGTATAGTTATGATTGAATTATCAAGATAAGGAACATGGCATAAAGTTGGTCATTAATTAAGTCTTGTGACATTGTTAGTTAAGTAAAGAATAGTATGGAAATGTCAAAAAAAAAAAACTATATCACTAGCCTATTCTGTCAAATATCCGATTTAGTTGTGGATTGAATGATGTTAGTTGTATTTTGTTCATATATGGCATAATAATGGCTATGTTTATAATCAATAGTTGAAAGATGCATTAATACAATCCGTTATGTTCACAATGTTGGAATATGGCGAATGATGTTATATGTGATATCATCTTATTAAGTCAACAGGTAGATTAGTTCTCTTTCTTAATAACAAATGGCCTAGGTATTTGAAGGTGATCAACTCATTTATTTAAAAATAATGTAAAAGATAACGTCAACAATTTGTGCAACGCGTAAAGTTAGTGTTTAGCAATAGTTCGCATAGATTGAGAATAAAAATTGGTTTGATTATGTATATCCCAAACTCAATCATAAGCAGAATTAATCAAAATAATTATGCCTATCGGATTAAGAACAAGTGATATAGAAGGAGATTAGATTTATAAATTGTAACAATTTTAAGAACGTAAAAATAGCATTCGCTACAAATAGAATAATGAAAATTCTTCGAAAATATCACTTCCTTTCATGAATCAATTTTTTTTTTAGTTTTATACGCCATTCACATTTTTGGCATACATATATTGTATTTACGAGAAAAATGGTAGTATTAATCACACGTTGTTTATTTTTACTCTTTAAATTTGAATGGCTTGGAGGAATACAATTTATACGCGAAAAAATATAATTTGCGATCAACGTCCAATAAATTGTGAATTCTTTTCGAGGAATTTAGAGACTAGAAAAATATTGATTTCTCATGATTTTCACATAAAAATATGGATGTAATAAACAATTTGTGGAAAAAATTATACTACCATCAAGAATATTTTGTAAAATTAGGGATACGTTCGCGTGGCCTAAATTACATTTTTAAGGCAGTACGAATTATGCGTTCGCGCAAATTTGAGCCAAAGTTTTAATAAAAAGAGATTCGTTGGAGAATATTAAATTAATTTCATAAAAACCCGAGATGTGCGGCACTACTTAATCATACAAAAGGGGCGAATGTTCTTGATTTTATTTTAAGCACAATTGCGTACATCATTTTTTTATATATATACAAAAAATATTATCAATCTTTCTGTGTACACGTATGCATGACACGATTCTCTACAATTATAAAGGGTATATAATATGAATATACGTACGTGTGATTCGTTTACATAATTGTAAACAATCTAAACAAAAGCGGTAATAAAATCGGGCAACAAGAAAAAATGTATTTAGTAAATCAAGATAATTAAGCCAAATATAAAAATGGTTAAGCAACCGTGCTAGAACCATGGAATTCGGGAATGCCTAACACCTTCTCTCGAATTAATAGAATTCCTTACTCAGGATTTCTGGTTCGCAGAATAACAAACAGAGTCATATTCTCCTCGATTCAGGGATTAAAACCTGTGACTTGGGACGCCTTAAAATTCCCAGGTGGCGACTCTGAAACAAACAAATAAATCTCGTTTCGACTGTCCTTTAATTGGAGAAAACTCCCTACGCCCCTCGCGGGGCCGGAAAAAGGAGGTGTGACAGCTCTGGCGACTCTGCTGGGGACATAATGAATTCGAGCTTAAATAACTGTTATAGTTGGCTTTATTTATTATATGATTTTTACATGTTTATGCTTAATATGCTAAATGTTGCTTTTTACCGCTTTAATATTATTTGAATTGTGAATATAAAACTGCTACGTAACCCACCTTCTTTCTGAGTCTTCTAAATTTATGGTGCACACGTGCGCGTGGCCCACCTTTCTGTTAAAGGTCATACCAAATAAGACGAAGTTGGGACAAGTAACTAGGCCGGGTAGACTTTCGTGCTCCCGGTACGTTGCCCCCACTTCGGCTCAAGCTGTCCACTTGGGTAAGCCAGGTTTAGAACAATATGCCTCAGGTTTTTCACCTAGAATAACTCAGCCTCGTACCGGATCCCTAGTAGGAACATTTATTTGCATCATGTACATTTGACCTTGGAGACTCAACACAGGGGTTGGGTCGGTCTAGGACAGGTGAACCCGAAATGAAAAGACCATTCTGGTGCATCCTACTTGCTACTTGTGCATTCATTTGTCTCGGATCTGCTTGTTGACCAGCTTAATTGGAAAAAAAATCATTGCGAGAGCCGAGAAATAAAATGTTTTTTTTAAAAAATATATATATATATATATATATATATATATAAGTTTTGAAAAATAAGAAGTGCTAAATAAATAGATAAATAAAAAATAATAATAATAATAATAATTTTTTAGTGTCTGTTTTCAAAATGAGTCTTGATTTTGTTAAAATTAATTTCAGATACAAAATGAGCACCACACAAAACCCACCGTCCGCGAATGCAGACGAGTTTCTATTTCGGCTTCAGATGTGGTGGTATGAGTTAGGCGAAGATGGTCAAAAATGGGTCATTAAGCATTTGGGAAATCTCACAGATATTATGAAAGTTAAACCACGTGATGATCTGATTGCGGCGTTAGTAACTTTTTAGGACCCTGTTCACAATGTCTTTCGTTTCTCTGATTTCGAGATTACTCCTACATTAGAAGAGATAGCTGGATATGCTAGTTTTGACGGAGATCTAAGAAATCAAAATCTGATATTCACAAAGGCTCCCTCGGTACATCGATTCTTCGGTCTTCTGAACATCAATAATCAAATCAGGAAAACAATGTCATCAACGGATGTTGCTCTTTCAACTTCCTATATTCAAGGTTCGGAAAGCTAGATGGATTTGAAATTCATGAGAAAGGCCTTACTAACAAGCAAAATAAAGACACCTGGCAGATTCACCGTCGCTTCGCTTTCATGGTGGCTTTTCTGGGAATCATGGTCTTCCCAAACAAAGAACGAACAATTGATATTCGCACAGCGAAAGTCGTACAGGTCCTCACAACCAAGGAAAATCACACCCTTGCCCCGATCATTCTCTCAGACATTTATCGAGCGTTGACTTTATGTAAATCAGGGGCAAAAGTCTTCGAAGGATGCAAAATTTTGTTGCAAATGTGGATGATTGAATATCTCCAACATCAGCCCAAGATCATACAGTATGGTCCAAGCAATGATAATTTCATCGAGAGTTATGAGGAAAGAATAAAAGATTATAAGTCCCCAGAAGGGATGGAAGCCTGGGTATCTCATCTAAGGGCTTTAACGGCGAATCAAATTGAGTGGACTTTGGGATGGCTCCCAATAAAGGAAGTGATACACATGTCAACCTTGAAATGTTATTTGCTACTATTGGGATTGAGAAGCATACAGCCATATGCGCCACAGAAAGTTCTAATACAACTAGGAAGATACCAAGTGGTTCTTGATGATGAAGATTTAAGTATGCAAGTAATCGAGTTACACCCTAAAGCCACTCTTCCCGAGGCTTTAATTCAGCAGATGTGGAATGGATGTCGATACTTAAAAGATGATACCCAAGTCCCAGACACTACAAAGGGCGAGATAAATCCAGGATATGCAAGGTGGTTTGAGAAACGGTCCCGCGTTGATGATGCACCAGAACCCGATCTAAGAAGGCCAACAAAAAGACCCCATGTTCAGACCTTTAATGATAAAATCCAAGAGCGGCTGATTTGGGGAGAAAAAGAAAAGGGGTACAAAGCAACTATCCATACCTTAAAGAAAAATCTGAGGAGCCTCAGTCTGGAGAAAGATTTGCAAGCACAAGAAGCCGAAGGCGAGAAGAAGAGTCTAGCTTGTGAGAATGAAAATCTTCACGCTCAATTTCAAAAAATGAAAAAAGCTTCTGAAACACCAATGAGGAGTTGGAAGGATCAAAAAATCATCGCCAATCGTTTTGAAAAAATGCAAGATTATGATTCCATTGTGGCAAAAACCGAAAAGGCGTTGAGAAAAGCTAAAGAAAGAATCCAACAATTAAACGAAGAGGCCAGATCTAATAAGGAACGCCAAGTAAGGCAATCCGAAGAAGACAGGGCACAATTCAAGAAGGAAAAAGACCATTGGATACATTCAGAAGACCAACTTCGTGCACAACTGGAAGAAGCGAGAAGATACAACAGAGAACATCAGCACGCTGACATTGACAGAGAAAGAGCACAAGCAAGACTCGATCAGGCCAGACTCCAAGCTCAATTAGAGTCAGCTCTAGATCGTGAGGACCGTATCAGAGATATAGCCACCACTCGCCAACAGCAACTGCAAAACCAAGACCAAAGTCTCCAAGATTTCAGGGCACAAATCCATGATTTAGCAGTTTACACCTCTCAAAGTTATGTAAACTGCCAAGGGATGGATTATGAAAGGTTTATAGAGCATGCACCTATTTTTGCCCGTCATCTGGCAATAGAGTTAGAAAGAATGTATCGTACACTGGGAGGTCATCCGGGTCAAGCCCCACATTGAGCAGATAATCCAACGATTGACAACAAAAGTGGAAAGTAGGGCATGTTCAGAGATGTTAAAAGTTGTGTCTTTCATTTTGATTTGGGTGTGTGTGTTTTCAAACAATTATCTTATAAATGTTTTCCAAATGCGATGTATGTTCCATCTTTGTATTATTTTCAAGAATAAATAAAAGTGTTTGCCTTACGTCCGAATTGCGCAAGGTCTGATTCATGCAGGGGCATGATACGTAGGCAATCTCTATAAGATTCAACCACAATAAAAAAATATAAAAAAAATAAAATAAAATAAGAGTGAGCAACAATAAAAGACCAAGAAAAGCTGGGATGACACAAGCAGCCGAGCAAATACATAATAGAAATGGGTTATTTGTCTAGGAGCATTACATCTCAACGTGTAATTATATATGTGTTAAACTCTCAAAACTAACAAGTTTGCTCATTTCCAGAATTCAAGCAGTTAGTTTCTCTAAAGAGTATACTGGCATATTATCATTATCACACGAGATCAAAAGGACCAATACCCGAAAGTATGTTTATCCCAGATGTCGACATAGGTATTGAGATAGAGGAGATGAATGTCGGTAAAATGAAAGAAGAGATGTTTAAACTCAAGCAGCAAATGGCTGAGATGTACCGGGCCTGGTCTACAGGGCAGTCACCCCCATCTTACCCAACTAACCTTGCTCCATCACTAGCCCAAACTCAGGATAATCTTACCACTGAACTATCCCCAAATTTCTCCATCTATCAACACTACCGAGGCACCACCTCTCAGACACCGCAGTCTCCCCCTCCTAAACCAGTTCCATACCTTCCTCCACCTGTAACTCCTGTCTTTGTGGCACCTCCCACAGCTATACTCCACAAATCTCCTAGTGAGCCTACATTCCACGCCCAGGACAACCAATACTACCCGCCGGAGCCTACTCTCAAAGCCTCCGAAATCCATTCATTTACCCCCCGTTTTGACCTCCCAACTGAAATTAACAAGCCAGTCAAAAATGCTGAACAAGAAGAGATGTTCAGAAAGGTCAAAAGCTTAGAACAATCGTTCCGAGACATGCGAGGGTTGGGAGGACAGGTCAGTGTGGCTTACAAGGACTTATGCTTATTCCCAAATGTGCAATTACCAATTGGTTTTAAGATGCCCAAATTTGACCTATACAACGGTCACGGCGATCCAGTAGCCCACTTAAGGGGTTTCTGCAGCAAGATGCGAGGAGCTGGGGGAAAGGACGAATTACTAATGGCTTATTTCAGTCAAAGCTTGAGCGGATCAGCTCTAGAGTGGTATACTCGCCAAGACCATGGGAGATGGTACACCTGGGATGACCTAGCACAGGCATTTGCGTATCACTTCAAATACAATCTAGAAATTATCCCAGATCGACTATCCCTGACAAAATTCGAGAAAAAACACAATGAGAGCTTTAGAGAGTATGGTTTCCGGTGGAGGGAACAGGCAGCAAGGGTAGATCCTCCTATGAAGGAAAGTGAAATGGTAGACTACTTCTTACAAGCCCTGGAGCCAACTTACTATGCCCATTTGGTTTCAGCGATAGGAAAATCATTCAACGAAGTAGTGAAGATGGGAGGTATGGTGGAAGAAGGCCTCAAAACAAATAAAATCATGAGTTATTCGGCTATTAAGGCAACTACTCAAGCATTTCAAGGCGGAGTAGGAGGGATTGGAAGAAAGAAAAGGGAGGAAGCATCAGTGGTTGATTCAGGAACTTGGTCGGGATCCAGAGGTTCACCTCCTTACTATAATCAACATCGACCCCACCAATCAACTTACCACCACAATTCACCCCAACACTACTATCACCCTTCGGAACCTCATTTTTCCATTAACCATGCACAAGTATACAATCAACCACCTGTTCACGCTAATTGGCGTGCTCCTGTCATACCAAGTACCTACCCTTATCCGCGAGCCCACTCCGGACCAGGTTTCAGGCCTAGTCCAGTATTCATGGGTGAAAGGGGGCAGAAAAGGAAAACCTTCACTCCATTGTGAGAGTCCTACACTAGTCTGTTCCACAGGCTGAGACAGCTGGACATGCTAAGACCAATACAATCCAAGCTACCCAATCCTCCTCCAAAGAATCTGGACTACACCATTAGCTGTGAGTATTGTTCTGGTACACCAGGCCATGATACGGAAAAATGTTGGCATTTAAAGAATGCAATACAAGAACTGATTGATACTAATAAAATTGAGGTTCAAACCCCCGAAGCTCCCAATATCAACAGAAATCCAATGCCAGCCCATCAGGAGGCCAATATGATAGAAATAGTACAGGCTGATGGGGAAACAAAGAAGCCGTCACAAACCGTCATAATGATCAGGTCTCATGAAGCCAAGCCAGATAAGCAGTTAACTGAGGAGAAGTCGATACCTAAGAAGAACAAAAATGGTGATGAACCATCTATGGTAGTTGAGAAGGGATCTTCGAGCAAAGTTGCCACAAAGCAAGAAAGATCGAAAGTGATAGTACCAGGGGTCGCCAACAAACCCATTGTAGTCGTGGAAGGAGCCCGTATAGATCGGGTCATTATCAAGCCGGTAACCTAGTTACCAGTGATCAGCAACAAAGCCATTCCATGGAATTATGAATGGGTGACGGTAATGTATAAAGGAAAAGAAGTCAAGGAAGAAGTCTGTGAGGTGCAAGGCTTGACTTGTTCGGGAAGATGTTTTATTCCCGAGGAGTTAAGAAAAACTAAAAATAATCCAACACCAATAAAGAAAGTTGTGACGGAAGAAGAAGCGGAAGAGTTTTTAAGAAAGATGAAGCTCCATGATTATTCTGTTGTGGAACAATTGAAAAAGACGCCCGCTCAAATTTCATTATTGTCATTACTGATCCATTCAGAGGAGCACCGTCAAGCTTTGATGATAATCCTGAATGAGGCGCACGCCTGATAAGATCTCCATAAATCATTTGGGGAGAATAGCCAACAGAATCTTTGAGGCAAATAGAATTACATTTTCTGATGATGAATTGCCTGTGGAAGGTACTGAGCACAACAGAGCTCTTTACCTCACCGTGAAATGTGAAAACTCCGTAGTAACCCGGGTATTGGTTGACAACGGGTCAAGTGCAAACATCTGCCCTCTCTCCACTTTAAACAAGTTGAAAATAAAAGAGGAGAGGATCCAGAAGAATAATATTTGCGTACGTGGGTTTGACGGTGGAAGCAGAGATTCATTTAGCGACATAGTGCTGGAGCTGACAATAGGGCCAGTTGAATTCACAATGGAGTTTCAAGTGTTGGATATAACTGTTTCTTATAATTTGCTGTTGGGTCGACCATGGATCCATGCTGCTAAAGCAGTCCCGTCAACACTACACCAGGCGGTCAAGTTTGAATGGGATCAGCAAAAAATAGTTGTGCATGGGGAAGAAAGTTTAAATTCTCCCAGTAGTGCCATTGTACAGATCGAATGAATATAAAATGACCAAGGACCATGGGTTTACCAAGTGTCCGACACAGTGTCGGTAGAGAAAATTCCAGAGGGGAAGTACCTTCCGAATCCAAAGATAACCTCTGCATCAGTCATGGTAGCCTATGAAATGTTAAAAAATGGTTTTGTACCCGGCAAAAGTTTGGGCTCATCTTTGCAAGGAATTATTCAACCAGTATCTCTCCCCGAGAACTGGGGAATATTTGGTTTGGGATTCATACCCACTGTCACAGACGTGAGCAAGGCCAGAAAGCTGAAACAAAAGTCATGGGTTCTTCCAAAACCAGTCCCACATCTATCAAAGTCTTTTGTCAAGACCGGTGCTAAAAATCACCCGATAACAACAATTTCTAAATTCCTGGTCAATCCTGAGGAGGAATTAATTGAAAGATTCGAGAAATTGTTTGACGATGTGAATATGGTGGAAAGCGGGGAAAGTTGTAGCAACGCAGAAGTTCAATTCGTTGAGCCAAAAACAAAGCTTAATAATTGGAAAGTCACTCCTCTCCCCATTCGAAAGGAGTCTTGGTAGTTTATTTTTGATTTTCCTTCAGTTTGTTTGGGTTACCTCAGGGTTGTAATCCCAATGCTTATCTTACAGTTTGTTTGAAGTGTGCAAACCTTGTTATCTTTCATCATCCAATAAAATACAGTTTCCTTTTTTATTACCATTCCTGATAGTTTTCTTTTCTTTTTCTTCTTTTTCTGTACAGTTCTTTTTACGCTGGCTCTAGTGATATGGCATGCATGAGGAATCCTCAGCCCAGTCTTAAAAATCAATCTGGTTCCGAAATAATAATTTAAGAAATATATTGTGATTATGAATCAGAATATGATGAGGATGAGGCTTTTGAAGAGATTAGTAAAGAGTTAATTCATTTTGAAGAAAAAAGCAAACCTAGCCTGAGTGATACCGAAGACATCAATATAGGGGACACGAATAATATCCGAGAAACTAAAATAAGTGTCCATCTCGAACCAAAGATCCGAGAAGAGTTAATTAAAGCACTCATAGAATTCAAATATGTTTTTGCATGGTCATATGACGATGTGCCAGGCTTGAGCACTGATTTAGTGGTTCACAAATTGCCCACTGATCCAATGGTGCCTCCTGTCAAGCAAAAGTTGAGAAAGTTCAAGCCTGATATGAGTGTGAAAATTAAAGAAGAAATCACCAAACAGTTGGAGGCAAAGGTCATTCGAGTCACTCGATATCCTGTTTGGTTGGCTAATATCGTTCCTGTGCCAAAGAAAGATGGCAAAATTAGAGTATGCGTCGACTATCGCAATCTCAACAAAGCAAGTCCGAAGGATAATTTCCCATTACCCAATATCCATATTTTGATCGATAATTGTGCCAAGCATGAGATAGGATCTTTCGTGGATTGTTATGCCGGGTATCATCAAATTCTAATGGACGAAGAAGATGCAGAAAAGACGACATTCATCACACCATGGGGAACTTATTACTACCGGGTAATGCCATTCGGTTTGAAGAACGCCGGGGCAACCTACATGAGAGCAATGACCACGGTGTTTCATGATATGATACACAAGGAGATTGAGGTATACGTGGACGATGTGATCATAAAATCAAAGCATCAGGCCGACCACGTTGGGGATTTGAGGAAATTCTTCTTAAGACTTTGCAGGTACAACCTCAAGCTTAACCCTGCCAAATGCGCATTTGGTGTTCCATCTGGAAAGTTGCTGGGATTCATAGTCAGTCGGCGAGGCATCGAGCTAGACCCATCAAAAATCAAAGTCATCCAAGAATTGCCATCTCCAAGGAACAAAACTGAAGTAATGAGTTTGCTGGGGAGGTTGAATTACATCAGCAGGTTTATTGCTCAGCTCACAACAACCTGTGAGCCTATTTTCAAATGTTGAAAAAGGATGCTGCGGTCAAATGGACTGAAGAGTGTCAAGAAGCATTTGATAAAATAAAAGGATACTTGTCAAACCCACCCGTGCTGGTCCCGCCAGAGCCAGGAAGACCTCTGATTCTTTACTTGACGGTCTTGGAAAATTCATTTGGTTGTGTATTGGGGCAACATGACCCCACCGGCAGAAAAGAACAAGCCATCTACTACCTTAGCAAGAAATTCACAGCTTATGAGGTTAAGTATACTCATCTGGAGAAGACATGTTGCGCCCTAACTTGGGTAGCTCAGAAATTAAAACACTATTTGTCATCCTACACTACTTACCTCATTTCGCGTCTGGATCCGTTGAAATATATTTTTCAAAAGCCTATGCCAACGGGGAGTCTTGCAAAGTGGCAGATATTGCTCACAGAATTTGACATCATCTATGTAACTCGGACTGCAATGAAAGCCCAAGCGTTGGCCGATCATTTAGCTGAAAACCCGGTTGACGAGGAGTACGAGCCATTGAAAACCTATTTTCCCGATGAAGAAATAATGCATATCAATGAGATGGAACAAATTGAAAAACCTGGCTGGAAACTTTTCTTTGATGGGGCCGCTAACATGAAAGGAGTCAGGGTAGGAGCCGTAATTATTTCTGAAACAGGGCATCACTATCCTGTTACGGCTCAACTTTGATTTTATTGCACCAATAATATGGCTGAATATGCAGCTTGTATTTTGGGGTTAAGGCTAGCCGCAGACATGGGTATCCAGGAAATCTTAGTCATGGGAGATTCGGATCTTCTGGTACATCAAATTCAAGGAGAATGGGAAACCCGAGACTTGAAGCTCATACCAAACCGACAATGTCTACATGATCTTTGTCAGCGGTTTCAATCAGTGGAGTTCCGGCATATTCCAAGGATCCATAACGAGGTTGCCGATACATTGGCTACCCTGGCATCAATGTTGCACCATCCGGACAAAGCTTATGTGGATCCACTGCATATTCAAGTCCACGATCAGCACGCTTACTGCAATATGGTTGAAGAGGAATTTGACGGTGAACCATGGTTCCACGACATCAAGGAGTATATCAGAATAGAGATATATCCAGCACAAGCCACAGGGGATCAAAAGAAAACCATTAGGCGATTGGCAAATGGATTTTTCTTAAGCAGAGGAGTTTTGTATAAAAGAACACCAGACCTTGGATTATTAAGATGCATAGACGCCAGACAAGCTACGGCTGTCATGTCTGAAGTACATTCGGGAGTTTGCGGACCCCACATGAGCGGATATGTGTTGGCAAAGAAAATTCTCCGAGCTTGTTACTATTGGCTTACCATGGAGCGAGATTGTATCAGTTTTGTGTGCAAGTGTCATCAATGCCAGATACACGGGGATTTGATTCATTCTCCACCATCCGAGTTGCACACAATGTCGGCACTATGGCCTTCATCGCCTGGGGCATGGATGTGATTGGGCCAATTGAGACGGCAGCATCCAATGGGCACAGGTTCATTCTGGTAACCATTGATTATTTTACCAAATGGGTTGAGGCCAAAACATTCAAATCAGTGACCAAGAAAGCTGTGGTCGATTTTGTTCACTCAAATATCATATGTCGATTCGGAATCCCAAAGGTGATCATCACAGATAACGGTGCTAATCTTAACAGTAACTTAATGAAGGAAGTATGTCAACAGTTTAAGATTACACATCGCAACTCTACTCCATATCGGTCCAAGGCGAATGGAGCAGTCGAGGCAGCCAACAAAAACATAAAGAAGATACTTCGGAAAATGGTAGAAGGTTCAAGACAATGGCACAAAAAACTACCATTTGCGTTGTTGGGATATCGCACTACTATTCGCACTTCAGTAGGAGCAACTCCTTATTTGTTGGTATATGGCACTGAGGCAGTAATTCCTGCAGAAGTTGAAATTCCTTCCCTTCGGATCATCGCCGAAGCTAAGATTGATGATGATGAATGGGTCAAAACCCGTCTGGAACAGTTAAACTTGATTGATGAAAAATGATTGGCATTAGTATGTCATGGCCAATTATATCAAAGAAGAATAGCAAGGGCATACAACAAAAAGGTGTGTCCCCGAAAGTTTGAAGTGGGTCAACATGTGCTGAAACGTATTCTTCCACATCAGGTTGAAGCAAAGGGCAAATTTGCCCCGAATTGGCAAGGACCATTCACTGTGACCAGAGTATTGTCCAATGGTGCGCTATGTTTAACAGATATTGAAGGAAAATGCATAGACATGGCTATCAATTCTGACGCGGTAAAGAGATATTATGCATAATTTTTCTTTGGGATAGTTATTAAATGTTTGTATTCGGCATTATTTCAAAGATTGGAATGACAAAGGCAATTTATTCTGCTATCCAAATACTGTACCCTCTGTTTTCCCCTTTGAGCCACATTCGTTTCTTTCTTACCCTCTCTTGGAATCAATGAAAGTTTAAAAAAAAATAGAAAAGAAAAATAGAAAATCACTATTATTGTAGTGAACTACGTTTGACCTGATTCCTCAAAGAGGATACGTAGGCGCCTCATGGCTCGGTCATAAGGAGCATAATATTCATAATGTGCACAAAAAGAAACATCAAGTGACCCCAATCAAGAAACTGGGGCAGGAATTGTATCGGTAATAAGAATAAGGTTCCGAAGGTTGTAATTTTAAACCCCAAATTTATTTTGTTTTTGAGCCTTTTATACCCTTTCTTTCTAGCCTATCCAAAACCCACATTACGGTCTAAAGAAAGACCTTCTGATCAGTCTGCAAAAGATGCCAAGTCAGACAAACGAAAGTCTTACCGGTGAACATAACACTCTGTTCCATAGCAAAAAGTCTCCAGCAGAGAGAGTCATACCGGCAACACTCCAAATCCCCAGCTGGAAAATGATACAAATGAGAGAGTCTTATCGGTGAAAATCTTCGCGGACACCATAAGGCAATGAAAGCTGAGAGAAAAATCAAAATGAGAGAGACTTGATAGTGAAAACCTTTTGGGCACTACAAGTTGAATAAGATTGGGAATCAGATGGGGAATTGCCAATTGAAGGTCTTGAAAGACGATTGACGGCAGAGGATAGGCCACATGTGCATGTCATGACCATTAGAGTCGGTATTTGCGTTTGATAGGTTTTTATTTATAGTTTCTTTTGTTAAAGAGTCATTGTTTTCCGTTGTCTTTTATTCTGTTCCCTTTTATCTTTTCCTTTCATAGAAATTTCCCCAGTAGAGTCTGTTTGGTCAGAACCAGTGGGAAATGACTTCAAAATAGGCCATCAGCTTTCCAAGATAAGATCTGACTAGTACATCCAAGTGGTATAGTTAGGAAGGAACAAGCGCGAGGCCAGTGTCAAGAAAGATATCCCCAACAAAAGGATTGACGAGTGTCAAGAGGGATATCCTTGCCAAAATCAAAGGTTATAAACCTCATGGCCAAGGCCTGTGGACAAATCAAGGAGAGCAATGAGCATGATTTGGGAAATTCATACTAGACTAAAAGGTCGGGGAAAGGACAATTTCTGAGCTATGCCACAAAAGAAGAGGGATATCCCCAGCAGAAAGGGATTATTCCCAGCAAATAATATCATCCCCAACAAGTTGTGGAATGCAGAGCAAGGAAAGAGAAAGGGAAAGCCATCTCCAGTAGGAGTATCATAACCAACCACCGCATTTTTAAACTAACAAATTTTGTTTGATTTGAAGCAGGTAAAGGAAATGGCATCGATGTCGGAAATACATGCCATAAGGGAGGCTGTCAAACTGGAGCAGAAAATTTTCCTTTCATTTGGAAAATTTTCTGGAAGTCAGGTACCCTTTCGAGGAAGAATAAAGATAACACCAGTCCCAAGGGAAGTGGTCTTTGAACCAGTGTTGCCCCAACATAATAAGTTTAAATGGAGGAAGTTATTTCCCAGCAGACAGAACAACGGGATGACACTTGTGCTCAGAAAAGAAAAAAGCCATTATCATCCCCATCAGCTTCCAGAAGAATGAAGCATCGATTTGAAGGGATAAAATTCCCCAGCAGCGTTATCCTCAACAACGTTATCCCGAGAAGATAACACTTTTATCTCAGCAGTGTTGAGAGAAAATAAAAAAAAAAAAGAAAAAAAAATTTGAATTTGAAGGAGGGGAAGAAAGAAGACTCCCACAGTGGTATTATCCCCAGCAAGCAAGAATAAAGCAGCGCAAAGGATGAAGAATTGAAATGGCAATCAGGCGTCCACCTGGAGAACAAGGATGAGGAAAGGAAATAGCAATCAGGCGTCCACCTGGAGAACAAGGATGAGGAAAGGAAATAGCAATCAGGCGTCCACCTGGAGAACAAGGATGAAGAATGGAAATGTTAGCAATCAGGCGTCCACCTGGAGAACAAGGATGAAGAAAAGAAATAGCAATTAGGCATCCACCTGTAGAACAAGGATGAAGAATTGAAATAGCAGTCAGGCGTCCACCTGGAGAACAAGGATGAAGAAAGGAAATAGCAATCAGGCGTCCACCTGGAGAACAAGGATGAAGAAAGGAAATAGTAATCAGGCGTCCACCTGGAGAACAAGGATGAAGAAAGGAAATAGCAATCAGGCGTCCACCTAGAGAACAAGGATGAAGAAAGGAAATGGCAATCAGGCGTCCACCTGGAGAACAAGGATGAACAATTGAAAAGGCAATCAGGTGTCCACCTGGAGAACAAGGATGAAGAGTTGAAATGTTAGCAGTCAGGCGCCCACCAGAAGAATAAGGGAATACAATTGAAGTATCAGCAGTCAGGCGCCTACCTGGAGAATAAGGGAATACAATCGAAGTATCAGCAGTCAGGCGCCCACCTGGAGAATAAAGGAACACAATCAAAGTATCAGCAGTCAGGTGCCCACCTGGAGAATAAGGGAATACAATTAAAGCATCAGCAGTCAGGCGCCCACCTGGAGAATAAGGGAATACAATTGAAGGATCAGCAGTCAGGCGCCTACCTGGAGAATAAGGGAACACATTTGAAGTATCAGCAGTCAGGTGCCCACCTGGAGAATAAGGGAATACAGTTGAAGTATCAGCAGTCAGGAGCCCACCTGGAGAATAAGGGAATACAATTGAAGTATCAGCAATCAAGCGCCCACCTGGAGAATAAGGGAAAACAATTGAAGTATCAGCAGTCAGGCGCCCACTTGGAGAATAAGGGAACACAATTGAAGTATCAGCAGTCAGGCGCCCACCTGGAGAATAAGGGAATACAGTTGAAGTATCAGCATTCAGGAGCCCACCTGGAGAATACGGGAATACAATTGAAGTATAAGCAGTCAGGCGCCCACCTGGAGAATAAGGGAATACAGTGGAAGTATCAGCAGTCAGGCGCCCACCTGGAGAATAAGGGAATACAGTTAAAGTATCAGCAGTCAGGAGCCCACCTGGAGAATAAGGGAATACAATTGAAGTATCAGTAATCAGGCGCCCACCTGAAGAACAGAATGGCAATGTATTTTGACATTACGGGTTAAAGTCAAAAGCCCGCCCATATGAGAAAGGAGCACATGTAAAGTCAATAAAGCAGAGGAGTCCAACCAAATCCCCAGCAGGAAACAACAAGAGTCCCAAACAGATAAAGGAAATACGAGACACAATGAAAGGAAATGCGGAATAAGTCAGAAGCAAAGGATGCCTAGGAGTCACCAAGACATCAAGACAACAAGAAACGCAAGGGCAGGATCTAGATAAGATTTTGTAATTCATATACCATAGTCTAGTTTAGCTTTTTGTTTTACCTTTAAAGCAGGGTGTAATAAGGAGGTCAGCAAGCAGTAAAAGCAGCACGAAACAGCAGTAGCATCACAGTCCCATGGTAGTCCCAGCTACCCAAAACTTCGCGAACTACATTGACCTGATTCCTTTATATCCAAGGATATGTAGGAAACCTTTGAAGCAGAGGTTCGGTCAAATCTTTCAAAATGTGCTTCCCACAGAGTATTCGAACAGGCATAAATCGCTCATATCCGCTCACTTTATCTTTACACGAAAACTCTTCGAGTTTCCGCACAAAGAAGGGCAGCTGTGAGCACGTGATTTTTGCCTCACGAAAAATACTCTAAAATAAATCAAAAAATAAAACAAAATTCTCTTGGTATGCAATTTTTAGAATTTATGTTTCATTTGTTAAATATTTGTGTTTTGTCCGTAAATGTTTACTTTGTTATAATTGCATGCATATCTAAGATTTAATTATGCATTTAAGAATTGATTAAATTCAAAAAGAAAATCGAAAAAATATGCATTTGTTCTATTTTTGTCATTTAAATATGTCATTATGTGTTTAATGTTTTGTCTATGTGTTAATAGTTGTTAAAAGGTAATTAATATTTTTGTAAGGGTAATGTTTTATAATTAAAATTAGGAATTTAATAAGTAAAAGAAAAATAAGAAAAGAAAATTGGTTTGGGCCATTTTTAACAAAAAAACTCAGGCCCAAAATGGGTAATGACCCAGTCCAAGACCAGGTCTCAACCGGCTCCCAAACGACGTCGTATGGGTATCATCAATCTGAGCCGTTGATCGAACAAATCAAATGGTTCAGGGCAGCCTTTGTTTGATATGAAACGACGGCATTTTAAGCAGTCAATCTGAACCGTTCATCTATCTTGATCCAACGGCCCCGAAGACTCACCAAGACCCGATCCACTTCACCCCCCGGGCCAACCCTTTCCCCAAACTTAAACCAAACGACATCGTTTGGATAAGTGAACTGATCCTGACCGTGGATCATGTTTGATCTAACGGCCTAGATCAATTCACCCCTCCCCTATATAAACCCCAAATCCATACCTCGGCCCCCTAACTAAACACCCCCTCTCCTCTACTGTTCATCATCATCTCCGAAAACACACCCCTAACCCTAGCCGCCCTAACTCTCCATCGCCTGAAACCCGGCGGCAACAACGCCACCGGTCACCACCTCAACACCCCTGAACCCCCTGACTATCCTATATCCAAATCTGTTAGCCACTAAGTTCGAATCCTCCTGGAGGTTCTCGAATCTTCATTTGAAGATTCGAGCCAAACTCAGATCCAAACCAAATAGCCCCTAATTAACACCATAGCACCCCCTAACCTACCTCGTTATGGATCTGTTGTTTGTTTGGCTCGAATCATCTCAGAGCTTCTCGAATCTTCATTTGAAGATTCGAGTCAAACATTAACTCACCCAGATCCATTTCAGATTCACATCAAATGACCCCTAGGCCTCCCTCACCCCTATGACTTCTTTTATTCCCTTCGAATCTGATCGGAAATGATTGAGCTCCAAATCAAACCTTTAAAAAACCCTAAAATGCCAAATCATGGAAGTTGTCCGATTAATTAAGGTATTGAGGTCTAAGAGACTTTAATCGAGGTACTCTCAATTGAGAATACTTCGAATAAAGTCTGTTCAACCTCAAGAGGTCCAAATCCAAGTTGACCCTGTGTCCGTATAAATTTGAAGGTTCAAATGTATTTTCCCTACTCCTTTCTGTATTTTATGTGTATATTGTTGACTGTTTCAGTAGCCTGTGTAATTTTCATATTTGTTTATTTGGTTTTGTGATTCTGTCTCATACCCGTTTATGAGATCAAATTATAGCATTGTCTCTGTTGGTTATGATTGTTTACAATATGTATAATCGACTCGATTAAGTTCGTCGATTAGTTGTTTTGTAAATTCTTATTTCCATTAATGCTGATTGTAACAACCTGTTTATCTGTTTTGGATTGGTTATTATCATTTTGTTGTAATCAGTTGGTTCTTGTTTGATAAGTCAGAAAGTTTGTCAAACATGTGTGTGTTGATTTTGAGCAGTTAGTTTCAGGCAAGGTCAGTACTGACATACCCCTGCATTCATGTTGATCTCAATTTCTATTCAAATTTGTTCTGTTGAGTTCTGTGTATTGTTAATATGTTTGTATGCAAGTTCAGTGTTCAATCTGAATTTAGCTTTTGTCCATTAGCTATTGGACATTGGGTTTGTTGGATCAATTAGCTATTGCATTTCCCTGTTTAGCCTAATCTGTAAGGATAAAGTGTTTGTTTGATTTAGGAATTGGTTATTAGCTGCTAAACAGTTTAATTCAGATAATTTGTTAAGGTTTAGGCAGTTTTGGTCTGGGACAGTAATAACAATAATATTAAGGGATTATAGGGGTATTTCTGGGATAGAAACAGTAGGAATAATATGTTAGTATTAGTGTGTTATAGTGGAATGTTGATGGCTATAATTTAATGTAATAATGGGAAACCAAGGGAAGTGGAAGGGCTGAAAATAAGGGAAAGGTATCCTTAGTGCTGATTAACTAAGAAAAAGCAGTTTAGTGGTAGATTTTAATGGAAAAATCTGCCTTAGAGGGGGTCCGGGCAGTGGTCTAAAGAAGAAGGGAGTTAACTTGCATAAAGAGAGGAGTTGGAGACTAATTTTAGGGACACACACAGATTAGAGAGAAAAATAGAAGGAGAATATAGAGAAAAATCTAGAAGAGAACAAATCTGAGAAGGAGAGAAGATAGAAAGGAGATAGAGAACAGAATCGAAAGAGAGAGAGAGAGATACAGATTATAGAGAGGAATCTGAAGAGAGATTAAGAAGAGAAGAAAAAAAACAGAACTAAGGAAAAAATAAAAAGAAAGGATCTGGAACAGAAAAATAGAAGAGAAAGAAAGGAAATCTGAAACATTGTTTTTTGAATCTGTCCGGGTCTGTTTGTTGATATTGCTTGGGTTAAATCTGAAATTTCTTAAAATTCCTGCCACTATACGTCTGGGCTTCATGGGTCTGGTTGTTTGCTGTTGAAATCTGTTGAAACATTGGTATATTCTGTTGGTTTAGTTGCTGTTGCTACTGCTGAAATTTGCCTTATTTACCCTCATTTCCAGGTATATATTTTAAACTCATGTTGTGGAAATCTTCAACATGGCCAAATAAATGAAGTTTGGGATTATAATTATGTCTTTTACTCGTTTAAATTTCAGTTTTGTTTTAGTTATTTAACATGGTAGTATGCTTGACATGATGACTATTAGTTAATCATTCCCGTTTGAAGTTCGTATAAGTGTTGTGATAATGTTATCTACTTCAAAATTTCATTAAGTATAGTTATGATTGAATTATCAAGATAAGGAACATGGCATAAAGTTGGCCATTAATTAAGTCTTGGGACATTGTTAGTTAAGTAAAGAATAGTATGGAAATGTCAAAAAAAAAAAACTATATCACTAGCCTATTCTGTCAAATATCCGATTTAGTTGTGGATTGAATGATGTTAGTTGTATTTTGTTCATATATGGCATAATAATGGCTATGTTTATAATCAATAGTTGAAAGATGCATTAATACAATCCGTTATGTTCACAATGTTGGAATATGGCGAATGATGTTATATGTGATATCATCTTATTAAGTCAACAGGTAGATTAGTTCTCTTTCTTAATAACAAATGGCCTAGGTATTTGAAGGCGATCAACTCATTTCTTTAAAATTAATGTAAAAGATAACGTCAACAATTTGTGCAACGCATAAAGTTAGTGTTTAGCAATAGTTCGCATAGATTGAGAATAAAAATTGGTTTGATTATGTATATCCCAAACTCAATCATAAGCAGAATTAATCAAAATAATTATGCCTATCGGATTAAGAACAAGTGATGTAGAAGGAGATTAGATTTATAAATTGTAACAATTTTAAGAACGTAAAAATAGCATTCGCTACAAATAGAATAATGAAAATTCTTCGAAAATATCACTTCCTTTCATGAATCAATTTTTTTTAGTTTTATACGACATTCACATTTTGGGCATGCATATATTGTATTTACGAGAAAAATGGTAGTATTAATCACACGTTGTTTATTTTTACTCTTTAAATTTGAATGGCTTGAAGGAATACAATTTATACGCGAAAAAATATAATTTGCGATCAACGTCCAATAAATTGTGAATTCTTTTCGAGGAATTTAGAGACTAGAAAAATATTGATTTCTTATGATTTTCACATAAAAATATGGATGTAATAAATAATTTGTGGAAAAATTTATACTACCATCAAGAATATTTTGTGAAACTAGGGATACGTTCGCGTGGCCTAAATTACATTTTTAAGGCAGTACGGATTATGCGTTCGCGCAAATTTGAGTCAAAGTTTTAATAAAAAGAGATTCGTTGGAGGATATTAAATTAATTTCATAAAAACCCGAGATGTGCGGTTCACTACTTAATCATACAAAAGGGGCGAATGTTCTTGATTTTATTTTAAGCACAATTGCGTACATCATATTTTTTATATATACAAAAATATTATCAACCTTTCTGTGTACACGTATGCGTGACACGATTCTCTACAAAGGGTATATAATACGAATATACGTACGCGTGATTCGTTTACATAATTGTAAACAATCTAAACAAAAGCGGTAATAAAATCGGGCAACAAGAAAAAATGTATTTAGTAAATCAAGATAATTAAGCCAAATATAAAAATGGTTAAGCGACCATGCTAGACCATGGAATTCGGGAATGCCTAACACCTTCTCCGGAATTAACAGAATTCCTTACTCAGGATTTCTGGTTCGCAGAATAACAAACAGAGTCATATTCTCCTCGATTCAGGGATTAAAACCGGTGACTTGGGATGCCTTAAAATTCCCAGGTGGCGACTCTGAAACAAACAAATAAATCCCGTTTCGACTGTCCTTTAATTGGAAAAAACTCCCTACGCCCCTCGCGGGGCCGGAAAAAGGAGGTGTGACAATTGCTACAAAGTGTCTTTTTATAATTTCTCTTTTTTCTGTGTGTGTCATATGATAGGTTATCTACTTATATATTGATTCTTATTGGGCTGAAACCTAACTTCATTAATCTGCAAAAACAATGCGTTTAAAAGACATTAATCATTGTTCTCAATCATATTCTATTTTCTGTGTTACATGTCAAACCTTTGCTTAGCGCTCTTGTTTTTGGAAAAGTTCTCCTTTTTCTCTTTTTTTTTCCTTCTTTTTTTCTATTTTATTGGAAGAATATCCTCTCCTCCTTTCGCATGTCTTAGATTAGGTGCCACGGGAAGGAAGAGAAAAAGCCAATTGTATCACACAATCACTCACGCATATAATATAAAATTGCATAAAGATATGCCATCTCTATTGAACTTTTTTTTTAAAATTATAAGGGGACCCCAATCATTTGTAAGCATCATGAGGACAAGGGAATGAGCTTTATATAGAAGGGGAGCCCTAAATAAGGTACATTTCCATTTACATTAAAGAATTTTATTGGGACAGTTGTGTAACCGCCTAGTACGGATTTGTACTAGTTCGTACAAATCAATTCCAGAATTTATGCTATGATCTTGGGGACGTGGCAAAAATCTTGTCCTTCTGTAACAAACTCACAACGGCACTGTCTTGGAGCCGGATGTACTTGATTCCGATGTTGTTTGCGTACTTCGATCCTCGGACATTGCATTATGTCTTCGAGCTTGAGTCTGGTCCATCGATCTCGGAATCGACCTTACCTGAACTCGGGCTTGAAGGGACCCTCGAGCCCGGGGAATCGGGCATATTTGATTTTGACCGTATACAGATAGTACCTGCGTTTCTTAGAATAAAATGATAAGAAATGATTTGATTCTCAACCCTTCGATAACTCGATCACGATGCCAATCCCGTGATGTCAGTGACTGAAGTGATTGAAAGGTCGCATCTCCATAGTTTCCAAGGTCATTAATTAGAGGCGACTGATGGTTGGCTATTTGGCTTCCCCAATACGCTTAGGTGACCTCTATAAATAGGCCAACTTTATAATTTTGCAAACTTTACTTCTCAAATCGTTCTCAAAATCTAATTAGCTCTTTCTACTTCCCTGAGTTCACCCTTCTCTCAATCTGTTCTTACTTCATCATCAACGTTCTCTCCTTTTGAATATCTAAACCATAATGGCTAAAACATCTAAACCTGTTCCCCAAAAAGAAAAAACCTCTTCGTCATCACGGCCAACCAAAAATAAAATGGTGGTGCCACCTCGTATTGAGGAGTGTATTCCCCCGCCGTGTAAAATAACATCTGATTTCAAGATTGATAAACCTGCGTCGACACCAGGCCGATGTGAGCCCATGTCCTGATACATCTGCTTGATACCCGAAAGTTAGCTCGAGTAGGTGAAAAAGGACTATAAATGGGATAACAAAAATGTGGTGATCCCTTCCCCTAAAGAGGACATCACTACTCACAATGCAGGGTATCTAAGCATGTATACCTACTCATTCATACTGGGTCCTGCATATCCATCTCTAGGTCCCACAAATCCAGTTATTCTTGATTTTTGCCAACAATACTAAGTGACACCTGGCCAGATCTATCCTTCATTCTGGCGCATCGTCAATCTGATCAGATACTTCTCGAGCTAGGTCGAGGGGATGCATTTCACCCTCGATCATCTGATTAGGCTATACATCCCTCATCTTTATCGAGGTGGCCTGATAAAGCTGCAACGCCGATCCATGAAATCTCTCTTCTCCAACATCGATGAGGACAAGGATCGAGGATGGATAAGTCGGTTTATCTGAATCAGGACCTCTGACCTGATTCATGCTGAGAGGATGTCATTCCCCGAGGAATGGAACATGAAACGTAAGTACAGGCTCATCGATAGTGACTTTATATTCCACTTTCCCTACTCTTTCCCAACCTAATTCTTTTCCGACGGTGTAATTGCTGCTTGGTTTCCCGATGCGGTTTCGGACCTCGAGGGTTGGGTCCGAAAATTGGCCTCTACTTCTTCATACACGGAGCGCAACTGGCGTGACCTAGCCAAAGGTCGATAGGAGGCTAAAAACCATAGTGAGTCTTTTTGTTCGCATTCTTACGTTTCTAACAAAATATTTACTTTATCTTTATGCAGGCCTCAGAGACGCCGTTGCTATGCGGTTGCCCCCTACTGGTGAAGAAGAGATCCCAAAGCCTTCCAAGGAAAAGAAAAGAAAGAGGGGGTTGTCTGCAAATTCCCCAAAGCCAAAGAAAAGCAAGGCTTGAAAGAATAAAGCTGATACCGTGGTCCTATCTCTAGAGACGGCCCAACGTCTTCAGGATGAGGATGAAGAGGGAGAAGAAGACTACTGTCTGCTGGTAGCTCGAAAAAGAGGTAGCAGTGACGCTCCGAAAGCCGTTGAACTGATGGTGGCAGAGGTGGTTCGATCTCGAACCGAAGAAATTTCATAGGGGAGCTCGAGAAAAGTCCCCGAGCCATCAGCTGGAAAAGGTACACCTCGTCCCGAAGGACGCTTGGTGGATGAGCTCGAAGAGCCTAACTCCGAGGCCCTTCAAAGACAGGATAATATCCCAAGTGAATCACTTAGGATAATAAACATAGATAACTCATTGCAGGGCCTAGTGTTCTCTGAAGGACAATTCCGAGATGCCCAGGACATGAGGATTCCTGATGTGGGAACGACCCATGAAAGGGGTGATTTTTTTGGATTTCCTCACGCGGATCGAAGCTGGCCCCGATCCTGACGCCTTATTTATTTTTGAAGAGGCTGAAAAGCTTCTCAAACAAGAAAGTTTCGTCTTCATAACTATGCTTCGAATTTAACTTTCACCTTTCTAAGCCTAACTCCTTTTCTTTGTGAGAAGACCGTGTCACTTCACCGACAAGCATTTGCCAAATCTCGAGCTAAGATTTCCCGATGTGAAGCCGAACTCAAAAAGGTCGTGGAAGAGAGGGACAGTCTTAAGATCCTCTATGTCAAAAAAGAGGGGGAGATCAGTGATCTCCGATCCAAGTTGGCAAAGGCTCGTCAAGAACAGACCGAGCTTATCGAAAAGGTAACATAGCCTTTGTGAATCTTGTTATGCATTTACTCGATTTGGAGACTAACATTTTAACTTTGCAGGTCCAACAGAAGGGCGAGCTGGTGGAGCAGCTTCGAGAGGAGCTCCAGATGAAAGAGGTTGAGACCCTAGGGTGGAGACAACACATGGATTGTCTCGCCTCAGAGAAAGATACACTTCGGGAGTAGTTGACTTTGATTGAACTCCAGCTTCAAAGTGTAAGGGAGGAAAGCCTGGCTAGAAGCCACAAAATCGAGGAGCTCGAAGCTAATTATGCCGCTGAGCTAGCAAAGGCCAAATCTGATGCAAAGGCATTTGTGTCTTCGTACCGAGCTGACGCCGAAGCTGCTAAAACTTGGACAAAGGAGATATCAATTGCGGTCGAAGTTAAGTTACCATGTGATCTTGGCTACGCCAGGCGGCAGTCTCGGAGACAAACCCTCGAGGAGGTGCACGCTCGTGGCTTCGACCTCTCAGCCGACATTGATAAAGCAAAGACTTTGGAGGAAGAAGCTGCCGCTTTGCTCTCTGATAACGGGGATTTGGCTAGCGGCTCCGAGAGCGGAGGAGATTAAGATGAAGTCCCCGAGGAGAAGGTTCCCGAAGACGTGGCTCCAGAAGACGCAACTCTCGAGGATGTGGCCTTGAAGTAGATTTAGGTTTTGTTTTTGTGTTTTTGTGCAGGGGCCCTTCGTGGGCATTGTAAATATATTTTGCAGACGTCTCTTATAAATATAAAGAACCTCTTTAATTTATCTTAGATTTGTGTTGAATTCCAATTCGTCTTCATTTGTGAAAAAATTGATTGTATAACTCTAATAATCAGTCCGAATATCGGTGTGGACTCAGAACATAATAAACCCTTTGGTTTTTTTTAGATCAATATAATACCTCTTAAGGTTTTTGTTAATCCTCGAGCTAAGCTTAAATTGATTTGATGTGAGCTCGGGATGTCGGGACCTTTGAGTCGGAGTTGAGTGAGAGCAAAGTCTCTAACCCTATATATTTTGGCCCTTGGGCTCTTTTATATCGACCCTTAGGCTCTTTTAGGTCGACCCTTATGCTCTTTAAGTTGGGCCAATTCGGCCTCTAAAGAGGCTATATATTTTTCCTCTTTTCGGCTAAAAGACTTAGTGAAATTTGTTTATGCCTTAACATGTATTTTTTTTCCTCGTTGGGTTTTTCGAAGGTTCTACCGATCAGAACCCCATTAGTAATTCGTTTGTGTAATGATAACCGAATACCTCTTGAGGTTTTTTTGAAGGCTGATGTTTATCGAAGCCTTTAAATCATTTAGGAGCTAATTTTGTCGAAGCCCCTTTATTATTTGCTTTTGCTGAGGGTAGCCTGATTTAACCGGTTTTTCAAAGTGTTTGTAGGCCTGTGATTTATGGAGCAAATCGGACGTCTCCGAGCCACATTATTTCAGTCATAGCCTTTACATGACAGTAGTCTTTAATATGGTCGTAGCCTTTGGGTATGTCTCTTGGACTTGTTTCCTGATAACCTTTCGAACTTGTTCGAAGTTCTAGTCCCCAAGTATGATGGCCTTGGCCTTTTATATCGAGGGGGTGCCTCTTTAAGGTCTTATGAGTTCGAGTTTTTGATGACTCGGATGTGTTGACTGTCAATGTCAGCCCCCGAATATTCAGGGTGTATTGGTTGTTTCTCGCAGAATTATAAGTGTAGAGCTCGTATAATAGTAGACTTCTTTTTTAGACACAATGTGTTTTTATATAAAAATAATGCTTCTTTTAATAATGCATACATGTTTTTTTGTCGGGGCTCGACTATACTATATGGACATGGTTCATCTGACTGTTTGGCCATTACAAAGTTCTCCTATCGAGGCCCTCTTTGGCGTGAAGTATTTTCCTCGAAAATATGTCCTCCAAGGGGTGATGCCCCCCAGTATTCGAGATTGATTAAAAACCTTGGGTAGTACATAGTTGTTCTCCTTCGATACTGTTGAGTTCTTCTTAGGTAGCACATAGTTGTTGCCTCGTTAAAAACCTCGCGGGTAAAACCCGTATGGGACAAAATCCGATCTAAGGAAAAAAGAGTACAACGCATGCTTTAAAACCTAAGGCCTTCGTGTAAAAATGATGCCTTCGATAGCTTCGATCGAACATCTGTTGTGGGTTAGTTTCAAATTTGAATGGACAAAAGAGAAAATCATACCTTAGCAATAGTATCATTTGAGTAATGATACGTTCCAATTGTTTGGCAGTTATTCACCTTCCATTGTGCTAAGTTTGTAAGATCCTTTACTGACAACTTCGAGGATTCAGTACGGTCCTTTCCAGTTCGGGCCTAATTTCCCTTCATTCGGGTCTCGAGTGTTGAGGGTGACTTTTCGTAGAACTAAGTCCTCGACTCCAAAGTATCGAAGGTTGGTCCTTCTATTGTAGTATCTCTTGATTCTTTTCTTTTGTGCAGCCATCCGAATAAGTATTGCCTCTTATTTTTCATTTAATAGCTCGAGGCTAGTATTCATAGCCTCGTGATTTGAATCATTCAATGCATGTCAAAACCTGGCACTGGGTTCTCCTACCTCGACAGGGATAAGGGCCTCGGAGCCATAAACTAAAGAGAACGGAGTAGCCCCTATGCTAGACTTCGATGTTGTTCGATATGCCCAAAGGACCTCGGGTAGAACTTCTCTCCATTTTCCCTTTGCATCATCCAACCTTTTCTTCAGGTTTTGAATGATAGTTTTGTTTGTTGATTCGGCCTGTCCATTTCCAGTTGGGTGATACAGTGTTGATAAGATCCTCTTTATTTTATGTGCTTTGAGGAACTCCGTCACCTTGCTGCCGATGAATTGTTTTCCATTGTCACATACAATCTCGGCAGGCATCCTGAACCAACATATGATGTGGTCCTAGATGAAATTAATAACTTCTTTTCTCTGACCTTCTCGAATGCTTGTGCTTCCACCCATTTAGAAAAGTAATTAGTCATAAACAAAATAAATTTAGCTTTACCCAGGGCCGTTGGTAGGGGACCGACTATGTCCATCCCCCATTTCATGAAAGGCCATGGGGATAGGACGGAGTAGAGCTGTTCTCCAAGTTGATGGATCATCGGTGCAAACCGTTGGCACTTATCACATTTTTGACAAAATCCTTATTATATTTTTCCATGTTGTCCCAGTAATACCCTGCTCTGATAATTTTGTGAATTAAAGACTCGGCACCGGAGTGGTTCCCACAAGTACCTTCGTGAATTTCTCGTAGAACGTAATCGGTGTCCCCCAGCCCCAAACATACCACCAATGGTCCATCGAATGTTCTCCTGTATAATGTTCCATCTCCATCTGACGGGAACCTAGTAGCCTTGGTTCGTAGAGCTCTTAATTCTTTGTTATCCGATGGGAGTTTTCCATTCTTCAAATAATCGATATACTTATTCCTCCAATCCTAAGTCAAGATTGTAGAATTTATCTCGACATGACCCTCTTCGACCACCGACCTCAATAATTGGACGACAGTCCCCGAGATGATATCATCTTCTTCGACCGAGGATCCCAAATTAGCAAGTGCATCGGACTCACTATTTTGTTCTCGAGGTATATGATCTAGAGTCCATTACTTGAAGCGATGCAATGTTACATGTAGTTTATCCAAGTATCGTTGCATCTTATCCTCTCGAACCTCAAAACGTTTGTTTACTTGGTTTACCACCAATAGTGAATCGCACTTGGCTTCAATAACTTCTGCTCCCAAGCTCTTAGCTAGTTCGAGACATGCAATTATGGCCTCATACTTGGCCTCATTATTAGTCAACCTAGAAGTTTTGATAGGTTGTCTAATGGTACTACCCGTAGGTGGCTTCAAGACAATGCCAAGCCCGGACCCTTTCACATTCGAGGCACCTTCCGTAAAAAGGGTCTATACCCCCGATGATGTACCCGATCTTAGCATGAGTTCTTTTTCCACTTCGGGTACAAGGGTCGGTGTAAAATCGGCCACAAAGTCGGCTAGGATTTGCGACTTAATGGCATTTCGGGGTTGATATTCGATATCATACCCACTTAGTTTGACAGCTCACTTGGACAATCGACCCGACAATTCGGGCTTATGCAATACATTTCAGAGAGGATAAGTGATTAATAGACATATGGGATGACATTAAAAGTATGGCTTTAACTTTCTAGATGCGCTGATTAATGCAAGTACTAATTTTTCTAAGTGAGGGTATCTAATACTTATTATCTACCTTCGGGGTGTAAAGCAAAGGTGGGCTCAATAGGTATCGATTCAATTCTTCGAAGGCTTGTTGGCATTCTGGGGTCCATGCGAAGTCCTTTTTCTTTTTGAGAAAGGAAAAGAACCTATGACTTCGATCCGATGACCTCGAAATAAATCGACCCAAGGCGGTTATTTGTCCTATTAGTCTTTGCACGGCCTTCACACTTTCCATGATGGTGATATCTTCGATGGCCTTGATCTTATCGGGATTGATCTCGATTCCTCGATTAGATACCATGAAGTCGAGAAACTTGCCTGAGCCAACTCCGAAGGCACATTTTTCCGAATTTAGCTTCATGTTGTACTTCCTCAAGGTTTTGAATGTTTCCTGCAAATGAGTTAAATGGTCCTCTGTAGGTAGGGACTTAACTAACATGTCATCAATGTAAACTTTCATCGTTTTACCTATTTATTCCTCGAACAGCTTGTTAACTAGGCGTTGATATGTGGCTCTAACATCTTTTAGCCGAATGGCATTACATTGTAACAATATGTTCCAAACTGAATGATAAACGAGGTCTTTTCCTGATCCTCCGGATTTATCTGAATTTGATTGTACATAGAGTAGGCGTCGAGAAAAGTTAGGATCTCGTAGCCGGTCGTGGGATCGATCATACGATCGATGTTAGGCAATGGAAAAGAGTCTTTTGGGCATGCTTTGTTCAAATCCTTGTAATCTACACATATTCTAAGTTTGTTTCCTTTTTTAGGAACTAAAACCACATTGTCTAACCATTTGGGGTATTTTACCTCCCCGAATAGACCCTATTTTAAGAAGTTTGGTTACCTCGTCCTTTATAAATTCATGCTTCACTTCAGATTGGGTCCTTCTCTTTTGTTTCACCGATTTGAACCTGGGGTCGATGCTTAGCCGGTGTGTTGTTATTTCTAGCGGGATCCCTGTCATATCTATAGGACCAAGCAAAACAATCCATATTATTGATAAGAAACTGAATGAATTTTTTCCTGAGTTCAGGGGTTAACCCCGTTCCCAGATATACCTTTTTCTCGAGCAGGTGTTTGATCAGTATGACATGTTCCAGTTCCTCGACCGTTGATTTGGTTGCGTTCGATTCTTCGGGAACAACTAAGGTTCAAGGAGTAAGGAAATCCTCTTTTTATTCCTTGATTATCTATTCTTCTGGCTCGATCGGGACGGGGATCACTGATTTCTATTTGGCGGCCAGCTTATCTTTGGTCCCCGATTTTTCCGAGGTCGAAGTTATTGGTGTCGGAGTCACTTCCTCGACTGCAAACATCTCCTTTACAGCATGTTGTTCTCCATAGACCGTTTTCACACCATCCTCTGTTGGGAATTTCATCATCTGGTGAAGGATCGAAGGTATTGCCCTCATGTTGTGGATCCATGGCCTCCCGAGAAGTGCATTATACCCCATGTGGCATTCGATGACATGGAATTTCATATCTTGAATGGTTCCGACCATATTTATTGGTAGGACGATCTCCCCCTTCGTTGTTTCGCTTGACATATTGAAACCATTCAGGACTTGGGATGCTGGTACAATTTGATCTTGCAGGTCGAGCTGCTCTACGGCCCTCGATCTGATTATGTTTGCTGAGCTACTTGGATCCACTAGAACACATTTAATTGAATTTTATTTAAAAGAATAGAGATTACCAGGGCGTCATTGTGCGGCTGAGATACGCCTTCTACTTTCTCATCATAGAATGATAGGGCATCCTCGGGCACATAGCTTCGAGTTTGCTTTTCTCCGGTGATCGACACCTTAGTATGTTTGAATACAATTCTTTGTGGGACATCGACACCGCCTACAATCATGTGGATTACATGTTGTGGTTCTTCCTACTCATTTTTTCTTGCATCTCTCTCCTTGAAGTGGTTCTTAGCTCGATCACTGAGAAATTCTCGAAGGTGACCCTCGTTGAACAACCGAGCTACCTCCTCCCTTAGCTACCTACAGTCTTCGGTTCTATGGCCATGTGTGCCATGATACTTACGCATCAAGTTCGGATTCCTTTGAGAGGGATCGGTTTGTATAGGCTTGGGCCACTTAGTATCTTTGATCCTTCCAATAGTTGACACAATCCCTGATGCATCTATACTGAAATTATACTCTGACAATCGAGGTTCCTCCGCGGGGTCAGTATGTTTATTGAACCCATTCTTACTCATGAGTCCCCGAGAGCTTTGACCTCGATCATTTCTCCGATCATTCTGGGGAGCTTTAAGACCCGAGCTGTTGTTTCTCCGATCGACATATGGCTGACATCATTCTTTGTTGAATCTAGATTCCCTGTGTGTATCCCTTGGGGGCTTAGCCGCCAACCTGTTAGGATGAACTGAGCCCGAGGGGGCTCCCAACTGGTCATCCTCGACCCTAATCTTTGACTGGTAATGGTTATGTACGTCCGACCACGTCATAGATGGATACTCGATTAGATTCTGCTTTAATTGTCGAGACGCAACGAACTCCTTTCATTCAAACCCTGCATAAAATCTTGTACTTCCTAGTCATCCGAGACTGGTGGTAATTCCATGCACTCTATCTGAAACCTAAACAGGAACTCCCTCAATATCTCGTCATACCTTTGTTTTATCTTGAAGACATCCGATTTGCTTGTTGCCATTTCTATGGCCCCAGCGTGTGCTTTCACGAAGGCGTCTACTAACATAGCAAATGAATCAATAGAGTTAGGAGGCAAGTTGTGATACCAAATCATGGTTCCTTTCAACAATGTTTTCCCAAACATTTTCAACTATACTGATTCGATCTCGTCGTCATTCAAGTCATTTCCTTTGATCCCGCAACTGTAAAAAGTAATATGCGCTTTAAGGTCGGTTGTCCCATTATACTTTGGTATATCAGGCATGCGGAACTTCTTGGGGATGGGCATCGGAGCTGCACTCAGAAGAAATGGTTTTTGTATGAACTTTTTGGCATCCAAACCTTTCAAGACCATGGGTGCCCCCGGTAATTGATCAACACGGGAGTTATAAGTCTCCACCTTTTTTTCATTGTCTTCAATTTTCTTTTCCCTCAACTCGATCCTTTTGGTGAGCTCTTCGAGCATTCTCATAATGGTAGGGTTAGTCCCCGAGCCATTTTCGTTTGACCTCTCTGGTGCCGGTTCAGCATGTCGAGTGTTTTCTGGTTCAGCTATACTCAGAGTCTTATTCTGACGTTGAAGTTGAGTGATGGAAATCTATTGAGCTTGCAACATCTCGAATATCACTTGGAGGCTGACTCCCCCATCTCCTATTCCTTGTGCTTCTTGGCCACCAGATCGGGCTTCCCTACATACACTCCCTGTTGATACCCAATTTTTTTCTATGTATTTTTTATACTCAAAATACTTTCAAAATAGCATGTATATGCATATATAAGCTCCCAAAGGCTTTGGTATTTTTTCCAAATTTTTAAAGATTTTTAAAACCGATTTATGGCCTATTTTGCACTATAAAATCCAATAATTATTCCCAAAACTTGTCATTTTGGTGAAAAACTTGTTTTATACGACAATTTACATTAACATATAATTTACGTGATTTTTGCATAATTTTACAAGTCCATTTGGTATTTTTAAAATTAAATTGCATGAAATTGCAATTTTAGCCCACTTTCAGATTTAATAGCAATTTTAATCACAACATCAGTCCCAATATTTTTTAATTAATGCCTACATGGATTTTGTTAACCCAGCACTTTTAATTTGATTTTTAAAAATCTTTTACTATTTTTTATAAATTCAAAAGGGAAAAATGGCTATTTAAATTTCAGCCCCATTTGCTTTCAATTATAGCCTCAATTCTAATCCCAATCAAGCCTCAAATTAAACAACCCAATTTCGAATTTTACACGACCCATACCCAATCAAACGAACCCGCCCGGATCCCATCTTAAATCAGGGCAGTTGATTGTTTTAATCAACGGCCTCCGTCGGCCCTTTCCTTTTTTAACCCAGTAGACCCCCTAACCCTAATTATTTACACAAATGAGCCATCCTTGTATCCCCTCGTCTCTCAAAACGCTCTCAACCACCCTCTGAAACCTTAGCCCTCTCCGCTGATCTCCGACCTCATTCCACCGGAAACCATGGCTTCCCAGGCCTTGTGTAACCTATATCTACCCCCACTCACCCTTATACTTCTTTATCATGAATATTCAAGGTCTGACCTTGAAGACCCCGGCTCAGAAGCTCTCCGATTCAAGTTCTATGGCCATTTCCGGCTCATCTTCGGCGAATCCTAGCCTTATGAGTCCATCCCCGACTCAGGGCCAGCCCATTCCAGACCCTTCTCATTTTTCTAGGGTTTTCTTCGAAACCCTAAGCCCTCGAGGTTTTCCTGTTTTTCTCTAAGATCTACTTCAGATCTACGTTATTTTCTAAGATTTCAAAGTGTTTTCCACATTTTCTGCCGATTTTGTTTTTGAACTGTTCATCTTCTCAAAACTTAGGGTTTCTGTGATTTTTAATTGTTCTACTGCGATTTCTTACATTATCTGGCTTCGCTGTAAATCCTAAGTGTTTTCACTATGATTTCTAGGTATTTTCTGTACTATATTTTCTTGTAGGGTTTTCGAGTAAATTCTTTACTGTCTCTTCTTTCATTATGCTTCCATGAATGTTTGTGTTCTTCGGACTTTCTGAGTTTATTCTTTGCCTGATTCTCTATGCTTTCGTCTACAATGAAGAAACCCTAGATTTTTGTTGGGGGTTTTTAGACTACTTGTGCGCGATTATTTTTGTTTCTTGTTTACTTTCAAAACCCTAATTTCTAAACTCGTCTCATGTTTCGGATTCTTGCTAAAGCTTTGCAAGACCTTTTTATTTCTCGTATGTCTATGTTTTTCTATTTCGATCACATGACTACACTGTTTGTTTAATCTTAGCCCTACATGTTTAAGCTTATGCATCTTTTATAGTCAAACATTTTTCTTTCAAAATAACCCTAATTTTTAGGGATTGATTTTCTATGAACTTATTTGATTCTCTCCTCAACTGACTTGGACCTATTTTCTGACTAAATTCAGTATTAAGTTCGAATCCGTAATTCCTTGATTTACTGCGTGTTGATTGATTTATTCCTTGCCTTATTTTTTCAAAACTCTCTTATGCATCTACCCTTTATTTTAAAGAGTGTTCTTGATTTCCTTTCCATAAATAGAACTCTGCCCTTTTATTATTCTAGTCCGACTCCTTAATTAAAGGAAGCCCCCTCTTCTGATCGATTATGATTTGATACTGAATTATTTTTTACCTTACTTACTACTTGTTTTCAAACTATAAATATCCCACTCCTTTTCTTCAAAAAAAAAAGAACAATCAGAGTTCAATACACACACACTCAAAGTTTTCCTCTCTTTTTCTGCTATTTGTGTTACTGTTCTGCCTAGCCGGTTGAAAGCCAAGGCTAGACTTTGGGAATCTCTTGTTGTCCTACTTGTGTTTGCTTCTCGGGCTGTTTTCTTACTTTGTCATTCTGCTATTTGAAACTTGCAACTGGTATGTCTCTATAATTTAAATATCATGCTCTAAAGCTATGTGTTTGCTTCTACCTTTACATAATTCCTCACTGCATGTTTAGCCTTCTGGTATTATATGACTATACATTAGTCTGTTATGTTCTTGCTTCATTCTCCTGCATCTTTAAATTCTGTTATGCTTTTCTTGATGTTTATATGAATGTTTCATGTGATCCCTTTCCCTTATCCCCTTTGTGTGTGAGTATTGTTTTAGACTAGGGTGGCACTCTATTGCCACCCCTAGTTTAGAACCAGGTTGCTCTAAACCTATACTCAAATCAGTCCCATTCCCTTAACCCCTGTTATGTGTTGAACTTGACTCAAGTCTGGTGGTGTCGTAATTACCATACAGGCCTAAGTCTGACTTTCTCAAGTCTGCTCTTATTTGTTCAAGCCATGTAAAGTGTCAGGGGTGTGCTAGTCACGTTCATGACTAGGTATGACCACCCTTTGCTTTGGTCTCCTCTAATCCCCTCACTTTTACACTTATTCTTAGTTCTTTAAGTCCTACCCCCCAATGGTAAGCCATGCTTAGGGACCCTAGAGTTCCCTCTGAACTTGGATGCCTAAGGGCTGGTAATTCCACACATTGCACTACTCTACTCAATTTTTAGGGTGTAAGCATTGCCTGGGCTTCTCGAAAGCTCTTGGAACTTTGAAACACTCTAAGAGAAGGCCTTGGAATCTGGAATCCGGATTTGGGGGAAACACATGTTATTGGGTATTAAGTTTGAATTAGGCTGCTCGGATCTAGCTGTAGGTTGTGGTGTATTTTTGCTTACTTTCTTTCTTCTGGTTCTGTAATAATCTTGTAAAAGAACTCGGGGAATATTAGTGAAAGGTGTGGGAGGGGTTTGCATGTCATATAAAGACCATGCCTATAGGATCCTTCATGTTTTAATCATCTAGACACCATGCCTATAAAAATGCATATGCGTTGGCAAACTATAGGGCAATCAATAATCACTCTTTTATCAGTTCAGCCACGGGTCTTAAAGAGTCAAAATGTTAGATATCATGCCTATAGGAGTTCGTCTTAAACTCACCTAATTTGTTTAAGTAATAATAATCTATTAACTGATCTTTAACGTTTAATGTAACGTTTTCCATAAAAGCCCTTACAAACCTGTGTTTTTTTAAAACTCTCTAGATCTACAGTTTTCTTCCGAAACAATTCTTTTAAATAACCTTCTGCTTAAATATTTTTCTCAGTCCCTGAAAGTATCTTTCGAAAAAAAATAGTCTTTACTCGTTCTTTCTTTTAGTATACTCACTTCTAAAGACGTTTTTCACCATTCTCCAATGTTTTGCTCAAACAGTCTGCTACTTTTAAACTCGCTTCTGAACCTACTGCAATCTTCACTTTCTTTAATTCTTCTGCATTAGGCCATTCCTTTTCTGAAGTCAGTACTTTCTGAATAACTCATCTAAAATGCCTCAACTCCTGACAATTGAATCTGAGTTGCCTAATGCAGACCTTTTATCTAATTCTATGTTTTAAACTGATCTGTCTGCCGCGTCATTTTAATCTTAAAAGACCAAACCAGTATGTGTAAGTCATGCTAGACTAATTGCTATTTGATTCACGGGATTTCATGTGAGCCTTACATATCTGCTGGTTAACCCCTCTATTTGTTACTTGTTTTGTATATCGAAACTAGTATTTTATCCTTTTAAACTCCATATATGCCTCCATCTCCTTCTTCCCTTTAGGATTAGAAGTCCAAATACCCCGGGACTGATAAGTCAGGATGGGTACTAGCATGCAATAAGTAAATGAGACTAATCGTGTTTAATACCTTAACGGGTGGGAAGGGTAGAATATGGAGATGATGACGGTGCGCTAATATCTCGTGTGAGAATGATTGCTGGGTATTGCACCAAAGTGATCCATATTATATTTAAACCTAGGACCCATTTTCTCCTTTTTTAGTTACTGATATTTTTCTTAAATTAATGTTTTCTTCAACTAAGCTTTCTCTTTTCAAAATCACTTGCGTCCTTCTTCTTTCAAAACTTTTCAACTTGTTTATACTTCCTATGTGCAAACTTTGCTTGTTTATTCATACTCCTCTTAAAGTCATAACTAAGCAGGGCCGGAAACCACACTAGTGGATCTTGAGGGGTGCCTAACACCTTCCCCTTGAGATAATCTCAAGCCCTTACCCGAACTCTGGTTTATCTTTCAAAAATTCTTCTTTTCTTTAAAAGTGTCCTAATGCACTATAATCATTAGGTGGCGACTCTTCAAATTCCATAACCCGATTCCTCAAAAGGGGAATAAGAGTTGTTTTGTCCATAATATCGTAAACCCGAGTTCGCCTTCTTTTAGGAGGGAAAAAGGGGGGCGTCGACAGCATGGCGACTCTGCTGGGGAGTTTTCTTTAAGGCTTTTACCATTACGTGTTTTTTATGACTTTATTGCTTCCTTTATTACCTTTATTTCCTGCTTCTAATCATTTCTCCATGAATACTAACTTGACTCTTCGTGTTTTCTTTTCCTTTAATTGCTTTCCCCTTTACTGCATTAGCATTATCTCAATTCCGTTTTCATTTTCGAGCATTTATTGTAATCTTTACTTTATTAACGTGAAAATACATGTAATTTGTTTCATTATTGTAATTGCATCTCTCAACATCATATCCCACTCGTGCCAAAACAAATCCTATAGCAACGCTTATAATGAGTGGTTGCGCCCTTCCGATATCATAACCCCTAAATGTGGCAAAGGCATATTTGCGGTAAAACCAGTCGATCAACGGTGTAGTCGACGGTTCCGTGCCATTCCCTCTTGAGTTGTCCTCTCAAAGGTACCTTGTCTAGCACTTCAAAGTAGAAACCTTACTCTATTAAATTGTTCATGCATCATGGTCAAACCTAGTCGAGTCAGTTAAGTTGTCTGCATAATGACTCATTAAGATAGTCTTGTCCAAAGTCCATCGGGTTTCCCTGAAACCCAAACAAACACCTACATGTTCTGTGCATTTATTTGGAGAACTAAATGCTTTTTATGTTGATTATTGGTATTAAATAGCCGAGTCCGGTGGGGTGAGGTCTTAACCCTTTTTTGTTTTGCAGAAAATGAATGACAAAGTTCCTGACTTCGGTATGGTAAACATGCCTTCACTCTTGCAGACTTGGTGGAGAAACCTCCCATCGAGCAACCAAATTAACGAGTGGAAGGAGAGAGTCACCAAGGCTAGTAAGAAGATAGAATACCTGGAGTACAGCTTGCTGGAATTGGAAGGGAAAGTGAGGAAAAGAGTCATCGACTGTCAAAATGTTGAGAAAGGCAAAGGAGAACGTCTGGCGATAGCATTTTTACTGGAAAATTTGCACGAGCTGGAGGACTTGATCAGCGAGAACATTCAACCTGAAGGAGGTCCTTCTAGGGCCAAGTAGTTAGGAGTCTTTCTTTTCGCTCTTAATGTAATAAGGCCACTAGCCATTAGTAACATCTTTTATCATTCAGCTGTTTTTAGACTCGTCTTGTTTTTATCAATAAAATGAGGCATTTAGCATTATAAGTTCTCCAAATTTAATTTGTCGCTAGGCCTACCTCGGGCACAATGAGGCACCCAAATTAGGACGCGATTTATATTCTTGCACAATGTGTTTAAATATTGCAACATTTTCTTCTCATAACCCGCGCTAACTTTTTACCTTTTTGTTTTTTTCTTTTTATTTTTATTCCCCTCCCCAAAGGTTAGTTCATGCATTTTGGCACCATCAGCGTACTCAACAAGATCCAAGGGTCCTCCTCCTCCAAATCCTACCAGAAACAGGAACAAAGGCAAAATGGGAGATACAAGTGCTAGAAAGGAAATCGAGGAAACCTCTCAGAACGCTTCAATCACTAAGGAAACTGCTGCTCATCTTGAGCAAACTTTGCTGAGATTTCGAGAAGAATTGGAACAAGTTCGAAACCTGGCAAGTCTGTCAATCACTCTTGTCACTGCTGATGCCAACAACCAGAACCATACTACACCACCAGCACAACCCACTCATGCCCAAGCCTGCAACACCTGCAACAACACTCCACTGCACGTTCCTGAAACACAAAATACCACAAAAGGCCATAACACTCCAATCTTTGTGGACACCATGCCACATTACAGTTAGCTAATCGCCAGTGCAATTGAGACAGATAACAAGAGCTCCCTTATTCAGAATTTGGCCGCTGAGATCAAGAAGTTGACTAGCCGGGTCCAAGATTTCGAAGGTAACAAAAGTGTTGAAGGGTTAAATTATGAAGATCTCTGTGTTCAGCCAGATGTTGAGCTCCCGGAAGGGTACAAACCTCCCAAGTTCGAACTATTCGACGGTACAGGTGATCCCAGGGTCCACCTCAGAATGTATTGTGATAAGCTGGTAGGAGTCGGAAGAGACGAGAAGATTCGCATGAAGCTGTTCATGAGGAGTTTGAAGGGTGATGCTTTATCATGGTATATTAGCCAGGATGCAAAGAAATGGACTAGTTGGGTGAACATGGCGTCTGACTTTATGGATCGGTTTAGGTTCAATACTGAGAACGCACCAGATGTGTTCTATATCCAGAATCTCAAGAAGAAGCCCACAGAGACCTTTCGCGAGTATGCTACTCGTTGGAGGTCAGAAGCTGCTAAGGTCAGACCGGCCTTGGAGGAATAACAAATGAATAGGTTCTTCGTCCGTGCTCAGGATCCGCAGTACTACAAGAGGCGGATGCTAATAGAGGGCCAAAAGTTCTCCGACATCATCAAGTTGGGAGAAAGAATCGAAGAAGGCATCAAAAATGGTATGGTCACTAACCTCGAGGCATTGCAAGCTACCAACAAGGCTTTACAGTCTGGTGGCTCATCAAAGAAAAAGGATGTGAATTCTGTGATGGCTGCGCAAAGGAACAACTCCCCTATGAAGTACCAAACCTATCCCTCAGCTCCACTCACATATCAACCTACCCTAAATTACCAAGCACCATCACCCACCTACCAAATTCCATCACCTACTCCACCACCTATGTATGAACCCGCTTCACACAGATATTCCCAACCCGCACCTATATACCAAGCATATAACTCCCAACCTTCTCACTACCCATCACCTCCTACTCGTCAAAACTTCCCTCGACTTAGACCAAACTTCGACCGCCAAACCTCCCAGACAATATACCGCCATAGCCGAGCCAATTGACCAATTATATCAGAAACTCAAGACAGTTGGTTATGTTACCCCTATCCCTAGCCATAACTCCAGAAAATCCTTCCCAGTGGATCAACCCAAACAAGACTTGCGCATACCATTCCGGGATGAAGGGCCATACCATCGACGAGTGTCGCTCGTTGAAAGACAAGATTCAGAACCTGATTGACAACAAGATCATTATAGCAAAGGAGCCCGCTCCTAATGTCCGCAACAACCCTCTGCCTGACCACGAGGGTAGAGGCATCCACATGATCGAGATCGAAGATGATTGGGACCCCAAGGGGTCAATCGGGTTGATAGTTGAAGGAGACGAGCCTAAGAAGCCAATAGTTACTCTCAATCCCGTTGTTGTCCAGATTCAACCCTCTGAGGGCGATGTGGTAAATGTGTCCGTACCAATCGAGTTTGAAGAACCACCTTCAAAGGCGCCAAAACCAATTGAGGTTGAGTTCGGAGTTCCAAGGGCGCCTACGCCATTTGAAGTTACTGTGTTACCTCCTAAGGCAACAATTCCAGTCTTCATGACAGATGTAACCCCGTTCAAGACAAATGCTATACCTTGGGATTACACCGCTGAGGCTAGAAGGAAGGGAAAGACATATATTGGGGAAGCGATTACCGCACAGGGCATGACCAGGACAGGCAGGGTATACACCCCGGAACACTTGGCTGAGTCCAGCAAGCAGGCCTCTGGGCAGGCTATTGAAACTGGACCCGATGACCTTTGGAGGAAGGTACAGGCCAAAGAGTACTCGGTCGTCGAGCAACTGAACAAAATGCCAGCACAGATTTCTATTCTGGCTCTTCTACAAAGCTCAGAGGCACATAAAAACGCCTTAATAAAAGTATTGAGTGAAGCTTATGTTCCCAGCAACATAACAGGAGGCGAAATAGCAAACATGGTAGGGCAGGTACTGGAAAGCCATAAGATCACCTTCCATGAAGATGAATTACCGCCAGAAGGGCTTGGTCACAACAAAGCGTTGCACATCACTGCGCAATGCGAGGATCACTTTGTCACCAGGATTCTAGTCGACGGGGGATCCAGCCTCAATTTGTCCGTTGGTAACTCTCAGGACATTGGGTAAGGGATTGCACGAGATCAAAGACGGGGCTATCAGTGTCAAAGCTTTTGATGGATCTCAGAGGTCCACCATTGGAGAAATTAGCTTATGCCTGCAGATGGGACCCACCTGGTTTGATGTCGAGTTCCAAGTCATTGACGTACCAACGTCCTACAATTTGTTGCTAGGACGACCTTGGATCCACGCCGCTGGGGCTGTGGCATCAACTTTGCATCAGGCTGTAAAATTTGAATGGAATCATCAGGAAGTAATCATTCATGGTGACGGTAGCAACCCTATATATAGTCGCCAGGCCATCCCGATGATCGGAGGTAGAAGGAAAATCAGTGGAGAAACATACCATCACATCGAGCGAGTCAACGCCATAGACAAAGACAAGTGGTGGGATAACAAAATTGAGAGCATCCTAAATTGGAGGGGGTATGAACCCGAAAAAGGACTTGGCAAAAACCTGCAGGGTATCACCAAACCTATCAAGCTGAAGAAGCACAGTACCACTTTTGGCCTAGGGTATGAGTACACTTGGAAGGAGTTCAACCACTGGTCACCCCCATGGCGCAGACCATACCATCTGCTGGAGCACCCTATACCTCAGTTGGAGCAGATTTTTCAGCCAGCCGATGCTTTGTACGGATCAGAGGAAGATGAGGC